>NW_020954588.1:28161703-28333740 GCF_900497805.2 Vombatus ursinus
AGAACTGTGACCCCGAACCAAGCACAGGCAAAGCAAGAGATTCCTGCCTCAGCAGTGGCAAAGAGATCCTTGCAATCCCCCTCTGATCAGCCACTTGATTCCCCCTCAGTCTGTGGGCTGGAAGCTCAGGAAACAGCTGCGGCCCAGGCCGCACTTGAGACTTGCGACTGAGATCTAGCTCCTCTGTCACCGCGGTCATAGACTTTTCCCACTGACCTTCCACATTGTCTTTGGCATTCCTGGGTTGAGAAGTCTGGAAATTGCTACAGCTGTCCGCGACTCAGTCCTCTGAGGCCTGCTCCAGGGTCGCTGCGGCCTGCGCCCCCAAGCCGAACTACGCTCCTCTCCCAGCCCGGCACGATATACCTTTCTGATCCACCATCCAGGCTGTCTTTGGCTGGAAATTTGTTTCACTCTGTCTCTTTGTGGTTTAGAATTTGTTTAGAGCTATTTTTTTTAGGTATTTGGAGGGCTTTGGGAGAGAGCTTAAGACAGTCACTGCTTTCCCTCTGCCATCTTGGCTCCGCCCCCTTGTGTTTATATTCTCAATGCTTAGTATAGTTCCTGGAACATAATAAGTACTTAATGCATTCTCTCTCTCTCTCTCTCTCTCTCTCTCTCTCTCTCTCTCTCTCTTTCTCTCTCTCTCTCTCTCTCTCTCTCTCTCTCTCTCTCTCTCTCTCTCTCTCTCTCTCTCTCTCTCTCTCTCTCTCTCTCCCTCCTTCTCCCCTTCCATCCTTTTTTGTCTCTGTCTCTCTCTACTCCTCCTCCTCTCTGTCTCTTCCCTCTGTCCCTATGTCTCTTCTCACTGTCTCTTCTTTCTTCCTCTGTCTCTGTCTGAGGAGTTTATGTTTTATTGTCAAGACAATATGTAGCAGATGCTAAAGAACTTTGAGTAGGAGCTTTACCTATACAGACCTGTGTCATAGGAATATAATTTTGGCAGTCATGTAGGGAATGAACTAGAGAGGGAATATACTGAGGCCGAAAGACCTGCTCTGGAGGCAATTATAATTTTTCAGGTAGGATGTCATAATGGCCTGAAATCAGGATTTAGCTATACGAGGGGCGGAAAGACATAGAGGAGAGAAATATGGTGGCTGTAAAATCAACAAGACTTTGTGAATGACTGGATGTGGGGAATGAGGGGAGGAAGAACCAAGGATGACGGTGAAGTTTTAAATCTGGGTGACTGAGAGTATGGTGGGACCCTGAAAATAAATGGGGACTTTTGGAGCAGGGACAGGTAATTGGAAGGAAAAGGATGAATTCTCTTTTGGACAATGATGAGTTTGAGATGCCAGCATCAGAGTGGAACTGTCCATCAGACTGCTATGATCATTTGCATAGTGATGATATTCAAATTCATAAGAGCCGATGAGATTACTAAGAGAGTGTGGAGAGAGAAGAGAGGGGGGTGCAGGACAGATTTAGGGAATCCCTCACTGCATACTGTAGTACTGCACTCCTATACCATACAGTTAGGTATCTCCCAGTAGAGGAAGGTGGGTGGAGTAGTGGAGAGAGCCCTTGAATTGGAATAAGGAAGACTCAAGCTCAAATCTTGCCTCAGATAATCTCTGGCTGTTCAGCACTTAATTTCTCTCAGACTCAGCTCTCTCATCTGTATAATGGGGATAATAAAGGTACTTACCTCATATGGTTATGTAAAGTGCTTTGCAAACCTCACAGGAGCATATAAATGTTGTTATTATTATTATTACTAATTCATTAGGATAATGCTAAGAAGACATGTGATGGATGGCAGTCTAGGAGGGAAGCTGAGTAGATAGGAGAAGAAACAGGAGAGAAGTGTCACAAAAGCCAAAGGAAGATAGAATATCCAAGAATTGAGGATAGTCAATAGTAGCAAAAGCAGCAAAGGGCAAAGAGAATGAGAAAAAGGCCTCATATATTTTTAAAAATAAATCTCTGTTGGTATCTTTTGTTTTTATATCACCTAAATTTTACCCTCTATCCTTCTTCCCTTTCCCAGAATCATCAAATAAAAAATGTTCTAAAGGGAAAAAAAGGAAGACAGGGAAGAAAACTCAGCAAAACTGATCAATGCATAAAAATATCTGAAAATACATGTTCCATATCTGTGGATTTCCTGTCTCTACAAAGGAGTAGAGCTATCTGTTCTTTGGAACATGCTTGTTCTTTGTAATTTTGCAAAATTCATTTTCTTTTTTTTTCTTTTCTTTAAATATATTTTATTGGCATATTTTGATTTTTTATCAACATGATTTTTCTCTTTGCATCCCTTCTCCCAGAGAGCCATCTTATAATAACGAAGCATTTTTTGAAAGGAGAAAAGTAAAAAAGAAGGGAAAAAATCAGCAAAATGAACTTGTATATTGAAGAAGTCCTAAAACACAAGCAGTGTTCCATACTTGTGGATCTCCCACCTTTGCAAAGGTGTTGGTAGGGGAAGGAAGTAGCTTATTATGTTTCTTCTTTGGGGACTTGCTTGTTCTTTGTGATTTGGTAACATGTACTTTTTATTGTCCTTTCCATTTACATTGTTGTAGTCATTTCATATATATATATATATATATATTTTAGCTCTGCTTATTTTACTGCATCAGTTTATGTAAATCCTTTCATGCTTTTTTCCATTTGTCACTTTCACCATTTTTTACAGCACAGGAATATTCTTATTGTACCATTATTTGTTTAGCCATTCCCCAGTTGATGGGCATCGACTTTGTTTCCAATTCTTTTCTGTCACAAAAATGACTGCTGTAACTATTTTGGTGTAGATAGAGGAAAAAGCCTAATAGACTGTTGGCATCTTTGGAGAGGACAATTTCAGCAGAATGATGGGGTTTGGAGCAATAGCAGAAAGGCTCCAGAAGTAAGTAAGTGGCGAAGAAAAGGAGGTAACCAGTGTAAACAATTCTTTCCAAAAGTCTGTCGATGAAAGGTAGCAAAAATAAAAGATGTTAGCTTGAGGAAGAGCAGGGTCAAGTGAAGAATATTTTTTTAAGGATGAGAAAGATCTGAGCATATTCTGAGGCAGTGAGAAGGATCCTATAGAAAAGGAGAGACTGAAGAGCAATCAACATTTATTAAGCACCTACTATGTGCCAGGCACTGTGCTAAGTGCTGGGGATACAAAAATAGGCAAATAACAGAACCTGTCCTCAAGAAGCTCATAATCTAATGGGGTAGAGAATAGATAACGGGGAGGAAGAGAGAGAGAAGGAAAGAGAGAGAGAGAGAGAGAGAGAGAGAGAGAGAGAGAGAGAGAGGTTTCCAGTGGGCAAGAGAAGGAATAAGATCATGGGGTATGAATAGAGGAATTAGTTTTGGTTTCCTCAAAGACAGAAGCAAAGGAGGCGAGAACGGGTGCAGATGATAATATTTTGAGGTAAGGGAGATTTGAAGCCTCTTGAAGGACAACCTTAATTTTTTTCAGAAAAGTTGGAAGTAAGGTCATCTGATAGATTCAGGGTGAGGAGGTGGGATTAGAGCTTTGAGAAAAGAAGACTATTTGGATTAGCCTCTGTGGGGGGAGTGTGTTAGAAAGTCAATCAGGGAATGATCGAACATATTGTCTTGCAGCAGCAGGGCACAGTTCAGATGAGAAGATATGAATTTGTCCTTGGCCTGATGGACATGATAGTTTGACCTCATCCAGTAGAATTTAGAAGTTTGGGATTACAAGCAGAGAAGGCAGAGTGTGGGGGTGACCTAGTGTTGAGGGTTGGCAGGGTGCAAATGGCAGAAGGATGGATAATGAATAAAATAATAACTGACATTTATATAACACTTTCTACAGATGCCCCATTGTAGATGACATTTCACTTCTTGCACTGAGCCCTGGAGTGCTACAGGCCATATTAACAAGAGATGTGGTCACTCAAAAGAGATTAACTTCAGGGTATGTAAGACCTCAGAATTTCAGAGTTGTACTTAATCTTAATTATGACCCTCCCAATAATCAGTCATCCAATCTTCACTGGAATACTCTTATTGAAGAAGACACTACCATCTCCCAAGGCATCTTGTTTCACTTTGGTACAGGTCTAATCATTAGGAAGTTTTTCCTGACATTGAACCTAACTTTTACAGCTCTTAGTTCTGTCCTCTGGGGTCAAGCAGAATGGAGGGGAAATGGTCATCCCTACAGGAATGGAGAAGTGGAGAGGAGGGCCCTCCATTACACACCACTGAGTACTTTCAGAACCAGGATCCCTGAGCTTCCCTAAATGATTTGGTAGCAGGCAGAATGGACCACCATGTTGTGACTATAGGGCTCCCATTGGTGGGGCCTCTGTCACAATGAGAAAAAGGCTTCTAAAGTATTGGATGAATCCTATAGGAAAGATTGGTGAAAATAAAATAGAATTGCCCAGAATTAGAAGTAGATGTTGTTTGGGGTAGAATGTTAGCTTCCGGAGGGCGGGGCCTATTTCACTTTTTGGTGATATTTGTCCCTATATCCTTAGCCTCTAACATAGTGCCTGGGACAGAGTAGGTGGGTAAAATAAATGTTTGTTGAATTGATTTGTTGAATCAGAAGAATTGTGTGCTCACCCTGATGAGATCTCAGTTCCAGTAAATTATGTAAGGGTTTGTAGTTATTATCTTTTGTAGGGCACCCTATAATCCTTTGATAGGTAGCCCAGGTATTGTTATGCCCCATTTACAAATGAGGAAAATAACTACGTGGTCCTCATTTGTGTCATAGGGGCAAAGGGATCTTGCCAAGGTCACACAGTTAGCAAGGGGTGGAGCTGAGACTTTGACCTCAGATGCTTTAAATCTATACTTAGGGTTTTTCATTTTATGAATTTCAATGATAGACTACATTAGGGAGGGGTCAACAGAACTTTAGCCTTAATGTCCTGGGGGTGGAATCCCACCATTATCTTCAAAGATTGTCTTTCTTTCTTGAAGCTCTGCTTTCTATTTTCCTGCCCTTTCTTCTTGTTCTCATAACCATGTCTATATCACTCTTTTTTCCTTTTTTTTTTTTTTTTTTTGCTTTTTGGTGTGGCGGTCAGGGTTAAGTGACTTGCCCAGGGTCACACAGCTAGTAAGTGTCAAGTCACACTCTTTTTCTTGAAGGGGATTTAACAGGATGAATCGCTTTTACACTATGTTAACCAGGCAAACACGCATGAGAGCCTCATGAATGACAGATGTAACAAACCCAGTGGAAATCAGTGACCCTGTTTTCTACACGCTATCACAGAGGAGGGAGATTTTCGAGAAAGACTTGGAAAATAGGAACATGGGTTTCTATTGTTGGCTGCTCAGATGCTTTCGAACTCAAACTGAAAGGGGAGCCGCTAATCTGAATGGATCACATATTGACTCAGTTTTAAAAGGTAATATTATCTGTGCTTTATTGTATTTTTATTTATTTTGCTAACTATTTTCCAATTACATTTTAACCTGATTCCAGAGTGCCTGTAGCCTGCTCGAGCCCTTTAAGATACTGGGCACTTTGAGCTCCAAGAATGCTTTACACGGGCACATCATCATTTGCTTTGCCCTTATTAACTGCCAAAGTCTGTGTGAGCATGTGGTTGATATTGGGTTCTGTGTTTTCCTGGGAACTGCTGGAACAAGGGACACTATGCAACCCTGGGCACCTGAAAGAGCTTATGATCTGTCCCTTAAATGCTTATCAGACTAGGTGATTCAATTCAATTTATTTTTCTAGGCCCCAGAGTCCTTAACTATAAAATATGGGGGGTGTATGAGATGATTTCTAAGGTCCTTTTCAACTTTAAATATATGAGCTGTTAAGCACCTACTGTATGCAAGGTGAGGGACAGCATGGAATAGTACACAGAGAGCTAGCTTTAAATAGACCTTGGCCTCAAGTGGGCCAATCACTTAACTTCTCAGTTCCTCTAGTCCTCTCTAACTGTCTAAGACTATAAATTGCAGAGAAGGAACCAACTTGCATTGGAAGAGGGAGTTTTCTCCTTTGGGAGTTTTTTTTATAGAGATCAATGACACCTCAAACCAATCCCTATCCCATATGAGCAAGATTCTCTGTTAGATCTTTGGAATTCTAAGACAGAAAAGATGAACAGCTGCTATCATCAAAGAGTTTCTAGTCTACTGGGCTATGAAGATAACAAGTAGATAAGCATATGTGAATACTTTGAGGAGAGAGAAGAAACTCAGAAAAGGCTTCCTGTAGATTTGGACTTGGGAAGGAGCTGGAAGGAAAAAGAGCGTTCCAGGCATAGGTGTCAGAAAGCCTCTCCAAAGGTACTGGGAGGACCCAGAAGATTCAGACTCCTGCTGGAACCATGGACAAGTTATGTTCCTTCTTTGCTCCTCAGTCTCCTAGCCTCTCAAATAAGAAGGCTGAACTTGAGGTCTAAAGTCCCTTCCAGAGGAAGAGACAAGGCATGTACTCCCATGAGCTCCCCCAAATTCTCCTCTAAACAATGTTAAAATAATACCTCAAAATGAATTCTGGAGTGGCAGAAGGTTAGGGCGAAACAATGTTCCAGTACAAGACAACTTAGGTCAGCAGGAAAGGGTCATCTGATTGGGGTGCCAGTAGACTGCAGTCCAGTACAGTCATCAGCAGGTCTTGGTGGCCGCTGAATTGGTGGCAGTGGCTTCTGGAACTCTCAGCTCAAAGATGGGGGGGGCAGACAACTGATCAGAAAAAGATTGCTGGTACTGGGTGAAGGACTCTGTTGCATTGGTTCCAGATCATAGTCCAGGGCAAGGAGGAGGGCTGGTATACCAAAGCGTATGTGTGGCCACAGGGGAAGAAGGTCCCTAGTAACAGTTCCAGGGTGGAAAAGAGTGCTTGTGGTCTTTCACAGACCAGAGCACAGGGCAGGAGAACAGTGACCTTAGATCATACCATCTTGGAAGAACCAAAAACTTACAGACCCCAGAACTAGCTTTGAAAATAGCTACACAAAAACCTGAAACTTGGGACAGTGCCTTCTCCATTCCAGGAGCAGAACTCAACTTTAGCATGAAGTTAAACGTCAAGAAAAAGGCTGGGAAAATGAGCAAACAACAATAACGACAAAAAGAACCTGACCCTAGAAAGTTAGTTTGGTGACAAGGAAGATTAAAACACAAATTCAGAAAAAGACAACAAAGTCAAAACTGTTACATCCAAAGCCTCAAAGAAAAATATTAATTGTTCTCAGGCTTCTCCAAAAAAGAATTCCTGGAAGAGCTCAAACAGAATTTTAAAAATCAAATATGAGCATAGAGGAAAAATTGGAAAAAGAAATGAATGATGCAAGAAAATCGTTTTGTTCTCTTCATTTTATGAATGAGGAAATTGAATCTCACAGGGATTGAATGACTTGTCCATGATCACTCACCTACTAAGTCTCAATCAGAGGTAGGATTTGAATCTAGGTCCTCTGACTTCAATGTTCCTCTGACTCCATAGTTCCATTCTGTTTTTTAAGAATCTGTTGACCTATTGAAGTCTATTAAATTATTGCTCTATCTTGTTTTCTCTCTTTATTTTTCTCCTCGCTACCTTCCTCTTTCTTTCTTATTCTCTTCTTTTTCTGCTACTGTCTCCTCTCTCCAACTGTCTCTCTGCTCCCTCCATCTGCCTCTCATTCTTTTCCTATGTCTCCTTCACTCTTTCTTTCCTTATGCCACCTTCTTTCCTTTCCCCTCCAAGTCTTTCTCTTCCTCATATAGAGTTAAAAATATATTCAATTCACAAAGCAAATAACAAAATATAAAATGCTATGTTCACTCTTCCTCTATTCTTGATTTTAAAAGTACGTCAGCCAAATATTTTGTTTCCTTAAAAAAACTTAATTAGTTGCTTTTTATTTACCCATGGCCCTCAACTAATTATTATTATTATTTTTTAAAATTTGGCTCAGTAGCTTCTGTTAGAAAACAGGCTTCTTATCCTTGCTTCGGTTATTTGGAAGCCAAGGACTTGACCAAAGAACATTTGGAAGTTTCCTCCAGTTCCTAATGATTCCATAATTTGTTTTTATTTGCTGTGCCCCTGCCCTTATTATGTCTTTCCTTTCTCATTAGGTTGGCACTAGGAACTCTCCTTGACTGTCAACTTCATTTTGAGAACTGTTAGCAGAAGTTATGAAAAGTATTGGTTCTTGGCTTTACTATCTAGGGAAATGAGGCCATCCCATCCTAAAAGAAAATCGAGAATAAATAGAATACAAATAGAAATAGGGAATGAGATAGAAAGATGTGGAACCATCTCTCTCCTCATGGTTTGCCATCTTGATTCATTCCCCACTTCCTTCCTTCTCTTATGATATATTTATTCTAAAACAGGGTGAAGGAGGGAATTGGGAACTCTGGATTCTAGCTTCACTCTCTCTCCTTGTAAACCTTTATTAATCTTTGAGATTTTTATCAGAAATTTATTGGAGAGCAATGATTCTCTCAGAGTTGCACAGGAATCAGTGGTAAAGTTCATCAGAGTCTAGAGAACCTAACATTTCTTCCTCACTGACCTAGAGCAAGAACTCAACCCAGTAGGTAACCATTTTAACTCTCCACTGTCTTCTGCTCCCCTATCCTATTTCTGCTCATCCCTTGCCAAACCTCAGCCCCGAACAAACTCCACTATCTGCCTCCTCTACTCCTACACATAACTTACTTGAATGTTGGAAGAAGTCTCAAAACTGTGCTGGCTGGGTCCATTACAAGTTCGTGTTATCCAACCTCACTTTGACCCTCACTGCCTCAAGGCAATTGCTTTATTCCTCCCTATTTCTTCCCTACACAAGGCTCCTACACTTCCCCCTTAACACTGGGCCTAGAATCAGGAAGGCCTGAATTCGAATCCAGCCTCAGACACTTATTAGCTGTGTGAACCTGGGCAAGTCACTTTAATGCTGTCTGCCTCAGTTTCCTCTTCTGTAAAGCGGCGATAATACAACACCTATCTCCCAGGGTTGTTGTGAGCGTAAAATAAGATATTTGTAGAAGTGCTTAGCACAGTGCCTGTCACATCATAGGCACTATATAAATGTTTCCTCCTTTCTCTTCTTTTCCAGCAGATGGTTTCATTCTTTGTGCTTGTATCCTCAGCACTTAGCTTAGTTCCTGGCATGCAGTAGACACTTAATAAATGCTTGTTGTATGGCATAGTATTGTAGCATAAAAATGGCAGATATCTACATAAAGATATATAGATATAAAGAATTCAGATAATCATGAATGGGTTAAGGGAGAACGATAAATAAGCCCAGTTATTGCAGTGGATTGGGCTCCAGCCTTGGAGCTAGGAAGACCTGAATTCAAATCTGGCCTTAGACACTTGACACTTATTAGCTGTGTGACCCTGGGCAAGTCACTTAACCCCAATTGCCTCATCAAAAAGCAAAAAAATAAAAAATAAAAAAATAAATGCTTGCTGCTAGATTGATTTAATTAGTGTAGGGAGAGGAGGAGAGTGGTCAGCTTATTGACCCTCAGCTGGCCACTGGATATGATATTCCATAGGATCATAGATTAAGAGCCAGAAAGGAACTTAGAGATTGTCAGGCCCAACCCCTCACTTAATAGATGAAGAAAGTGGTGACGTGACTTCACCAAAGTCACACAAATAATAAGGGGTGGAAACGAGATTTGAACCCAGATCCTTCAATTCTGAATCTGGTCCTCTTCCGCATCTGACACGCTGCCTCCAAAGTGTGATGAAATAACATAAGAGTGTGGGTAAGGAAGCTCTGGGGGGGAGGGAATCATTTTCCTGATTTTCTTCTCAAAATGCAGGTGGGGGTATGCAGAAGAACACAAGGGTACCAGGAGGAAATGTGATAATTTCCATTTGTTGTTCAATTGTATCTGACTCTCCATGATCCCATTTGGGATTTTCTTGGCAGAGATACTGGAATGCTTTGTCATTTCCTTCTCCAGCTCATTTTACAGATGAGGAAACTGAGGCAAACAGGGTTAAGTGACTTGACCGGGATCACACAGCAAGTAAGTGTCTGAGGCTGGATTTGAACTCAGGTTTTCCTAGCTCCAGGGCCAGCACTTTATACACTGTGCCAGGTATTCAGGGATGTCCCTTTAAAAGATTGATTATGAAGTTGCATGTTTATTTGAGTGAATGACTTGGGACAAGATGCATTGCTTTTTTATTCCAACCTTCTTTAAAATGAAAGATTGATGCACTTGACATGGGCCAAAGAGCCAGAACTCAGGTGAGGTGACCTGGACCTTAACCCATAATGCCAAATTAAAAGGGGCTCTGAATTCGGAGAGGGCTGCCAATTCTTGGAACCCATCAGTAGCTCAGAGACAGCAGCAGTTAGCGCTGAGTTAGCAAAACAATTTGTTAAAATCAGAAGCTACTGGAAGGTGGGCTGGGCTCCTCCTCTTCCTCCTCCTTTCTCTTCCTCCTCTTCCTCCTCCTTTCTCTTCCTCCTCTTCCTTTTCCTCCTCTTCCTTCTCCTCCTCCTTTCTCCTCCTCTTTTCTCTTCCTCCTCTTCCTCCTCCTCCTCATCATTCTCTTTTTCCTCCTCTTCCTTCTCTTCTTTCTCCTCCTCCCCCCTCCACGTTCTCCCAAGACCCCTTTGGTGGAGGGCATACCTCCTTCCTCTTGCCCCGGGACCAGTCATTCCTGGTTCTATCTCCTCCTGGCTTGTTTGCTACACCTAAGCCAGAGCAGCCACATAATCCGGGAGCCCAGCGAGGGCAGGGGAGCTAGAAATCAAGTTGACATTTGGAAACCAATGGCAAGCCCTCCTATTTTTCTTCATCACAGGCCCATTCCCCTCGTACCTCAAGCATTCAGTATAGTCCATTCCAGTCTTTTCATTTTTTCCCTCTCTCCAAATAAAACTGGGGCGGGAAGGTCTTTCGTTTGGCGGTCTTCTGCAGGAGGCAGACGCTGAGTTTGGCTGCCTGGACACAGCCATGTCGGTTCAGACGCTCCTTGGTTCCAGCAACACTTAGGGCCCTAGGGAAGTCGCTCGTCCAAACATTTTCATCATTCCACAAGAGGGTTCTTTTGCAAGTGGTTTTGGCTGTTCCCGAAGCTTTCCCTCATTTTGGTATTTTACAAAGAGTTTTGCAAGGTTAGGAACATTTCAACCTCCCTCCTCCCCTCTCCCTTCTCCCAGATGTTTCTGGTTCTCAGAAAGTCCACCTGTGAAGCTGGGTCACTTGGGAGAAATATTTTAAAGCCCTATTTACTGCAGAAAAGAATGCTCCCTCTGAGCTCCTCTCTCCTTCTCCCCCCACCGTCTAACACAACCTAGGAGATCAGCCGACAGCTAAGATCCCCTCTAGCTCTCCATTTTTTACATTCTAGAGACTCAACCAAGGGAAATGAAGAGAAGACACGAAGGTCACGTGACCACCGATTATTCTTGCGGGTAAACTTTGTAGCACGAGCCATTAATGTTTCCCTGTGAGTGCCACTATTCCTTACACTTGCGCTCTTCCTGGTGTAGCATCTGTCCTCCCTGTCTCCTTGCACCGAGGGCTTTGCATGACGGCAGAGAGCTCCGAGGGCAGACTGCACCGCTTCTCTGTGAGTTTAATTGCAACCATCTTGGAGTAATTCAGATCATTACGAAAAATTATTTATGGTCTTTGCTCATCATCCAGACACAGTCCTGAAGCCTTTCCTCGAGCACGTCCCAGATTCTTTAGCTGTTATATATGGTTTGATTGGAATGACACGGTGCAAGTTGTTTCCCCTTTCCCCAGCCCCTTTTCCTATTGAAGATAAAGGGACGTGGCCAAAAATTATCCACAAATAACCACGTCCCTCCTCTGGCCCATGGTGGATTGTAATGGATACGAAGGACAGAAATGGCCTGGCCACGTGTGGCAGCAGACCCAGATGCTCAAGATAAGGAAGAATAGAGTAACCAACATTTCTATTGAACCTTATTATTTGCAAAGTGAGTAATGTCCATTATCTCATTGGGCTTTTATATGGACCCTGGGAGCTAAGTGCTATTATTAGGTAGTTAGATAAAACGTTTATTCTGTGCTTATTATGTTCCAGGCACAGTTCTTACCGATGGGAACACAAGTAAGAGGAGATTAGACAGTGCCTGCCCTCAAACAGCTTACATTCTGTTTTTTTTTTTTTTTTAGGCAATGGGGTTAAGTGACTTGCCCAAGGTCACACAGCTCGTAAGTGTCAAGTGTCTTGAGTCCAAATTTGAACTCAGGTCCTCCTGACTCCAGGGCTGGTGCTCTACCCATTGTGCTACCTAGCTGCCCCTAAACAGCTTACATTCTAATGGGGAAAGACAACACATAAAGGGAACTATCAGAGAAGGGAAGGAAAAAAGTGGGGAGAAGGGGGAGGTGGAAGGCACCCACCTAGGGACTTGGTATCAAGGCTACCAGGAAGTGAGTTACAGGCCTGGATTCCAGCAAGATAATAATATTATTAATAATAATAATAAAAGCAAACTTTATATACTGCCTTAAAGTTTGCAAAATGCTTTACATGTATTAGCTCATTTGATCCTTACAATATCCCTGGGAGGTAGGTGCTATTATTAGCTCCATTTTACAGTTGAGGAAACTGAGGCAAACAGATTAAGTGACTTGCCTAAGGTTGCACAGCTCATAAGTATCTAAGGCCAGATTTGAAACTTGGGTCTTCCTGATTCCACACCCAGCACTCTTATCTACTGTGCCACCTAGATGCCTCAATTATATGAATTGTATGAATCTCTGCTTCTACTCACAGGCTGGAAGAAACCTCAAAAACACTTTGACTCTGTCTTTTACAAATTTATGTTATCAAATAGGCACTTACTGTGGCATACCAATGCTTTTAATCTTTTTTTTAAATGAAATTTCTTTTGCTTTCTAAAGTCTTCTTTAAAATTAATTTTATTTTTTTCAGCTAACAAAATCTATTTTCTCTACCTCCCAACTCCCTTCCTTCCCCAGTTGACTTTCTGTCACATGCCCCATAGTAGCTATTCCAAACCGAGAGTTCCCTTCTCTCCTCAATACGCCCACACCATTCCTTCCCCTCCATCCAAGCAGAGGATCTTGCCTCATACTTTACAAAGTTTCCTCTTCTTTCATACTCCACATGTCAACATCTTTGAAATCGTCCCTTAATCTCTCCTCCTTTGCTCTGATTTTCCTTCACAAAGGCCAGTGGTGGAACTTCCCCTAGACAAAGAAGGCCAATGCCATTAGTCATGCCTTAGATCCCACCCCCTTCCATCTCCTTTCATTTCATTCCTCCATCTTTTTCTAGCTTATCTTCAGCTTCTCTCCATCGTCTTACTGGCCCCTTCCATGAGCTACAAACATGCCCCCATCTCCTCTATCCTTGAAAAAAAATCACCAAGTGACCTCCCTATTCCTTCAATCAATCATCCTGGATCTCCAGAAAAGTTAAAAAAAAATCCCTCTTTATATCCATTTCTTCTATTTCTCGCCTCTTACTGACTTCTCAACTCCTTGACATTTGGCTTCCATCCTCATCACTCAACTGAAACTGAACTTTGCAAAATTACTGATCTCTTAATTGCCAAAGCCAATGGTCTTTTGTCAATCCTCATTCTTCTTCCCTCTAGAAAGTGTTTGGTATTGTTCATCATTCTTTTCTTACAGGTAATCTTATCTCTGAGTTTTCATGGCTTTATTTTGTCTTGGTTTTTCTTCTTGATTGACCATTCTTTCTCCATGGGCATCCGTAGTGTTAATTCTGGGTGTACCATAGGTTCTGCAATGGGCCCTCTTCTTGGTCCATATCCTCTTTCTTGGTCATCTCATCAGCTTCCACAGGTTTAATTATATTCTCTATTCAGATGACTCTTAGTCTAGCTTCCGTCCTAAAATCCAGGCCTGCATTACCAAGCATCTATAGATATTTTCCATTGGATTTCCCACAGACATCCCAAATACAACATATTCCAAACAGAATTTATTGTTCTCCTTCTAACCCATTTATGATTATCTGAATTCTTTATATCTATATATCTTTATGTAGATATCTGCCATTTTTATGCTACAATACTATGCCACACTATTTGTGTCTCATAATTTGTTTAGCCGTACCCTAATCAATGGGAGCTTGCTTTGTTTCCAGTTCCTGGCAAATGCAAAAGGTAATACTTTGAATATTTCAATATGTGTGGGCCCTTTCTTTCTGTCTTTGATATTTTTGAGAAGAGGGGAAAGAGAGGTGGCATACAGTTAGTAACAAGATATCTGGGTAAAAGTATATGAACATTTTAGTCACTTTTTTTTTTAAAGAAGTATAATTCCAAATTGTTTTTTTTAAATGGCTATATCAATTTGCAGCCATAGCAATAGTAAATTAGTGTGCCTGTCTTCCCTCTTTCCCTCCGAAATTGACTATTTTAATACTTTTTCATCTCTGCCTCTTTTCTGGGTATGAGGCAAAACCCTCAAATTCTTTTGATTGTATTTGTTCTTTTTTATTTACAATAATCTTTTATAGTTTCGTTAAGTGTTTGGAATTCTTCTTTTGAGAACTCTTTGTTTATATCTTTTCACTACCTATACATTGGGAAATAGCTTTTGATCTTACATCTTTGTGTTAATTTTCTATGTCTTGGATGTTAGACTCTTTCATTTATTTATTCATTTTTTGGTGAAGCAGTTGGGGTTAAGTGACTTGCCTAGGGTCACACAACTAGTAAGTGTTATGTGTCTGAGGTCAGATTTGAACTCAGGTCCTCCTGACTCTAGGGCCAGTGCTCTATCCACTGCGCCACCTAGCTGCCCTTTGGATATTAGATTCTTATAAAAATATTTGATACAAATATTCTTTTTCAAGTTTCCCTTATCCTAGCTGAAACAATTTTGTTTATGCAAAAATTATTCAGTTTTATGTAATCAAAATGATTGATTTTTACCTTCTGTAATATTGTCTCTCTCTTGTCTGGTTAAGAATTCTCTTCCAGGGGCAGCTAGGTGGCACAGTGAATAGATCACCGGACCTGAAGTCAGGAGGACCTGAATTCAAATCTAGCCTCACACCAAACACTTGACACTTACTAGCTGTGTGACCCTGGGCAAGTCACTTAACTCCAATTGCCAAAAAAAAAAAAAAAAAAAGGAATTCTCTTCCAAACCCTAGACCCTAGTAGTGAAAGCTACTTCCATGCATCTTTCTCTAACTTTTTTTTTAAATGACATGATTTTTCATATTTAAGTAAAATATGCATAAAGAACATTATGGCGTATGGTATAGGAGGTTGCTCTAAGTTTATTTTTTTTCAAAACTCTTTTCTAGTTTTTAAGTGGCTCTTGTCAAATAGGGGATTCTTTCCTAAATAATTTGTCTATAGGGCTTATTGAAGATTGGCTTGTTAGTCAATCAGGCAATAAACATTTATTAAGTACCTACTGTGTGCTGGGTACATGGTAAGTGCTAGGGATACAGAAAGAGGCAGAAAGAGTTATTTAGTTCAGCTCTTTCTGATTCTCACTAATCTCATCTGTTCTGCTAATCCACTTTTCTGTTTTCTAACGGGTACCAAATAGTTTTGATGATTTCTGCTTTATAGTATAATCTGAAGCCTTGAAGAGCTATTTCCCCATTAGTTACTTTTTCATTATTTCCCTTAAGATTCTGAATGTTTTGTTCTCCCCAAACAAATACCATTATTATTTTGTAAAGCTCTATAATATATATAGCACTGAAGCTTCAAATTAATTTGGGTAGAACCGTCTTGTTAGTGTGTTGGTGCAGCCCAACAGTGAGTGAGATACTTTTCCATTTGTTAAGTTGTTCTTTATTTCATTAAAGTGTTTGGTAATTGTAGTTTTAAAATATTGAGTGTGTCTTGCTAGATTGACTCCTGGATAGTTTGTGCATTTTCTATTTATTTTGGAGAGGATTTCACTTTCTACTATTTCCTTCTAGGTTTTGTCATTTCTATAATAGAAATGATGACAATTTCGTGGATTTATTTTGCATTCCGTTCCTTTATTGATGTTGTTGTCTCAGTCAGTTTCTTTGTTGGTTTCTAGAGTTTTCTAAGCAAATCATTTTGTTTTCTGTAAATAAGGCTAGGAGTCTCCTCCTTGTTAACTAGCACAGTGCTTGGTGTTTATGAGGTGCTTAATAAATGTTAATTGAATGAATTGAAGAATGTCTATTCCCTTAGTTTCCTTCTCTTGTGTTATTACTATCACTAGCATTCCTATTGTTAGTTCAAATGGGAGAGGGGCCTCTGTGCTTTACTCATATTTATTGGGAAATCTAGAATTTCTACACTGTAGATAATGCTAGCTTTTGGTTTTAGATACTTTTTATCATGATAAAATTTCCTCTTATGGCTATATTTTACAAGTTATTTTCTTGTGTAAATGAGTGCTATACTTTGTCAATTGATAACATCTTGTTGCTTGGAGTGCTTTCTATTAAAATATGATTAAATTATGTTAAATACTTTACTAATGTTGAACTATCATTGTATCTCTAGAAAAAATGCAACTTGGGTCAGAGTGAATACTTTTTTGGATATGTTGCTGTAATCCTTTTGCTAGGCTTCTGTGATATTTATTATTCTATAGTTCTCCATCCTCACTTTATCCCTCCTAGTTTTAATTATTAGGACCATATTCCTCTCATAAAAGGAATTTGATAGGGTACTTTCTCAGTTTTTAAAGAATAATTGTGTAGAATAGGTATTATTGGCTATTTGAACACTTTATAGAATTCACTTGTAATGTCATCTGAACCAGAGTTCTTTTTCCTCCACTTTGGTAGTTTGTTTCTGAAATGATTGATTTCATTTTCTGAAATGGGATTTTTAAGCTCTCTATTTCACGGTCAGTTCATGTGGACACTTTACATTTTTGTAGGCAGTCACCACAGGTATTATTAATCCCCATCTTACAGACAAGGTTACTGAATCTCAGAAAGGAGTGACTTGTCCTTGGCCACACAACTAGGAAATGTGTCAGTTGGGCTAGGAACCCAGGTCTTATTGGTGACAAATTCCACGCTCTGACCACCACATACCAAATTGCCTCTTGATCACACTTGATTATTATATATTATTGATATTACCCATTTTTGTCAGATACAGTATGAGGCACTGATGTTGCTTTTGACCCGATTTTTCTCTTTCACTCTGACCCTCATGGGCAAAGGGGAAAGGTGGCCAACTTATTTTGTCTCTGTAAAATTGGCAATACCATACAAACTGCATTTTTATCTCTGATATTTTTAAGGAAGGACATCAAAAGTCTGTGTCCTTTTTGTATTCAGCAAGTGTCTGTGATATTTCAAGGTGCTTGTGTGATCTGCAATGTTTATCTGAAACACACAGCTTAGATTTTTGCGCTTGATGGATCAGAAATCCATACTTACCAGGGAAATCCTGCAGGTGGGAAAAACTCTATTTTGAGACCCCAGATTCTTTGCTGCTTTTCAAAAAAAATAGTGATGTTCTTTCTGAGTTACTCCGTAACTGTATAATTGTTTACTTAAAGCAATACTTTCTCTCTTATTAAAATCATTTCATAATTCCCAAAAGGAAACCTGACAGGAAATTAGATGAAAAAAAATTCAGAAATCAACTCCATAAACTCATTTACAGACCTAATAGTTATGGATTTCTGAGTTTGCATATATTCTTCCAGACAAGGATATTATTAAGTGAAGTTGGAATGAATATTTTACTGAGAAAGTCAATAACATACATATGTGTTTCTAATCATCCCTAATTGTGGCATTTATCTCTCTTCAGACATAGTTCAGGCCCGTAGTTCTGTGGGGCAATGTTAGTCCAGTCCAAAGTCTGCTTCTGCTGTTTTTTCCTGGGATCTCACTACAGACTGCAAGCTTGAATCTATGAACTGGACCAAGTCTCTGAATGTTTCATGTGCCCAAAATATCTGCTGTGCCCACATGTTTCCTGGCAAGCCCAACTTCACAAAGTAAACAGAGATGACCTCCAGTCCATCAGGACTTCTGGAAAGTTTAGAAATGATGCAACTTTTTGGTCATATGAAATTACACAATGATTTTTTTTCTGTGAAGTGTGAACTTCCTTCTTTTCAACAGCCCTTGGTAAGTCTGATGTGACTCCTTGGCTTGGTGATAAAACAGAACTGTCTTATACAAGAGGACACTTCAGTCATTGGGTTGCATCTGGGAGGCCTCAGTCACCTTGTGACATCCATTGGGTCAGTTTCTACAAAGTGGCCCACAGCATGTCAATCACTCTAGAAAAAGTGGAATCAATCAGCAAACATTTATTAAGTGCCTACTATGTGCCAGGCAGCTTCTAGGTAGACAAAGAAAGAAATAAGATAATCACTTTCCTCAAGGATTTTGCTTTCTATTGGGAGACACAACATGTTCACGTACAAGGGAACAGAAAATTCACAAAGTAAATCAAGAGTAATAGAGTGAAGAGAGGACTAGTGAGGAAATCAGAAAAGGCCTCCTATGAGAAGGAGCAGCTCAGCTGAGTTAAGAATGCTGATCAATCAATCAAGAAGTGTCAATTGAGCTCTCTACTATGTGCCAGGCACTGTGAGAGGCCCTGCAGATGAAAAGACAAAAACCAAAACATTCCCTGCCCTCAGAGAGGTTGAGAGGTGGAGTAAGCAAGGAGTGAATTCCAGACATAGGAACAGCCTGTGTAAATAAAGGCAAGCAGGGAATGTCTTGAGTAAGGAGCAGCTAGGAGGCCAGTTGGCTGGACCAGAGGGTGTGTGAAAGGGAGCAATGTGTAATAAGCCTGGAAAAGGTACGCAGAAGCCAGATTGCCAAGGCCTTGGTATGCCAATCCAAGCAGTTCCAAGTCAGGCCCAGAGGCCATAGAGGAGCCTGTTTCCCAGCTGATGCATCAGCAACCTTGACTTTGAACAGTACACTTGCATATAATAATACCGACATCTGGATTTTGTATAGGACTCCTCTTTGGAGAGGCTCTGAGTTCTTCCATATGTGTTGGGCCACAACACTGTACTAATACAAAAATAAAAATGAATCAAGTCCTGATCTTAAGTACCTTGTGTTTTATTGGAAGGGTGGAGGGGGTCAGCATAAAAATCAATAAGTCTGTGTGTTTTGAGAGCACAGGGCAGAGGGGATCAGGAGTTGGCACTTGGACTGAGCCTCGAGTGAAGTTAAGACTTCTAAGAGTTTGGAAGTGAGGAGAGATTGCATTCCAGACATGGGGGGAAGGGACATGGAGAGGTGAGGACAGTCCATGCAAAAACAGAGATAGGAGATTGAATGTTTTGTGTGGAGAGCAGGGAGAAGGCCAGTCGGGCTGGAATGCAGTCTGTGCCCCAAGGCTGGGATGTGGGCTGGGGGCAGCCAAGGAAGAAGGGCTTTCAGTGCCAAAACAGAGAGAGGGCCCTAGAACCCCAGGAAACCAAAGTGACATGTCCCAGGATATATACAGCACAGCTGAAATTCAAAGGGAGGCCTTCTAACCCCGATTCCAGGGCTCTTATCACTATAATATAACATACAATTTCTCCTCTACTGTACTCTGTTCTGGCTGCAGGAAATTGGCACTAATACTCCATTCTTTATCACTCGGCTTACATAGGATTATTTTTCTTCCTCTACCGTAAGCCAACAGGTCCTTTTCATTCCTGAGACAATCCGTCCTCAACGGCTTCAGAAATCACAGATTTTCTTCAATTCTTTGGTCCCGTGATCCTCCTTTACTCAAACCTCATATTCTATCTTGCTTTATGTTCATCTGCACCAATGTCACATTCCCCTGTTAGGACATTAATGTCTCTGCAGGCAAGGATGGTGTCATTTTTTAATCTCTGCATCCCAAATTCCGAACATTGTTCCCCATATGTAGTAGGTACTTTAGTAAATGTTTGGTTGAAGGATATGGGCCAAATGGCTGCTTAATGTATCTTGTAACTGAAGAGTTGTGGATAAATTTAATTTAATTTAATAAGCATTTATTAAACACACACTTTATGCTAGACACTATGTTAAGCACTGAAGAAATAAGGATAAAAATTAAAATAGAAATAGTCCCTGGGGCGGCTGGGTGGTGAAGTGGATAGAGCACTGGCCCTGGAATCAGGAGGACCTGAGTTCTAATCCAGTATCAAACACTTACTAGCTAACCGTGTGACTCTGGCAAATCACTTAACCCTGTTTGCCTCAGTTTTTTCATCTGTAAGATGAGCTGGAGAAGGAAATGGCGAGCCACTCCTTTACCCTGGCCAAGAAAACCCCAAATGGAGTCATGAAGAATCAGACTGGACTGAAAAATGACTCAACAACTACAACAAAACTTGGCAAACCTTGAAACATGATGCAAATGTTAGGGATGACGATGGCAGAGAGGCAGTACAGTAGATAGACCTCTGGATCTGAAGTCAGGAAGTTGTGAGTTCAAATCTGGCCTCAAAGACTTACTAACTGTGTAACTCTTCTAGACAAGTTAACCTCTGTGTACCTCAATTTCCTCAGGATAATAACAGCCCTTTCTACCCAGAGTTGTTGTGAGTGTTAAGTAGGATGACATTTGTAAAGCCCTTGGCAAACCTTAAAGAGCTATTATAAATACCAGCCATTTTTATTGCTGACAAGCATTGTTATAGATGATATTATTATTGTTTTCATTATTATTATTATTTTAGGAGGGATTATACTAATAGCTGGGAGGGGGATCAGGAAAGGCTTTAGTAAAAGGTGGTGCTTGAGCTAAATCTTGATGGAAGCCAGGGATGCCATAAGGTGGAGATGAGGAGGGACTGTATCCCAGGTCCCAGGGACAGCTGCTGTAAAAGCATGGAGATAGGTGATTGCATATTGTTTGTGTGGAACAACGAGCAGGCCAGGGTGGCTGGATTGTGGAGTATGAAGAAGGAAGAAATGCATAGGAATCCCGGAAAGGTGGGAAGGGGCCAACCTGCCAAAGCTTTAAAATCCAAACAGAAGATCTGTAGTTGATCTTGGAGGTCAAAGTGAGCCATTGGAGTTTACTGCATGCTTGAGGGGTGATGACTCAGTAGGAGTTTATTGAATAGTAGGCATAGGCGTTGGTAGAACAAATATGGCTGATAAGAATAAGATATTCACAGTAAGTAAAGAGATAGTAAGAGAGAACCTAGCAGCCCCTCATGGGTTCAAGGCCATGAACCAAATCCAAATGAAATACATCCCAGGTCCTGAAAGCTGCTGCCATGACCACTGGACATAGAAAGGCCTTCTGTAGGAGGTGCCCCTGGAGCTGAATCTTTAATGAAATTAGGGCTTCTGTCAAGTGGAGGTGGGGAGGGAGAGCATTTCAGCCATGGTGGTGGCTTGTGCAAAAGCATGAGATGTCTAAACAAGGTGGTGAAAAGACTCTAGTTGATGCCCTATGCAAATTGGTTGAAGAATTAAATTATGATTAAGCTGGAGAAGAAAAGGATTAGGTGGGACCAAGGTAGCTTTCTTTCAGGGTTCCAAGGATTATCAAGGGTTCTCTTTGGCCCCCAGGAAGCAGAAATGGGACAATGGGTGGACCTTCCAAAGACTCAACAGAAGGAGTTGTCCAGTAGGGAATGGGTTACCTTTAGTCACTAAGGGTCATTGAGCAAAGGCTAGATGACAACTTGTTGGGGAGGCTGTAGGAAAAAAACTCTCTTTAGGTAAGACTTGGGCTAGATGGCTATTCCATTGAGGTTCTTCTAACTCTGAGATTTCATGGTTCTGAGAAGCTGGAGAAATTGATAAACTGTTTTTGTTGAAGCTTTTGCTTTCCTGATGAGCTCCTACCCATTAGCTTATACTGTGGCTATTTTCTTCTTACAGTGGAGAGACACGGACCAGAATTTTATTTTCAGAAGAAATGAGACATGAAAGGAAATGGAAACGGTGAAGATGGTGTTGAAAAAAAAAACCCATTAGACTCACATTCCCTATTTACACGAGGGGATCAGTTAAGTCCACAGGAAAAAAGGTAGCCTTGCCACCTAATGAGGGTGGGTCCACCAGGATAGTCTGTGGGAGGGTAGCCGACGTCCAGGCCCTGAGCCCCGGTTGGGTCTGATCTCATCATGAGGTTTCTGAGTAAGTTGGGTCACTCCTGGAAAGGGAGAAACACCACCCAGGGAGCAAGCCAAGGCCTCAGGATGTAGACAGGATGATTCAGCAGGTAACAGGCCTCCCTTTCTAGTCACTGCAGAGCTAATACCCAACAGACTGAGACATGCAAGTAGGTTTTAGAGAAGATGAAACCAAACTCCTGATTCTTTGTCCTTTTTTTCTGCCTTCGGTGTTTCTTTATTAGAAGAAAATGTTAATATCCTGGTTGAGATAACCAAGTAAATCCCCTAGTGATTCAGACACTATGTTTTTGTTTCCTTCTTCCTTCAAGTGAAATAAGGAGCCAGATATTGTTCGGGTGTCTTGATTCGAGGGAGAGCTGCGGCATCAAGGGAAGTTTTGAAAGACTTTCATCTTGACCTTTCCTTATCATGTTGAGAGGTTCCAGAATCTGTAAACAGTGTTTTAGTTGAAGCTTTAGCTTGTAAGCCTGGCTTTTGGGCTCCTATTCTTGCTTCGTTTTTATCTTGGTACCCCCAGCACCCACCCTAGTGCCCCATACATAGTAAGCATCTAATAAATGCTTCCCTATCTCTCCACTCACAAACCCACTGCCCCAGATCTAGAGTTTGGAAGCCACGTCAGAGAACAAATAGTCCCATTCCTTCATTTTATAGAGGAGGAAACTAAGGCAGGGGAGGCTCAGTGATTTGTGAAGATGACGACTCTGCCTTACGTAAATCCAATTTATGCCCGTGATGAAGGAATGACCACCACTACCACCACCACCACCAACAATAGCAATGATGGTGGTAAGTCCAGAATTGGGCTTGGAACTCAGGTCTTCTGACTCCAGGGCCAGGATGCTTTCACACCTCACCTCTCACCTGGACCATTACAGTGGTTGCCTGATTGGTTGCCTGACCACAAGTCCCTCCCCACTTCAATTCACCCTCTATGCAGCCAACCAAAGTGATTTTCCCAAAGGGTAGGTCTGGTCCTGTCGCCTTCTCATTCGATAGACCCCAGTGACTCTCCATTAACAATAGCTCACATACTGGTTTTTCAGAGTACTTTGCCTTTATTAACAAATTGTAGAAGCTCTCCTCTGTTTGGCATTTTGAACTCTTTACAACTTGGCCCCATCCTATGCTTCCAATGTTGCATTTCTATCCCCAGGGCAGTGTTGGACACACAATGGTCATTGGACTTGTCTTTCTTAGCCATCCCTCCTTTCTACACGCTCTACAATCCGGCTAAGGTGGCCTCACTCATGCACAGTATTCTAGCCTCCATCTCTGAGTCCCTTCACTGATTGTCTCCCTGTTGGGAATGCTTTTCCTCCTCATCTACATCTCTCATAATCCTTGGTGTCCCTCAAGGCCTTTCTTGGTCTCCTAGCTGCTAGTACCTCCCCCTTCCCACCCACCCCCCAACCAAGGGACTTTGGACATGTTTTGTGTACACCCATACAAGGAGTCCCAGAAGTCTTAGTGTGGTCCCAAGCTATTAAACTTTAAAGCTATTGGAGCTCCTAACTACGCTAATTCTTTTGGGACACCTTGTCTATGTACAGGATGGCTTCTTCGCTAGAATGTAAGCTTCTTGAGGGCAGGGATTGCCTCTTTTTTTCTTTTTTTCTTTCTTTCTTTCTTTTTTTTTTTTTGCTAGGGCTTGGCACATAGTAGATACTGAATCAATTCTTACCCATGGATTGATTACATTATCTGTTGAGTTGCCTATCGAAGTAATGAAACAATCAGTCATAAACTGGAGTCTGAATCCTTGGAACTGTCCTTGTTTTTCTTGTTGTGTTGGTCCATAGGAATCATAGGATTTGGGGCTGGAAGGGACCTTAGCATCATCTAGTTCTTCTGATTGGAGAGGGTTGAGGGTAGATATTGGAGAGTTCCTCCTAGATCTATTTAAGGAGGGGACCAAGGCAGCCATCTCATTTCCCACCTGCTCCTTCCTAACCTATCCCCCTCCTACCTTTCCACACCTTACTCCCCAACACATACACTTTGATCCAGTGACGTTGGCCTCCTGGCTGCTCCATGAACAAGACACTCATCTCTCAGCTCTAGGCATTCTCTCTGACTGCCCCCATGCCTGGAACACTCCCCCTCTGACTACTGACCTCCCTGGCTTCCTTTAAGTCCCAATTAAAATCCTACCTTAAAAAAGGAAGCCTTCCCCAACCCCTCTTAATTCCATTGCCTTCCCTCTATTAATTATTTCCTATTTATCCTTTATGTATCTTACTTTGTATATAATAATAATAATAATAATAAGTAGCATTTCTGTAGTGCTTACTATGTGCCAAGTGCTTTAACATTATTATCTCATTTGACCTTCAAAAGAATCCTGGGAGGTAGGTGCTATTATTATCCCATTTTGCAGATGATGAAACTGATGCAAACAGAGGTTAAGTGACTTGCCCAGCTGAATGGGCATTGCCTTAGACAAACTGAGGCTTAGGCAAGACCTCAACTCAAAAAGGCCCAGGCCTCCTGCTGCATCCTGGGCCATCTCCAGTCGTCCTGATCTATATCTTACCACTGGACCCAGATGGCTCTGGAGGAGAGGGTGAGGCTGGTGACTTTGCACAGCCCTACCTGACTTAAACCCAATTCACTTGTAAGTCATGACATCACCTTCCTGATGTCATGGTCCTCTTTGAGAACAAAGGACAAATAACAACAACCATTAAGGTCACACTCAGACAGTAAGTATTTGAAGTCACATTTGAACTCAGGTCTTCCAGACTTCAGGCCCAGTACTCTACCCACTGCACCATCTTGTTTCTCCTTTTAGGCTGTAAGCTCCATGAGGGCAGGGACTTTCTTTTGCCTTTTTTTGTATCCCCAGCTCCTACCGCACAATAGGTGTCTAATAAATGTTTATTGATTGACTGACTAATCTAATTCTTTCCATTTACAGATGAAGAAACTGTGACCCAAAAAGGGAGAGGTAACTAGTCTGAGGTAACAAAGGTAGGGTCACTGGAGAATAGATTCAAAGCTGAAATAAACACCAGGAGCCATGTGGTCCAAGTTCCTCGTTGGGAGATGAGGAGACTGAGGTCTGCAGAGGTTGTCATGCTCTCTAATGACCTGGCAAGTTCAGTGACCTGTCTAGCAGCAGAACCAGCATTCAGACTTGGGCCCTTTGAGTCTAACTGAAGGTCCTTTTTATCATACCAAACTGCTCTCCTCTGAATATTAAACAGCCCAGCGATAAGATTTGAAATGTTGTGTTCACTTTGCACACTTGAAAGGGTCTCTCCCTCTCTCTCTCTCTTTCTGTATAAAGTGGATATTTTTAGAAAGAACATTTACATGTAAATGATATGGATAATTTTTCCTGAGAACATCATATTAGCTGGTGAAAAGTCAGACTAAAGGACACAATGAGCCATCTTATTACTTTTAACCTTTGGGGAAAGCAGCATCCCTGGCTCCTCCTTGGTGTTGATTTTGGTTTCAGACCTCATAAAACACTAACTACAGAAAGGTGATCAAGCAGGTGTTTGCCAGGGAGCTCTTTTCCTCCCCCTCCTCCTTCGTCCCCCCTCCTTCTTTTCCCCCTCCTCCTCCCCCTTCTCCCTCTTCCTCCTACCTGTTTATCCTCTTCCTTTCCTTCCTCGCTCTTTCTCCTTCTCTTCCTCTTCCTCCCCTCCTTCCTCCCTCTTTCTCCTCCTTCTCCTCCCCCTCCTCTCCCTCCCTTTCCTCTTCTTCCCCAGACTATGCCAACCTATCCTGTAAGTTCTGCTTTGAAGACACTGTCTAGCTTCCTAGGCTGCCCAAGCAGTAGAGAGCATGGACTTAAAAAAATAAGAAAGCTATTCCTTGAGTGCAGGGACATTTTTGTAGCAGGTAGGCTGGGTCCACGTTACATCTCCCCCTCAGGGTTCTAGGGGTGCCCTTGAGGGGTTGGGATGTCTTTACTGTCATCATTTGGAACCGCTTTCTAGAAGTGCCCCACCCCCTCAATGGTTAGGCATCAGTAATTAGATCCCCCATCCATTTAGCCAATTAGCATCAATTAGCTTTGACAAAGAGATATTTACTTTGTGGATGAGGCAAGAACAAAAGTACAAATATTCCCCTCCCCCCAACATTTTTCCCTACACATCTCAGTCTTTGGGAGAGTGGGCTCAGACTCAGCATATTTTCTCTATAGCTGTGGTTCTGCCCATTTAATGTTAGTGTTTGGCATCTTGTTACCACTGGGCTGAGGCCTGAGATTCTCTCCTCGTTCTCAGGGCACCAGTGCTGAGCCAGCTCTAATGCCTAGGACAGGCTGGACTTGCTGACTTCAGGTTTCTTGTTCTCCTGACCTTTTGAAATTCACTCTTCCTTTGTGTAAAATCAAAGAGCAACCACCGAGGGAACACATGGTGGCTATGGCCACGTTTAGATCTTGGATGGGCAACGTTGACAATATAGCGTTGAGTCTCACTGGACACTGTCTATCCTGAAAAAGTGAGCAGGACGGAAGTTTGATCAAGGTGAGTGGAGTGGAGGCTGGGTGATGCCCTTTTAGATGCCTCTAGAGACAATCATGGGGTCTCAGAGTGTCTTCTCTGGCTCCCAAGGACCTTCAAGGTAGTTTGATTTATGTCATCACCGTCCTCTGGAAGTAGGACCTCCAGCCTCTTCCACGAGGGGAGTTTCATCAGCCAAGCCTACCGATGCAGTCTCTTCAGGCTTATTGGCCAGTCCTTAAACACTTTGGGCAGCTAGCAGTAAATAGAGCACCAGGCTTGGAGGCAGGAAGACTCAGCTTCCTGAGTTCAAATCCAGCCTCAGATACTTACTAGCTGTGTGACCCTGGGCAAGTCACTTAACCCTGTTGGCCTCAGTTTCCTCATCTGTAAAATGAGCTGGAGAAGGAAATAACAAAGCACTCCAGTATCTTTGCCAAGAAAATCCCAAATGAGGTCATGAAAAATCAGACATGACTGAACAACAACAATGGTATTACATTTTGTTTTCCATTACAGTGCAAGTGCTGTGAAAACAGATTGTTTCGGTCTTCCCAGAGCCTAGTGCAGTACCTGACACATAGTAGGCATTTAATAAATGCCTGTTGATTGATTAATCTGTATTTTCATTACCTGAGGTACTAAAGAGTTATCTAGAGTTACCCGAGAGGCCGGATAGTGGATAGAAAGCTGGATCAAGTCACAAAAACCTGGGCTCAAGTCGTGACTCAAACACATACTATGTGTCCCTGGGCCAGATAATTGACCTCTCAGCACCACCAGACTATTCTAAGATTGTAAGCTGAAGAACAGGTATTGATCTTCATTGGTTCAGGGAGTTTCTTCACTAAATGAGTCTAGGCTGATTCCATCCCCAATACTTAGTAGGGTGCCTAGCACACGATAGACACATGATAAATGAACAAAAAAAAAGAGAAATGTGAGTTCAATAAGCATTTATTAAACACCTATGACATATGATGTGCTAGGTGATGAGAATGCAAAGGCAAAAAGGAAACCATAAGAGCAGCTAGGTGGCGCCGTGAATAGAGCACTGGCCCAGCAGTCTGGAGGAACTGAGTTCAAATCCAGTCTCAGACCAAACACTTGACACTTACTAGCTATGTGACCATGAGCACTTAACCCCAATTGCCTCACCAAAAAGAAAAAAAAAACCAAAACAAACAAAAAAAGAAAACAAGTAGTTTCCCTGCCCTCCAACAGCTTACATTCTGGGAATGGGTTATTTGAAATACCCCAGAGGAAGCAGCTGTCTGCCTGCTATTGAGATCAGATGTCGTTGATAGGGAAGGAGCCCAAGGCCTGAGGTGGATTGATCTTCCCAAGAAGGTCATAGAAAGCATAACAAGGTCCTCTGTTTCCAAATGTGAACCCAGGTCCCTTTGGTCAAGAGCCAGCATTGTTTCCACTGCCCCAAGTTTCATTCTAGAATGATTCTGACAAAATCCCATTGTTTTCACGGACTTCGATCTCCTCACGTGTGACAAATAACCCTCAGAGGTCTCACCTATCTCTGAATCCTATGAACTCTTGACAGGAGACAGAGCAGGTATTGTTATTCCCATTTTACCGATGTAGACATAGTGTCAGAGTTCACATGGCTCGCCAGCATGGTCCAGACTCAGACCTACCCTTTTGCCCATGTTGTATCACATATAGAACAGATTCCTCAGGTCAGCTCTGCCCTTACCACTGTACCCTAAGGCTATGTAGCTTAATTGTGAGAAGTCCAAGCTTATTCGAAGAGAAGACCAGTGCCTTACCCTGTGGGGTTGAATTCTAGACAAAGGGAAAAACTAACCAGATCTCCTGTTTATTTAGTCTTGGGACCAGAGCTCTTTTTGTGTCTGGCGAGGCCCCAGGAATAGTTATGGGACATGCTATTATCATTAGCTGGCACCTAGCCAGCCAGACATCCTTCCTTTGTTTGTTGAAGGAAAGAAAAAGTACTTATTAAGCACTTACTATGTATCTCTGTGTGGCATGGTTCTTAGAAAGCTGGTCCTTAAACCTGGAAGACCTGGAAGGCTCTGGTCATATGACACTGGGCAAGGCACTCAACACCTAGTCAATTCTTTAGGATGACAGGTTGCAGGGGAGATACAACTTGTATTGGAAGAGACAGTTCCCTCACCTGGGAGTTAGTTGCCTATACCAATGAAGTC
This sequence comes from Vombatus ursinus, assembly GCF_900497805.2. NCBI lineage: Eukaryota > Metazoa > Chordata > Mammalia > Diprotodontia > Vombatidae > Vombatus > Vombatus ursinus. Next base: position 28,190,337 of record NW_020954588.1, read on the forward strand.
ATAGCTCTAGCACCCATCCCTATTCCATATGATGTGTCAAGCCCCAAGGATTTAAATACAAAAACAGAGACAGTCCTTTCCCTCAAGAAGCTTATATTCTATTTGGGGGGACAAAGAACTTAAAAGTCGCAGAAGGACACTTTGGTTTGGAAAGCTACAGGGATGGTAAGTGGAGTCAGTGGAGGAGGAGGTTGACACACCCCACCCAGGAACAATGGTGGGATTGATTTGACTATGGCCCCAGAGGAGGCAGCTGGTGAGTGGTTGGGGAATCAAATGAAGCATGTCTGGAGCTGCCTAAATATAATGGGCCAGATAAGGCTTTCCCTCCATGGTCATATTTTTGTCAAAGGGGGCAGATGTTGATTGACAAGTCATCTAGAGGGTGATGGGGGATGATAGAGGGCTGCACACAACCTCCAGCAGATCTCAGGTAGCAAGCAGTCTATCGAGGTTTGACCACAATAGCAGATAGGACTAAAACTTGTTGTCTGCTTCACCACTCCAGAAAATATGAGCTCCTTGAAGAGCTCACAGGTGTGAGTGGCAACCAGAACCAGAACTTGAACTCAAGTTCTCTGAATTCCAGTGCTCCCAGTAAATCAGTCAGTCAATCAACAAATAATTTGTTGAGTGTTTTACTATGTGGCAGGCATTATGTTAAGTTCTGGGGGCACAAAGAAAGACAAAATGCAGTGCCTGACTTTAAGAAGCTTACATTCTAATAGGGTAGTCAATATAAAATAATTATGCACGTGCACAATCTATACTGTGTAAATCAAAAGTAATCTCTGGAGGAAGGGGAGAGGGTCAGGAAAGTGGCATTCTCTTGGAGGGCAAAGATTGTTTCATTTTATACATTTGCATCTCCAGCTCCTTATGAATGGGCAGGCAGGTTTTGGATACAGTAGGCATCGCTTTGATTTCTATTTCCTCTGTATCTTGTTTGGACATAGCTGTTTGCATCTTTACATTAGAATATGAGTTCCCTGAAGGCAAGAACAAGCTATTGCCTTTTTTTGAACTCACAGTATCCCCTCTTTAAAAAATTAATGCTCATCAGAAACAAGACAACGTTGTACATAGTAACAGCCACGTTGTGCAATGACTAACTTTGATAGACTTAGCTCTTCTCAGCAATGCAAGGATCCAAGACATCTCCAAAAGTCTCATGATGGAAAATACTGTCTACATCCAAAGAAACAGCTATAGAGTTTGAATGCAGATCGAAGCATACTATTTACTCTTTTTTTCTCTTCTGTTTTGTTTTGTTTCTTCTGTTTTGCGGTTCCTCCTATTGGTTCTAATTCTTCCTTATGACATGACTAATATGAAAATATGTTTAATAGGAATGTATACGTAGAACCTATATCAGATTGCATGCAGTCTTGGGGAGGAAAGCGTGGAGGGAGAAAAAAATTAAAACTCAAAAGCTTATGGAGGTGAATATTGAAAACTGAAAATGAATTAATAAAAGAAAAAGAAAAAAATAATGCTCACTAAGAAAGCTTTCTCTTAGTTTAGAAATAGCTGGGGCATTGAAAGAGGCCTCCTTGGGGAAAGACTAGGGCTGAGGTTGGTAAGAAGGAACTTCAGGGAGAATAAGAAACTGAAGGGTCAGTGGTAGCTGGAAGCTACCTGGTACGTGTACGTATTTCTTGTAAGTTGGTAGACTCTTTAAAAAAGATTTTTTTTACCCTTCCTGTAAAATTGGCCATAATGGATGTCTTACATGAGTTGTCTGCTGGGTCCTCTCCCCTTGGCATCCTCAGGGCACACAGCACAACCCCTTAAGCTGTGTAGGGAAGAAAGTCCTCCCTTTGGGCTCCAACTGAATTTTCCACTAATCCTGGGTTCCAACTGCCCGGCTTGAATGGAGGACTGTTTGGATGTAGCCAGTGGCCTGCAGAGCTGCCAGATTAGACACTTCACAGGGAAAAAAAACCCCACAGTGCTTCTTTGAAAGATGCTGGAAGGGCGTTGCTATAGAACCTCAGTGGCTCCTGACCGCCCACCCAGAAGAAGACTCAGCCCAGATGGTTGTGCCCACACTCCTCCCCAAATGAGGAGGCCTTCTCAGGTAAAATCAGGGAAGGAGGTGCTCTGCCTAACCCAGGGAGCAAACTAGGTGGGGACCTGTGACTTCTTCAGGACGTCAAGGACCTGGGATCTGGGACAGCATGGGGACCCCCTCCATCTCTCCATCAACACAGATGCAGATCATGCCCCCTTCACAGCATGGTTGTTGTCCTTCCAGAGTTACTGCGGCCAAAACCCCCAGGGTTGATGCAGTGACATGTCTCCCTGGGCTTAGTCAGAAAGGTCCACGGACAACAGACTCACAGTCTGTCCCTGGGCCTGGGTTCAGAACCCTTCCAGCTTGGACGGACCTGCCAGAACTTTTGCTCCCCTGGCACAACCCCAAGAACTCTGCCAGGATCACCACCATCCCCTTCCCCAGTTCCCCAAGATTCCATGTAGCATCAGAGCTGATTATTTTTTTATTGGAGCTGATTATTTTTAAAAATTTAAGGTTTTCAATTAATAAAACTATTTTTTCTCCCTCCCACCCCCTACATTGGGGGAAGGAAATAAAAAGAAAATCCTCCTAACCGGTATGCATAGTCAAATGATACAAATTCCCATACTGGTTATGTAAAAATTGTCTCATTGTGTACCCTGAGTCCATCACCCTTTAGGGTTTCACTTTCCTCACTTTAAAGTGAAGAAGCGGGATGAGTGGCTTCTGAGTTGAGTTCCCTCACAGTTTGGCATCTAGGGCCATATGATCCTACTTGTGTGATTTTGGACAAATCTCGTTCTCTCCCTGGCCTCAGTTTCCTTTCTTCTAGGATAAGAACGTTGGCCAAGAAGACTTCTGAGACCCCTTCCTGATTTCCATTTATGCTCCTATGATCAGTCAATCAGTCAACAAGCATTTTTATTAAGTGCTTATTCCATGACTTGAGGGGCAGCTCAGTGGGTGGCACAATGGATAGAGCACCAGGCCTGGAGTCAGGAAGACTCATCTTCCTGAGTTCAAATCCAGCCTTGACACTTACTAGCTGTGTGACCCTGGGCAAGTCACTTAACCCTGTTTGTTTCAGTTTCCTCATCTGTCAAATGAGCAAGAGAAGGAAATAAACCATTCCAGTATCTTTACCAAGAAAACCCCAAATGGGGTCATGAAGAGTTGGATATGACTGAAACGCCTGAATGCATATCATGAACTGTGCTAAGTATTGGGGATACAAAACAATGAGGGAATGGGGGTTGGCTTAGGTGGTCTCCATGGGATCCTAGGATCATAGATTTAGAGCTGGAAGGAACCTTGGAAGTCATTTTTTAGATGAGGAAATTGGGTCTTACCTTGCCCGTGGTCTCAGAGCTGGTAAGTGTCCTATGATTCTATGATCTTATGATCCTTTGATCTTACTTTTGTGACCACATACAAACCACTTTCCCAATCTGTGCCTCAGTTTCCCAATCTGTTAAATTAGGGGGTTGGAATAGATGACCTCTGACCCTCCTTCCAGGTCTAAATCATAGCATCTTAACTCATGTCAGAGAAATATATAAGCCAATCTAAGGTACCACGCCAGATACTACATGGATCATGCAATCACCCAAATCATTCCATATTATTCTTGTACATTATGATTAGGCATTCCTCTATTTGAAAAAAAAATTCAACAGAGGAATTGCATGTACAGAAATCCATCTCTTGATATGAAATCACAATTATTTTGTTAAATATTAATATTATAATCATCAAGGAGTATTTTAATGAAATATTAAAAATAATTTCATTGAGAATCCCCAAAGTGGAGTTTGAAGTCCCCCTCGCCACTGTGATGACATAGTTCTGCAAGGCTGAACAGTGGAAAGGCTTTCACGGAGGACAAGAACATGCCTCAGCTTCCCGACAGCTGCGAAGATCTCTCTGAGGAACCCAATTGCCAAGGCAGCCAGTCTCAGAACTCCAAGGGAGTGCTTGGGTACAGGGAAAATGAAGATTCCCCCGCACTGACCATAGCTTTGAGGGGGTGAGACCCAGAGTTCCTTGGGCTGATTTTCAGGGAAAGGTCCTTGGCGGAACGAGTTCGTCCTTGGCGCAGCTTGCATTTTGGCAATGTTGATGGCACTCATTTTTGGAATAAATACTCATGGTTAGGTTTCTATGCTCCTCATCCTTTTCTGTTTTCAAAGTTGTCATATTATTCTCCCATCAATTTTATTTCCGCATGTATCCTTTCCTTCCCAGGGAGCCATTATCAATAACAAAAAAAATCACAAAGGAAACAACAACAACAAAAAAATACAGACTAGCTCCTCAAAAAACCAGTTAGTAAACAAGCAATTATTAAGTGATTACTATGCCAAGTACTGTGCTAAGCACCAGGGCTACAAAGGCAAAAGCCCAGTCCCCAGTCTCAAGTTGCTTCCATTCTAAAGAGTGAAAACAACAACGACATTCACCTAACTATGTACATACTAGATATATACAATGTAAATGAAAAGTGATTTCAGAGGGAAGACAGTGAGGGAGGGGTGGAGGGGTGGATGGAGAAAGGGAAGACTGGCAAAGGCATATATGAGATCTGAGTTGAATCAGGAAGTGGTCTCTTCAAGGATGAAATCATGTGTTTGGACCCCCCCTACCTCCCCGCTCTCCCTAATTATATTTTTATTCTTCAAGGCTTAAGCTAGAAAGGGTGCCATGTTTCCTAGCTCCTATTTACTAGTTATATGACCCTAGATGCTCTGAGACTCATTTCCTTCATTTGTAAAACAAAGGTAATAATATTTTGACAATCTGCCTCCCAAACCTGCTGTGAATACCGAATGAAGTAATGAGATATAAAACATCATATGGATGGGAAATATGACTGTCTTAAGCTCTGTTACAGCAGGAAACATCACCTATCCATCTCTGAGGCATGGCGTGACACCTAGGAAGCCATCTTGGTTGTCCTAGGTCCTTGATAACTTATTCAGATGCACCAATGGTCTCTGAGACTACTAGCTTTCAATCTATGTTCCTATGACATCTCACCAATGGGAGTAGTACCTCCCATGGTCTGCACCTTCTCATTTTGTGAGATTCTTGTCCAGATCCTCTAAGAAATCACCTTTTCTCCGCTCAAAATGGTAGAGGCCTTTCTTCAGTTTGTAGCATTTCAGGAAGACACTGATAGCAGCCAGGTGATGTCTATCAGTATCCCTTTTTCCCCGACCTCTGGCCAGCCTACTCTTTCTGAGACTACAATTTTTAGATGCTTCTTTATGCTACCTCTCGTGTGTGAGCAGGCAACATGCCTGCTCACATCCACCATGCGTCTCTCCATTGGTCATCCATAAATCTGATTCTTTTTTTTTTTTTTTTTGGTGAACAATTAGAGTTAAGTGACTTGCCTAGAGTCACACAGCTAGTGAATGTTATATGTTTGAGGCCGTGTTTGAACTCAGGTCCTCCTGACTCCAGGGGCAGTGCTCCATCCACTGCACCACTTAGCTGCCCCAATCTGATTCTTTATTAATAACTTACCCTCATGCAGTGCTTTACAAACATTATCTCATTTGATCTTCCTAACGACCCTGAGACATAGGTGCTCTTCTAATCTCCGTTTTACAAATGAGGAAACTGAGGCAGAGGCTAAGTGACTTGCCCAGGGTCTCATAGCTAATAATTGGCTGAATGAGGTGATTTGAACTCAGGTCTTCCTGAGCCCAGATTCAATGCTTAATCTATTATACTACCTATCTAGCTGCCTCTTTATATTCATTCTGCATATGCTTGTTGTCTTATCCACTAGAGTGTGAGTTACTTGTGAGTAAGGATCATTTCATTCTTTGTATCTCCAGAGTCTAGTACCCGTGCCTGGCACACAGTAGGTGCTTAATAAATGGTGTTAACTAGGGACAGCTAGGTGGCACAGTGAAGTCAAGAGGACCTCAGTTTAAATCCAGGCAGACCAAACACTTAACACTTACTAGCTGTGTGACCCTGGGCAAGTCACTTAACCTCAATTGCCTAAAAATAAAAAAAAAAATAAATGGTGTTAATTGAATTGCAGATATTTAATATCACCAAGTACTCATTAAAATTTATTCAAACCAATTCATAAGGTCATAGGATTGAAGATTAAGAGCTGGAAGGAGAATCACAGCCATCTACCCCAACCCTCTCATTTTACAGATAATGAAAAAACTGGAATCTAGAGAAATGAAGTAACTTTCTCCAGGTAATGTCAGCAGTAGGAGCTGAATCCAGGTCTTCTCGTCACTGTTCCAGTCAATTGAACTGAAATTTGCTAAGTCCTTATTAACATATAAGGCACAGGGGATACAAAAATAAAAATGCCCCTGCCCTCAAGAAGATTATATTCTGCTAGGGACTATAACATGGAAACAGATAAAGGCAAGATCATTTGAGCAGGGAGAAAGCATCAAGATCAGGGAAGGTTTCTGGTGAGAAATAGCAACTAAATGGATCCTGGAAGCAATTGAAGGTTTCTGAGAAGTAGGAATGAGGAGGAGTTAGTTTTAGTTCTAGGCATGTGGGATAGCTTAGGCAAAGATATGGAGCTGGGAAATGGAATGACAAGTTCAGGGACTTTGTTGCCCAGTTTTCCTGGATCATACAGCATATGAAGGTCAAGAAGGTGAAATAATTGAAGAACATAAGTACATTTCTCTTTGCATCATTTTTATCACAGCAGTGGGGAGCTGGCAACATCCATGGGTAAAATCTTCCTGCCTTTCCATTAGATAGATTGACAGCTGACCACGTTTTCCCAGAGAAACAGTGGTATGTTCTCAGGTCTTCAAAATGAGCAAGTCAGGAGAACTCTAATCAAATCTATAGTAGGAAGTCCAGGGCTGTAACAATGCATTCAATGCCTAGTGTGTTGTGAATTCACTATCTCCATGGCAACGCTCAGGAACAAATTAAGAGAAATGTGAACAGTTTGTCAGCATGGGTGGGAATTTGCCAAGTCTCATTTCATTTAATTAATTTAAAAATTAATAACATTTGAAGTTGGAGATGTTCCAAAAATTTACTACGATTTCTCATCTATAATCCCTATCTTTATTAACTTTCACAGTCATTGAATGTGCATTAAGAAAGAATACCAGTCACTTAAAGAATGAAAAATACTTGTTTTGCAAACATGAAAGTGAGAATTCAGTCCTGCCTATTTGAACAGTAAAGATTTTTGACAAGTTGACTTCCTTGGAATTATTTTCTAAATAGAATTCCTCATTCCTTTGTTAAATCGATTTGTGGCCCCTCTTCTTTATGTAGATGCAGATAATGATAGAAATAGAGACAGACCTGGGATTTCATTGGGATAGGGAACTCCCAGGTGAGAAAACTCTCTGTACCAATGAAAGGTGATACCCTGTCTTCAACTTATGGTCTTAGAGCGTTTTCTAGAGCACTGAAATGTTAAGTGACTTGCCCAGAGTAACACAGTTAATAACTTTGAGACCCTCTTTCCATCCACTCTGTCACTGCCTCTCCACAGCTAATGTAGAATGTGTAAAACTGTGCTCCTTGGCCCAGGAGGTGTGACTAACAAAGAGGAGTTCAGATTTAGAACAGCAGCAGCAGCAGCAGCGCCACCCCCACCACAAAACCTGAGTAGGGTCCAGGCCTTATTTGGATACTGGGAAGTTTCTCTCAGTCTCCTCTGCTCCCCTAACTCCACTCCAATCTGTTTCTTAAGTGAGTCCTGCTAACAAAGGCTAGAAAACAGATGGTGAGTGAGGGATATCACTACCTTTTCTTTCATTTGGGATTGTGGAAGAGTTGAGATTGTGAAAGAAAATCCAAATTCTTCCCTTTAATTAACTATAGCCATTGTGTCAGTGACATTCTCCCAATACAAAAGAAGTTGCTGAAATTGGCTCTAACTCATTGTTAAATCTTTCAATGTGAGCATTTACACCTCAGAAATCAGCAAACATGATAAATTAGGGCTTGGTTTATTTTTTGTTGTTGTTGATTATCTAGGCTTAAGAAAGTGATAGAGAAAATGTTATTAATGTAAATTATACTTAAAAGTATGTTATACTTACTGTACCCCCCCCCCCAATTAAATATTTATCAGCCCCACTCTGGCCTGGGTATACCTTGAAGACTTCTCACATTTTTGGCTTGTTACTCCCACCCAAGTAGACTCTGGGACTTAAATGTCTGGTCCTCCCTCAGAGGTGGCCATCAGTTCCTCTTACAAGTGTTCAGGCTCAAAAGACTTCAAACCATGAAATGGTTTTGCTTTACAGTAAAAAGCACTAAGAGGACTCACATAGGATTTCATGGAGGTCAGAGCCTCTAGCTGTCTTTCTCCAGAGAACCATGTAGCGTCCTGGTCTTCCATTGCTGCCTAGTGTGGCACACTGGGAAAACGTTGGAGATCCCAGGGTTTGCTCTCATCCCTTTTTCTTCACTAGAAAATTCTTCCATTAGAAGCTCTCCTCTGGTTGCTTTGTTATCACTGTGCTATCATTCTGATGTGTATCACTGACTCTCTTGCCACCACTGTATGTCAATTGTTTTTCACAGCTCCCTGTTATTCATCTTCCCTCTTAAAGAAGGTACCAGTTGTCTTCTCTCTAATGGACTGTTTTGGAACACAGGTTTATCCTATTTCCCACTGTTGTAGCCCTTCTCATGCCCTAGGAGTCAGAATAATTCTGGGATAATCTTATGTTTTATGCCCACTTCCTAAATCTCCACCTTCCATATAACAGGTCTCCTCAGGTGACATCTGAGTCCTCTTAAAACATCTGTTTTCCATTTGAGGTCTACACAAGATGAGTCGGCCTCATATGCTTACTCTCCTCCTCAATGAATGGGTCATGTGTTTCCCACTTATGCCAGTATTTCTCAATGAATCTTTGGGGTGGGAAATTCCAATTTTCTCTCCATTTATATTTCCATCTCCCATCTTTCTCCAGCGCTACTTAGCCAACCTGTGTAAATTACTTGGGTTGCATTTTGAAAGGTATCTAAAAGGTAGAGGGGAAGTGTGGATTTGGCAGCTATTCCTAGAAAAGATGTCTGGTGACTCAGAGAAAGAGGGGTTAAATCTGCCCTGAATGCTAAGATTTGTATCTTTGCTTCATAGCAACTAGGTGACTCAGTGGATAGCATGCTGGACCTGGAGTCAGGAAGACCTGAGTTCAAATCCAGCCTGAGACACTCACTAGCTGTGTGACCCTGGGCAAGTCCTTAACTTTGCCTCAGTTTCCTCATCTGTAAAATGAGCTGAAGAAGGAAATGGTAAACCACTTCAGTATCTCTGCCAACGGAGTTTTGGGTTTTGAGTTGGGTTTTGCCCCAAATGGGGTCATGGAGAATCAGACACAACTGAAATGATTGAACAAAAAACAGAGCAAACATTGACTGAGGACCTACTGTATTCCAGGTACAATGTAATTCTTGCTTTCTTTTTTGTTTTTAATACTATGAAAAGTTCAAATAGAAATTAGCTGAGGAGAAAAAGAAATAACTTGACATGGAGGCAAAAGGATACCATATTATAATAGGAAAAATAAAGCCTTTCATTTCGGTCTTCATGTATTGCCAACAGATAATTGATTAGGTTTTTGTTTTTGTTTTTGTTTTTTGTTTTTTGTTTTTTTTTTTTTTAGTTATTTCAAGCAACTGTGAGATGGGAGATTGGGAACAAGTAATATAACAATACCACACTCAACTTGGGGTCATTTTCCCAGCAACCTTAGATATTCACATGTTAACTGAGATCCAGGAAATGAACCAGAAAGATTTCTGGGTAGACCAAATGGATGCACGAAACCCAGGCATTTAAGCTCATGAACATTATTCACAATCCCCTTCTTAGGCCCTCAGTTGGAGCCTGTTTTATATCAAGATCAAATAAGCTTGGTTAGCTGACTTCTTGGGCTCCCAATGAGCTCATAGTGAGTGAGAAGAAGAGAGAACTGAAAGTCACAGAAATTAATAGCTCACTCTTTTTTTAGGCAGAGAATTACATAATAATAAAGAGAAATATGGGACAACTTGTATGAATTGATGCAACGCCAAGTATACAGAATGAAGAGGAGAATAGACACAATGACCATAGGATTGTAAAGAACAACTCTGGAAGACATCAGGTCTTAGATCCATGCAATGACTAATGTTGAGTTCAGAGGACTGATGATGCTCAGAGACCTCTCTTCTCTAGGAAGTGGTAAAATACTGGTATGCATCCTGTCACTTCTATTAAACTTGGTTGGTGTTTAGATGAATTTTCATCAAAAGGGAGGTTCTACAATGGCTAGGGGGTGGGGCTAGCGTTATTGGGAAAATACATTAATGTAAATCAGATAGAAAGAAAAGTATATAATATATTTAATAATGATTTCATAGGGCCATGAATCCTTAGAAATTTCCTAGTTCAATTCCTCATTGTCATTTACTGAGCCAAGCACTGTTCTATATATGTATTCAAGCACTTTATAAATGGGGAAACTGAGGCCTAGAAAGATTAAATGTCAATGTCAAAGAGTAAATGCCCAGTGTCAAGGGGCAGTAAAATGGTGGAGCTGAGGCTGGAACTTCCAAAGTCTTCTGACATGAAATTTACCAGTCTTTTAACTGTACCATATTTTTCTATCCAAAATGTCATGAAATTTTAAAAAATCATTTTGGTACTCAAATGGGTCAACTTTATTTTTCTGCACGTTTATTTATGTGAAAATATTTGTCCCTGATGTTAGCTTAGACTTAGAGAGTCAAGTAATTTGCCCCTGGTTACACAGCTAACATACATCAGAGCTGGGATTTGAACCCAGGTTTCCTGACCTGGATCTAAATTTTCTCCTCTACTTCATAAGACTATTGGGAGGAAAATGCTTCTTAAACCATGAAGTGTCATGCAAAAGTGAGTTATTACCACAGATAAGTTATAATTGGAATTTTGTTCACATTTCATTATTTTTAATAGAAGCTGACCTGTCAAACAGACAAATTATCCAAAAGACAATTATCTGACAATATTCAAGTCTGTTGTCAAAATAGTTGTTATTAATTAAGCAGATTTTAAAAATCTGTGAAGTGCGAGGAATAGTCAAATGAGATTCAGCATGGCATAGTGCACTCAGCAGAGTCTAGGGTTTCTGGGCAGCTTCTAACATGAGCTTTGTGAGCATGGACCAGTCACTCAATTTCAATTTCAGTTTGCTCATCTACAGAAGTAATATATGGCCTCACGGGGCAGCTGGGTGATGCAGTGGCTAGAGTGCTGGGCTTGGAGTCAGGAGGACTCATTTTTCTGAGTTCAAATCCCACCTCAGGCACTTACTAGCTGTGTGACCCCAAGCAATTCATTTAACCCTGTTTGCATCAGTTTCCTCATCTGTAAAATGAGCTGGAGAAGGAAATGACAAACCACTCCAGTATCTTTGCCAAGAAAACTCCAAATGGGGTCATGAAGAGTTAGATATAACTGAAAAATGACTGAACAACAAAAACTGATCTCACAGGGTATTGGACAGAAAAATTAAATAATATATGTGTAGCACCTAGGGAAGTCTTCTCTCATATATGGGGCCCGCAGAAAGCCACATTAATTTCAAGGTAGTCTGAGGGTATGCATTCAAGTAAGAATCATAGCTCACAAGCCCCTATTGATATAGTTACTTTTAACCGAGGATCCAATCAGTTCAAAACAAAGGCATTTACTGAAATAGCACAGTGAGAAAAATGATACTGGAAAATTCCCTCCATAAACCTGGATCATACTCTTCCATAAATGCACACCTAGGGGGTGGGGCTAGTGTTATTGGGAAAATACATCAATGTAAATCAAATAGAAAGAAAAGTATATGATACATTTCATAGGGCCATGGAATTTAGACCTCGGGGAGTGGGGAGAATAGAAACGTATAGAGATCAAACATGGAGACACATACGTAGGGAGTATGTGTGTCTGGAGCATATATGTGAATGGGTGACTCGTGCTCTCAGTGTTTCTGAGTCCTGGACTCTGTGGTCACACACCTTTGTATGCTGTTCCCCATCTCTCTGGCTCCCTTGGGTTTCTCGACTTTCTACTAGCTTCATTAGTGTCTTGACTTTGTGCCAACTGATTATTGCTCCCTACCACCTATCAACCATCTTGGCTCCAGTATGCTTGAATATAGTGACTAGAAAACCTCTCACTGAACCCAACTCACAAAATTGAGGGGAGCACATCCCTAGGCCAAGAGTAAGTTGATTTTTTCTTTCTTTCTTTCTTTCTTTCTTTCTTTCTTTCTTTCTTTCTTTCTTTCTTTCTTTCTTTCTTTCTTTCTTTCTTCCTTCCTTCCTTCCTTTCTTTCTCCCTTTCTTCTTCCTTCCTTCCTTCTTTTCTTTCTTTGCTTCCTTCCTTCCTTTCTCCATCCCTTCATTCCTTTATTTTTTCTTCCTTCCCTCCTCCTTCCCTCTCTTCTTCTCTCCTTCCTTCCTCCCTTCTTCTTCCTTTCTTTTTTTCCTTTTTTCCCCGTGTCTAGAGATGACATATGGTCCTTTGTTTCATATAACTATCTGATTTAGGATTAGAAATTCACCACATTCTCTCTGACTGAACACTAAAATGAATTTGAACTGGAACAAAAGGTAAGAAAAGGAGGCAAGGTAATTATTTTCCAGTCACCTGACCCTCATTTTCACCCTAATTATGTATATCTGTCAGCGGCAAAACCCCCTACTTTGGATCTCTATTTTGGTTAGAGAAAAACCTCACTGTCTTCTTCCATGAGTAGAACACTTTGTAAACCTTCAAAGCACTACATAAATGTTAGTTGTTATTGACTAGTTCTGATAAAGTATGTGGGTGGTATCATTTTAATCTTTTTCTTCGTTAATTCAAATATATTTTTTAAAAAGCATGTCTTGGATTTCTCTGGGTTAGCAATCCTAGCTAATTCTTGTGGAAAGGAGAGTCTCTGGTGACTGTTGTGTTGAATCTTTTCTATCCAATGGATGATGTTGGACTGAATCTTCACTACCTGCAGATCACTCATTATTAGGAACTGTTGAAAGATTGAGCTGGTCCACTCACCACACGGTTGGTGAGGGCAGCAAGCTTATTTAGCTACTTGCTTTTTATTGCTTCTCAAGTAATCCAATTTAATTATTTCATTATAGAAGTCATGATGACAGGACATAGATGGAAAAGAAATGCAGGGAGAGAGAAGATAGAGTCTGCTCTACCATAAAATATGGTTCTAATATTACTTTCCTTCAAGGAAGCTTGATCTCAGTGTCAGGTAATTATGTGGTATTGAAAGAAAGAGGGAGCAAAGTTAGCTGAGCAAATACCATGTAGTGGTGCAGCAGAGAAGTGGATCCCACAGAGGCAAACATTTGATCAGGGAATATATTCATTCACATTTCTTTGCCCTATAAAGTTTGCAAAATCCCTGCAGCACAACAATCATGCGAGGTAGCTAGTGTGTGGCATGGTGCATTGGAAGGAGCTCTGGTCTGAAGGCAGAGAATCCCAAATTCTGGCTATATCTCAAGGTCTTTGGGCAGCATACTCAATCTCTTTGGGCCTCAGTTTCCTACTCTGTAAAATGAATGATCTGTAGATGACCTGTGAAGTCATTACGAACTCTGAATTCTTCTTTATGGTCTTTATTTTAGAGAGGAGAAAACTGAGGCTCTGAGAAGTCAAGTGGGATTAGAACCCATGTCTCCTGACTCTGAGTGCTGGTTTTATTCCATTCCACCCTACTGCCTCTGAGGGAAGACGCAAGACCTTTCATTATTCAGCAATTTGATCCCTTCGAGAGCATCTGGTCCACGTCAGTGACTTATTCTGCCAGGGTTGGAGGAAATTTCTGAAGTTCATTTCTCCATGAGGATAAAATTTGATTAAATATAAGACCCACTGGGGATGTGAGCTTTGGCATGTTGTGTTGTGGAGGCAACAAAATATTTCCAAGTAGCTTCCCTCCCTTCTGAAAAATACGTGTTCTTAGATGGTAACATAATCACCACTTCAAAGAAAAACAGCAGAAGCCATCAAAGATGAAAATAGACATTGTTGGAGGGGCTGTGGGAAAAGGGGGGACATGGTAGCATCACCACCATTCTGGAACACTCTTTGGAATTATGTGAGAAATGTCACTCAGCTCATCATATCCTTTAATCCAGCAATTCTATCCCTGGGAAGCCAATGACAGAAAGAAGGGTCCTGCATGTACCAAAATATTCCCCAGAACACTTTTTTTGTAGTATCAAAAATCCGCAAGCAAAGTCATGGATTGAGGAGGGGCCAAACAAAATGTGTTATAGGAATGTAATAGATTATTATAGCAAATATTGGAATGTTAAAGGATGAATTTAACAAAGTCAGAAAAACATGAGAGGACATGCATGAATTTATGCAAGGCAGAGTGAACAGAACCAGAGAAGAAATTCACAGTGGATGCAATACGAATGAAAATAATATTGAAAAGCAGCTAGGCTCAATTGAATAGCAATGACTCATCTTGATTCCAGACAACAGTTGAAACACATTTGCCTCAGGTTATACTGGGTGACTTCTCGGGTCCTCTTCAGAACTGAAACTAAGATTTTATGGTCCTCTTTGTGAGACGTGGAGGCTTATAACTCTACAGTCTGGTTTCCAACCTAGTCATTTCACAGAAACTGCTCTCTCCAATGTTACCAATGATCTCTTAGTTGCCAAATCCAAAGGTCTTTTCTCAATCCTCATCCTTCTTGACCTATCTGCAGCCTTTGATGCTGATGATTCCAATCTTAGCACAGTGCCAGGCACATAGTAGGTACTTAATGTTTATTGATTGAGTGACTGAACATTGATCATCCTCTCCTTGATATTCTCTTTCCTCTAAGTTTTCAGGACATTCCTGCCTCCCAATTCTCCTCCTATGTGTCTCACAGCTCCTTTTGATTCTCCTTTGCTGGATCTTCATCTAGGTCATGTCCACTAATGAAGGGAATCCCAAAAGGGCTCTGTCCTGGGCTGTCTTCTCTTTTCCCCCTATACTATTTCATGATTTCATCAATTCCTACGGATTCAATTATCATTTCCATGTTGACGATTCTCAGATGTTCTCATCCAACCTTAATCTCTCTGCTCGCCTCTAGTTTCTCATCTCCAGCTGCTTTTTAGACATCTTGAACTGGAAGTCCCACAGACATCTTAAATTTAACATGTCCCAAATGGAATTCATTTATCTCCCTCCCTTTAACTCTCTCCTTTAACTTCCATATTACTGAAGGTTACCAGTCACCCAAGTTCAAAACCTAGGGATCATCCTCGACCCCTCATTTTCTTTCAGCCCTCGTCTTCAATCTGTTGCAAAGGCCTAGTGCTCAATTTAACCTTTGTCACCTGTATCACTTACATCCCCTTCTATCCTCTGACACTGCCACCATCTTGGTAAGGCCCTCATACCCTCATGCTTGGATTATTATGATAGCTTGCTGATTGGTCCCTTCCCACTCTAGTCCATCCCCCTGTTGTTGTTCAGTCATTTTTCAGTTATGTCTGACTCTCCATGACACTATTTGGGGTTTTCTTGGCAGAGATGCTGGAGTAGTTTGCCATTTCCTTCTCCAGCTCATTTTGCAGATGAGGAAACTGAGGCAACTAGGGTAAAGTGACTTGTCCAGGGTCACACAGTGAGGCTGGATTTGAATTCATGAAGGTGAGCCTTCCTGATTTTAAGCCTGGTACTATATCTACCTCACCACCTAGCTGCCCAACTGTCAAAGGGATCTTCCTAAAGTGCCCCCCTCCCCCCACTCAACTCAATAATGGCTGTCATCTCCACGTCAAACATAAAATCCTCTGCTTGGCCTTCTGAGCCTTTCGTACCTATTTCCCCTTACTTTATGGTCTTCTTCCTCCTCCTCTCCACTCCTCCTACACACTCTGGTCCAGTTACACCAGTGTCCTTGCTGCTTCTTTCATGGGACATTCCATTTCCTGACTCCAGGCATTTTCTCTGGCTGTGCCCCATGCCTGGAATGCTCTCCCTCTTCATCCCCAACCTCCCAGCTTCCCTTCCTTCCTTCAAATCCCAACTAAAACCCTATCTTCTCCAGGAAACCTTTCTCTTAATTCTAATGTCTACTCTCTGTTGATTATCTCCTATTTCTCTTGTATATACCTTGTTTGTACATGGTTATTTTCCTATTGTATCCTCCATTAGACTCAGCTCCTTGAGAGCATGGGTTGTCCCATGCTTAGCACAATGCCTGGCACATAGTAGGCACTTAATGAGTATTTGCTGACTGACTGGAATATCGCAGATGGTGGCAGTTATGGCTATTTTGTTGGTTAGATGTGCTTAACTGTCTTCTTTGTTTCATGGTGGAATTTGATATTGGAAAATGGTTATGATGTAAAAAATAAAAGGCATTACTAAAACTTAAAAAAAATTTGGAAAAATACAACGGATGCTTTTCTCTTAATTGAGGTTGGGTGAGAATGGTCAGACCATGTGCCCCCACAGATACGTAGTTTCCCTTCATTCACTGCACTCTTAGTATTCCATTTTAAGTTTTAAAATATCTACTTTGACAAATTAATACCTTAGTTTCTTAGCTAAGATATAAAAACCTGTTCTGTGGGAAGCAGTGGGTTAACCAAATCTTCTAAACAGAGAAGTGCCATCTCTATTATGCCCTGCTTAGCAATTTTCAAAGAATTAGAGTCTGGTAAACTACACTTAACGCTAAAACTACAGGCAAGATAATCTGATGCTCACTGGATAATTCTGAAGGTATTTCAGGATCCCAGAGGCCATCAGGGTTGTCCTTATGAAAGTCACGTCTCCTGGCACTTCAAATGTCTGGAAGTGATGCTTAAAGAAACTTCAGGTTGATAGATTGCCAGTGAAAGCAGCTTCTGCTGTAGCTGAAAATGCTAGCAAGTTTTCAATATTATTGAGTAGGTTTTTTTCTAACTTACAAATTCTTTAAAATATTCTAAAATGCTCAACTGGAAATGTAGAGTAATTTAATTGGGAGTGAACTTCAAGGCCATCCATTTTAGTTACCTCATTCTATAGATGAGAGAACTGAGACCCAGAGAGGAAAAAAGCCTTGTCCAAAGTCACGTAGGGAGTAAATGTCAGAGCTGGGCTTTGAACCCAGTTCTTGAAACACTAAAACCAACAGTTTCCATATTAACTGGTTGCTATCTCCTATGACGGTAAGCTAGGTGTCACCATAGTATACAGAGTGCTGGGCCTGGAATCAGAAAGAGTCATCTTCATGAGTTCAAATCTGGCCTCAGACACTGACTAGCTGTGTGACCCTGGGCAAGTCACTTCACTTTGTTTGCCTCAGTTTCCTTATCTGTAAAATGAGAAGGAAATGGCAAACCATTCCAGTATCTTTGCCAAGAAAACCCCAAATGGGATCATGAAGAGTCAGACACAACTGAACACCAACACCAAAATCTCCAATGAAGGAAAACCCAAATCAATATTAAGCAAAGTTTAAATCATGCTCATAGCTGCAGATTCACAGAATATTAGAGCTAGAAGTCACAAATATCATTTAGCATACCTCCATCCCTCCTTCCCTGTCCTCATTTTATAGACGAAGAAACTCAGGATCTCATGAAACAGTCCTTACGAATAAAAGATGAAGTGCTGATCCTTTCGCTTCATTATGTCTTTATACCACCCAGGTATTAACAAATAATTCAAAGGCAGTGGGGGGCAATAGAACAGGGGCTGAATTTGGAGTCAGAGCTTAACACCTGCCTCTATCACTTACTGTGTGACCTTGCACATGTCATATCTCGTCTCTAGGCCTCAGTTTCCTCATCTGAAAAACAAAGGAATGGAACTTAGTGCCCTCCAAATTCCTTTACAGCTCTAAATCTATGACCCCATGAAATATAAATGAGGAAATCTGAATTCCATGTGCTTACTTCTTATCATTTATTGACCTTTCTTAAATTGAAAATTCAAGGGAAGGAAAAAAATACTTACACTGAACACAAAAGGAGACCTATTGAAATCAAAGGGAAAAAAATGGGCAAATCTCACAGTATTACCTGAAGATTGCCAAGACATTATGTAAATAAGTCATGCTGAGGTTTCCTCTCCCCTTCTTTCCTCCACCTTCCCCCATTTTGACTTGATTTATTTCTCTCCTATTCAACAAACGTCCTTTTAGAACACAGGCAATATATCTCTGGAGTCATAAGTTGACCACAGGGCAAAGGAGTTTGGCCTATCCATGGCCCTTCTCCTCACCTCCCCTCCCCGCTGCCTCAACATCCCAATTCCCATCCTCCTGACGCTTCCCAATTTATTACACATTATCTACTTGGCTGTCTGAAACCCTATTCATTGTCAAGCCTTTCCCTCTGTCTATATTGGGAAGTTTCAAAAATTCCCTATGTTTCATTTATGAATGACATGACTTTGTTGTAAAGGGTGGATTAGTGGTCAGATTATGGGGCTGGGCATAATAAATCCTGCTATCTGGTTCTGACTGGTCTGTTGTTGCCAGTGGCAATTCCTTTGTGTCTCTTCCTGTATGGTTAAAAAAAAAAAAGTAAATGAGTTACTTAAGAATGAAATGCACATACATCACCAATGCCTACATCTCTAGTTATTCATGAGACTAGGATGAATTTGCACAATGCGGCATCTGACTGTGTTGTATCTTTCTTAGGCATATACATCTCTCTCTGTCTTTGTCTGTCTGTCTCTGTCTCTCTCTGATGCATGGAAAATGGATGGCTTGAGATAGCTCCTAGAGTGAGTGCCTTTGGCTTTTCAGTTGATATGGTTCCTGGATTAGCACCCAGGGTCCCCCTCACAGTATGCCCCTTGACTGCTACCTCAGATTTGAGGCATGTTATGGGTGTGTTTGCATCTTCTAAAACAACAGGTCATGGGTCCCCACTGAAACCACAGCTCATGAGCTGCACCATAGGGTTTCTTTATGAGTCAGCCAGAGGACACAGGAGTTTGAAGCAAAAAAACACTTAATTAAACATCATGGCAAGAGAAATGATGCAAAAATTTTCCATTCTGTACAATCACAGTGGGGGAGGGGATGCATATTAGAAACCAGGGAACGCATATGCTAGTGTGCACATACAGGTCATGTTCCTCTGGGGCTGTAGGGTTGCTGCTGTTATTTGGGGATGTCCTAAAATGAGCTGCTTTCTCTGCTGATGTGAAATTCTTAGATACGTTGCCATGCTGCTCTCTACTTCTTTTTGGCTACTTGGGCTGCTCTCTTTGGGGTCAAGGCAAAAGCAGGTCTGCCTTAGCATCTCAAGGTTTCTATTATTCCTCACCACTCTGCCCGATCACAACCCACTCTGATTAGGCAGAGGCTGGTGTGAGCCTCTCTCAAACCAAGAGAGATGGAGAGAGAGTGAACCACATTAGGATGGGAATTAGGAGCAATGAGTTCTGATCATAGAATCACAGAGCTGGAAGGCCTTTCAGTCCAACTGGGCCTGACCCATGTTCAAAATCCTTGACACATTATCATCTAGCCTGTTCTTGAAGCCATCTAGTGATGGGGATCCCCCTACCTTGGCAGGCAGCCCCTGTTACTTTGGGATATCTCTAGTTGTTAGGAAGTAAAATCTGCCTCTCTATAATTTCCACCCCTTGCTCCAAGATTGGCCATTTGGAACCAAGGAGAACAAGTTTAGTCCAAAAAAGGGTGAGAAGTATCAAGGTATAATACCAAAAATGACAGAATGACATCTATTCCAATCCAAGGCAAACCATTCAACATCAACAGACGGATGCCAAAGACATCAAAGTTGCTCAGGTCTATGAAGATCTACAATATCTTCTAGAAATAACACCAAAAAAGACATCACATTCATCACAGAGGATTAGCATGCTGAAACAGGAAATCAAAAGATAATTGGAATAACAGGCACGTTTGGCCTTGGACGACAAAATGAAGCAGGACAGAGACAGATGGAGTTTTGTCAAGAACTCGCTGGTCACAGCAAACACTCTTTTTCAATAACCTAAAAGGCTATTCTGCCCATGGACATCACCAGATGGTCAACATAGAATAAGTTCACTCCTCTTCAAAATGAAAGTCCTTCAAACATTAGAAGATAGCTCTTTCATTCTGCCCAAGTCTTTTCTGGTCTAGACATTCCTATGTCCTTGGACAAATCTTCATAGGGCATGATTGGGAGGCTCTTTATCATTATCTGTATAGGTGAGGATACAGGTACAGAGAAAAGTTACTTGCCAGGATCACAATGACTTTTCTAACTTAGAACAATATGGAACATGATTGTTTCCCTTGTAAGATACCTGATGAGAATTTTCAGCTCCTCCTGTCCCTTTTTTTAAAGTCAGAATGGGGGTGGGAGGAGATTACTTCACTTGTTCCCATCTCTACTTAAAAATTTTAGAGTCTAGTTTATAAATTTGATTAGTTTTATTTTTAAAAAGCCTTTGCAATTTTCCAGGAATCACTTGGAAACAGGACACACGCTGTGCTTCAGGCTCACTGGGAGTGATTGCAAATTAGAAATTGCTTTTTATCATATTTATTATTCTTTTGTCTCTGTAACTTGGTACTCAAAATAAGTTGGTTCATCCTCAGAGTCTTGCTTATTCATGTTTTTGCTTTGTCTCCTCAGAATTTGCAATTTCCAATTTTATCCAATTATCCATAATGGGTGTTGATACAAAAAAAATGTTTAGAGTAAAATGAAAAAAAAAGTCCTCATAGAATATTACCAGCTGTCAGATATTTTACATGTTCTCTGATATGACAGGCCAATAATTAATTCATTGTGCCACCTAGATCATTGGATGCATTGGCTGGTTAATTCTTTCCTAATTGATAGGACCTTTGCTAGAGGTAGAAAGGAGGAAGATAAGGGCTGGATGCTCAATCCTTATTTTGGTTCTTTTTTCTCTGCCAAAGGGAATGACCTTTTCACTGGAAATGACAGAACAAAAATGCCCAACAAGGAGTTGATACCCAAGATAATTAAGGGGATGGTGAGAAAGCATCTAGCTGCCCCTACTGAATTCAAATCATCTGGTCCAAATGAATGCATCCTCAAGCAGTGAAAGCAGTGATCACTGTCAGGGAGTTTTGAAAAACCGTGGAAATGGGAGAGGTACCAGGAGACTGAAGCAGGGAAAATGAGCTTATTTTGGAAAAAGGAAAGAGGATAGAATCTGTAAACTATAGTCCAGTAAGCTTGACTTTGATTCCTCAGAAAATTTTAGAAAGGATCATTAAAGTGATAATTGGCACATAGAAAGGGAAATGGTGATTGCAAAGAGCAGGCTATACTAGGCTAAGCTAATATCTTTAGGTGCATCTAGGTGGTGCAGTAGATAGAGCACTAGACCTGGAGTCAGGAAGACCTGAAGTCCAATCCAGCCTCATACCTACTGGCTGTATGACCCTGGGCAAGTCACTCAACCTTTGCCTTGGTTTCTCCATCTATAAAATGAGGTTAATAATAAGATTTCAACTCTGGATAGATGATCTCATGGACACAAGGCCTTTTACCATCTTGGCTGTCCTCTGGCTTGTCAACATTCTCCTTAAATCATGGTGCCCAGAACTGAACATGATACTCCAGATAATGAGGTCTGACAAGGGTGTAATATAGCACATCTACTACCTCCCTGAGGGTTGTCGTGAGGATCAAATGAAATAATATTTGTAAAGTGCTTAGCACAGTGCCTAGCCCATAGTGTTATATAAATGTTAATTATTATTATTATTTTTTAGACAGGGCCACTAAGCTCCTAGATGAGGGGAATGCTATGGTTTGCCTACATTTTAGAAAAGTTTTTGCTAAATCATCTCATCCAGTTCTCATGGAGAGAACTGTTTGGATGGCCAGACGCAGGGAGTAGCTGTCCATGGCTCATTGTCAATGTGGCGGGAGGTCTCCAGTAGAAAACTCCAAGGATCTGTGCTTGGTCCTATGCTCCTTAACATTTTCATCAACGACTTGGATAGAGGCATAGAAGGCATGTCCATCAAACTTGAGGATGATTGAAAGCTGGGAGGGGCAACAAACATGGCTAGATGACAGAGTCAGAGTTCAAATGGATCATGGTACACTTGAGCGTTGGACTGAGTCTAGTAAGATGAAGTTCAGTAAGTAATCAGCAAAATTTTTTTCTTAACTATCAAAAACCAGCTCTCCAGTACATGATATGGACTGGACTGCAAGCTCTACATGAATCAGCCTCATGAGGCAGCAGCCAAAATTTCTAATGTGACCTTGGGTTATAGTAAGAGAGAGGTGTAGCTTCTGGGAATCAGGAGGTGGTAGACATGTTGTGATTATCACGTTCAGTTCTGGGCACCATGGTTTAAGGAGGATGTTGACAAGACAGAGGACAACCAAGATGGTAGAAGGCCTTCTGCCCATGAGGTCCTCCATGTAGAGTTGAAAGGGGCCTCCTAGGCCAGCTAGGCCAAGCCTTTCATTTTATGAGGAAATTTGATGGGGAAACTGAGGCCAGGGAAAGATAAGTGATTTGCTCAAGGTTGTACAGGTAGTGAGCATTTGGACCCAGGTTTTCTGAGTCAAAAGCCAGTTCTCTTCCATTGTCACTCATTGTCTCCCTTGTCATGGGGTTCTGTCAAAGTCATTTGGGATGTTTAGCTTGGACAGCAGAAGACTGAGGGAAAGAGGGAGCAGGATAAACGTGTGCCATGTGGAGGAGAAAGGAGAGCCTTGTTCTTTTGAGTGCTAGGGAGCAGACCCAGGAGCAAGGGGTGGAAACTTCAAAGAGATAAATCTAAAATGTTTTTTGGGGGTCAGGAAAATCTTCTCAACAAAGAAACTTTCCCCAATACTCCTTCATCTTGGTGCCTTCTGTCTGAGATTATCTCCAAATTATCCTGTATATGTTTTGTCTGCACGTAGTTGTTTGTAAGTTGTCTCCTCCAACTTGAGAGCAGGGACTGTTCTGTCTTTCTTTTCATCCCCTGTGTTTAGCACAGGCATACAGCAGGTGCTTAATACATGCTTGTTGACTTGACTAATGATGAGAGTGATTCAAAAACAAAAAGGGCTGCCTTCAAGGGGTGAGGGTTTCTCCCTTACCCCTCACCCCACCTTGGAAGTCTTCCAACACAGGCTAGACAACCATTTGGCCTGTAGGTTTGAGGAAGACTTCTTTTCAAGTACAGATTGAACTAGATGACCACTATGGTCACTTTCAGATTCTGTGACAAACTAAAGATAATTATTATGGAGCAGAAAAGATGCATGAGATTATAATAGCTCTGTTCATGTATTTGAAAGGTTATCATGTGGAAGAGGAATTAGCCTTGTTCCCTGAAGGCAAAGTGCTACTCATTAATGTTACTCTACAGTTAGAGTATAGTAACTGCCTCTGGAGGTATTGGATTGTCCTTCATTGGAAGTCTCCAAGCAAAGGCTCAATGACCACTCATTGGCAGGTTTGAAGAAGGAGTATGGCTTGTTCTGGATGGTCCCTTACAGCCCTGACCTTCTTTAATTCTGAGATCCTTTTACTCCACTGCGTGGTACTCTCCCCTGGAATGTGGAGGGTGGTAGGGTTTTGTCCTCTTTGTTTTAGAATGGGTGTTTCTCATCATTTTTCTTCATGGTTATTGGGTTGCTAACAGGTGAGACTGATCAATCTGGGTATTTCATAGAATGAAAGGGACAATATTCCTGGTCAGCAGACAATGCCAAAAATCTCAACAAGTGCTCAGGTACTGGCTTGAATGAAAACCCTGCTTCCTCAAGGTTGTCCGTATAAAAAATAAGTACTCACACATATGGGCATCATTTTATCCCTCACATATTGTTTTGAACTATAGATTTGGAGGCAGCAAAGTATAATGGGCAAAATGCTGAGTCTGGAGCCAGGAAGATCTGGGTTCAAATACCGTCTCTAATGCCTATAAGCTATGTTGATACAGACAAGGCACTTAAAGTCTCTCTGCCTCAATCCCCTGGGCCTAAGTCGTAGATAGGTGGCATATTTTGTGTTGGTGGAGGAAGTTTCCCTACCAAGAGTTCCCTACACTGATGAAATCACTGGTCATGCAAGTATTGAGTAACATAGTCCTAAATTTATATATCCTTAGCTGATAAGGAAGTGCTGCATAAATGTGGAATTAGATCAAAGGAAATGATATTGCAAATTTAAAACACAGTATGAATAGTAGCTATTGTGGTTATTATTATTATCTCAACAATATGTCATCACTACTCTACCTCAAAATGCATTTTATGCATGAAACAATTTGGTTGAATACTAAATTTCTAGCACAATACAAAAATGCAGTACGTGAGGGACAGATTCTCTTCAAACTTTGCTCATTAAAGTTGTCAAAACCTTGTTTAATTTAGGTGGCTGAATCTTATTTAAGTGACTGGCTTATAATTATTCATTGAAAATAAAATCTCTCAGATCTCACATTAGAAAGGCAGGCATGTGACAAACAATGAAAGACTACCGTTTCTTTTTTCTCCCACCAGTGGAATTGCTAACCATGTTCCTGGTCCTGTTTAGTAACAATAGCAACAGCAGTAGCAACAGCAACGTAGCTATCATTTATGTATTGCTTTAAGGTTTACAAAGCACTTTACACGTATTACCTTATTTGACCCTTATAACAACCTTTGGAGTTAGGTTTGGGGTAGAAACATCATTTTATGGATGAGGAAACTGAGGCAGAGATAGGTTAAGTGATGTACCCAGAACCTAATCAGAATTAGCTGAGCTCCCACCTATTAGTAGAACCTAAATTCTTCCATTCACTTGCTTTATTTCACTAAGCAAGAGTCAGGTGACCTTGGCATAATGGAGTTGGGTTCTCATGAGAGCAAATGTTCTTGGACACATATACAATATTTTGTTCTTTGCATATAATTAATGAAAAGAACAGACAAAACTTAATAAAAACCTACTACTCATCTGCACATGTGGAGTTTTCCCAGATTTCCCTCAGATTGTACATTGGCTGCTCAGAATCCAGGAACTCCAGCAAAGGTGATGTTCAGTCAGTTTAGTTCGCTCCAACCCCTCAGCCACTTTTCCTGTGAGCACTCAATACAATTCCCAACTGACATTTGACTCATGTACCCAGAAAGGTCACTAATTAGATAAAAGTCTCAGGAAATCTGAATCAGAGTCTCAGCTCAGCGAGCAGAGATCTCTCTGCCCCGAGACTCAGAAGCTCCCACTTTGCTGTTCTGGGCTTTGCCATTGGCAGGTTGTCATTGTTTAGTTGTGTCTGACTCTCTGCAAATCCAGTTGGAGTTTTCTTGGCAGAGATACTGAAGTGGTTTGCCATTTCTTTCTCCAGCTCATTTTACAGATGAGAAGACTGAGGCAAACAGGGTTAAGTGACTTGCCCAGGGTCACACAGCTAGCACGTGTCAGAGGCCAGATTTGAACTTATGAAGATGAACTCCAGGCTGGACACTCTAGCCACTGCACCACCTAGTTGCCCTTCATTGGTAGGTACCTCTGACCAGTCCTCAGTTTGACTAATACATTTTTAGAGAAGTGGAAGGTAATGTCAGGACAAACTTGTGGAGAATTCTTTCTGCTTTGCTCACCATCTTGCATCCTCTGTCCCTGTCATGTCTTTGATCTTGTCTAGGGTACATCTTCCCTTGCCTGCCATGTCTAGTCATTTCTTCTTGGATAGTCCGATCTCAGTTACCACTGGGCAGCCAATATTCTGCCAATCCCTGCGGGCGGGGGAAAGGGTGTTGCCTCTGAATCCCAAGAGATTTTTTCATTGACTCTTTCAATGATTGGAAATGTATGTATGTACGTGTGCGTGTGCGTGTACGTGTGTGTGTGTGTGTAGGAGTAGGGAGAGTGTCCATTCTTCTGTTTGAGACCAACATTTCTACTACTGTGTTGTTCTTTTGCATCCACATATGCCCCACAGATATGTATTCTATCTATGCCCACTTACTTGTTCTGGCAAATGTAATCTGGAATGCTGCCATTACAAAATCCTGCATCGACAGCTGGTGTAATTATGCATGAATGCTAGTCCACCCCTCGTATCTTGTCACTTATAAAATATGTGGGTAGGTCATTATTGTAAGCACACTGGAAAAAATCAAGTTTAACCTCTGTCCATTAGAGAATAATCACATGGCTCTTTCAGCCAAATGCGAACTCACTGAGTAAAGAGACTCCTGTATTTTTCAGTTTGTATTTGCTTCAGCAGAATGTGTGACTCTTCCCTAGTTCCCCACGTTGGAATTCGTCTTTCTAGCAGAGTTGTTCATCTCTCTGGAACCCAGTGAAGAGCTGTTTGAACTGGGTGTGGAAAATGATGAAGAGTCATTGAAAGGTGCTGAGGTACTTGGTGCAAAAGTTATCAGGAGGTATTCTCTCACTGGGAAAGTCTGGAAAATTGCAAGATTCAGACTCTTGAGCCTTCCTTTCCTATAGATGCACACTTGGCTTTCTAGATATCAGTTTTGGGGCTGGTGTCATATTAGTCAGTCAGCCAGCATTGTTGGAAAAAAAAACCAAAAAGATCCCTGCCCGAAAGGAGATCACATTCTAATAGAGGAGACAACATGTAAAAATATGTGCATAGAAGACACGTACAGGATAAATGAAAGGTAACCTCAGACTGAAGGCACTACTAGTGGTCAGGAAGGGAAGGTTGTGGGGGAAAGACAGGAGGACCTGCAGACCTGTACAAGGTGGGATTTGAGCTGAGTCGTTAAAGATGCCAGAGGATCTTAAAGCTTAAGATAATAGAGAGGGAGAGAGAGAGAGGGAAAGAAGGGGGAGGGGGGGGGAGAGAGAGACAGAGAGACAGAGAGAGAGAGACAGAGAGACAGAGAGAGACAGAGAGAGAGAGAAGAAGAAGAAGAAGAAGAAGAAGAAGAAGAAGAAGAAGAAGAAGAAGAAGAGGAAGAAGAGGAAGAAGAAGGGAAAGGGGAAAGGGAAGGAGAAGGAAAACGAGAAGGAAAACAAAGACAGTAGAACTTAGTCGTAATGGTAAGCAATGATAAGACTAACACAAATCTTTGACCGTGAATTGGAATTTTTGATTTTCCCTTTGTGAGGATATGACAGGGAATGAATAACAGTGTAGTCATTTAGTTACATGAATGACTTCCTCCTCATTCCTGATGTCATTCATCTGTCCCCCCACTGGCCACATCCTCTTTGGAGACATGCGGCTGTTGCCACATGGCTCTTCTGGAGTGTTTACCCTCTTAAACCTTGTGATTGAGCAGAAAAGGCATATTTCCACGAAAGCGGAGTCTCTCTTTTATTTCATCTTTATCTCCTTAGTATTTACCAAGTTCTTACGTACAATAAAGATATTCCTTGCCAATATGTAGCTTTAACCACTGGCAAGACACCCCTGTTTGGGTGCCTAACTCTTTTCAGTGATGAGGGACCAAGTGCTGGCAAACCCATCATCATCTTGGTTGGGCTCCACCCAATTCCAGTGGGTATCTGGGGAGAATACCAATGGATTGATGATTCTTGGAGAGCCATTTCCTGTACTCCCCAGCTCTGTCTTTTACTTTAAGTGGGAGCTGCTTGCTTCCTTTATTTAAGGGGTATGGGTCTATCTGATGAAACTCTTCGCTCAGACCCCACCTATCAGTGAAACTTTACCCATCTCTCTTTGGTCATATTTCTTCCTTTTTCTTACAGAATTTTTTTAAAAAATAAAATTTTATTAATCTCTTTTGGTTTTGCATTGTCTAAATTTCCTTCCGTATCTCTCCTCCTCTTCTCCCAGAGAACCATTACATATGACAAATAATTTTTAAGAAAAAAGAAATAGAAGTGAAAAAATATGAGCAAAATTGATCACTATAGTGGGAAAAATCTGACAATATATACGATGATAGACACCCATGGACCCCTCACTTCTGCAAGAGAGTTGGGAGAGGCCTCCCACCATACTTCAGTGAATACTAAACACACACAGACAAGACTGAATGGAGTTACCCAGAGAAGAGGGGTTTCACCAGAGCATTCTGGTGACCTCTGTCTCCTTAAGTGACATTGAAAATCTAGGTTCAGATTTTTGTTACTGCTCTGGTTAGTTCCACAGGCTGATCTCTCACCACCTACAGATTCTCCT
Source organism: Vombatus ursinus (assembly GCF_900497805.2). Lineage (NCBI taxonomy): Eukaryota > Metazoa > Chordata > Mammalia > Diprotodontia > Vombatidae > Vombatus > Vombatus ursinus. Next base: position 28,218,457 of record NW_020954588.1, read on the forward strand.
CTCTTATCAGCTGGGTCCTGTCCAGCCTCGATATCTGTCTGATCCCAGAAGAGCAGCTGCAGGGTGAGATACAAACTTTCTCTGTACCAGCCGTACATTGTCTCCTGTTGGACTCTTGTTTGTACCCTGAAGCCCGTTATGGACACCCTAGAAAGTCATGTTCACTTTCCACTACAGGCCCTTCAGCTCTTTTCGCTCCTTTTCATCTTCTTGACTTCATGACTAGGGCATTCTGGAAACATGGCCCTCATGACTCAAAAGACAGGGCATAGACAGAAAGCCCTGTTACAGGGAAGAAAGAAAATCATGTTCATGGCAAAAAACATCTTAAATAGGAATCTAAGTAAGAAATAAAAAGGCAGAGGACCAGGCCATCTTGCCATCTGTCCTGCCATTGAAACCTGTGTCTCCATGTGTTCTCTGTTCCGGACCCAGTGGTCCTATCATTCCATTGCTTCTGGGAAGTATATGTCAGCTGAGCGCTTGAGGTTAACTCTTTATGAGTACCTAGACCAAAGCCCCATGCTCCTGATCACCAATTCTCCTCTATGTGTGGTCTAGAATGTAAGCTCCATAAGGGCAGGGAGTTTCTCATTTTTAGTATTTGCATTCTCATTATTTAGTACATTATCTGTAATATAGGAATTATTTAATAAATAGGACTTTTTCCTCTTCTTTCAGACCATGAATTATCTTTACCGTAAAATTTTCTTTACTAAGGCTTTCAATTTCTTTCCTTTTCCCCTCTCCAATGTTGTCTTCCAGAGATATTGTATGGCTGTAAGTCATGGGGCATGACAGTTTCCTAAGAATTGAAGGGGAAAATCATTCAAAGGGCAGTGGAGGAGACATGCCTGGTATATGTGAGCAGGACCCTAAATATAGATAGATATAGATAGGGCAGCTAGGTGGCACTATAGTGGATAGAGCACTGGGCTTGGAGACAAGAAGACCTGAGTTCAAATCCAGCTTCAGCCATTTACTAGCAGTGTGACTCTGGGCAAGTCACTTAACCATTGCCTGCCTCAGTTTTCCCCTCTGTAAAATGGAGATTACAGTAGTGTTTATCTCCCAGGGTTGTTTTGAGGATAAAATGAGATAGTATTATAAATATTTTACAAACCTTAAATGCTATGTAAATCCTAATTTCTACTATATCAATAAGAGGCAGCTAGGTGGTATAGAGGATAGAGTGCTGGGCCTGGAGCCAGGAAGATCTCACTTCAAATCCAGCCTCCCACATTTACTAGCTGTGTGACCCTGGGCAAGTTACTTAACCTTGTTTGCCTCAGTTTCCTCATCTGTAAAGTGAGCTGGAGAAGGAAATGGCAAACCACTCCAGTATTTTTGCCAAGAAAACCCCGAATGGGGTCTCAAAGAGTTGAACATGACTGAAGTGACTGAACATACAAACATGTATGTTTATAAAATAATAGATAGCTTGATGAATGGGAATAATTAATATAAGAAGGAACTTTGATCCCTTTTGGGGGATGGTGGCAAACTTACCATAGAAGAGGGGTTCTATAAGACATTGATGTAGACAAGAAATAATTAGTTTTGAATACACCTTTATCAAATAAGAAGGATTTACAATAATTTATTTATTTGCAAATAAGGTGCTAACTTGCATTGGTAGAGGGAGTGTCCTCATCTGAGAGTTCCCTATATCAATGGAATCACAGGTCTAATCTATTCCTTATGTTTATATAGTGATTTTTTTTCTCCAAAGTACTTTCATATTTTTAAAGTCATTTAGTTTTTAATTTAATTTTTCATTCTCTTTTTATTAGTAACTTGACAAATGAAAATGAACATTTCAATTATTTCAATATACAAAAAGCAAAGCGTTGCATATGAAACTGAGAACTTTCATTATGTAGTTTTTTTTTTAAAAATGTATATTAAATTTAACACAGAAGTAATAAAACTGCCCTACTTGTCCATGTCCTCTTCTGAACTTCCTTCTCCCTAGTAATTCTGTCTGCTCAGTTTTCTACCGCCTTAAGCAGTTATTACATTAAAGTTTTATTATGGCATACCTTCGGGTCATAGTTGACTGGTTCATTTTTTCTTTTTTCCATTCATTGTCACTCACCTTGTAAAATTTAGTCATCAATGTAGAGCCTAATTTGAAGAGCTGGGCGGTATTTTGGCAAAAATACCTGAAGCTATGCCTTCCTAGCCAATTAGCAGTTCAGTATTTGCCAAAAGTCAGAGTTTCCACGGGATAAAGCTTCTCTGATCAGAGCAACCAACATTAGCCATGAGTAAAATCTCTGCTGAGTCCTGAAGACTTTGGGGAGACTAGGGCTGTTCTTAGCCTCATCAAGCTTTCATTTGCTATGAGCCCTTAATGATCTTATTGTAAATGCAGCCGGACAATTCATATCTTCTTGAAGGTGACTCTGACCTCCAGGGGATTTAGAAACAAGTTTGTCAACCAGAAAAAAGAGAAGTTCTGTCTTTGGACCCTAAGGGTCTAGTAATGAACTTGGCACATCAATCAATCAATCAACATTTATTAAGTACCTACTATGTGCCAGGCACTGTGCTAAGCACTAGTAGGTGCTTAATACTTATTGAAATGACTTAGATTGGATTATATTATCTCCTAGGGCATATAGATTTCATAGAGTCAGTACACTGTGTTGGGTGCGCTACTAGTAGATTAGGTGTCAGGAAGACATGAGTTCAAATCTAGCCTTTAACATTTATTAGTTGTATGATTATGGGCACCACTATCTCTCCATCTCTGAAATGGGGATCCCTATAGAATCTGACTTGTGGGGTTGTTGTGAGGCTCAAATAAATTAGTGTACATATGATGCCTTGCAAAATTTAAAGTACAATGTAAATACCAGAACATCTTAATGACAGAATATCTTTGCTGTAGTCCAGTGACTTTCATTAGACCCAGAGTAGCTCCCAAGCACTTCCAAAGTGCTTAGAAAGGACAGAGTTGTGTAGTAGGGGAAGCTCTGGAGGGGAATTGGGCCAAGATGGTGGCCTGAATGGAAGCAGGCTGCCCAGCTTTCCCATTCTGACTCCAACAAAAACCTGAAGTACACATGCAACTGAATGATAGCCAAATAATTTAAGGAAAATCACTACAATAAGTGATTTCTTCCAACCCAGACCTACTCAATATTCAGCCAACAGCCCGTGGACACTAGGAAACAAGGTCACCAGTAAAACCAGGCTCAGGGCTAGCCAAGTTCATAGCCTCCAAGCTGAGCAAGAAACATGCTAGAGACACTCTAACCCATTTGCAGGCAGCAAGACCATACAAAGACTTTTCCCCAGAGAAAGTCCTACAGTGGTTGAAAATTTACAATGGGGCTTTGGAAACCCCTGGAAATGGCAGCAATCAGTGATAGCATGGTTTAGATGGAGATGCATCAGATCTCTGAGGTCCCTGTCTTGAGAAGTCACATGTGTCCTAAATATCCAGAGTTACAAACCTCAAAGATTCAGGGGAGATTTAATCTCCAGGTTAGGAGGAGGTCAGTGTAGGGGACCAGGTAACCTAGGGTGTGACCCATCCAAAAATGTAGCAAGGAGCAGACCCTATTCCTGGCACAAAGCCCCAATTCAGGAACCAAAGTGGGAGAAATGAGTAAGCCAAAAAAGACCATAACTAGTGTAAAAATAATTGAAAATCTGAAGATTCCCCCCACCTCCCAATAGAAAGAGTCATTCCACAATAACTGCAAACAGAAACTCAAAGGATAAAACTGATTTTTCCACAAGGAATAAATAAATACTGAAGAAATGAAGCAAGAGGTAAAAGTGAAATAAAAATTCTTCAGTAAAGAATTGGAAAAAAAATAACATAGAACAGAAACTTGTAAACCGTATAGAAGTATCAGACTCTCTGACAACTAGATTCAATCAAAATCAACAACTCCATTAGACAGTAAGAAGTATTATTTTTAAAGAAATCAGAAAATTAAAAAAAGAAATAGAAGAGAACATAGTGTATTGGAAAGAAAAACTTACCTAGAAAACAAGTCAAGGGGAGATCATTTAATAGCCATTGAATTCCCTGAAAGCCATGGCAAAACTGGACACCGTATAAATTATAAACAAAAACTTCCCAGATCTACTAGAATCAGAGATAAATTAAAGATAGAAAGAATTCATGGATCACCACCTTGAAAGACATTTCAAAATAAAAGTTTCTAGAAATGTCATAGGCCAAATCTAGACCTCCCCTATTAAAGAAAAAAAAAATACTATAATCACCCAGAAAGAGGTAGTTGAAATATCAAGGAACCATTCTGGACCACAACATCTACTTAATATGAGAGATGATCTTGGAATACAATATTCCAAAAGGCAAAATATATAAGCTTTCACATTCAAGAATATCTTATCCTGAAAAGAGTGTAATCCTAAAGGGAAATAAATGGATCTTAATGAAACAGATGACTTTAAGCATTTCTGATGAAATATTGTACCAAATCTGAGTAGCGATTTTGAAATGCAAACACAAGAGTCAAGAGAAACCTCAAAAAGTCAGCTTATTTGAGCAATTGGAAAGGGCTGTATAAAGCAAGAATTTCTTTCAGAACCTTAATATCTTCAAAGGATATTGAGGGAGATAAATAAGAAAAACAGAGGATCTGGTTCTGTTCTGAGAGTTTTAAGAGGGTAAAGTGAAAGAAGGGGGAAAAGAATACACTCATGTAGAGAGGAGAAGGGAGGTTGTGAAATTTGTTATTTCTCATAATTATAGGAAAAGAATAACATGAAGGAAGGCTTGAGGAGAGCGGACATCAGATGAACTTCACCCACATCTGAAATGTCCAAAGAGTGGTTGAACATGCATACACACACTTACAAAGAGTTTGATATAGCAATACATAAAGCTTACCAGGGAAACAAGAGGGAATTGGGCAGTCGTGGGGAAAAGGGAGGGTAATAGAAAGGAGGGAAATACACATAAAACAATCTTCCTGATCCAGAAGGAGGGATTGAAAAGAAATCAAGAAAGAAACAAATAGAAAAGAATTGTAATCTAAAGAGATGCCTATCCATTGGGCTGAACAAATTGTGATATATGAGTGTAATAGAACTTTGTTGGGCTATGAGAAATGATGAAGGAGATGATTGAAGAGAATCCTTGGTAGTATGAGCTGATGGAGAATAAGGTGAACAGAACCGGAACAACAATTCATACAAGGACGATATTGTAAAGAAATTTGATTTTGAAAGACTTAAGAACTCTGATCAATGCAATGACTAATTATGTCTTCTATGATGAAACATAATTTACTTCCTGATAGAGGAGATGGACTCAAAGTGAAGAAACAGACATAAATTTTTGGGTGGGGGTTTATTTTCTTGACTCTGATTCGTTACATGAACCCCTCCCCACTTTTTCCTTGTTTTTTTTTTTAATTGGGAGGGAGTTTGGAGTAGGAGAGAGTAGGGGTAGGTAGCAATACTGATGCCAAAACAAAATGAAAACCCAACAATTGGACATTTTTTTAACATCCGTAGAAAAGAACAGAAGGTAGTTTAGAAGAAAGTATGGACAAGCAGGATAGTTTTGAAAGTAAGTTGTAGGATTTATTAATATACTTTTTTTAAGTGCCATGATAGGGGAAAGAAAATAAAACACATTGAATGAAGAGTCAGAGGAGTTGGGTTCAAATCACAACTCTCTCACTTATGGGGACTTTGGGTCAGTCATTTCACTTCCTTGATTGGTAAAATGAAGGACTTGGACTGGAAGGTCAGTTTCAGTCTTAAGTCTAGGCTCTGATGGCTCTGCAATCTGAATATAAATACATACATACATACATACATATATATGTGTGTGTGTGTGTATGTATACACACATATAGAGAGATAGAGACAGAGAGTCAGAGAGACAGAGAGACGGAGAGACACACAGAGACAGAGAGACACAGAAAGACAGAGACACAAAGAGAAAAAGAGAGGAGAGAGAGAGAGAGAGAGAGAGAGAGAGAGAGAGAGAGAGAGAGAGAGAGAGAGAGTTTTGTTTTGTTTCTGCGCTGCAGCGAGGAACTTCTACCAGATCTGCATTTTTTTTGTCTGGGCACACTGAGAGGTTAAGACTTGCTCAAGATCAAACAGCCAGCAGGTGTGCAGGGGTGGGACTGTGTGGGCAGGACCTGAATCCAGGTCTTTCTGACTCTGAAGCTAATGTCATGCTGTCACATAAATCTGGAAAGAATAAATATACTCCCGCCCACCCAAAAAAAAGAAAGAAAGAAAAAGAAAGGAAGGAAGGAAGTTTCTCTAAAGTCTTCTTCCATCTCTGCAGACCCGCCTAAAAATCCTGGGCCACATTTCTGAGGTTTTCAAGGATTGCTGCTGGCTTCAGGAAAAGATACAGAAGGCTGAAGTATTGGCAATAGAAACACAGAAATATTAGTGAATTGGAAATTTTAGTCACACCTATATGGGGTGAAAATTATGGACCTTCCTTCCTGTGGATAAATATGTCCGGTCTAATTATGAAAGTTAAGAAGTGTCCAAAGTAAAAAAAAAAATAAATAAAAATAATAAAAAGCCTCCCTTTACGAATGGTGCCTGCATCTGCAAACCTTTCCTTCCCCTTCCCTCTCCCCCCACCAAAAGAAATTGTGTTTTTCTGGTCCTATCAATGAAGAGAATGGGCTCATAAACTTTGCTCCTCTCCTTCCCCCTCCCAAAAAAAGCCCATTTTTACATCCGCAGGACAAGGAAATAACAGATATAGTCCCTGAAGCATGTGCCAAAAACCCAGAGCTTTCACCAAAGGATTGGGGGGAAGGGGGAAATTATGCAAGAAAAATAAACCCAGTCTGGCAAAGGATTTCAGTCAGGAAGTTGCCTGTGCCAACCCTGGCCTCAAAGCAAACACCCCACCCTCCTGAAGCTGCTAAGATGGCAAAAAAGGCTGTACCCTCCCCTGTTGACCAGACCTCCCTAGACAAACGGGTTACTCTAGGAACTGCCAAGACAGACTTTTAAATTCACCTTTGCAGACACCCAAAAGCACCTACTGAGGGTCCGCCTGCTGCCTGTAAGATAATTGTTTCTGGGACAAGCTATTAGAAGAGTAAGGAAGGCCACCCTTGAATCTCCCCCACTCCCACCACCATAATGCCTGATATTGCACTCTTGATGAATTTTTCTTGTTTGTTGAGCACAGACCCCTCTCTTTAGTCTGGTAACATAATAGGTCACTAATGCCTTAGTACGAATTGGACATAGACATAAATTCACTGATCAAGTGGGGCTTAGACAGGATTTAGTCCAATGCCCTAATTTTATGAGCAAGGATACAGGGCCTCTTAGCAAAAGGAAATCAGAGGGGAAGCTAGGTGAAGCAGTGGATAGAGCACTGGCCCTGGATTCAGGAGGCCCTGAGTTCAAATTCAGCCTCAGACACTTGCTACTTACTAGCTGTGTGACCCTGAGCAAGTCACTTAACCCCGTTGCCTCGAAAAAAAAGTATTAAGGGCAGCTAGATGGTGCAGTGGGTAAAGCACTGGCCCTGGATTCAGGAGGACCTGAGTTCAAATCTCAGACACATAATACTTACTAGCTGTGTGACCCTGGGCAAGTCACTTAACCCCATTGCCTGGACAAAAAATAAAAAAAAGGAAATCAGAAGCAGTTAGCCTGAGGCTCTGAGGAAGGGCCAGTGATGGTGGATACTTATTACTGTTGACTTACTAAAAGAGGGGAAAAGATTAGAAAAAGAAAGTAAAGTAAGTGAAATCTAGCTTGCTCTGTTTTCAAATTTTGCTTTGAATCAACCCTGCATGTGTTGTGTGGCGTTGTATTTCCTAGGTAAGGTAGGAGTAACAGTGATTTACTTATATATGTTTGATTTCATGCAACCAGCCTTTCAACTTCCGTGATTTCTGATATCACAAGATGCTAGGCACTGGCAACATGTGGTAGGGAGCATCCCAATGGGAAGACTGAAATCATGTTCAAAGGCATATGTAAAGTGACTGTAAAGAACTCTTAGCAAAATTATGAAGTAGGTGAGACTTAGCTTTCTCATATGCCCACTTCCTTTTCCTTTCTTCCTCCTCTCCTACTTCCTTGGGGTCTTTCCCTGCTCCTGCTGCCCTGTGGCTGTCCAAAGCCCTCCATTGTCAAGCCCCATCGAAGGTCACCCATTTTTTGTAGAAAGAGAATTGATTGTAGTGTTGAGAGACTTCACAAATATAAGAAAGGAAAGGTGTGGTTGGATAACATGTCATCTACAAAAGACCTGGCCATCTGGAGCAAGCTTAGTGTAATCCTATGATTCAATGAGTCAAAATATGATATGGTAGCCAAGAGAACTAAGGTAACCTCAGACAGCATTAAGCGACGTATTGTGTCCTGGTCTAAGGCATTCGTGGTCCTGCTATACCTGACTTGGTCAGATCACATTGAGAGTGTTGTGTTTGGTTCTAGACACCACATTTTAGGGAGGGTATTCATAAGGTGGAAAGAATCCAAAGAGCAACCATGGTGATAGAGAATCCTGAGTTCACATCATTGGATGATTCATTTTCCACAAAACCTCTCCTTTTCCACACTTACCTATTGTTGACAGTGTCACTGTTCTCCCATTTCCCCAAGTTTACAACCCTTACATGTTCCTCATTCCATATATCCAATCAGTTGCCAAATCTTGTTATTTGTACCTTCACAACATCTCTTGCATACAACACCCTCTTCTCTCCATTCACTCAGACCACCACCTTGGTTCAAGCCTTCATTGCCTTTCACCTAGACTGTTGTAATTTCCTTCTTATTCATCTCCTCACCTCAAGCTGAATACATACTCCATTCAGTTACCCAAGTGATTTTCCTTAGAAACTTACTAGCTGCATGATTGTGGTCAAGTCACTTAACCTCTATCTGTCTCAGTTTCCTAATCTGTTAAAAAGGAATAATAATGGCATCTACCTCCCATGGCTGTGAGGATTAAAAAAAAATGAGATAATGTTTGCAAACCTTAAAGTACTGTGTAACTGCTAGCTATTATTGTTGTTGTTGTTATTATTATTATGCTGGCAGTTTTTATTTTTAAAGTGTTGTCTGACCATGTCATTCTCTACCCCACCCCTCACTTATTATTCCCAGGATCAACTATAAAGTCTTCCATTTGATATTTAAGACTTTCCCCAAACGATTGAGTTAACTATAGTAAGATAACAGATTTAGAGATGAGAAGTACCTTAGAAATCATCTGGTTCTTTATTCATTCTCCAATGACTAATATCCTAACATCCCATCATACTGTCCTCATCCCAGGGATTCTGAACCCCTGACTGTCATCATTCAAATCTCAGTCTCTATACTCCACAGCCTGCTCCCTAAACTCACTTCTTATCATGCTCAGCTCAGCCCCTCTGATGTCCCACTTCTTTCACTGTGCTCTCTGGTATGCTTGTTCCATAAGTAACAGATTAGCTTTTGTCTTAAACCTGTTCCTTTTCTACTTCTTGTATCTTCTTGCACTAACTGAAACCTGGCTCCCTCTTGGGGATACACCTTCCCTGGCCACCATTTCTAGCACTGGTTGTATCTTCTCTCATACACTGACTCACTGGTTGTTAGTGGGAGGGTTAGAATATTCCTTGCTCATGATCGCCACTTCCAGGTTTCCCTCCTACCACTACACTCAATATCCTGTCCTCCTCTGAGGTCCATGTTATGCTCATCTACCACCCAACAAAAATCCTGGTGGCTATTGTCTACAGACCTCCAGGTTACTTCCCTTCCTCTTTCAATGAGTTCAGTATCTGGGTCACAATTTTTTTCTTCTCCCCAACTCCTGTCCTCATACTGGAAGAAGGGAGTTCCATAAACATGTTGGCTGTCCCTCAAACATTCTAACTTCCTAGGTCCTCAACCTACTCACTTCCCGTGACATACTCCTTCATTCTGCTTCAGTCACCTACAAACATGGTCATATCCTTGATCTTACCTTTATTTATATTCTCAGTGCTTAGGGCAGTTTCAGGAACATAGTAGTAGGTGCTTAATTAATGCTGTTGATTGATTAACAGTAAACAATAAGCATTTCCTGGGGTCTTATATTCTCGCCTTTTAAGCAGGCATGTGTAGTCCTTGTCTTTGGGAAGTGTCTGCTTGCTGGTATGGAAGCATTATCCAGAATTTCCCAAAGTCCTGTGGCCTTCATCTTAAAGGCATCTGGCATCATGATGGGGACAGAAAGGCAGAGTCCTGGGACATCTAAGTATGGGGCACAGTGATGGCTATGAGCAGAGGAAAAGAGAAGTGATTAGATTGGTTTTGAAGTGATGGGGGTCAACTAGGTCCCTTAGTGGATAGAGTGCCCAGCCTAGAGTCAGGAAGATGAGTCTTACTGAATTCAAATCCAGCCTCAGACATTGATTAGCAGTATGACCCTGGACAAGTCCCTTAACCCTCTTTGCCTCAGTTTCCTCATCTGTCAAATGAGCTGGAGAAGGAAATGGCAAACCACTCCAGAACAGAGGAGCAGAGTCAGACCCACAGAATGGGTACAGACAAGAGTGGGGCAATCATCAGAACATGGTGGGTCAGATTTCTTGGATTCGACAAGTTAAGTTGTCAAGTCAAAGCATTTATTAGCTACATACTGGAGACTGGTCCACAGCTCTCCTGCATTTTCCCCTTTTTCTCAAGAGTATAACTCTGTAGAAAATTTCTATCCCCTCCCCCCTGAAGCTGGGAGCCACTTTCATTCCCTTGTCCCCCACACTCTTCCTTCCCCTCCCCCATTTGGGGGCCGGGCGACATGTGGGGAGAAAAGCGTTCTGTCTCTCTCTGCTCAGCTGCCATCTGAGGTAGTTGGTATTTTGGAAGCTTAACTGTTTACTTTTGTCCCTGTGTTATTTGAAGCTGTTATTAAAAGAGTAGATGAGCATCTACCATGAATTTGTTTGCCTACATTGCTCTGAGCAGGACTGAGAGAGGGAGGTAGCCAAAGCCAAATGGGGATTTTTTCCCCCAGCTTGGGCTGAGAGGGGTGGCAGGGGTGGGGGTGGGTAAGAGCCAATGAGGGACAGGGCACTTGCTATTTTAAGTAATTTTCCAGAGTGCATATACATACATATATGTGTGGATCATGCCTGCTGGCCTTTTCCTCTTTGAATCGAACAGAAAGGGAGACTGATAAGGAGGACGAAGCAGCTTTTGCCTGAAGGAGCAGAAGGCTGTTGTTTTTGGCATATGCGTAGGTCCACACCCCCGGCCCCCCCCACACACACCCCTCAGAGGGCCCCAGGTTATTAGTGGCCCTACTACATTCAGCAAGGACACCCCCTCCACCCCCACCCCTCTCCACATAAACACATTGGGGGATATTACATACATAATGGTAAAGATGTGGTCAACTATGCAATAGACTTTGTGAAAGTGTCTTTTCTCCCAGCTTCATCAAGTATACCCTCTCTCTCTCTGTGTCTATTAGTCTCATAAATATTTTGTGGAAAAGTGAATGATTCTTCTCTTTGCAGAATTGTTTAGAATTCTTTTAGTTGACTTTTTGGGGTGGCAATAAGGTCTGAGATTTTTCTGAGCTGTCCAGATTCTCCTCTCTGGTATCTTCAGAAATGATCTCTCAAACTAGGACAAAGCTTCTTAATCTGTTTTTTGTGTGTCAGGGACCTTAGTAGCAAACTGTTGGAAGCTATGGACCCCTTCTCAGACCAATGTTTTTAAATGAATAAAATAAAATATTTAGGATTAGAAAAAAAGCCACTTGCGTTTAAATACAATTATACATATATCTATCTACCCACTCACCCATTTATCTATCCATTCATTCATCCTTCCATCTCTAATCTATCCATCCTTCCTTCTTTCTCTCTCTTTTCTCATACACACACACACACACACATACACACACACACACACACACACACACACACACACGTTTTAAAGTTCCAGGTTAAGAAGACCTTATCTGGAGGAAGAATCTCTAGGAGATTAAATAGATGCCTTGGGGAGGATTTAGTGAAGGACATGAATGAGAAAAGGATGAAAAGAAGCGGAGTCTGTCCTTGATCCCCTGTTGCAGCCTTATTTCTTACTGCCTCCCTTCATTCCACATGGCATCTCCCACCTTTGGGCATTTGCTCCACTTAGAGTGTCCCCCGTGCCTAGCATGCCCTCTTTCCTCCACCTTGCCTCTGTGATTCCTTGTCTTCTCTCAGGCACAGCTCCAACACCGCCTCCTCTCCCAAACCTTAGCCAATTCTCCCAGATGTTGGGCATTCTCTTGGCACCTGTTCACCTCCATCACTGGCTCCCTTCTCAAGGCTTAGCTCAAAGGTGAGCTCCTTGCTGCCCTGCCCCCTTCAGTGGTTATCTCTCTCCTCTCCACAACTTTGCCCTTCCTTCTCTGTGTATGCTGTGTTTCTTCTTCCTCATCCCCCAGTAGAATAGAAATGCCTTGAGGACAGAGATGGTTTCATTTTTATATTTGCATCCCCAGTGCCCAGTGCATAATCTGCATGACTGAATGAAGAAGCATTTATTAATCATTTACTGCTTGCCAAGCATTGGGCACACAAATGGAAAAGTGAGAGAGCTTCTCCTCCATGGAGCTTACACTCTGCTTAGGGAGAGAAAACACACACAGGAGGTGGATAGAAGAGCCTGGGGGGCTAAGGGTGCTTGGTGGATGTCAAGGTCCATGGATCTTTAGATTGAATTGGCAGTTTGCACGGCAATATCTAGAGATTATAATTGTAGGGCATATGGCAAAGCCCGGTGGTCTTCCATCTCATTAGAAGGACTGTGGTTGGTGATTTCCTGCTCATCCAGGTGACGTGAGCAGTCGTGTCTGCTGGGCAAAGGTAGAAGCAGAGATAATAATTAATAATAAAAATAACAATAATAGCTAGCATTTATATGCCACCTGCTATGTGCCAGGCACTGTGCTAAGTGCTTTACAAATATCATCTCATTCGATCCTCACAACAACTCTGTGAGGTAGGTACTGTTATTATCCCCATTTAACAGATGAGGAAATTAAGGCAAATATAGGTTAAGTGACTTGCCCAGGGTCACATAGCTAGTGTCTGAGGTCACATTGGAACTCAGATCTTCCTGATTCGAGGGTCCAGGGCTTCTAGCACACTGTGCCACCTAGCTGCCTCTAGTTAGAGGGGCTTGGTCCATTGGAGTTGAGCCAGTTTAGGCCAGGAGTTGGAGTGGAGTGAGGACGATGGACTTTCTCTCCCAGGGATGGGAATATGGAGGTCAGTATCCATCCACGAGAGGAAGACGGAAGAGAAGCATTGGCAGGGAGGGTTGTTTGGGAGCTCAAGGGGTAAGTGTTTCCCAAAGTGCCTGTTTCCTGTTAAGCCCTTAATGCATGTTGAATGCTCTTAGAATCTAGAGTCAGATGAACTGAGTTTGAATTGTGACTGCCACATATTTCTTGGGTGACTTTGGGTTATACCTACTCTCTTCCCGGGCCTCAGTTTCCTCCAGTACAGAATGAGGTGGGGGTTAGATTGTCTCTAAGAAGGTCAATAAGCATCAGTTAAGTGCTGACTATATGCCGGGCTCCGTGCTAAATACTGGGGATACAAAGAAAGTCCAAAACACAGTCCCTGCCCTCAGGGAGCTCTATAAAATGCTGAGGTCCTCCCAGCCTCTGATAGATATGGGCATTCACTATGGTGGTGAGTCACAGCCTTTTTCAGTCCCTTCTCTGAGAACTTGGTCAGAGGAGGAGTGAACTGTGCCTCATGATATGAAATTTCTCATTCCTTTTTTTTCTCTGACTGTCGCTGGGTAGGGAAATGTGATTATTAGCTGTTCCTCAGAGATCACCTTCTTGTTTGGAGGGGAGGAGGAGGGGCAGGGTGAGCCCTGACCCGAATAGGTATGCTTCCTTATCTGGAAATCTGGAGAGGAAACATCATGTATTAATTAACCTTCATGTTCGAAGATACTGATGAGACAACTTTACAGTCTCCATTAGCAGATCTTCAGATGTTCAATGTTGTTTTAAATGGTGGCGGTGTCCAACAGCCAAGAGAAGCCTGTGCCAGAGAAAAGAGCAGGATGAAAAGAAGCAGAGCCTCCTTTTACGAGATGTACAAGATTGCTGCTGCTGCCTTTCAGCCTGAACGGTGGTTTCCTCCCAATTGTCTGCCAGGAATTCTCAGTGACAGGTTGATCAGGGAGAATGTCCATCCACCACACAGAAATGCTTCGCTTTAACAGTGATGGGCAGGATCACAATAAACATGGAGCTGGTTTCCAAAGTATAGTCAGTTCATTTTTTACAACGTCCCCTCAAATCTGTCTCTTTGTCTCCTCTCATCCAGCTTTTCTTAGCTCCCACCATCTTTACCTGCAGATCTAATTGGTCTCCTTGTGTCCAGGTTCTGCCCTCTCCTATAATGGTAGCTTCCAAACTCAGATCTGATAGTGTCACTCCTTTACCCATGATTCTCAGCCTTGTTTTCCTTGGTTTTATAGGTCTAGGAATAGAAAGGACCTTGGAGACCCTCTAGGCTAAGATCCTGAATTTTTAGAGGAGGAAAAACTCAGGTCTAAGGAAGTTAGAATGACTTTGACCAAGGTCACAGAAGCATGAAATGGCAGCCTCAGGATTTGAATCTGGATGGTGGGAGCATGTATTTAGAGCCTGAAAGGATCTTGGAGGCCATCTTATCCAACTCCCTCATTTTACTGATTAAGAAACAGAGGCTTGGAGAAGATGAAGACCTCCCAGTAGCAAAGGACAGAGCTGAGCTTCATACTCAGATCCTAGGACCCCAAGCTCAGGGTTCTTCCTACTGTACCCCCACTTCATTCTCCTATCCAGTACTGTTAACAAGTCTGGGCAAAGAAACCGGGACCCAAACCAGGAATTTAGGGTCTTCTAGCCTCACATTTTTTTGCTGACACCCCAACCTAGACCCCAAAGGTGATAAGTTTCCTGATTTGTACAAATGCTTATTTCAAATGGAGCTGAAATTAAAAACTCATTATTTTTAAAATGGAAATTTAACTTTCATTAGATACTAATTACTTTCTGTCTTTATCTAAATGAGATTTTGAGTAGTGACTGAGAAGAGACGTCCTTTGAAAGCCTAAAGTGCCATATATATCAGGCTATAGGGTCACTTTTTTTTTCTTAAGAAAATAGTGACCTCAATCTGACCTTTGGGTCACCTCCAAGTATCCTAATTCTGGCAGCTGTGGCTTTGGCCATCCTCTTAAGGAGTAGGAGACATTCAACTCAATTCAACAAATATAAAATAAAATAATAAAAAACACTATTTATTCAGAATATGGGACATGACTTTAAATCTTATCTATATCACTTGTGTTTGTTCAGCCTTCATTTCTCAAAGAGGACCAATGACATCAGGAAGGTGATGTCTTGACTTGTAAGTGTATTGGATTTAAGTGAGACAGAGCTGTGCAGAGTCACCAGCCTCACTCTCTCCTCCAGAGTCATGTGAGTCCAGTAGCAAGACGTAAGTCAGGACGACTGGTGATGGCCCCGGATGTAGTGGGGTAATTTAAGTTCCCGTTGAAATACTGGGAAGTCACTTCGTTTTTCTGGGTCTGTTTCCTCACGTCTAACATTAGAGGGTTGGACTAGATTTTACCCCTGAAGTCTTTTTCTTCTCCAGCTCTATGACTCCAGGATCTGACTCTTTCCAGAGCACTATGCAAGGCACTTGGATGGGTGGGGGAACAAAGACAAAAAATCAAAACCATCCCATGCCCTTGAGGAGCTTACAACTGACTAGGGAGATAGGACATGTCCGTAAATAACTTTGATTCAAGGTAATTTGGAGAAGGAGAGAGATGCTGAGCATCTCCAAGCAAAGAGGTAGAAGAACTTGGGCATAGCATTAGAAACTGGACCAGGGGACCCCTAAGGCCCATATTTGTCCTTATATTGGCTTAGGGGGCCCCTAAGGTTGAAACTCCCTCCATGGATCTATATCAGTAGCTGCTCTGTTTCTTAAAGCAGAAGAAAGTTGCCTGAGGCACTGAGAGGTCTTAACCCTAACACAGTCAGCAGGCCTCAAATGTAGGACTTGAACCCAGATCTTCCTGATTCTGAGGCCATTTCCCCCTACACAGTGCCACAGCTTCCTCTCTGAGGGTCTCACTTATAGAGTCCTTAAGTCAAGGCAGAGGAGCCATCCAGAGACAAATAAAATAGCCCAAGAATAGCTTAACTGAGGTCTACTGAAGGAAGACTCAGGGATGAGTGAGATAAAAAGATGTCCAGAGAGACACCAGGGAATGACCTTATGGAGGTCCAATCAATGAGCAGTTCTATTTCATTATAAATACATCGCATGTGCCTTTCTCCACCCTGAGATGTTTCGCTGCCAACATATCTGCTCTAGGGGATGGGTGAGGAATGAATGGCAGCCTCTGTAATTCCTAGGCCTCTCTCCTAGCAAAGTGGGGCTCTGGGGTAGCCTCAGAGAAGATGCATCTGCTGAGGCCAAAGGCCACAGCACCTGACCCCCATTCTCCCAGATTGCTATGGTTTCTCATTTGGTTTATAGGACACAACCGCAAAGAGATTTTACAATGAATCCATTTTTTTTCTCATTTTAAAACCATTAAAAGCTTTCCAACCCAAAACACAATGTCTTGAGAAATACAAAATGACATTTCTGGCACTGTCTTAATGCCCCCGATGTCCATTCTCTCCTTTTGGTACTCAAAGCCACCTTCAGACTCATTATGTAGTTTTAAAAATGTTAACAATCAAACTTCATTCACTAACAGCATTAGTATATTAACTGTTTAAAAATTTTTTTTCTTCAGTCCCAAATTCTGTCCATCCCTTACCCCACTCATTGAGTTGCCTCATTTTACATATGAAGTCATGCAAAACATATTTCCACATTAGCCGTGTTGCTGGAAAAAAGGGAAAAAATAGTGAAAAAACATGCTTCAATCTGCACTCAGTTTATCGGTTCTCAATCTGGAGGTGGATTGCATTTTTCACCATGAGTCCTTTGGAATTGTCTTGGATCATTCAGACTCATTATATTTTGCCTGGACCATTGTAACTGGTTTCTTAAATGTTTTTCCGACAGCTAACCTTTTCCCAGGCCACTCCTTCTTACCCTTTGCTGCTAGATATGGGGTGCCTTAAAGCCTGGAAGCTTGTTGTTGATTACAGATAGAAAATAAAGACAGAAATTTGGATCAAGGATTAGAGTGGAAGGAGATGTCTCTGCTCACTGATAGAACACGATGATATTGGTAAAGAGTTTAGCACATGCCTGGCACATTGTAAGCATTTAATAAATGATTATTCTTTCTTTGCTCTCTCCCTTGCTTGCTCCCTCCCTCCTTTTTTTTTCCTTCCTCCTTTTCTTCCTCCCTCCCTTCATTCTTCTCTTCTCTTTCCTTCCTTCTTTCTTTACTTCCTTCCTTCCCTGTTCCACCTAAGGCATTTTAAATTTTTACTTACTGTACTTTGTCCCCCCAACCTCATGCTTTTCATTTGTATGGAAAACCAAGGGCCTTGGGAGTTTCTAATCCTAAATTAGATAGCTGTCTAGGATAAAGAACTAAGATTCAGCCTTAGACATAGGGACTTCAAAAGGTAGAATAAATGCGTGTGGGTTCTGCTTGTTTTGTTGTTCTTTGCTCCAAAAGCACTTGGCCTCTGGAAGGAGAAACTCTTCCAGGAGAATTTTTAAAGCCTTGTACAATATAAGCTTGAGGAATGAACATACTTCCCCAATGGCAATAAAATATTCCTAGGTTTTTCTTAGTTTATATAAAATGTGTGAAGAGCCTACCTCATTCACTAAAAGAACTTAAGCTAAAATCTCTGGGCTCTAAGTTATAAAAAGAGGTGGTAGAGGTTAATCTTTCTCTTATGGAGAAAAGTAGGAGCTCAGTAAAGATTCCAGCTGAAGCCAGAAGATGGCTTCACGTAGAGACAAGTTCCACAAACATGGGCCCAGTGGAGTAACGCCTAGCCGTGCCTACAACACCAGCAAAGCATCACCTGGCAAGGAAACTATTTGCCATGCTTATACATTCAGCAGAGACTATATGCCTGGCAGAAATTGTAGCCATGAGAGATTGGTGGAGAGCAGGTCCACAGTATGATGCTATCACCAAAGGTCCTGATGTGTGTGCTCCAGTCATTTGGGTTCCTTACATGTTGTACACCTTTCCACATATGTTCCCTAGGTGTCCACTTCCTCTACTGATGGCATTTGTGGGAGAGTGTGCCCCCAGTTATGGGAAAAATTCTATCCTTACTTTTCTTACTATGCCATCACACTGAGTGATTGTCTTGGACAAATTATGATCTTTGCCTGATTAGTAAATGTAAATACACCGATGGGGGCTTGTAGACAATGATTTTAGATGGATTCATACCCATAGTATACATTGAACCTAGAGAATCTCCTTTGGGGTCCTCACCTATAACAGATTTGATCCTAATACTGCCTTGTTCAAAGGCCTTCCATAATTTCCTATTGTCTACTGAATCGGGTCTAATACCTATATACTGACCTAACTTTCCAGCTATGTGTTTTCTTTTATGTGCCCAATATCACAGCCAAATGGAAATATTGGCAATTTTTCAAACATACCTCATATCTTCCTCCCCCTTTCACCTTTGCCCATCCTCTTCTCATTTCTTGGAATAGCTTTCCCTTCTCCTGCCCTCAAGTCAAGACCTTACCTACTCATCCTTTAAGACCCAGCTCAAAGGCTTCATATGTGCAACTTTGTCTCATTATCTCAACTAGAATGAATTGATTCTTCTCCTGTCACAGGATGTTTAATTCAATTAAACAAACATTGTTAAATGTCTACTAAATGCCGGGCTCTGTGCTGAGTATAAAGATAAAAATGAAATAGTCCCATCCTCAAGGAGCTTACATTCTACTGAAGGTAAACAACTGAGGGTAAACAAATGTTCACAAAGAAGTAAACACAATGTATATTCAAGGTCATACAAAGTAATTTTAAGAAAATTAGAATGCTAACAATTGGGGAGATCAAGAAAGGCTTCATAGAGAACATGGCCCTTGAGTCAAGCTTTCAAGGAAGCTAGAGATTCTCTGAGGCAGGTGTGAAAAGGGAGAATATTCCATACATGAGGGTCCGTGGGCAAATGGAGGAAGGAGATGGAATGATGGGTACAGGAAAAAGCAGGCAGGCAAGTTTGACCAGCCTGAAGTCTACATGCTGAAGAGTACTATAAGAAGAATGTATGGGCAGCTAGGAGGCACCTTAGATAGGGCACTGGCCTTGGAGCCAGGAGGACCTGAGTTCAAATCCAGCCTCAGACACTTGACATGAACTACCTGTGTGACCCTGTGCAAGTCACTTAACCCCAATTGCTGGAGAGAGAAAGAGAGAGAGATTGTAGAAAGGTAGATTGAAGCCAGATTATAGATGATTTTAAATTCCCAGCTGAAGATTTTGTATTTAATCCTAGAATAGGGAGTCATTAGAGTTCTTTTAGTATGAGAATAACATGGTCACGGTTGTGTTTTGGGGAGATGAATTTGGCAGCTGGGTAGAGGATAGATCAGAGAGGGAAGAGACAAAAGGCAGAAACCAATTAGGAGGCTTTGCAAGAGCCCACATGTGAAGTGATGAGGGCTTGAGCCTAGATAGGGTAGAGGCTGTGTGAGGGGAGAGAAAGGAATGGGTGCAAGATAGCGTGGAGAGAGGATGCGAACACTGGGATTGAAGGAATGGGAAACGTCAAAGTTGATTCTAAGGCTCAAAGTAGTCATGTCTTGGAGACAATCTAATCTAATCCCTTCCACTCAATTCAACAAATATTAATAACGTACCTGGATGATGCAGTCCCCGCTAGCAAAGAGCTTGTGTTATATTGTATAACAGCAGGAGATTCTCAATTGTGGGGGGGGATCTTGATTAAAAGTTTGACTTCATTACTTATTCACTGTGTGACTTTTGGGCAAATTCCACAGTCAACTTCTCTGAGATTTAATTTTATCTTCTGTAAAGTGAAGGGGTTGGGTCAGATGATCAGCAAGGTCCCTTCCAACTTTAAATCATGTGATAAAGTCTCTTTATTTTATAAATAAAGAAATGAAGACCTGTGCCCCACTCTGTGGTATTGTAGTAGAATAAGTCTGTCTGTGATATTTACTGCCTATGGGACCTAGGAAAATCACTTCTTTCTGTTTCAGTTTCCTTATAATACCTGGAGTATTATAACTGTAACTTAGAACTACTGCCCATATATGTCACTGCTTTCAACCACCCAGTACAACCCCCACCGGCCTTGCCTCACCTTGGTCAACACTCGTCTTTCAATGTTGTCTTCTTCTATTAGAATATAAGTTTCTCAAGGGCAGGGCTGTCCTTTTAAAAACAGTCATATGTCCAGTGCTTGGCACATGTTGTTCAATTGTGTCCAACTCTTTGTGACCCCATGGACCACACTGTCTGTGGATTTTTCTTGGCAAAGATACTGGAGTGGCTTGACATTTCCTTCTCCAGTGGATTGAGACAAATGGAAGTTAAGTGACTTGCCCAGGGTCATACAGCTAGAGAATATCTGAGACTGGACTGGAACTCAGGTCTTCCTGATTCCAGGCCCAACGATCTATCTGCCGAGCCACCTCACTGCCCCAACAGAGCAGCATACATAGTAAACATTGATAAATGTTTCTTCATTCATTTCTTAGCACTTAGCTCACCAAGTGAAACCATGTATGTAAAATCCTTTTAGATACTTTAAAACCGTATATAAATGTCTGTTATTATTATACTTCTCCCTTTCTTACCTACCACATTGGAATTAAGTGACCCTTTCTAATATTAAGAAGCATTTAGTTGGCACAGTAGATAGAGCGATGGGCCTGGAGTCAGGAAGACCTGAGTTTAAAACCAGCCTCAGACACTAGCTGTGTGACCCTGGTCAAGTCTCTGCCTCAGTTTCTTCATCATAAAATGGAGATAATAATAGTACCTACCTCCCTTGTGAGGATCAAATGGAACATTTGTAAATTGCTTAGCACAGTGCCTGACACATAGTAGGAATTACATAAACGTTAGCTATGATTATTGTTAAGAAGATACCAATGTCTATTAAAACAGACAAATCAGGCCTTTTGTTACACTTCACTTTTTCCTACTAAGAGAAATTGACTTCTGAAGGTGATACTCTCTGGGCTAAGGCTTCTCATCTGACCCTGCAATCGATCAGTTGTGTGACTAGTAGGCAAAACGTTTAATCTTTCTGAATCTTAGTGTTCACATCTGCAAAACCAGCTAATGCTTAGCACCGCTGAGCAAAATGTCTGCCCAACACTTTGTGGATACAGACGGTGTGTGGGTCACCTTGGACACATCATTTTTTTTACTCGGGGCCTCAGTTTCCTGATCAGTAAAACAAAGGGGTTGGGCTAGGTGGTCTCTGGATTCTTTCTGTCTCTCGATCTCATGGGTAAATGTCTGTTGTTTGGTACATACTGCTGAGACTCTGGATCTCAACTGGTAATGAATCTATGACTTAAACTCATGAAAAACAAGTTGGGATGATAGATTTCGACCCGAGAGTGACCTTAAAGGCCATCTCATCTAGCCCCTCCATTTCACAGTTGAGGAAATGAAAGGTCAGACAAGTGATTTGCCTAAGTCATGTGGGTACCAGGTAGCAGAACCTTTATAATTGGGATTTAAACTTGGATATTTTGACTCCAGATTCAGCCCTCTTTCCTCTATGGATCATACTATGGGCCCTCTGTGATGGGTACTGCTCAAGTCTTCTTAACTAGACAGAAGTGTCAACTTGTGGGTCTCAAAGACCTGGTTGATTTTTCTCCTACATTACAACTTTAAGTCTTTCCCAGAGAGCAAAGGACAAAGCCAGAAGGGTAATTGCCAATGAAATGACTTCCCCTTCTAATCACCTTTCTTTTGTGGCCCTGATCTTTTAGCTCAATTTCCTTTGTTGTATCCCTTCCCAGGGTCTAACTTGAAAGGAGGTGAATGGGATCCCAGAGGGTCTGAGATCAGTTACTGATTTACCTTTATTTGCCAGACTCCACAGTGATCATTGTAGAAATGGTGGAAAGGCGGAGGCCCTGAGACATCGCATGGTTTGCCCAATTGCTGCACAATTATCTGAGATGTGAATATTGGAGATTCCTTAGCCTAACCCTCCGGAGGCTCTGGGGTACTGAGTTAAGAGTCACAGATGTGGAGTCAGAGGAATTGGGTTCAAATGTAAGTTCTGCTATTTATTACCTGGGTGACCTGGGAGAAGTCCTTAAAGTGGGGCTAAAGTAAGAGAAGATGGTGAGGGGCTATTACAAAAAAAAAAAAAAAAAGGCACTAGCTTTGGAATCAGAGCAGTAGGCTTTGAACCTTTACTTCTTATCAAGGGTGGAGGAGAGGGTGAACTCACTCAGGAAATGCTGTGTAACTTCTGGAGAGAGAACAGGTTTTCCCTAATGTGGCACTGACCCCTTTGGGAGGGCATATTACCAAAGGGGAGATCCCCTGGAGGCAAACAAGTAGGAAGACAATTCAATGGGTGAGAATACGGGATGTTCCAAAGTATTATCATTATTACTATTATTAATTTAGTCATATTTCAAGAAAATTTCAGGATGTGCTTGTAATATTTTTGTGGACAAGATATAGCCCTAGTACAGTCATAGAAAACAGAGAGTGACTATTTAGCCAGACTCTTTCTAATACAGAACGTTCAGAAAGTCGTGGTGTAGTTTTAAGCTAGCTCAATCCCATTATCTCTGTCAAATTCTGCATGCTTGGCTGCCGTGATAATTTTTTTCTTTGTTACTGGCATACAGTATCTTGAAATGTGAATGAGTGTAAAGGAATAATAATAGCGAACATTTATATAGCATTTACTATGTGCCAGGCACTGTGCTAAAACCTTTACAAATATTTAATAGCTAATATTTACATGGCACCTACTATGTGCCAGGCAGTGTGCTAAGTGCTTTATAAATACTATCCCATTTGATTCTCATAATGGCCCTGGGAGGTAGGTGCCATTATTAACCCCATTTATATAGGAGGGAACTGACTTTCCCAGGATTACACAATTAGTGTCTGAGGCCAGATTTGAAATCGGGTCCCGTCTAAAGTCAGAAGGCAGCTCGGTGGCTCAATGGGTAGAATACTGGGCTTGGAGTCAGGAAGACTCATGTTCACATTTCATTTTTTTCAATTAATTTTCAGTCTAATAAATTTTTTGAGATTTTAGAATTTCATTTCACCTTTTAAAGTAACCATGAGGTCATTAAACCAGAATTGGGGTTCACAATGCTAGTGGTGTATTTTTTCTTTCTTTCCTCTAAATTAAAAATCATTATTGATATTTCCAAGGATTACAAAGGAAACCAATATATATGTTACATACACATATAATATATACATATATGCTATATGTTCACATATAATATGCACATATATACTATGTGTAATACATATATATTATATAATGTATGTGTATAATACATACATATTATATACACATGTTATACATAACACATACACATTGTAAACATATTTACATTGATCTCTATATGTATGTATATACATGTCCTATATGTATATATCTCTATATGTACATATATAGAGATATAAATCATATATTTATAATGTAAATATATACATATTTAAATTTCATTTGTAATCCTATATGTACATATAGAGATATGTATACATACATATATTTATAACCAGATATATGTGTATGTGTGTGTATATCACATATATCACATATATATATCATACATATATATCATTTATTTATATGTTCACAGACTCCAGGTTAAGAATGCCTGTATACTCTGGGCTAACTCCCTCAAGTTACAGATGAGACACCTGAGGTCCAGTGAATTTAGGTCTCTTGTCCAAAGATATACAGCTTATTAGTGGCAAAGGTCCAAATGGAACCCAGATCTCCGAACTCCAAGTTCACTGTATTTTCCTTGGGATCTTGCTACATGCATCTCAACATGGTAATATCTATATAGAGTTAAGATGACAAAGAAACATTTTTGCTTAACATTTTGGTTAAAACAGGGAGATTTTTGTTCACCAGAGTTCTCCACTTTAATGGAATACATTATGTGTAAAGTCCAAATGAAAGAAATTTGTTTTATGAGTAAGGTCCTCAAGACACTTATTTGCTAACAACATTGTGCTCATTGCATCAAGCCCTAGAATGCTATAGGGCTTACTCAGTGAGATCCAAGAATATGAAAAGAGCCTAACAATCCACCCAGGAAAAACCAAGTGGATGTTTATCAGATTATGACATGTAGTCGGATGGACAGCCCATTGAGTTATATACATACAATCAGTTAGTACATATATCTTAGGTAGGTATTGTAGATGGACAATGAACTAATCTCAGAATAGAAAGTAGAGAAAAGGTTGTATTGGATTCGGAAAATGGTGCAATTTTCAATGATCCTGTGATGTGAGAACCCTTCTTTTAGAAAAATATTCATATTCTTCTGGTGATGCCCAATGGCTATGACTCAAGGAACTTCATGATCTTTGAAGAATCAAACTGTGGGAGACCCAAAAGCCAGTGGAGAGATGTATGGTAGAGGAGAACAGGCTGTAGTATATTTGTTATCATGACTTGTGCAATGGCATAAAAGAGATGATAGAAATGTATGATTGGAAAGTTAGAGCTACCCTCAATGAATTCAATTCACCTGGCCAAGATTAACTCTATGCTAGGGTCCTGAAGGAACTGGCTGATGTGATTGTTGAGCCTCTATAAGTGATAATGGAAAGGTCAAGTGAAAAAGGGAGAGACACACAGTCAAGAAAGTTAAATGTCCCAATTAAAAAAAATAGAAGAGAACAGTCTGTAAGCTATTAGCTAATGAGCTTGACCTTAATTCCTGAGAAAATTCTATAAGGAATCACTAAAGAGATGGTTGATGAACACCTAGAAAGGGACACTGTTCACAAAGAGCTAGTCTTGCTACTAGGGCAGCTAGGTGGTGCAGTGCATAGCGTGCTGAGCCTGGAGCCAGGAGGACCTAAGTTCAAATCCAACCTCAGATACTTACTAGCTGTGTGACCCTGGGCAAGTCACTTAACCCTGCTTGCCTCAGTTTCCTCATCTGTAAAATGAGCTGGAGAAGGAAATGGCAAACCACTCCAATATCTTTGCCAAGAAAACCCCAAGCGAGGTTATGAAGAGTCACACATGACTAATTGACTAAACAACAGTCTTGCTTTATCAAGGACAGACCTTATTTCCTTTTTTGACAGGATTACTAAGCCAGTAGATCAGGGAATGCTGTGGGTGGTTTACAAAGCTTTTGGTGAAATATTTCGTGTTATTTTTGTGGAAAATACGGAATGATATGAACCAGAGGATAATAAAATTAGAGTCAGAACTGGTTGGAATGCCAGACTCAAAGAATAGTTAGTTATTAATGGTACAAAGTCAATGTGGTAGGTCTCCTCCAGTGGAGACCCCAGGGATCCATGCTTGGCCCTGGGCTGTTGAACATTTTTATGAATGACTTGATAAAAGCATAGATGTTCTGCTCATCAGATTTGCAGATGACATAAAACTAAAAGCGAACACAGTAGATGACAGAATCAGGAACCAAAGGGATGACAGAATCTTGGGTTGAATCTACAGTGATCAATTCAATGGTGATAAGTGTAAAATTGCTCTTGCATAAAAACACCCACACATACTTGCTGAGTATGATACATTGGAGATTCCTCTCATGCAGACGGTGGGCTCAGTGGCCACTGAGATCCATTCTCTCTAATTTCATGGTTCTGTGAAAGGGAGGCAGCCCGGTCATACAGCAAGAGACAGAGGTAACTAGTGAACAGTCCTGTGCTTTATAGAACACACATACCAAAAGTACTTAAAAAAAACCTCTTCTATAACTCCCTGGATTTATGAAAGAGATGAACAGAAATAATACAGGATGTGAAGGCATGGATGGGTTGAAATCTGTTCTAGTGGAGCAGATGCCCACGAATGATACCAGGTCATGGGCAGTTGTATTACAGGGGCATAAGCATGCATAAAGGTCAATGCTAGCAATAAGAGGGAATGGAGAGTATCTCAGTAGGAAAAGGAGAAAGAAAAACAATATAGTGGGAGATTCTTAACCAGGAATATTACCTGGGGAGAAGAGCACAAGTCATATAATAATTCCCATACCATTTGCCCAGGTCATCTCATTTTAATTTTTCTCTAAATGGACCCATAGGTACAAAAATATTCATAGCAACTCTTTTTGTAGTAGCTCCCAAACTGGAAACTAAAGAGCTGTCCTCTTACTAGGAGATGCCTAAACAAATTCTAGCATATGATTGTGCCACAAGAAGTGATGAAATGGACAATTTCCAAAGAAACTTGGGTGATTTCTATGAACTGTTGCAGAGCGGGTGAGCGGAACAATTTACACAATGACGGCAACACTGGAGAAAAACAGTAACAGACTTTGAAAGGCGTTAGCCCTCTGATTAACACAAATGATAAGCCATGAGTCCAAAAGACTGAAGATGAAACTTACCACTCCCCTTCCAGAGAGGTGATGAGTTTAAAATGCAAAGAGAGAAAAATATTTCAGGATACAGTCAGTGTGGGAATTTATTTTGTGGGGCTATTTGTATTAATTATAATAATGAGTTATTATAATATTAATTATTAATTTCTATTAATTATGCAATTAATTTGTATTAATTTCTTTATTTTGGAGGGGGTAGTAGGAGGGACAGATTAGAAATGTATTTTAAAATAAGTTTATTTAAAACAAACTAGCAATGTTTTTTTTTCCTTCTTTGACACACTATAAAATTAATACCCATTTTCAATCCAGAAATATCTTACTTTACCCATCTTCCCTTCTATAAACAATAATCTGGGCACCTATCAATTATAATTCTCACTGCTACTCCAGATATGCTTAGGGGTCAGGAGACCTCCCTGGCTCTTCTGCTACTGAAATGTTTGAACTTGGGCAAGTCACATCAGTTCTCTGGAGGTCAAAGGAGAGGGTTGGACTAGATGAGCTCTATGATTCATTCTAGATTCTATAATTCTAGTTCCTGAAAAACCCTAGGTACATAATCTCCTGGTCCCAGTACAGCCCTTTCTTACAGAGAATTTCTCAGTCTTTGTGTCTCATGCCACTCCCTGATCTCTCCCACAACCCTCCTCACCCTCAGGTAGATAGTCTTTACCCACTATCACCCTGGGGCATTTACCTCTCTCCCCTTGGAATAAACAACTATGAAATCTTTTGCTTTCTCACGTAATCTTGTTAACTTCTTGCACCACATGCATCAAGACATATACATTCTTGTCAACTCTGCAAATTCAGAATGCATGCATTAACTGCCTCCTGTGTTCCTGGGAGTGTGTTAGGCATTGGGAATAAAAAGACAAAAACTGAAGTAGCCCCTGACCTTAAGGAGCTTGGATTCTACTGGAGGGAGAGAGAGAAGGAAGGAGGGACAGCTTGTACTCAGTAAGTAAACTCAAAGAAAATACAAAAAAAAAATACAGTCATTTCAAGGGGGAAAAACACCAAAAACTGTGGGGCTTATTGCACCAGAGACTTTAAGCTGGAAGGGATGTTGGGAGTCATCTAGTCTAATCCTCCTACAGATGAGGAAACAGAAGTCTAGTCACCTGGGGAATGAACAGCAGAGGCAAGACACAGACCCTGCACCCATGACTCCAGATCCGGCCTTCTTGCTATGGAAGGAAATACCTGCACTGAGCCTTGAAGGGCATTTGAGATTCCAAGAGTTAGAGGATAGGATGAAGAATGTGCTGGGATGCAGTGAAAGGCACAGATAGGAGATGGGAAGTCATATATGGGGTCCACAAAGGAGAATGGTTTGAGTCCCTGAAGAATAATCACACACATTCAGTTGGAAAGATGGGTTGGTGCCAGATTGTGAAGGGCTTTTAAATACTGAATAGAGGGGTTCATATTTTATTTAAAGGTAATAGGGGGCCACTGAAGTTTCTTGGGCTAAGGCTTGATGTATTTCCATCTGTGTTGTTCTTTGATTCATAGATTTAGAAGGATGTTAGGGATCGTCTGGGGCAACTCGCTCACTTTACAGATGAGGAAGCTGGCTGAGACCCACCCCGAGGGGTTAGGATTTGAATTCATCTTCTGACTCCGTCTCTGATGTTCTCTCCATGACACTACTCCGCCTTCACTACATTTCAGCCATTATTCCAGCTCTAGTATTCTGGGGTAGCATATCCTCAGCAAGTTATCTAAACAGAAAGCAGAATCATGAGAATTTTATTCTCTTCTTCCTGAAATTATACCTTTCCCCATACTATTTGTTTCTGAAGATGTTTTAAAAGGTTCTTATCGAGCAAAGGAGACATGGATTAAAACAAACTTAAAGATAGTCTGTGACTCTCACAAAAATCAGTTTCCCCTTTCTCTGAAGGGAAACAAACATTTGTGTAGTGTCTAACTCAGAATTAAAGAGAGATAGAAAATTAGGAGATATCTGACATCCTGGATGTTTGATTATTTTAGGATTTTTCTTTTTTGGTCCGTACCTATGATTCCATTGGTGTTGGCCCCTTCAGGTGTGGCAGCTCCTTCCACCAATACAGACCAGTGACTCAGCTATACTCTTCAGTCCTAGAGAATTTCCTGGGGGAGGGAAGTGAGAGGTTAGATATGTGTCAGAGGCAGAGCTTGAACCTAGAAGCTCTTCCTGATGCCTGAGACTGGTCCTTTATTTTATTCAACAATTGAATAGAGTAATTTGATAAATTATTCAATAAACACTTATAAATCTCCTGCTATGTGTAAGACAGCTAGGTGGTTCAGTGAATAGAGCCCTGAGCCTGGACTCAGGAAGCCCTGAGTTCAAATCTGGCCTCAGACATGTACTAGATGTGTAACCCTGGGCAAGTCAGTTAACCCTGTTTGCCTCAGTTTCCTCATCTGTCAAATGATCTGGAGAAGGAAATGGTGAACCACTCCAGTATCTTTGCCAAGAAAACCCCACATGGGGACATGAAGAGTCAGATACAACCGAAACAATTGAACAACAACAAAAACGTGTAAGACCCTGAGTTAGGATATGGGACTATAAAGAGCAAACAGTCCTGCCCTCCTTATAGGAGCTTACAGTCTACCAGCAGGATGTGCATAAGAACATAAATACAAAGTGTACATGAAACAATTCAAATTAACTTAAATGAGACAGCAGTCATAAGTGGGGGGAGGTGTGGGAGAGGGAATGAAGGGCCTGGTGGAGAAAGGGGCACTTGGACTGTGCTCTGAAGGAAGCTAGGGTCCTAGGGGCGGAGGTGATGAGTGGGCATTCCCAATGGGGGAGCTCTTCTGGGCAAAGGCACCCAGCCTGAAAAACAGCCCCAGACCAGTTTGACTAGAAAAGAGAGAAAAGGAATGAGATGGACATGAACCAAGACTTCTGCTCCTCTTGATTTGTGGGAGCCGGCATGAATGGAGCAAACACCCCGAGTAGTTGGGTGGCGATTTGGAGTCAAGAGGACCTGGATTCAGATCCTGACCCCGTCGTTTACAAGCTAAGTGACCTGGACAAAGTCATTTCCTCATTCTTGGCCTCATCTCTATCCGGGGCCAGACTCGGTGAAACCAGAGCATCCTCCCAGCTCCAAATACACGATCCTAAAAACCATTGCCTCTGACACACTCTAATTTAACTCATGGTAGGCAAGGACAAAGTTTTTTTTTTTTTTTGGTTTGGTGAGGCAATGGGGGTTAAGTGACTTGCCCAGGGTCACACAGCTAATAAGTGTCAACTATCTGAGGCTGGATTTGAGCTCGGCTCCTCCTGATTCCTAAAGCTTTTTTTTTTTTTTAAACTAAGCTTCTGGGGCTGACTTCCTGGTGCCTTGAATGCAGTGATAAGTTGCTTTTATATCTTGCATTTTAACCTGCTGCCAAAAGGCAAAACCCCAAACCCAGCTCCAATACCTTTTGAGTTTGTGCGGCTTTCCCATACCTAAAGCTGACCTTTTCTAACAGCTGGTAAACCGCCTTCAGCTCCAGGGCCCATTCTCTGTGCTCACAGTCACCTGGAGAATTGTAAACTTCAGAGGCTCCCGACTTCCTCCTGAACAAAGCCTGTTGGCAAATCAGTCAGAGGAAGCTCAGCTTCTCGTCCTGCAGGCACACCAAGTTGCTTTATTACCTTCCTTGCCTGCTGTCAGAGAAGGATAGAGCTGAAGGCTCCGCCATCCGGGCCACATTTTAAAGCTGGTTTTCTCTTCTCACTGGAATGCACAAAGGCAAAGAAAGGTCTGTGTTCAAGCAACTTTCCCTCCAGCTTGGGCAATCTGAAATAATGGGGTTGGATAATGAGGTCAGGATGGAGGGCAATCATAACCGATAAGCTATCAGATAAGAATGGTTTTGGCTATAGAGGGAATGGAAAAACAGAGCCAAAATGGGCCCTTTTTCCTTTCCTTTCTCATTTTAACTCTTCTCCCGCCCCCGCTGACGCTTTACTCTTGACTCTGTCAATCAGTTGTTCAAACATTTATTCTTAAGGCCTTCCTATGTGTAAGACACCGTGCTAAGTGTTGGGGGTACACAGTGTCCGTGCTCAGGGAAATCGGGTGAGATGTAAATAAGTAAATAAGCATGTATACGTAATATGTAAGTAAGCAGGTATATATCCCATAGAATTTCAGCTTTTTTAAAATAAAAAGAAGTGCAAAGTAGAACATTTAGGCTTGATGTTGGAAAAAAGAGAAAAAAAGTCCTTCCTAACTATTAGGTCTACTCCAAAGTGGAATGGGCTTTTTGTTTTCCTTCACTCGAGTTTAAATGAAGCAGTGAGCTTGGAGTCAGGAACCCCTGGGCTTGAATTCTGTCTGAGACACTTCGTGGCTCTCTGATCCTGGAAAAATCATTTAACTTTTCTGGAAGGTTGAACTTGACCTCTGAGCTTCCAGCTCTCCGGCCATGATCTTATGACCAGGAGCTTGAGTTAGACTAGAAGGGCATTTTGTTTGTCCCTGTCAACTCTGTTGTTCTGCAGTTGAGTGGAGTGTAAGCCCCTTAAGGGCCGGGACTGCTTCATTTCTGTTTTTGTGTCCCCCACTGGGGCAGCTAGGTGTGCCATAGTGGATAGAGTGCCAGGACTGGAGTCAGGAAGATCTGAATTCAAATCCTGCCTCAGACGTTTTCTAGCTGTGTGACCCCGAGCAAGTCATTTAACCCTGTTTGCCTCAGTTTCCTCATCTGTCAAATGAACTGGAGAAGGAAATGGCAAATCACTCTAGCGTTAAGAAAACCCCAAATGGGGTCATGAAGAGTCGGGCACACTGAAACAACTGAACAAGTCTCCACTGTGCCTAACAGGGTGCCCGGCACCTAGTGAAAGCTTAGTGTTTGTTGGATTGAAATAAATTGGATTCTGTGAATCATGCACCAGTTTCATAGAAACTTTGGTTTCTCTGGCCAAGCCCATTCTGTTGCAGCTGTCAGAGTTTTGTTCACTGAGTTATACTGAGGTAACTCAACATTTGGGTAGAATCTGTCTGACTCAGAGATAGAGCTGATCTTGGAAGGAAAGTCCTGGGAATTGTCACTAACAGCCCTCCTCCCTCCCCTTCCTCCTTAACTCTAGCTTTGGAGAACCGCTGCCTGAGAACAATCTGTAGGAAGCCCTGGGATGGGTGGAGAATGTCAGACTCTTATCAAAGATAAAGAAAACACTCTTGGGCTAATGAGTGCCTCAAAGAAAACACTGGTCCAGGATGGATATTGGCACTACAAGCTTAACACTAACAATAAAGAGCTCTCTTAAAAAAAAAAAATCTTGTTGACCTGTATTTTTAAGTAACAGGACTCTTCATTCCCATGCGGTCATCTTTCTGTTTTACCTCTGTCTAACGACACACTGAATTTTTTGAGATGCATAAAACTCCAATTGACTAATGCCAGTGCACCAAGAACTAGAAAGAAGTTAATTTATAATAACGTGGGTTTAGTTATTACCAAAGGTTATGGAAACAACCTAACCCGTTTCCAGGTCTGAGTAGCTTGCGACCCCAGATGACACAAATTGAGGAGTTCTGAAATTCACTATTGGAAAACCTGGTGCTTTATTGGGTTACATTAAAAGCTTTCCTGAAGGTAAGTTGCCTGGAAAGCCACAGGGGTGTGCTTTATGGGGTCAAAGAATGCAGTTGATGAATAAAAGAAAAATGGTGAGAAAAATTCTTAGATTTCTGGACAAAGTGATTAGATGAGTGATTTATCCATGGTTGGGTAAATCCTAGTCATCTATGAACGTGAGACTCCATTCCAAGTTTCCCAACTCCTAAGGTTGTTTAGAGCCTTCCTTCCTTATATGAACTTTTATATGTATGTGTGTGTGTGTATGTACATGTGTGTGCATTTGTATCCCTGTGTGTTTTGAGGGGAACTAAGGACAGAGAAGAGGAATGGAGTAGTTTTTAGAAAAGCACTTTTTAAAAAGTTTGTATTGTTCAGTCATTTTTCAGTTGTGTCCGACTCTTCATGACCCCTTTTGGGGTTTTCTTGGCAAAGATACTGGAGTGGTTTGCAGTTTCCTTCTCCAGTTCATTTTACAGTTGAGGAAACTGAGGCAAACAGGGTTAAATGACTTGGCCAGCATCATACAGCTAGTTAAGTGTCTGAGGCCAGATTTGAACCGAGGAAGACAAGTCTTCCTGACTCTAGCTTGTCACTTTGTGCACTATGGCATCACCTAGAGCCCTTATGTGTAATGGAAAGAATCAAAGGAGTGGATGGAGATTACAAGGACTGTTCCCTACCAGAAAGTTTCGAGGGTAGCATTGAAATGATGATGTGAGGGTTTTCACTAGGTCCTAATTAGTGTGAATAATGAATTTCCTGAAATATCCACATGTATTCAATTTTGCAATATTTGAAGTTATAATCATGTAAAATATGGTCATTGGCATTAACCCAATGGAAATAAGCAGTGTGAATTTGAATAATGCCATCATATTAGGGGATTCTGTATTCACACTAGGGACCTAACTGTATTAAAAACAGGGTACGTTTTGTGGTAATTTATTATCTCTGAGAAGTGACCCATCTCATGTTTTCAGGTGGATTTTGGAGCCATTATAACAAAAAGGCAAGTTTTGACCTTGATGGTCAGTATTTTCTTCATCTGTGCTAGCTATTCCGAAGGAAACAACCGAAAACCACTTGTTTGCAAGAGTAAACAGAGACCTAATGACCTGTGGAAGGGAGTCCCTAAGCTAAATGGCCCCAAAAAGTCTCTCCTTTGCTGGGACGCTATGCTGTGAGACCAGGAAGGCCTGGAATTCCACACATTCAGTCCCAAGACTTTCTGCATTTTTCAGCACTGCCCTAGGGTTACTGAGAGTGGCCTACACTCTAGTTCCTGGGTGGAGAGTAGGGGTTTTATTTTTCCTTTTAAAATGGAAAACAATGACTTTGAGCACGTTTTAAAGGCTGAAAAGTCCGATATTCTTAGCTAGCCCTTGAATACGCTTTGCCAAGTTTATGCTGAGTGTTTCCTGTCTTCTCTCACAACCCTTTATATTTTATATTTATACATATGTCCATGTGTAATATTAGGGCTCAACCACCTTAAGAAAAAAAACCAGCTTGCTAATCTTATAGATCTTTCCCCTTTCCATCTTTGATTTGGAAGCTCCCCTCCAACTTTTCATATTGTAATGGAGGTATGATGCATGCAGCAGAGTGCCTGGGACAAGAATATCTCTTTCCATGTAGAACCTGAGAAGGCTGCTTCGGGGAGAATCATGACGTGCATTGGAGAGACAGATTGTGGAACGTGTGTAGACATTCTGTAACTGGTTCTGGTCAGCCAACCATGTGTTGAAGAGGAGGTACTTTGATTGGCTGTGGAGGCATTTGAAAAGCCCTATCAGCTTCAGTGATGGTCTCTTTGCCTCATTTGACTTTGGGGAATCTTGGTGATTTCTTTGCATAAGGGGGTTTGGTGAAGGAAATGGAGTTTCTGCTCTTGAGAGTTTCATGAGGTCAAGGGAACAAACCCCAGGAATACAGGAGATTGAATTCAGCCCAAACAGTGCAGCCAGTCCAGCACTGATGCCCTGAGAAACAATCAGAGGTCTTCAGGAAGCCCTTCAGGTGTCCAATGAAAGCTGAGTCAAGGACTTATTGGGAGGAGATGCAACCTTTGAATGCAAATTTAGTAGGACCAACACTCTGCAGAAATTGAGCTTTCTTTTCTCCATCTCCCCAGGGACTGAGGTTGTGGGTGTATTCCATGGTTACTGATGCTAGAGGGAATGTTTGTAGTTTTTAAAGTTACTATCCTTTTGTAAAAGTTAATCAATGGAAGGGAAAAGGACCTACATGTGCAAAAATATTTACAGCAGCCCTTTTTGTGGTGACAAAATATTGGAAATTGAGGGAATACCCATCAGTTGGAGAATGGCTGAACAAGCTGTAGTACGTGAATGTAATGGAATATTATTTTGCAATAAGAAACGATGAACAGGCTGATTTCAGAAAATCCTGGAAAGACTTGAATGAACTGATGCAAAGTGAATCAAGCAGAACCAGGAAAACATTGTACACAGCATCAACAATGTTATGTGGTGATCAACTATGAATGACTCATCTCTTCTCAGCAACACAATAATTCAAGACCAGTATAAAGGACTCACGAAGGAAAATGTTATCCACATCCAGACAAAGAACTGATGAATTCAATACAGATCGAAGCATATTTTTTTACTTACTTTAATTTTTCTCATGGTTTTTTAAAAATCTGTTTCTTTTTTCATAACCATGACTAATGTAGAAATAATTTTTACATGATGGCATATATAAACTATATCAAACTGCCTACCATTTTCAAAAGAGCGGAGGAGAGGGAGGGAGGGAGAAAAATTTGGAACTCAAAATCTTGTAAAAAATGAATGCTAAAAATTTTCTTGACATGTAACTGGAGAAAAAATAAATTACTATTTGAAAAATTTTTAAAAGTTACTTGATGAAATGGCCAATATGGAAATGTTTTACATGAATGGACATGTATAACCTGTATCAGATTGCTTACCATCTCAGGGAGGGGGAGGGAAGTAAGGGAGGGATAGAATATGCAACTCAAAACTTAAAAAAAAGTTAAAAATTGAGATAAGTGACACTGACTGTCCTGTTCCTGGCTCATTCCACCTCCCAACCCCAGGCATCCTTACTGGCTGGCCCCATTCTGGGAATGCTTCCTCTCCTCATTCCTGTTTTCTAGCTTCCTTCAAGTCTCAGCTACAAGACACCTTCCTCATTCCTCAGTCTTGGTGCCTAAGGAAACTTAGCTACCTTCAAGCATTTGTCTTTAAGTCATATGGAAGAAAGAATGGACATGTTAAAGGATAGATGTCTCACTCAAAT
The DNA here is from genome assembly GCF_900497805.2 of Vombatus ursinus. Lineage (NCBI taxonomy): Eukaryota > Metazoa > Chordata > Mammalia > Diprotodontia > Vombatidae > Vombatus > Vombatus ursinus. Next base: position 28,253,883 of record NW_020954588.1, read on the forward strand.
TTAGGCTGGATGTCAAGAAAAACTGGCTAACAATTGGAGTTACCCAAAAATGCAATGGGGCAGTGGGTTTCTCCTTATGTCAGAGATGTTATAAAGGGGCTAGCTGAGCTAGGGGCCTGTGAGGCACTTTCAATGCCGAGATTAGGTAGTAACCGTATTGATTAGGAAAACATTTTTTTAAAATTTCTAATTTTAAATTTTCCTAATTTCTTCTGTTTTGACATCACCTTCTCTTTCCAATATACCCATTCTCTCTCCATTATCCAGCAAACCATCTCTTGTACCAAAAAAAACAAAACAAAACCAGAAAGAGGGAAAAAAGTAACTCATCAAAACCAACCCATCCATTGTGCCTACGGAGGGGATATTCAACACCCATCATCCTCGTCAAGAAGAGAGGAAGGTATATTTCTTTGACCTGGCCTCCTCTGAGGTCAAGCTTGATCATTTTAATTCCACAGAATTCAGTTACATATTTTTGTTTTTTTTCTTATACATTTATTTACTCTGCTTCTTGTACAGAATGTGTATTTTCCTTGTACTTCTTCTGCAACCTATATCAGTTCATCCATCTTTCTTCCTCCTCTGTAGTCTTAGTATTTATTGGTTCTTAGGGCTTAATGATACTACATTATAAATGTAATTAAGTTCCATTTTGTAATGACCCACATTTTGCTTAGCCATTCTTCAGTTAATTTCCAGTTCTGTTTTATTTTGTTTTTGCTACTACAAAAAGTACCACGATGCCTATGTTGATCTTTCTTTAGCATTATCCTGGACTCTCTACTTAGCTAACTAATATCTCTGGGTCAAACAATTTGAATAGCTTAGTCATTTTTTTTAAATATGGCAAAATTCCAAATTGAGGGGAGCCTTATTTTATCTAACTGATACTGATGATGCCAACTCACTTTGGGCTGAGGTTAATTTTACCTTGGATTGTGGGAAATTGTTGTTTCAAAGTATTATACAAACATCTAGAAATGAAAAAAAAAAGCATTTAACTGAACTCCATTTTCTACTTCAGTAAATTGTATTTTTAATGATAGACTATTCTTCAGTAGGTTCGGATTGAAATGTTCAGACAAGAAGAAAGGAAATATGTCGTTCCCATTTTTGCTTTCCCCATCAACATGTTAACAACTGGTCCTTCAGATTTCTTCAATAAAGTCCAAGGCCCTTGAGACCACCTTAAACTGCTGCTGCATTCTTGTCCAAATAACACTATTTTGCTTAGATTAGAAGTCAGAGGATGTATTTTTGGGATCCTGCATGGGAGTGAATACAGAGTTGGTAATTACTGAGTCCTTAATAACTGTAAAGTGCTTTCCAATCTCTTAGGGAGTCTATCTTTGAAATAATACAGTGAGGTAGGCCACTTATCTTCTGAATTTACACATGGAGAAAGACAGAGAGGTTAAGTAGCTTCCCTGTAATCTAATGGTATATTGCCTATGGAGTTCCAGTGATCAGCTTCCAGGGGTCCTGCATGAAAAGCATCAGCCAGGTTTCCTTTCTGACTTGGAAGGTAAATATATTCCTAAAGCCATCCATTAAATTCTGAATTATGGGACACTATAAGCATTTCATTTTTTTTCTTCCTTAAGAGATTAAAAAGTACATTTTTTTAAAGACCTAGTTTAAAAAAGGTTTAAAAATAACTCACTGAATAAAGAAAATTATTTTGTGGAGGAGAGCTTATGGGAGGTTTCATAATGACCTTTCATCACAATGGCCATATATTCAAACCTCAATTTCAAGAACAAAGACTTCTACCAGGAAAAAAAAACAATAATTCTCCTTCTTCATTGTTTTTGGTAATAGCCTTTTTTCCTTGACTTGGGTCAACTAAGCACACTTGGAAAATAACCCTCTCTAAAAAAGAAACATGTGATATGTGCATTCTAAACCTTAGCCTGGAGCCCATCCAGTGTTCCACCCATAGCCCTTGAGATGACCCCCTGAACATCTTCTGTTTGCCCTGGGACTGTCCCCAGCGAAGCTTTGCTGTTGTGCCCTTCTGTCTCACCATGGATGGATCCTGTTTGGTGAGGATAGGTCAAGGACGAAAAAGGGGAGACTGTTAGGTTGCATCTGGGGGTGGAGGAGAGAAGTTTTGTTGTCCTTCTATGAAGTCTCTTGATCTCAACTCCTAAGGCCCAAGGCCCAGCCCCAGCCCCAGCTCCTGCTTTCCAAGGGACGGATTATGATTTATCTTGTGATCCAAACCTCAGTTCTCAGCTTCACTCAGAGAGAACAGGTCAAGTCCTAACCCTGGAAAACCCATCTCTGAACCCAGCCTCAGCCTGAGAGGGAAGGGTTGTTGTTGTTGTTTGTCCTTTGTTCTTGAAGAGGACCATGACTGTGAGAAGGTAATGTCGTGGTTTGCAAGTGAATTGGATTTAAGTGAGGGAGGGCTGTGCAAAGTCCCCAGCCTCACTCTCTGGGAGGGGAGGAAGGGAACTAGGGAAAGGAATGTGGGGTGGGGGGGAGATTCGATGAAAAGATAGAAGTTAGACTGTCAACATAGCTGACTCCTCCCCAGGCCATAAACCAAACCCTATTAACGTGTGCATGAGCCTCATAGTTTATGTTCCCCGGGTATCGTGGTAATGAGAGGCAATATGGTAGATTGGATTAAGGGCTGGTCTTGGGAGTCAGGAAGAACTGAGTCAAATCTTGCCTTTGACACTTCCTAGTTGAGTTGCCTTGGGCAAGCCAGTCAACTTCTCAGTGATTTAGTCAACTCTGAGATTTTGAGTTGCAAAGAACGTGCCCACCTGTACTGGTTGGTGGAGTTTTTCCCATAAAATCACGGGTCCAACCCTTGCCCTTAAAGAATAGATATCTACTTACAACTTTTAAGACAATAAAAGTTAGAAGGAATATCGTTCTTTGGCAATCCACCATCTCCAGAGATGAGGTTTAGATTTTTGGATTCCCAAGCAAAATGTCACTCAAGAACCTTTCCCTTGAGGAGCTCACTGCCTTGGTAAATCTTGGTACAACATTCTAAGGGCATTTCTCCTTTTACTGGCAGACAGGCAAGTGCTTTTGGTTGCTGGTGGGAAGTAGGGCAAAAGTCAGAGGCCATTTCTGGTCCTCTCCAGGAGGCTCAGACTCTGTGCTTTGCTTGGAACAAGGGAGCATGATGGGAGATGGGGGAACCTTTTGAGAAGGCTCTTGCCCACCATAGTGAAACCTAGCTTCTTTAAAGTTTTGTTAAGTGCAACTCCACTTTTACCTACACTGGGAATATAATGGGAATTAAAAGAAAATTTCTGGCCATCATTCAAATAAAAGTTGAACTGAGTAAGTCCAAAATTGAGGGGAGAAGGGTCAATTCTAAGGATAGACTTAAAAATGCCACAGGGCTTCTTTAACTAATTGCCTGAGTGTGCCTGGTTGAGGGGCACTGTGTTCCTTAGATGAAGATCCTTTCTGGAACTCTAAAAGCAAACCAGATGTTCAGGGTCATATAACAAAATACATGTAAGAGGTGAGAGTTGAACTCTGGTCCTTTGATTTCAGAGCCAGAACTCTTTCCACAGGACCACACATGTGTGCTCTGATCATATGTGTGCTCTACACATGTAACTCACTGTGCATGGTATGGTAACCTGTGGATATATGACAATAATCTTTTTTTTTTAAATCACTTATTTTGTTATATGGACTAACAAAGTGTCTTTTGTTCTATGGCTGGTAAAAGAAACACATGGTGGGGGCTCAAAAACTGTGAATGGGTGCGGATGCTGACCCACAAAAATATCCAGAGGTAATTACACCCAGGGGTAGCATTCAGTGGATCTGCATGTTTGTTGACTTGTTTTTCATGATTTTCTTGCATCACTCTCATTTCTCTTCCCAGTTTTTCCTCTATTTCTCTTACTTGCTTCTCAAAATCCTTTTTGAGTTCTTCCATGGCCTAGGACTGATTCATATTTTTCTTGGAGGCTTTGGATGTCGGAGCTTTGACATTGTTTTCTTCTGGTTGTATGTTTTGATCTTCTTTGTCACCAAAGTAAGATTCTGTAGTCTGACTTTTTTTGAGCAGTTTGCTCATGTTCCCAGCCAATTACTTGAGTTTTAAACTCTTTGTTACGGTAGGAGTCTGCTACTTGATTCCCCCTCCATCTGTGGGCTGAGAGCTCTGGAAGAAGCCGCTGTGCCCTGGGGCTGCACAGAGACTGGGACTAGGACTGAGTTTCTCTTTCACTGCAGCCAGAGACCTTTCCTCCTGACCTTCTAAGTTGTCTTTGGTGTTTGTGGGTTGAGAAATCTGGAAACCACCACAGCTGCCCCTGATTCAGTCTCTTGAGGCCTGCTCCAGGTTTGCTGAGGCCAGTCTTTGCCTGTGTGCCCATGCTAAACTGAGGTCCTCTCCCAGCCCTGCATGATAGACCTTTCCAAACAACTATCCAGGTTGTCTTGGACTGGAAATTTGTTTCACTCTGTCTTTTTGTGGGTTCTGCTGCTCTAGAATTTGTCTAGAGCCACTTTTTACAGGTATTTGGAGGGCTTTGGGGGAGAACTCAAGCAAGTCACTGCTTTTACTCTGCCATCTTGGCTCCGCCCCCTAGGTCTACGCATCTGAAAGATTTCACAATTACTAAAGTGTCTACTTGACCCTAAGGGCAGCTAGGTGGCCCCATAGTGCAAAGAGCCCCAGGGCCTGAAGCCAGAAACACTCAATTTGGTGAGTTCAAAGCTGGCTTCAGACACTTACTAGCTGTGAGACCCTGGTCAAGTCACTTCATCCTGTTTGCCTCAGTTTCCTAATCTGTAAAATGAGCGGGAAAAGGAAATGGCAAACCACTCCAGTATCTTTGTCAAGAAAACCCCAAATGGGGTCATAATGAGTCACAACTACTTAACACTAATTAAATGTGTGACATTAAGCAAATCACTTCTTCTCCTAAGCTGCTCTACCCAGAATAAGAGGGAGCTGGATGAGATGTTATCCAAACTCCTTTTGAGTTTTGTTCCATGACTATGTCTCTTCTTATTCTTGAATCTCCAACCCATCTATAGATTGGCCTCCTATAGCTGAGAGGTCTCATACTAATTAGATCCTTATTGCTATTAACTCTACAGTGTTTACTCTGAGGCCAGTCACAAGACAGGATCTTTAGGTGACCTAGAATCATAAAAAGAGGTGATCCAATCAGAAATCAGATCCCCCAGAGGCAGTAGTCAGTGCTGACCAGCTAAGATGCGATGGTCATTCTCTGAACTCCCTAGTTTCCCCAGCTTTGTTGAGAATGATTTCCCCACTACATCCTTTGGATGAGAAGACAGTTAACAATCCTACCTATGGGGACAGAAAGGTTAAAAGGATTTTGTACCGGACGTGCCGACCTTGTGCCGGCAGCGCCGTACCCTCTCCTCCTATAAGGAGCAGGCTGCCAGAGTCATACTCACTCACAAGTCTTCGGTCCTCAGCCGGATAAACACACAGAGACGAGCCATCAGGAGGCGCCAACACCAGAGCTTTATTCAGAGGCCATCACAGCAAGCCATCACAGCAAGGCCAAGCAGGAAGGCCAGAGCAACAGAGCAGGAGGCGAGAGAGAGCGCGATCTGACCACGCTCGTTCCTTAAGTACCTCTAAGCCCCTCCTCCCCAGCCCGCTTACTAGCCAATGATTGTAGGGTCAGATACCGGAAGGGGCTGTCTGAGTTTAGCACACCAAGGAAGAAGGAGTGACATAGGAGGCTAGGACCAGATACAGGAAGGAGGCGTCTGGGATTAGTGCATAGACAGAGTACGTGACCTAGGAAGTCAGACTCAGACACTGGGAGGAGGCGTCTGGGGTCAGTGCTACACAAAGGGACCCAGGAAGTCAGGAAGGTCACAAGATGGAGGAGTCTGGGGTTGACGTTGCATATAGGGAGGGGACTAAGCAAAGGGAACTCAGTCCTCTGCCGTCCCACCCCCACGTGGCACCGCCCCTTGCCTCAGGAGCACAAGCTCCGGCTACTTCCTTGCACCCAGCTTATCTCACATAGCCCACTGCCTCAGGGCTTCTCCGTACCCAGCCCATCCCAGTTCACCACGACTTCGCCTACCACAGCCCCTGCCTCGACTTCCAAATACCCAGATCTTACCCTACTCTTGCCACAGCGCCCACCTGGTAGTTGCCAACATCAGACAGTCCCTCATAGGATTTATAGTTAGCTTGTGTAATAACCATATTGGAATCTGGTGTCTGTAATAAAAAACATCTTGACTGCAGAAGTATGGCCTTTGGTTCTTTGTTAATATGTATCAATTAAAGTCCAAATGACTTTATAGTCAATATTGACTTGTTTTTGATGAGTTATAATTATCTTACTTTCCCAGGACACTATTAAAGGACTATTAAATTAGCAAGGCCAAATGAAAGAATAACCCTGGAAGTGACCCCAAAGCAATGTTACTTGGATATTCCAGGAGGGGCCCATCAGCTGAGTTCAGTTTTATGACTAGCATTTTTACAACCTATTTGTGTCATTCTAGATTCATCTTTGGCAAATACCTTGACATTAAAAGAGAGAAGAGGAAGGCAGGAAAAGAGGGAAGGAGAGAGGAGGAAAGGATGGAAGGAAGCAAGGAAGGAAGATTAGAAAGAGAAAGGAAGGGAGGAATGATGGAAGGAGAAAGGAGAGAAAGAGAAAGGAGAACAAGAGACAGAGAGAAGAATGGAAAATGGAAGGAAAAAGAGGAAAAATAAAGGAAACAGAGAGAAAGGAAGGAAAAAAGGGAAGAAGGAAGTTAAGAAATGAGGAAGGAAGGGAGAGAGGAAGGAAGGGATGGAGGGAGAGTGGAAAAGTAGAAGGAAGGTTAGAAAGAAAAAGATAGAAAAGAAGGAAGTAGGGAAGGAAGGAGAAAGTAGGAAAGAGAGAAAAGAGAGCAAGGGACAGAGACAAGAGTGGAAAAGATAGAAATGAAGGAAAATGGAATGAGGAAAATACAGGGAGGAAAGAAAGAGAAAAAACAGTGAAAAAAAGTAAATTAGGAAGGGAGGGAGGGAAGAAGGAAAGATGGAAGGAAGGAAAGAAAGAAGGGAAAAGGGGAAATAGATTCTTTTTTATAATTGGATGTAGGGTTCTTGAGGGCAGAGACTGTTTCCTTTTGTCTTTGAATCCTCAGCCCTAACACGGTACCTAGTATACAGTAGGTGCTTAATAAAGAGAAAGAGTGTAAAAAAGAAAGGAAAGAAGGAAAGAAAAGAGGGGGAAATGTGACTTGGAACTGATACGGGAGAACCTCCATGTTAACCTCAGTGCTTCGGGGACATGGGTAGAGTTAAGACTGATGCAAATCCACCCATTTCTCGCCACTTCTCCATTTCTTCTAAGGTTTGTTTGTAGACGCTGTTCCTCTACTCCTAGGATTCCCTTGTTCTGCTCCTGCAGCCATCGACCCAAACACAGACTGTTCACCTTTATCCCATTCTCTTCAAGAAGAGGAGGGATTAGGTGTCCAAGAAGAAAAAAACATGTCGGGAGTGGGAAGCAGTGAGAAAAGCAAACTGATATCCTAGGATCTGAGCTGGACTAGTTGCGTTGCTTCTTGACAAGAAAATCAAGAATGCTGGGAAATTAATCTTTGAAGCAGGGAGGCAATGATAATCGTAAGTAACCTTCTCCTCTCCCCCTCTCGAGGATGCTTGTGCCCAGCCCGCATAAAGCCTAGTAACCCGGGCGTCTGGACCAGAGTTTGATCTAGTCCTCAGGCAGCGAAGCCAGGGGCGCAGTCAGGAGGGAGCACAGGACCCAGCAGAGCTCTCCCGATGATGGTGAGCCAGGGCCTTTCCAGGTGTCTGCGCCCCCGCGTGTGTCCCTGGAAATCATTTCACACTGTTCCGAACACTTTAAGGTCCACCGTACGCTGAAGGACCGGGACAGTGATGATGCTGTGGTCCAAGGTCAGGCCTGACTTCAGGCCTGATGACACCTTCTGAGCCCTTCCCTGGGAGGGAACGTAGTGCCTTGAGCAAGGCTTGGATCAACTCCAAGGATGTTAGGAGAGGGCCTCTCAAAGATATTTGTGAAAAACCTTGCTAGCTTTATTTTAATAATGTATGATTATTAACAAAGTATTGTGAACATACAGGGGAGACAGGATGGAGGAGGGAAGGACTGGGGTCCTGGGGTGTGTGGGATTCCCCCTATACCAACAGGAAGTGGAGATGACCACAGGAATGCAGAGTGAGTAGAAACCAGGTCAAGAGCCAGAGGCTGCCCCAAGTAATGGAAACCCAAGTGCAGAGCGAGTCTTCCTGGTGCAACAGAGAGGCTCCTCCAGACGAAACCGGGACTGAGAATGTGTTTCAGCTATGCTAATACATGTAGATTTTATTGTAATGAGAACAAACGACAGCAGAAGGTCATGGGAGGTGCACAGAATCTCCAAGCTGCAAGACCTTCTAGTCCAGTGATTCTCAAACTTTTTGGTCTCAAGATCCCTTTATGCTCAAAAATTAGGTGGATTTTTTGTTTAGGATATCTATTCTATCTACGTACCTATCTATCTATCTATCTATCTATCTATCTATCTATCTATCTATCTCTCTCTCTATCTATCTATCTCTCTCTCTCTCTCTCTCTCTCTATCTATCTATCTATCTATCTATCTATCTATCTATCTATTTCTTTATCTATCTTCCACTTTAAGTAGATTTTGTTTAGGTGGTATAAACATGTGTGTGTGTCTCCTAAACAAAAATCTCCTGGTGGTGTGTATGTATGTATGTGGAGAGAGATAAAGAGAGAGAGCATATAAAAGAAGATATATACATATATTCACAAATATATACTGAATTAGAAATGAAAACTATTAGTATTATTGTGAAAATAGACCATGTATCAATATTTACTGTATTAGAAACTAAAACACATTGGTATTATTATGAAAACAGTTTTGACCTGGCTGGCCCCCTAAAAGGGTCTCAGGAACTCCTAGGGGCATCCAGCCCCCACTTTGAGAATCACTGGTCTAGTCTGACCTCCTCAATTTAAAGAGGAAGCATGGAAAAGTAAAATGACTTACCCAAGGTTGACAGATAGTAGCAGAAACAAGTTGAACTCAAGTCCTCTGATCCCAAATGGAGCATTCTCTACCCTGCATCGTACCGCCTGCCATTTGAGGGATGGGTGGGGCATGGGAGCATCAAGGGAAAAGGATGTAGGATGTTGAATATGAGATTCTGTGTCCAGATAGAAAATTGGTCTCAAGCTATGAATGTTCAGCATTCCTCATAGCTTAAAAAAACATAATAAATCCTATTGATGTGTCTACTTTCACTTCAGACATTTCTAGATAGGGCTCTTCTCTCTCTTCCTCCTCCACCCTCAACATGACAAGCCCTCCTTTGTAAGAAAGAACAATCAACATAAATTAACTAACATCAAAAACACAACTGCTGACACTCCACACCACAGCCCCCCACCTCTCTAGCAAATGACAGGAGGTGTGTTTCTTCATTTCTTCTCTTGGACCAAGGATTCACTAGACTTACTCAATATTCAGCTTCATTTTAGAGGTCTTCTCCTGCGGTTCACTGTTCTCCCGGTTCTGCTTAATTCTCTCTATATTAGTTCATGCACATTTTCTTATACTCCTCTGAATCCCTCTTCTTCATAATTTCTTACGGCACAATAATTTTTCATGATCTGGGCTCAAATCCTCTACTTAGGTAACCTGGGGCAATTTCATTCCCCTCTATGAGAGGGAGGTAGCTCATCATACTTCTATGTCATAGTTTGTCTAGCCAGTCTCCAATCGATGGTCACCCATTTTATTTTCAGCTCTGTGTTACTACTACTACTACTACTACTACTACTACTACTACTAGCTAACATTTATAGAACATTTTAAGGTTTGCAAAGTCCTTTATTAATATTAACTCATTTGATTCTCATAACAACCCTAGCAGGTAGAAGCTTTAATTTTTGCTGTTTTATAGATAAGTAAACTGAGGCAGGAAGAGGTTAAGTGATCGGCCTAGGGTCACATAGTAGATAAGTGTCTGAGGCTAGATTCGAACTCAAGTCTTCCCAACTCTAGGTCCAGTGCTCTGTCTATCCACTGTGCCACCTAGTTACCCAATCATGGCCATGAGTATTTGGGAATATTTAGGCTTATTTTAGCTGTATTGGGGTGGGGTGGGGTGGGGGATGGGAAGAAGCGGAGCAAAGAAAAGACAATTGCTAATGACATAAACAGAGAAAGCAGAGGCCTTCCAAATCTTCTTTAGTTTCTATTTTTTCCTCTTAAGGAGAATGAGCTCACTGCTGGAAAAGTCAGAATAGAGATGGAGAATTGATCCCCAGGCTAAGTAAGCTGCCCTTGATAAATGCAAGTCGCCTGGCTCAGATAACCCATATCCTGGCATCCTGAAGGAACCAGTCCATGTGACTGAAATCCCACCTTCCACAGGAAACTTTCCTCAGCCCCTCTTAATCCCAGTACCTTCCCTCTATTAATTATCTCCTGTTCATCCTGCATATAGCTTGCTTTGCATATATTTCTTTGCATGTTGTTAGTAAACACCTTGAGGGTAGGGCTGTCTTTTGCCTTCTTTTACATCCCTAGTCCTTGCACAGAGTAGACGCTCAATACATATTTAGTGATTGATTGACTGTGAAGCCACTGCCAGGGTTCACGGTGAAAGATCATGGTGGCTGGGCTAAGTGCTACAGAAATGGAGAAGGACAAACATCTTCTTGATCTTCATTTGCCAGGCAAAGCTGGGGAGCTTGACTTTTATCCTTGGCAAAATTCTAGAGCATCTTATTAAAGGGATGCTTAGTGAGCATCTAGATAAGGAGCCAGGGATCCCAAGGAGCCATCATGGTTTGACAAGAGCAAGTCACACCTACTAGCCTCATTTTCTTTTTTATTAGATTATGGAATTGCTTTAGATAAAGTTTACTTAGATTTTATCAAAGAATTTGACAAAACCTCTTGTGATTTTTGTGGAAAATGGATAGAAGTAGGCTACATAATAATACAATTAAGGGGATTCAAGATAAACTGAATGGGTGTACCAGAACAATACAGAACCATCCTCCAGGACCTTAAAAAATCCCCTGCCAAAAACAATGTCTATATTAACAAATAAATAAATATTATATATGTAAGTGTGTATATATGTATATATCCATATATATACACACATATATGTGTGTGGGTATGTACATATGTGTATGTATGTATATATGTGTGGCACAGTATTAAGCCTAGAGTCAGGAAGACCTGAGTTCAAATATAGCCTCAGACACTTACTAGCTGTGTGACCCCAGGCAAGTCACTTAACCCTGTTTGCCTCAGTTTCCTCAACTGTAAAATAGCTAGAGAAGGAAATGGCAAAACCACTTCAGTTATTTTTGCCAAGAAAATCCCAAATGGGGTCACAGAGAGCTAGGCATGACTAAAATGATTGAACAACAACAACAAATGAAATACAAAGTAATTCTGGGCAAAATTAGTGTGGGGGGAAGAAGGGCTTTAAATACCAAATATAGAAGTTTATTTTTCCCCTCCCTGGAGGTAATAAGGAGCCAGTATAGTTTCTTGAGCTAAATAGTGACTTGGCCAGACTTATTTTTTGGATTTAGAAATATCGTTTTGGAAGCTGTGAGAAGCATGCATGAGAGAGGAAGGCTTCTCAAGAAGCTATTGGCTCAGTTATCAGTTACTAGTAACTGTTACCAAATCAGGTCAAAGGAAAAGTGTCCTAATGATGAGATCTGTCCAGAAATGGACTAAGCTTCCTGGCAGGTAACATACTCTTTCCTCGGAATCCATGCAAAGGCTGAGGAGGCTTGTTGGGGATGTTGATTTCTTTCTTGGTTGGAGTAGATGCAGATGACCAGTGAGGCAAACTAATGAAACAGCAATTATTTAATAAGCACCTACTTTGTGCCAGGCACTGGGGAAACAGTATCTTAAATTCTCTTAGGTCCTGCCCAACTCCACACTTCTGTGATTGTCTTATTTAGTCCATGGTTAGCAATGCCCTAGGTGTCAGGAAAGACACGAACAAACAACAATCATGCGTACTTTTCTCATTTTCTTTATTTTTCTTGTTTTTGTTGTTTGTTTTCGTCTGTGTTTTCTTTTGCAACATGGCTAATATGGGAATATGTTTTGCATGACTTCACATGTATAATCGTTATCAAATTGCTTGCCTTCTCAAGGGGGGGAGGGGAGGAAAGGAATTTGGAACTCAAAATTTAAGAAAATGAATGTTAAATGAATGTTTAAAGATTTTTGCATGTAACTGGGAAATATTTAATGAAATAAATGAAATATATTGAAAAAATAGCTATAGTCATAAGTACGGATTCTAGTGCCTAGAGTAAATTCAGTTGCAGAAGTTAAGCAGAAGACAGTCAGCCCCCGTTGGGTGCCAGGCATACACAAGACAGACTGACTTTAGCCCACCCTAGCCCCCAGAATAATCAAAAGCCCCTGACTCCCCCAAACTCAGAGAAGGCAGTGAAAAGTGGAAAGTCAGTAGGTGAGCAGTGAGATAATAGGAAAAAGCAGGCCTTGAAGAGGGGAGAGATCTCTCAGGGGTGACACATTCAGGGAAGGGGCTTGAGAACCGATCACCATACGGAGGGACTGTGTCCCCCAGAAGTCAGCTTCCTGTATAGCCCAGGCTGCTCTGCCCCCGTTAGTTTTTTTTTTTTGGCTAGGCAATGGGGTTAAGTGACTTGCCCAGGGTCACACAGCTAGTAAGTGTTATATGTCTGAGACCGAATTTGAACTCAGGTCCTCCTGAATCCAGGGCTGGTGCTCTATCCACTGCTCCACCTAGCTGCCCCCTTTTTAATTTTTTAATTTATTTTTATTTATTTTTTGTCTCCTAGTTAGTTTTTGAGAAGAAGTGTAACATACAACCACCATTCTCCAGGAACTTGTAATCTGGAAACATAAAAAATGTGTCTCATATGAAATCTATTACTTGCATACTCAAGTGTAAGCTCATCATCATGAAGGACTTATGATTTCCCTGGTAGGAGAATGCCCTCCACTTACGTAGATTGTAACCTACTTACAAGTTATTGCTTGAATTGAGAGTGGTCAGAAGGTCAGGGAAATTAAGGAACCTGCCCGAAATCACAGAACTAGTCATTCTCAAAGGCAGGATTTGAATCCAGGCCTTTCTGACTTTGTCAAGCATTCTATCTGCTATATCGCTGTGGGACCTCTTTTCTATGTTCTAGGCTATCAGTACTACAGGAATCAATGAAGAGAAATCTGAAAGCTAGAGCAATCATGGTAGTGAAAGAGCATTAAAACTGGGACAAAATTTAGGTGAAAGAGAGCTGTCTTCAGAATCAGAAAGACTGAGAACCAAATCTCCCCTCTCAAACGCACTGGCTGTGAGATTCTGAGCAAGTCTCTTAATCTATCAAGGTCCCCAGGCAATTTTCTGAAACCATAAATCGCATAAGAAGGTGTCTGGTTTGCATTTGTCAAAGGAGTTCCTCACCAGAAATCCCTATACCAATGAAATCACAGGATGATGGTATGAGCTACAGAGGAGCATATTGTAATAAGGAAACTGTAAAACTAATATTCCTAAATCACAGGTCTGATGATGCCTCTCTATACAATCTCATATTTGGCTTGTTAAAGCCTTTCACTATTTGTCTCTAAACTCTCTTTTTAGACTGACTGTATATGGAAGGGACCTTGTTGGGGAAATAAAGTTAAGTGGGGTGGGGTCTTATTTTGGAGAAGGAAATGGCAGGCTACTCCAGTATCTTTGCCAAGAAAACCCCAAATGGAGTCACAAAGAGTCAGACACAGTTGAAAACGACTGAATGGCAACAGTGGTAACCAACTCAAGGGCCTGATTAAGATAGGCCAAAGGTCAATGGTCAGCTGTCTCCCAAATGCTGGACATCAATCATAAGAGGGAGGGAAGAGATTGGGAAGAGTCTGCAGAGATGCTGCACCACCACTTAAAAAAGAAAAGCTCAAAACATATGTCTTTCTGATCTGTAGTAACATTTCTGCATCAATATTACAGAATTTTAAAATCATTTTGGTTTTTAAAAATTGAATCCAAAAAAGCCTTTAAAATCTTGGTCTAGAAATAACACCCTTCATAATTACTTGAAACAATCAGGATGGATTTTATTTAAGGTAACGGGGAGAATGCGTTCTTACTGTACAATCTGCATTTTTTAAAAATAACTACTGATAGGTAATGTTCTCAGTTGGGAAAGTGCAGAGAAGAATACTTTCCCTGCAATGACCTTCCTTCAGACTCTTGAAATCCTCATGGTAAATTCATATGGACAACCTCAGTTTCCTTTTATTATCCAGCCCTACCGGACTACTTGCTCACAATTGGCCCTCCCATTTCCATGCCTTCAAACTGCCTTCCCTCTGTGCCTGGAACACCCTCCCTCCCCTCTTTGACTTCTGCTAAAACTCAGTTCACATTCCAAGTTTTGCAGTTGACCTTCGCTGATCTCCATCTTTGTTTACCTCCTTCCTTGTTTCTCAGGGGTGGTCCTCCTCCTTGCCAAAGCTAAGCCTTCGCTTCTGAGATTGCCTCCTATTTGCTTTGTCTATATCACATATATATCTAGTCATTTTCATGTTTCCTCCTCCCTAAGAATGGAAGCTCCATGAGGGCAGGGACAGTTTTTTGCTTTTTCTTTGTATCTCTAGCGCTTACTTAGCACAGTGACTGGCACATAGCTAACGCTTAATAAGTACTTTTAACTGGCTAATTGTAAAATGAGGGTTAATAATAACTGTATGACCACACACAGCCAGATGGTGAAGTGGATTGAGGGCTGGACCCTGGAGTCAGGAAGACTCATCTTCCTGAGTTCAAATCTGACGTCAGACACTTGGTACTGTGTGACTCCGGGCAAGTCACTTAATCCTGTTTGCCTCAGTTTCCTCATCTGTAAAATGAGCCAGAGGAGGAAATGACAAATCACCCCAGTATCTCTGCCAAGAAAACCTCAAAAAAATTGGACGTGACTGAAATGACTGAACAGCAACACCCTCCCGCCCTGGGGCTACTCTCAGGTTTAAATGAGATAATATATGTTAAGTGCTTTGAGAATCTTAAAACATGATGTAAGGGTCAGTTATTATTTTTTTCCCTTGAAGCATTCAGCTGCCGGGTGACTGATGGGGGAGAGAAGGCTTCTTGCCAACTCTTGGGCCAAGGATGTGCTGGTAACTCCTGTGTACTTTCAAGTACATCACGGAATTAAGATAAAATGAATGGTGTTGTGTAACTGCAGAAATAACCAACCCCAGTGATGGCATGTGAAGGGTTTGCTGATGGCTAGTGTGACTCCTGAAGCCACATTAGGAGGACACCAATTTACCTAGTAGCTGATGTAAAGAAAGCTGTGATGAGGATTTACAGTACACACATGCTGAATTAATTGAATTAAGTTTTAGCAAGCCAATGGTTTCTTTCGATGTGGGCATCCACATCTTTGATGTAAGCTGTCATCAACTCCCTTTGCGTGTACCTGGAACAGACAGAGAGCTTAACAAAATGGACTGACTTGAAATCTAGCTTGTCCAAGATGATAGTGTAACAGAAAGAAGGTGACATGTGTATATTGCAAAGGGCAGTAGAATGGGTTGCTAGACAACAGGGCTTGGAATCAGGGGAGATCTGTGTTCAAATCTAGCTGAGGGGCTACGGGCTTGTCACCACTACCATCATCAGTTTAAAGCTGGAAGAGCCTTAGAGATCACTAAAAAAATTGATCCAAACATCTCTTCCCAAACCCCTTATTTTACATAAAGAAACTGAGTCCCAGAGGAAAGAAGGGACTCACCCAGGATCACACAGGTAGCAATACACAGTTGCGATTTGACCTGGGGTCCAGGGCAGCTAGGTGGCACGCCACAGTGCATAGAGCACCAGGCCTGGAGTCAGAAAGACTCAGCTTCCTGAGTTCAAATCTGGCCTCAGACACTTATTGCTGTATGACCCTGGGCAAGTTACTTAACCCTGTTGGCCTCAGTTTCCTCATCTGTAAAATGACCAGAGAAGGAATTGGCAAATCACTCTAGTATCTTTGCCAGGAAAACCCCAAATGGGGTCACAAAGAGTCTGACACGACTGAAAAACGACTGACCAGTGCTCATCATTTGCTAAACTTGAGTTTCCTTATATGAACAAAATCAGTAATAATGTAATAATAATATGATGGTGTCGATAGCACCTATTTCATAGAATTGTCAGTCTGAAACAAAGTATGTAAAATGTACTTTGTAAGCACACAGTAGGTGTTTAATAAATGCATGTAAGAGAATCAGCATTACATGGTAAATTATATGCTGGTCTCAGAACCAGGAAGACATAAAATGGAGTCTCATCATTGATACCTACTGTCTGTGTGACCCTGGACAAATCACTTAACCTGTCAGTGCTCTAGGAAATTCTCCAAGACTCCAAGACTGTCATTGGTCAAGGGAGTTCCTGCAAAATTAAAATCACAGGTTTACTCCTTAGCTGTATCCTCAAATGCTTTGTAAGCTTCCAAGTAATAGATAAATGTCCTACCATATTCCAGAAAGAGACCTAAGAGAGAATGTGTCAATGTTTCCCAGCCCAATCCCCTTATTTTGCAGATGAGGAAATTGATGCACAGGGAGGTTAATTAACTTGGCCAAGATCATGTAGGTCATAAGTGTCGCAGGCAGGATTTGAACTCAAGGTGTCTGACTCATCATTCTTCTTTGCTTCACAAGAGATCTCATTAGGGTAAAGGATAGGAAGATGGTCACATCTTTAATCTACACACTGTGCATTTTGATTTACTGCCTGGTATATACAAAGAGCTTAATAAAAATGACTTCAGCCCTGCCTCCTCCATCTTGTCCTTGTGAAATCAACTTTTGGAACCTCAAAGTAGAATTTTATGTTTACCTCTGTTAGATTTTCTCTTAATAGCTTTGGCCCTGGGTTCAAGCTTGTCAAAATATTTATGGATTTCTGTCATTTTGTCTGATGTGTAACCTATCATCCCCAGCGTAGGGTCATTCACAAATTTGTCAGAACATACATACACATATTAATCCTTATAGAAATCAATTGACCAGCATTTACCAAGTACCTACTGTAAGTCAGGTATCATGGTAGACATTGATAATACACAGACAAAAGCAAATCAAGTCCTGCCCTCGAGGAGCTTACATTCTACTGGGGGAGAGAAAACTTCATTTAGTTATATACAAAATAGATAGAGAAAGGTAGTGGGTCAGGAAGGCCCTCTTATTAAAGGTGGTATCTGAACAGAGTCTTTTTTTATTAATTTATTTTGAATTATCAAGAAACACTTCCATAAGCTTTTGAGTTTTAAATTTTTCTCTCCCTCCCTCCCCAACTCCCTCCCCAAGACGGCACGCAATCTGATATAGGCTCTACATATACATTCCTATTAAATATATTTTCACATTAGTAATGTTGTAAATAAGAATTAGAACCAATAGGAGGAACCACCAGAAAGAGGAAACAAAACACAACAGAAGAAAAAAATAGCAAATAGTATGCTTCGATCTTCATTGAACAGAGTCTTGATGCAACCCTAGTTAATACAGTGGTGGTTGATAGTGGTCTGGGCTCATAACTTGGGTCTCATCCTCAGCTTCTCTCCATCAACCCCCTCTCCTCACATCCTACCAGTTGGTCATTTCTACCTTCTTGACATTCCATGTATTCCCCCTTCTCTCTTCTGACACTGCCCTCTCCAGCCTTCTGGGGTGGTATCCCTGCTCCAATCCAACCTCTCCTCAGCTGTCTAATTGATCTTCCTAAAATTCAGATTTCACCATGTGTTCCCCCTACCGCCATTCAATCATTTGCCAGTGGCTCCCTGTTGCCTTCAGAATCAAAGATAAAATCCCTTCATAACCCGGTGCCTTCCTACCTTTCTAGGCTTCTAACACTTTCTTTCCTTCCACATCCCTTATGATCCAGTGACACCAGCTTCCTTGCTCCATCTCCCACCTCCTCACATTGTCACTTGTCGGTCTCCTCACTTGGAATTCCATCCTTTGTCAACTCCCTCCTATCTTCCTTGGTTTCCTCCAAGTCTTCACTTCTGTAAGAAGTCTTTTTGCAGTTCTCCTTAGCCTGAGTGCCTTCCCTTTCTTGATATTTCCCCCATTTATCTTGCCTATAGCTCCACGGTTGTTTGCCTCTTGTCTTTCCCATGAGACTGTGAGCTCCTTGAGGGCAAGGATTGTTTTTGGCTGTCTTTGCATCTCTAGCACTTAGCCCAATGCCTGGCACATACTAGATGCTTAATAAATTCGAATTGATCGATCGGCTGATACAGGGAGTCTGGATCACATCCTGACATTGCACTTGACCTCTTCTGGAAAGTTTTTGCTCCCCTGTCTCCTTGGCTGTTAACGCTCTTGGCCTTTTGAAATTATTTCTGTAGAACTTTGCATTGTCTTTGTATATACTTTTCTGCGTTTATATCATACGGTAGAAAGTAAATTCCTTGAGGGCAAGGGTCATTTTATCATTTTCTCTGGGTCCTTGGTGCTGATTAGCATGTTTTGAGATCCATCATCCCCCAGCGACTTTCTGCCTTTTCTGATAACCCCAAGGCAGCATGTGTAACCATAGACTGTCTTACAAAATCCACACAGCTCTATTCAAGCTGATAATAAGCTGGAATGAGAAGTTGTTAGTGCATCATGCTTTGAGAAACCAAGATGAACTAGCTCTCAAAAGTTCCATAAGAATTCTTATATGATCAATACTACTAATTAAAAACAAACATTTGTCTAGTATACTAAGGATAGAGAAACACTTTCCATCTCTTATCTCATCTGATCTCTACAACCGTGGACTGGTGAAAGAAATTATAGTTTTTCTCTCTTACAATCAGTTGACTGACGCTCAGAAGGGTGATGTGTCTGATCTGTGGTCACATTCCTGGTATAGAGCCAGACTGAAACTCAGGTCTCCTGAACCTAAGGCAAATTCTCTTTCCATTCTAGCACACTTTAATGGATCATTGACCATTTTCAAATGAACCCTGTCAATTGTCTCAACTATGCTGTCACTTGGGTCAATCACCAAACATTTATTAAGCACCTACTAGTCACTTTGCTAAGCACTAGAGGTAAAAAAGAAAAACAAGAGATAGTCCTTGACCTCAAAGAGCTCACAATCTACGCTGCAAATCATTTGATAAGGGTCAGAAAGGTGGCACAGTGGATGGAACTCTGGACCTGGAGCCAGGAAGACCTGAGTTCGAATCCATCCTTCGACACTTACTGGCCGTGTAATCCTAGGAAAGTCACTTCACCTCTGTCTGCCTCAGTTTCCTCATCTGTAAATAGGGATAATAATAGAATCTACCTCTCAGGACTGTTTTGAGGATGAAATGAGATATTTGTAAAACAGTAGAGTGTCAAGCACATAGTAAGTACTACATAAATGCTAGCTATTATTAATTATTGATAAAATAGCTGAAAACATGGTATCATCAGATCCGCTCTCTGTATATTTCTACCTCTGTGACCTTGGGCATATATCACTTATCCTTTCCAGGTTTTAGTTTCCTCATCTGTAAAATGAGGAGGTTGGATTAGAGTGGCCTCCAAGGTCCCTTTCTATTCTAGATTTATGATGCGATGGAGCCAGTATTTTTCCTTGTGTAGTGACTGCCTAAGTCAAGGGCAGAGATACCCCCCTTCCCCCAAAAAAGCCTTGTCTCTCAAAAGCATGCACAAAAGCACTATTTATTAGCACGTACTGCCTTGTTGGCAGCTTTGGGGGAAAGTATCTGACCAACTGTTTCAAAGAGCCTCGAAGCTTTTAAGAGTGGGAAAGCCAGAACGTAATTGATCAGGAGGAGCTCCGTGTTCGCCTTCTTCCTGACTGCTCATGGGTCTCACTGTGGGACTTAGAGGGGGGTGCAGGAATGGTGCAATTTGCTGTAATTAGGAAAATGTCACAATCAGATCAATATTAACTTTTGAGTCATCAGTGCCATATTTTTAGAATTACAAAAAAACATATGGACTCCATATTGTCAGAGGTGGTCATTAGGTCAGTTGTTTTTGCTTAGGTGTTTTTCTTTTTACTAGGAAGGGTTTGTTTGAGCGGGGTGGGGGAGCTATAGCCAGGAATGATTGTGGTGTAAAAAACAAAAGGCATCAATGAAACTTATTTTTGAAAGGAATTATTTTTTTAAAAGCCCATAGATACTATGTTATTCTGCTGCTATTCCCTTTAAAGAGAGCCTTTTTTTAAAATGACGTTATCACTAACAAAAGGGTACATAACTTCGATCTTGTGAAAGGAAAACTCTCCATCACTGTGCTACCATTGCATGATTCTGCAGTCTAAAAAGGTCTTTCTGCAAGCATGATATTTTCTTATTTGTTCCTGGATTAGATCTGAATTAATGATCAGATGCAGTAACAAAACCTTGTTTCTATTAACTCATATCAGCCAGCAACAGTTCTCTGGAGCTGTTAATATCTATATCCTTTTCATATAGATAGGGCCTAATTTCAGGTAAGGGTATAGGAACCAACAATGTTTAAAGCAACACCTTGTATGGTAGCAGAGAACTGGTGGGGATGGGGAGAGAGGGAAGAAGGGAAAAGTAGGTACCCATTAATTGGGGGAAATGGCTGAACAAATTGTGTAGCTATGCTGTAGGAAATTATGATTATAAGCAATTCAGAGACACATAGAAAGATTTCCAAGAACTGATACAGGTGATACAGGGTGAACAATATACATGATGATAACAATAATGCATATAAAAAGAATAATAAAATCAAACTGAATGGTGAGAAATTTGAAAGACCAATCATGGTCCTAGTGAACAAATGATGAAATGGTTCTTCATTTTTTTTTTTTTAAAGATAGATGGGGGACAATGGATGCAAAATATTGTATACATGTTTAGTTGTAGTTACTGTTTTTATTTATTATAAGTTCAGTCTGAATGGAGATTATATCTAAAAATGATTGCTAAAAAACCCAAAAGGCATTACTAAAAATAGTGAAAAAGCTCTTTTACATAAGAATTTTTTATTGAAATTGAGTCTGAAGTCATTTGTCCATTAGAAATCATTAGTGGAAGGAAAAGGTTGAAATTCACATTGGTTATTATTTCTCTTCAGTAATAAACGACTTTCAGAGGATTTGGTACTGACAGTTTTCAAGATTTAGGATCCAAGAAATGCATTCAGAGAACCATGATGACATTTTGTGTATTTGAAAACTTTCCTTTTTCTAATTGGCAGGTGGTAGAATTCCAGCATCTAACTCATCGACAGAACTTGTAAGCACACCACACCTAGATATTGCACTTATCTTTTTCTCCACAAATGCCAAGGAATGTGGCTATTCTTGGTAGGTGAAGTATCATTTGGGAATAAAACTCTGCTATACAATAGTACCTATTCTTTTTTTAATCACATAATTCTGCAAGCAATTCTGTGCCTTAAATATCACCATTAGACAATGTTTAGAGCAGTAGGAACATATTAGATTGCAGACTGGTTGTACTTCTTAGTGCAACATAAGCCGAAGGAAAAAGAATTTTAAAATCCCTCTGTTTAGATGGTGGTGGGGGGTTAACTTTTTTGTGTCCTGGACTCATTGGCAATCTAGGGAAGCCTGAGGAGTCCTTCTCAGAATCATGCTTTTTAGCACATACAATAAATTACATAGGATCACAAAAGAAACAATTTTATTGAAATGCAGTTATCAAAAAAATTTTTTTGACCAAGTTCATGGACTCCAGGTTAAGAATCTCCTGTTGAGAGCTTCCGCTGGGACTGAAAAATCCCAGCAATCCTTTTTGAAGTCCCTGAAATGAAGGTTGGAGCTGTCATGTGGATATGCTCAATAAAAGTGCCAAAGAATGATTTAAATACAAAGATTAAAGTATTCCCTTTTGTCCTTGAGTCTTTCTCTCTGAGGTAGGATTGAGTTGTTGTGTAGCAATGAAGATGAAGAAAGCACTAGAAAGTGACCTCATCCTTCTCCTTGGCTTTTCTCCTTTATGGCCAAGGGATACTCTACCCAGATTTAGCTTTGGGTCCCTCGTTGCCAAGAAACTTTGCACATGAGATTGGAAGCTCCTTGTTTTCATTTTTTAACACTGATATTTTGAGCAGTGGAAGCTTCATAAGAGAGATCTGTTGTTTTTCAGTGACCTAGTACAGGTTTATCTTTCTAGGATATCAATAACTCATTTCTCTTGCCCAAGCTGACAAAGCTTTCTACTGATAATTCTCTCTGGCTACCAGGATAAAAGCCCTAGAGAGTGAAGAATTTATCCACCTGAGGCACATTCCCTGTCCCAAGGTGCCAAGTGGGCATGAGATTTCCGGTTGATAAAAGTAGATTTATAGAGACATGACCTGTTTATACAAACAGGACAAGCAAGAAATCTTCATCCCCAGAACGGAACAAAAAAAAATGCCCTGTGGAAGTATATAAGCTTTGATCCATCTTTCTTGCCTTGGGGCAAGGCAAAGGGGTCACATCTAA
The DNA here is from genome assembly GCF_900497805.2 of Vombatus ursinus. Lineage (NCBI taxonomy): Eukaryota > Metazoa > Chordata > Mammalia > Diprotodontia > Vombatidae > Vombatus > Vombatus ursinus. The sequence continues at coordinate 28,276,417 of NW_020954588.1, forward strand.
ACAAATCTTACCTGTGTATTAAAGCTTAACTATATTTTCTACATGCAGGGGCAAGAGGAAAACTAATTGAACCATGTCAAACACAGGCTTGGGACTTAGCAGCTATTCATCTACACTGACCCTGTTATGCAGTCCTGGCTCTTAGAAGATTAAACAAGAACAAAGGGAAAAAATGGATCTTTAAAAAAAAAAAAAAAGATGGAGTCTAGATGCCTAGCAATGAAAAGCAGCAGCAAGAACAGTGTAGCAATAAAATCCCTGGAAGAATCCTCTTCCACTGCTGATCCTGTTTATAAATTGTTTAAAATGCTACATTTTGGTCTCTGTTTGCTAGCATCTCTTGTTGCATAATCTCTGATGCTTTGATAGATTTCAGACATAGGGAGTGACTGACACATTGAGGAAAGCTTGTAACATGGAGGAGGATACCACTTGTCAGGTGTGACAATAAACTTTCTGTTTCCACTTATCTCAAGGGGAAATTGATGCAGGCTTTGGGAAGTTGCTCACTTCCATTCACGTAGACCAGTTTCCTTCCCATTACCCTCAGTTTCTTCCTCTATTCAATATCAACACTTTGGAGACCTCCATCTAGCTATGGAATGATGGATTGTTGGTGCCGGGGAGGAATTTATTGGTCATAGGAAGACCGAATGAATGAGTGAATTAAAAAGTATTTATTAAGTACTTACTACGTGCAAAGCTCTGTGCTAATTGCCAGAGATACAAATAGATCAACAAAATAGTCCCTGTTCTAAAGGAACCTCCTTTTTCAATGGGGGAAATGACACATGTAAGATTTCAGCTGCAAGTCAGGGATATTTACAGTGAAGATATGAAACAGGTGGTAATCTATTTTAAAAGGGTATTTACACTGATAAAACCATAGGATGACAGATTTAAAGCTAGAAGGGACCTTAGAGATCAGCTAGTTCCTCATTTTACAGATGAAGAAACCAAGGCACCAGAAAGTTTGTGACCTTTCCAGGGTCACATAGACAATGAACTGTGGAGCCAGAATTGTTCTCTTCCCTCTGCCAGGATGCCCCTATTATCTTGTCAAGCCTCTCATTTTGTAGTGCTCAGAGAGGGAAAAGGTGACATTTCAAAGGTTCTACAGGTGGTGGTCATGGCTAGATGGTGCCGTGCATGAAGCTCTCCACGCGAGACAGGAAGACCTGAACTAAAATCCTACCTCAGACACTTCAGGGTTCTGTGGCCTGGGGCAAGTCACTTCAATTCTCTTTGCCTCAATCTCTTTATCTGTAAAATGGGCTGCTGTGAGGACCCAGTGGGATTCAAAGGAGATAAGGGCGTGTAAAGCCTTTAGAAAACCTAAAAGCTCTATGTAAATTCTCACTATTATTATTGAATATTACATTTTGGTTTTGAAAGTAAAAATCATAAAGTAACACAGGCGCTTATCAGGTAATATCAAGGTGCCCAATAACATTGAACACCAGTATTAACAAATGTTAGCCAACTCAGTCTTTCTGGTGCCTCCATAAGCTACTCTTTGTTGGATTTTTACAGTGGACAACCCTCACCCCAACATGTACCTACTTCCTTCTTCCACATCCTGTATGGTTTATCTCTTTCTTTTGAAGTCAGTGAATTAGCTTGAATTTTGTTTCGAGAACCTTACTGCCCCAGTCAGCTAGATACACTCTGAGGTATCACAAAACCACAGCTCTCTGAGGGCAAGTTAGGACAGATAGAACATAAGATCCTCAAGGGTGAGACCAATCTCCTTGTCTTCCTTTTCCCTAGAACCTAAGCCCAGCTCCCAGCACATCATCTCGACTTAATACATGTTGTTTGTTCATTGATTGATTGACAATGAGGTGAAGTAAGAATTGCACTGGAGCTAGACTCAGAGGTTCTGGGTTTGAGTTCTGCCTGTGCCACTACCTTGTAGTCATCTGCTAGCACCAGAAGAATATTGGTATTAAAAAGATAGACCTTTATTTCAGGAGGAAGTTTGGGGTCATTCAAAAAACTTTGCCATTTCACAAAGGCAATGCAGTGTCCTTTCCTCTTCCTGTCTACTTTCGGGCCTAATTCATTGTTCATTTGCTATGTTTTTTTTTTTTTTACAAAAAAAAAATACACATGTGTAACATTTTATGTGAAATATATGCAGTATTATAATATATAATAGGGCATCTAGGTAACCCCAGTGGATACAACACCAGACCTAGAGTAAGGAGGACCTAAATTCAAATCTGACCTCCAACACTTACTAGCTGTATGACCCTGGGCAAGTCACTTAACTCTGTTTGTCTCAGTTTCCTCAACTGTAAAATGAGCTAGAGAAGGAAATGGCAAATTACTCCAGTATCTCTGCCAAAAAACAAAAACAAAACAAAAACAAAAACAAAAACCAACCCAAATGGGCCCAACAAAGAGTTAAACATGATTGAAAACAACTGAATAACCATCACCACCACAAAATATATGATATATAAACATTATATAAAATTTATCTATGTTACATATAATTTCATAGATATTTTATGTAACATCTATATTATGTAATATGTATAAGACATATATAATATGGACATATAATAGATATTATCTATAAACTATATGTAATATGTGTGTGGGTATGCATACATACATACACAGAAATATATATATACACACATATAGTATCTATTTTTTAGGTTGCCTATTTACATAGCTACGTACACACAAAGGATGAATTTTAGAGGCTGTACATTTAACTATGCCGACTTTTTTTTTTTTTTTTGGTGTGGCAACTGGGGCTAAGTGACTTGCCCAGGGTCACACAGCTAGTAAGTATGAAGTGTCTGAGGCTGTATTTGAACTCAAATTCTTCTGACTCCAAGGCCAGAGCTCTATCCACTATGCCACTCAGCTGCCCCAATATGCTGACATTTTTCATCCACTTGATTTTTCATGCATGGATTGTTAGGCCAAATTCTTTCAAGTTATTGTGGATCTCATTTAGAAGACTCTACAAAGGTCCAGGACATTGTTCAATCAAGCCAATACCATCTGCAGGCAGGAGCAACCAATGGGCTTCAACATTTACATAGAATCTCTCTTTGACTCAGACTATATCATAATACACTCATGAAGAAGGTGTCTATGATGATGTTATTAGAAGGAAACAACAGTTAGACTTTTTGTAAATGACCTTCCACAGGAGCACACATATTTCCCATAACACAATTCACTGAAAGATATAGACAGCCCTGATGGGATATGGCTCACGTATAAGATCTCCCCAAAATGTGAGCAATAATGTCCTTTCTAGAAAAAATATTCAGTGTACAATATGAATATCAGATATAGACCAATGGTTTATTTTCTCTGCCACAGAAAATACTTAAAATATAAATAACTCAAAGCACACATTAACAAATACAGAAAAAAACCCCAATAACTCACCACATTTATCATACTCTTCCAAAAGATAAAGACTTTTTATGGGATGGCTGCAATAGTTGCGACTGATGTTTCACATTTTCTTTGACCTTGCTCTGTCTGAGCGACTTACAAAGTCTGTGTCTCCACAGTATAGTGTTCTGGGTACTGCCCAGCTCACAAGGCAGATCCTCTGGAGAGATGGCTTCCCTAGGTTCAAACTAAAACTATAGCTCATGAGCCCCTACTGGTGTTGTTTACCTTTCAGTAATCAGTCAGAGGATATAATTAGTTTAAAACAAAGTCATTTAGTGAAATGGCAAAGCAAGGTTAGTAGCAATAAAAAAAAAATTTCCCTTGTTTACCTGGGGTATAGTTTCCCACAAATACACCTGGTAATAATGAGGAGGATGGAACCAAATAGAGTGGCACAAAAAAAAATAGGGAACCCAAGCGGCCAGGATGCACCCAGAGAGGGCTGTTCATGAAGGAAACATATATGGACAAGGTATTTATTACAAGGAAGGGCAATTTATGCCTTTGATGCTGCTGGGTTGTAAATTTCTTCATCCATTTCCCAGTGAGTGGTCTTGGTTTCAGGCTCCACCAGATGCTTTTCTCATCTTCCATTCTTCCAGTGATTTCATCTCTTCCACTTCATCTCTAACCTTATCTGGGACTACAGTTTTAGTCTGAATGTAATGGCTCCAGTCTCCAAGAAGGGGAAAGAGTTTGTTACAAAAATGTTTACAGATATTCTCTGTTTTTTTTATCTGTTTGTGGTCATTCTATTTTCATCCTTAAACACCATCAGAAAATACTTTAACTTGCTGAGTATCTAAATAGACTTTCTTTGGACTGCTTTCCCCTCCACTGTTTCTCTCTCTCTCTTTTTTTAATGAGTTGATAATCATCACAATCTTCTACCATGCTTCTCCAAAAGCTTTTACAAATGACTTTCTATGCTAAGTCAGTGTTGCCCTTGGCAGGCACGTCTCTCCATCTTTCATGAAACAATGCCAAACCGTCCCCCCTTCCCAGTAGTTAAAAAAGATCGGTCTTTCTGTACCTATCTGTGAGTGTTTACTCTCTCTCTCCTATAACTTCTATACACAGCAGAAAATGATAGATTTTATCTCAAAGAAAGGAGGCAATAAATAAAGAGCCAGAAATCTGTATCTGCCCACCTGTGGAATCAAATCATTCCCAAATAATAACTAGATATTTTTAGTAGCACTTCACACATAGTATTTCATTTGTGCATTGTAACAAATAACTGTCAGTTGTCTCTCTTCTGCCTGCTGGGCTCTGTGTTTACAATTCTCTCACTTGCCTGGCCACCAGGGCAGTTTAAGTTTGGCATACAGGGTCAACAGCCAAGCTATGACCAGATGTAGGTGACTGGGAGAAATAAGAGAAGGGTAGGGAGAGTGATAAACATCCTCACCTAACCTTGAGGTCATACTTCTCTGAATTAGGGCATTCCCAAACATAGGAACAATGTTGGAGCAAGACCTTGAGTAGCTAAAGAAAAAAAAAGGTTAGCATAGGAGCACAAATCTGGCCTGCAACCTTAAGCAAATTAATATCATTGGTCTTATAATTACAGTTAACTCAATTATCTACACTAAAAAGGAATATGGATGGAGGACAAGCACAGAACGATTAGGTCTATAATGATATTCATCTGCTCAGCTTTTTGTCACAGGCCCGATAATACCTCCTGTGATCAACAGATGATGTGGGCATAATTGGAAGTTGCCCTATTTATTTATAATAGCCCATCATAAATATACTAGTTATGGTGAATAGGCTTTTCTTTAAATGTGAAATTAACGTTTGGAACTTACCTAGAGCGGTGTTTCTTAAAATGTGATCTGGGGACCACAAATTATGACCGTTTGTTACAGATGAGAAAATTGAGGCTCCGAGAGATGTTAAGTGCTTTGCCCACAGTCACATAGCTGGTCAGTGTCAGAGGTGGTATTTGCACCCCCCCATTCTACCTGATTCTTTGTTCCATGTCACTTCTGTTTATCAGTTTCCTCTTCAAGATTTAGCCTAATCGCTATCTCCTAAAAGAGGTCTTTTTTGATTTTCCCACTTAGTCTCCCTTCACCCTAAATATTTGTATTAGCAGCAACTATCTAGCTTTTATCCTTGTACACCCAGCATCTCATAGAGTGCCTGGTATACAGTAAGCACCTAACAAGTGCTTGTTGATTGGGATTGAAAAGAATTGAACCCAGAGCTCGGATTCCTTGGTTTCTCAAACACTGGAACCCAGGTTCATTGTCACCTCGGGTGATCTTTCCTATGGAAATGACCTTATCTGTGGGACCTTCTTGTTCATTTCCAAGCCCTGAAGTTTTGGCTCATCATGCAGAGTCACTCTATCTTCCCTGCAGTGATTACAGATAAAATGAAAAGCAGAACTGAAAAACCAGGGACTCCCATAAAGGTCTGAATGTGATTTGGATCCAGTACCTAAGAAAATAAGGGGAGGGGGATGCTGCTACGCAGCATGCACTTGCCAACCCCTTGGCAGCAACCCGTCCTTTCTGGATCAGGCTTAATCAATAGTGGACACTGTTCAATTGAATTCAGCTGCCTTACCAATATTTGAAAAAAACAAAACAAAACCCAATCTTGTGTAAAGGATACAGGATGGTTCCCTGTTCTGATTTTTTTTTTAAATAAAGACTCTGGTTACTGTATTTGTTGTTCAACCTCTCCCTGGGATTGGATATGATTTTGGCCTGAATGACATTAGTAAACTATTTCCTGGAATGTCAAGGGCCTCAATAGCCCTGTCAAGAGAGACTCTCTTCTTTCAGGGGCTGTGGAGAGAGAGCAAGACTGCTCTGTTATTATAAGTTGTGCACTGGCAGAAGCTGCGTGCATCTGAGATAATTTGCATGTGTCCAATGAGCGTGATCTACAGCTCTAGGGAGGTTTTCAAGATTGCATGATGGCACTGTATAAGAATCTCCTCTGGGGTGGGGGGAGAGGGAAGAGGTTTTCTTTTTTTCTTTTTTTTTCCTCCCTTTTCCTCAGCCTCATTTCAAGGCAGTTCACCCTCTACGCTAACGTCTCCACGTGCTGAGAGCACATAGCTGACCATCTTGCTTCTGTGGCTGCCGATCTCATTAGTCGAGAGCATCAGCAGTCTGCATGGGTGGAAACAGGTTATTTCAAAGCAAGGTAGGGCCTCAAACCTTCCTGTCAGAAAAAGAACGCTCCTATTTTTCCTCTCTTGGCTTTACTGAAGGAACAGCCAGGGGGAACCAGCAATTTGGCTCTTACTTGTGGTCAAAGGCAGAGCTAAATTTCTGCTTTCTAGTTTGTGAATGCCAGGGGTGAGAGGTTTCAATTCCATCTCTCTCTGGACGCTTGACTACAGTTTTAGCTGTCCACATCACACACTTGTTAACCCAATCTGTGCACCAAAGGTCCTGGTCTCACTTTGTGCCCACTGTAGTGTGGCATACTGGGAAGAATGCCAGGTTCAGAGCCTAGACTGGAGTTTGGGTGTGAATTCTGGCTCTGCTATTTGGTAGCTACATGACCTTGATCAAGCCATTTTATTTTTGGAGAATGAGGACAATGGTATTTAATCCCATTTTCTCAGAATTATCAGGAGGAAAGCACAGCCTAAATCTCAGTGCATTACAGAAGTGTGAGTTATTAATGATAACAGTAATTTTACTATAAAAGTTTACTACTAACAATAGCCATTTTACTATAAAATGTACTACTACTAATAGTAACTTTAACATAAAAATTTCTACTAACAAAAGTAATTTTACTATAAAAATTTACTACTAATAATGGTAATTTTACTATTTAATTTTACCATTAAAATGTACTACCAGTAATAGTAATTTTACCATTAAAATTTACTACTAACAATAGTAATTTTACTATAAAAATTTACTACTACTACTACTAATTTTACCATAAAAAGTTCTACTAACAGTAGTAATTTTATTATAAAAATTTACTACTAATAATAGTAATTTTACTATATTATTTTACTGTAAACATTTACTACTAATAATAGTAATTTTACTATATTATTTTACTGTAAACATTTACTACTAATAATAGTAATTTTACTATATTATTTTACTGTAAACATTTACTACTAATAATAGTAATTTTAACATTAAAATTTACTATGAACAATAGTAAATTTACTATAAAAATTTACTGCTACTAGTAATAATTTTACTATTAAAATTTATTACTAATAATAGTAATTTTACTGTAAACATTTACTACTAATAATAGTGAAATTACTATTACTAACATTAATATAGCACTTATTGTGTGCTGGCTCTCTATTAAGTACTTTACTTATAATAATTGATTGTTTACATATTTACTATTATTTTATATTTGCTATTAGCACTAATAATAATTTACTATTATCTCATTTGATCTTTGTAACAATCCTGGGAAGGAGGTGCTATTATTATTCCCATTTTACAGATTAAGTAACTGAGGCAGAATGACTTGCCCAGGGTCACACAGCTAGGAAGTATCTGAGTTCAGATTTGAACTCAGGTCCTCCTAACTTCAAGTCCAGCACTCTGTGTACTGTGCTTTATTATCCTACATGTCACTGATATGAAAAAAGAAAAGAAAAAGTTAAGAACTAGTTAAGATCTAGTACTATCCTCTCATTTTACACATTAGGAAACTGAGGCATGAAGCATAAGTGGATCCCTGAAGATCCCATAGGCATGAGGTGGCGAAGCTTGGCTTTGGTCCCAGAACTTTCTATAACTGAGTAAAGATTTACGTGGACACTTCTGATGCCCTGCTTGGGGTAAAGGCTCCCATGGTGAGTGGGAGTTTTAGGTTCATTGATCCAGTGCTGGTAGGGACCTTGTGGGCCCAATACCCTCTTCTTTCCCTATAGTCTTCCTTGGCAATCTTACCCATCAATAGACTGGAGAACAGCCAGTCACCCTGACAGGTGAGAGCCTGGAGTCCATGATAAGGTTGGGTGGAGGTATGTGGGAGGAGACCTTAAATGCTAGGCCAAGGGAATTGACACGGTGTAGACAAGGTGGAGCTGGTGAAGGCTTTTGATCAGGGAAGAGAAGGAAGAGGAATGAAGTAAGTGTTTATATAGTGCCTACTATGTGCTGGGCAGCTAGGTGGCTCAGTAGATAGAGTGCCAATCTGGAACATGAAGACTCATCTTCCTGAGTTCAAATTCAGGCTCTTCCTAGCTGTGTGACCTTGGGCAAGTTACTTACCCCTGTTTGCCTCAGTTTTCTCATCTGTAAAATGAGCTGGAGAAGGAAATGGCAAACTCTTTCAGTATTCTTGCCATGAAAAGCCCTAATGGGTTCACAAAGGGTTGGACATGACTTAAAAACGTGTGCTGAGCATTTTGCTAAACACTTTAAAATATTGTCCAATTTGAGGGGAGAGTGACATGGTCAGATGCGTACAGTAGGAAGATTATTCTGGTAGCGATGTGAAGGATGCATGGGAGAAATACAGAGAGTAGACAGAATAGATTTGCAGAATGACCCCAATAAGGCAAAAGAAAATAGGTGTCTGATAGGTGCAATGACCAGTCATAACTTCCACAGATTGACAGTGAAATATACTTCCTTCTCCTTGGCACAGAGGTCAGTTAGTCAATAAACAATGATTAAGTACCTACTACGTGCAGTGATGGGAGCTGGGGAGCCATAGCCTCAGTCAAGTCTAAGTTTCAGAAGGGGTCAATATTTGGTTATTTCGTCAGATCCCACTTTTAGAGCTGAAAGAGACCGTCAGGGCTTCTAGTCCAAGACCCTCATTTTACAAATAAGAAAAGAGCCTAAGGAAGTGCTAAGATATGTTCAAGGTCACAGAGGAGACAAACATCAGAGATGGGTTTTGAATCCAAGCCTCTGACTCTGCAGTTAACACCCTGTTCACTGGCCCACAAAAGTCTCGCTTGGATTCTGGGCATATTACGGTTGCAGGACTCCTCCTCTGTGTCTAGGCTACTTATTCTTGGCTTAGATTCTAAGACCCAGACAAACTGGCTTTCCCACTGTTCCTCACACATGATACTTTCTGTCCTATCTCCCTGACTTTGCACAGAGAAGGGTAAATTATTAGATCTTGGCAATTGATTGGGTATGAGCAAGTGGAAAGTGTCAAAGATGAAATGTCTCAAACTCGCAAATACATCTAGGAGGTTTCTTTTAGCTCTTCGTGGTCTACAGTTCTGTGATGAAACTATACTGGAACCCTAAAGATCAGACCCCTTAATATCACGCTAAAAGTAGATGCCGCAAGATGGGTGGGAGCATCTATAGGGAGCTAGCTACAGAGTGGAATTCAATGCTGGACGTGTACTCTCCGAGTCAATAGGGCAGAATTAATAAAACCTCAGGTCACTACTCTGGTTTGACTTTTGAGATATAGTAATGAAAGGAGACTGAGAAAATGTTGCTTTAATTCGATTGCAAGAGGACATAGGGAACCTGGATTGGTGGTGTGATCATAGGGTTAACCCCACCCCCCCCAGCCAATACAATCTTCCATCAGAGAAGGAGAGTGAGAAGCATTTGAGTCAGTGCGGTTCAGATCTACAAATTTCTGCTGGCAAACAAACTATTCCAAGAATTTTAGCTGTGACATCACACGGACATAGCCCACCGAGGAAGGTTTTTCCAGGCTTGGAAAAAAATAGCTGCAGATCAAAATACACAAATCACAGATGTTTTCAGATGCTAGGGAATAAGCAGGATTTCCACCGAGCCCCATCTCCAATTCACCATTCATTCCTTTGACCCTAGAAATAAAGGAAAAAAATGCTGTTTCCATCAAAGCTTTCCACAGTCTGTCAAAGGAAACCCCTATGTCACTCCTGATGTGAAATTCAGCCTTTGTTTATGTCAGTGGGGAACTAGTGAAGGAAAGAGGATGACTCAGTGTAATGGCATTCTGGTGCCCCTGAAGAATTTAGAAAGCTGGAGAAAAAGGAAAAATGGAAAAAGATCTCACATTTGAAATGAGTTAGCTACTGCCCTGGCAGCCCGTGTTCTGTGGGGACAGGATGGGGTTGGGTGGAAGGAGGGAGTTAAGTGTCAGGGAGAGAGGGGAGTCTGCTCCTCTCTGCCAGAGAATCTTTTCTAATGATCGAAAAGGAATTGCCCCCTTCCCTTCTGAAATGTTTCCTTGGGGAAATCAAAGCTTTAATTTATGAGGGTAACATCTGCCTTGTTGCCTGGATTAACAGCAACTTAAAGGTTATCTCCTGGCAGGGAAAAATGCTCCCTTCACACATCGGCTTTTCTGAGTGTTTTATTTTTTTTCCTCAATTTTTATCATTTTCTGAGCATTTTAAGGAGGCAAGAGGTCTGGCTTCTGATTCTGGAGCATTGTGGCTGCAGGTCTCCTGTCCTGCTCCCCACCCTCACAAACCCTTTAACCCCAGGCCACTTGTTACAGGGCTGGCTTCTAAGCATCAGTCAGAAGGGCCTTCTATCTCCCATCCTTAGCACAGGCTACAATACTTCACAATTCTTAGTTTCCTTCAAATAGTTCCTCCTACCTAAGACTTTTGCCTATCTTCCCAGATGCTAGTGCCTTCTCCTAATTGGGTATTTATTTTCTGTATACTTACTGTATACACGTACACATGGTCACCTACCTTCCCCATTACATAGAATGTAAGCTGTTTAAGGTCAGGAACTGGTTTATTTTTGTCTTTTTAGCCCTGTAAGCCTAGCACAGTCTTGACTTATAGTAGGCACTTAATAAATGCTTATTTCCTTCCCTTTCTCTTAGTTGATCAACCAACAAGCATTTATTAAGCGCCTACTATGTGCCAGACATTGTGCTGAGTGGTTTACAGTTATTATCTCATTTAGTCCTCACAACAACCCTGGGAGGTGGGTATTGTTATTATCCCATTTTACAGATAAGGAAACTGAGGCAGACAGAAGTTAAGTGACTTGTCCAGGGTCATAATAAATGTTTGATGGTGGATTTGAACCCAGGTCTTCCTAATGCCACAGGCAGCTAAGTGGTGCAGTGGATAGAGTTCCTGGTGTTGGAGTCAGGAAGACTCATCCTCATGAGTTCAAATCTGGCTCACTTATTAACTGTGTGATTCCAGGCAAGTCACTTAACCTATGTCTGCCTCTGACAGTGGTTAAGTGACTTGCTCAAGTTCATATAGCTAGTGTCTTGAGACAGGATTTGAACTCAGATCTTGATTCCAGGCCCAGTGCCCTATCCACTGTGCCACCTAAGTATTATGTCACTTTGATTCTCACAACAACCTTGGGAGCTGGGTGCTATTATTATCGCCATTTTACAGATGAAGAAACTGAGGTTGAGAAAGCTCGAGTGACCTGTCCAGGGTCACTCAGCTAGGAAGTGTCTGAGGCCTGATTCAAACTTCAAGTCCCGTATTTTATCCACTGCTCCACCTAGCTGATATAATATACGTAAAGTGCTTTGCATAAATTAAAATGCATATAAATGATATTGACTATTATTATAATTAAGAATTATGTTATATTATAATACTATCATTAAGAATAAGGCAACAGATGCACAGAGAAGTAAGTAATTGATAGGTCATTGTTTGTCCTTTGTTCTGGAAGAGGGCCATGACATTTAAGGTGATTTAAGTGAAGGAGGGCTGTGCAAAGTCACCAGCCTCACTCTCTCCTCCTGAGTCATTTGGGTCCAGCGCCAAGATATAGATCAGGATGACTGGAGAGGGTCTAGGCAAGTACCACAGCTAATGCAGAATGAAAGCTTCTTGAGGGCAGGGACTCATTTTGGTATCCCCAGCTCCTCGATTAAATGCTTGGATCCTACAGGGTATTTAATCAGTATTTATTGGTGAAGTAAGCAAGGACTAGAAACCAGGTCCCTTGTGACCCTGTCCAGGACTTTTCCCAGCTAAGTATACCAGCATGTCCCTTATGTTTTTAACAGGGAAGGTTTTCCCTTCCTAACTCAGCTTTCCTACAGTGACTCCCATTTTCTTCCCTAAATTCTCTTATCATCTCTTAGAGGTGAAGCTGATTATTAACCTGAAATGACAAGATGATTAAGCTTGACCTAATCACAATATTCTCTCCTCTCTGATTTGGTGTATAGCTCAAGATGGCTTCATTATTGCTGACAGGTGACTTTGGGAAAGCCTCAGGTTAAAGACAAATGCATTTGACAGGGGTATCATGCTTTGTTACTCTGGATTATATTAACTAATGGCTCCACCACCCTCCCCACCTCTTGTTCTTGGATTCTAGGACAATTTTTTAAACACACGAAGCAGGAAAAAATTGTGTTGAATCAACCCATTAAAATTAGATAATATGAAGTATCATTTACTTAACTGAGACTCACGTAAAAGAGGTTTTTTTTTTTAAAAGGAAGATAATTTGTTTTTTAAGAAGACATTCCTAAAATTCATTAAAACCCAGAGGAAATTAATGTCTGGACCTTCAATGAGATTGCCTCATATGTGGAAGGGAACCCTAGAGACATTTAAGATCAGCGATGATAATCTTAAAACACAGATCTGACCATGTTGCTCCTCTGCTTAGAAATCTTCCGTGGTTGTCTATTAACTCTAGGATAAAACTCGAAATCATTAGCCTGGTGTCTAAACCACTCCACAGTCTGGCTGCTACCTCCTTTTCCAGTCTTATTTTGGCTTGACTGCCCCTCAGGCCACCTCCACTTTAGTCAAGTTGGCTAATTAGCTTTTCTTGATACCTGAATTTCTCTCTCTCATTTTTATGCCTTTCTAACGGTGGTTCCCCTATGTTTGGAATCTGTTCTTTCTTCACCCTTTTTGAAATTACTTTGGGCTTACCTATCCGTCTACATACTACATTCTTCCATGCCTCCTTCCCTAATTGAAGGTAAGTTTCTTGAGGGGAGGTACACAATGCTTTGCAAATATTAGATACTTTATAAATATTTGTCCAATGGGATTGAATTGACAGGATAATTACAGTTGGCCAATATAACTGGTTAACTATTTTATTATCCTTGTAAACAGTGTAACTAAAAGTCCTTTCAGTGTCACCTGTCTTCTGAGTAATGCAGCTGACATTTTTATTTTCTTTTGTTGTATAAGTTCTGATTTGGACCCCATTAGATGAGGCTCCAATGAGACCATATATGTGTGGCAGCAGGTGGTCCTGGGCTGAGCTGTCATACACACACTGATCCAGAGGACCTATCTGAGCATGTCCTACAACTCACCCCCCCACCTCATCACACTACCCTTGTGTAGCAACTGATTCCTCTTCAGGGCTTTAAATTTCCCCTTCCAAACAACTCACTCCCCACTTCATTCATGGAGGCTTGGCTTTCATGTAAGCAGTATATCATGACTGCCTATATTTTGTTCCCATCTGAGCCTAGGGTACTCATTAGATCACATTTTTTTAGGGGCATATGATTTTCAATTATTTTCCAGGTTTGAAAAGTTCAATATGATCTCACTACTTTGCCCTAGCACCTTTCAAGAATGAAAACCCATAGTATAACTGAGTTAGGCAAGGTATCCTTCATGTTACCAAAGGAGAAATCACCCTCTCTCCCCCTACTCTATAGCATTAACATTAGCTGAGATACAATACACAACTTTGGATTTCTGTTTATTGCTTTCCAAACCTGGAGAAAAGCAGGGGGTTTGAAGTGACTGAATAACCCACAATACCATGTATATATGGAGCCCACCTTTAGGAAATTCAGCAAAATTCATAGAAATAGAGTAAGAAAAGGTGAAAGCTGTCTGCAACAGACAGTCTTTTTCCTAGTACATTTATCCCTTCCACGTTGTGACTTTTCTCATCATGGTTTCGATACATTGTGGGTCGGCATAAGAAATTAAATGGGAATTTTGGGGGAGTTTTGCGGAAGCCACAGATGGCACAGAAAAAGTTTAGAAACTCAGGAATGCATAAAAGAGATGTATAGTGTTGTATAATGTAAACATATTTTATCTTTTAATACCATAATAATTCAGACTTCTTCTCTGGAACAAAGGGAGGGCCAAAACATTTTATGTGGATTTTCCAGATTGTGCAGGCCCTTTGTCCCTAACCCTGGCCATGTGGAAGGGATAACTGTATATTCTTTAAGCTCCGAACGGGATTTTAGACTTTTTCTGAAAGCTGGTCCAGAATGCTGCAGACTCTGACCTTAGGGAAACTTTCAGGTTCCCCAGGGAACCTTTAAGGGTTTCCTTAAGTTAAGGTATCAGATATCCTACCCTCTCCATAGAGAGAGAAAGGGAAAGGGGAAAGAAAGACCACCAATCTTTCTCCAGCTTCAGTTGAGGCAGCTATATGGGGTTCATTCACCCGGGACATAATGTGTGCTGGAAACATCCTCAGCTCTCTGCTTCAGGACTCCTCTCAGACACTCCTGACCCCTGAGCAATCTCCATGGGGCCATACTTGAATCTCCTGCTGGTAATGCTGCCCTTTTCTCTGTTGTCTTCCTCGCTTTGCATTCTGATTTGTTGAATTTCATCTCTTACTCATAAGCCCAGTTCCCTAAGGTCAGAGTCTGTGGCACTTTGGGCAGCCAGCCTTCAGATAAAGTCTTAAATCCTTGCAGAGCTTAGAGAATACTAGGGAAAAAGCATGTCCATATTCAGACAGCCCTCACCTCCCCTTAGCTATTACATAGCTCCATAGCTATGCATTGTGCTGAAGCTCCTAAAAGTAGGTACCATATGTAAATGGATTTGAAAACCTTATTGTTATGATGATCATTGGGCTATCAAGTATAGGCCAAAGGATCTGAAGTCCCATGACCTGGGTTCAAATCTTGTCTCTGCTGTGTGACCATATGTAAATCCATCCCCATCTTTTTTTTTTTTTGGCGAGGCAATGGGGATAAGTGACTTGCCCAGGGTCACACAGCTAGTGAGTGTTATGTGATTGAGGCTGGATTTGAACTCATGCCCTCCTGACTCCAGGGCCATGCTCTGTCCACTGCGTCACCTAGCTGCCCCCCCTCCCCATTTTTAGGCTTCACTTTACTCCTGAGAAAAATGGGAGGGTTGGACCAGATGATCTCTAAGGATCCTTCCACTTCTGATTCTATGATCCCAAATCACTTGATAAATGTGTAGTTATCAATGTAATTTTAAAAGCCAACCAATAATTTAATAGGATAACATATTTCTTAACCCATCATTTACTTGGACCCTCCCATGTATTCTTGAGTTCATCAATGTGGGTACTTCCTCTGATACTTATCACCATCCCCCCGTGCATTCTCAGTTACTGGAATTGCTGTCCTCTTGTACATCCTCCTTTGGAGGTCCTCTCAATCTGTGGGGGGGCGGTTCCTGGAGTTCTCATGATATCATTAAGGTTTCAGTGGAGCTCACAAACTCTGCCTCAGTTATCCCTCATTCTCATCCCATTAGCTGTTGTCTTTCTTTTCCATTCCCTTTCATAATTCTTGGTGGGTAATATGTGGTGATCTACTCACACTCACCATGGTCCTTTCTAGTGCCCCTGGAGTGGGATGATGCTTTAATTCTCTTCTTTATTTGGCAACTGACGACACCTAGAGCTAAGCCAAGAAAACAACTTTGTCCTTTGGACAATAGCTTGAGTGAATGATCTAAATATACATTATTTAATTTTGATTACATTAGGAAAAATAATTCTTTCTCTCCTCCTCTTTGCAATTCTACCTCTTGAATGCTTCTGATTAGACTTTTTTTTTATTAAATATGAATTTTAAATTCATCTCTCCTCACATGACTATCATGGAAGTCTCAGGAGGAAGCAACTCCCATTTTTCCTATTTTGTTCCCTTATTTCTCTGTTTGTTCTCTCTGTATTTCTAAGGAGATACTTTTGAGAGGCAATATGTGCAGAGCCCTGAAATTAATCAGGAAGGGGATTCCTATCCTGCCTCCAGACTAGCTGGGAAGTTGCCTCATCTTAGGCTTCAGTTCTCTTTTCTATAAAATGGAAATGGTACCAAGACCTATTTTACCTAGGTGACAAGTTTTTGTGCTTCTGGAGAAAGGGCAATGGATTTGAAATCAGAATAGCTGAATATAAAAGAGGGGAACATTTATTAAATGCTCAGTATGTCCCAGGCACTGTGCTAAGAGCTTTATAGATATTATCTCAACAACCCTTAATGGTAGTTGCTAGTATGATTCCCCTTTAAAGTTGAGGAGATTGAGGCTGATGGAGGTTAAGTGACTTGCTCAGGGTCTGAGAGGCTGGATTTGAACTCAGGTCTTTCTGACTCCAGGCCCAGCCCTCTATCTACTGTGCATTTTACAATCTATATAACTTTGGACAAGTCACTTCACTTCCTCCAGGCCTCAGTTTTTCCACCTACAAAATATGAAGTTTGGATCAGTTTATCTCTAAGGTGAGAAAAAATAAAGCTCAAGTTCCATGATTTTATAATTATAGCACTTTATAAACTCCATAGAAATCAGTTGTTATTTCAAAAACGCCCACATACTTCCAATAGTGTTATTTCAATCGTTTTCCACTTTTCAAAATAGCTATAGAAAAAAATGATTTAATCAACATTGTGCCATTAAAAGACATTTGGAATATCATTTACTAAGACAAATGTAGTTTCCTGCATAGGTTAATGGTGATAACAGAGGAGCTGGGCTTCTGGATTTTATCCAAGTCTCTAACCCTCTTAAAAAATTACATTTCAGCTTTAGGATAAAAGTTTTGCTTTTCTTTCAAAACCATTTTAATGTTAATATTTTAGACCAAGATGGGAGTTTTGCCTAATTTGTTGCCAATGGGGATGGGTGTGGTTGGAAAGAGAGTAGAATAAACCCCTTTCAAAATAAAACCAGGCTTTCTTGGACAGAAAATGATTTAAAAAAAATTTTCTACCACTAATGAAGTTTAAAAAAAAAGTTTAATTCTCATGAAAATGTACAAAGTGAATATTGAGAAACAGAGCAGCTGGGGAGCTGTCAACAATGCCCATTCAGCAAAACACCCAACTCACTTCAATACACTGAAGCCAATACTTCAATCTCATTTCCTCCCTCAGTAAGTTGCTACCACCCTTAGTATGTTTCCACTGGATATACGAAATGCAAATACCCTTGGAACATGGTTGTATCATTCTAACATAGAAATGGAATTTCATTTGAGGAAAGAAGAGAGAGGATTGTCAATAAGAGGTGTGTGACTCCAAGGTCACCTCAAGGTGGGCATGACTCATTCTTCAAGGGACACCTGAACACTGAACACTCCCTTTGAATCTCAGAGAATAGACTCACTCAACAGGAATGGGGAAAGCCCTGAACTCTAATACTTATGGTTTCTAGCACTAACAAGCTTTAAAAAATGGCAGAATGGATAGAGTACTGGTTCTGTAGTCAGAGGAACTGGGTTCAAATCCCGCTTCTAATGGTTATTGCTTTTGTGAACCTAGGCAAGTCACTTAACCACCATGGGTCTCAGTTTCCCCATCTGTAAAATTCAGAAGTTAGACTGATGACCCCTGAGGTCTCTTCCATCTGTGATGCTAAATCGAATCATGTACAACATCTGAGGAAAAAGGGATTTCAGAGACTGACCAAGATTCTAAACGTAAAGACTCTCTGGATGTAGTCTGCCCTACTTCTGGGCTGCACTAAATATTCAGAGTTTTCTCCTACATCAAGCATAACTTTGCTTTCCTGCAATTCCCTGCCACTGCCCCGATTCTGCTGAATGGGCCCAAGTAGGCAGCAGATAGATGGAAAGCTGGATTTGGAGTTAGAAAGACTAGAGTTCCATTCCTACATTAGATGCTGACTAGCTATGGGACCCTGGGTGAGTCGCTTAAATCTCTGCCTCAGTTTCCCCATCAATAAAATATAGATAAAAATTGTACTTACCTCTCAGGGTTTTTGTGAGGATAAAATGAGACAGTATTAGCTTACCAATACTAAAAAAATACTCTTTTTCATTTTAATAAAGTTAAAATGCTATAAATGATAGTGATTATTATTAGTGGGGGAAGGGAATTAGCATTTATATAGAGCCCACTATTGTCAGGCCCTATGTTAAGGGCTTTTACAAATATTATCTCATTTGTTCCTCACCACAATCATGGAAGGTAGGTGCTATTATATATTACCATATTTTTATAATGGATATTATTGTATATATTATCATAAGATATACATAATCATATAATTGAGGAAATTGGGGCAAATAGAGGTTAAGTGATCTGCCCAGGGTCATACAGATAGTCTTAGGCCAAATTTGAACTCAGGTCTTCTTGACTCCAGGCCAGGAACTCTATCCACTGTATCGCCAACTGCCTACTTATTATTTAAGCAAAATAAATCTGTTGCATTCCCCACGACAGTCCTTTAAATACGTTAAAACAATCTTCTTGTTCCCTCCTACACCTTCTCTTCTCCAAACTAAAAATCTCTACTTCCTTCAAGTGATTCCCCACACTTCATGAATTTTAAATCTAGTCTCAGACCAGACACTTGACACTTAATAGCTGTGTGATCCTGGTCAAGTCACTTAACCCAGATTGCCTCGCCGTAAACAAACAAACAAACAAACAAACAAATAAATAGATAAATGGATGAATGAATGGATGAATGGATGGATGAATGGCTGGATGGATGGATGAATAAATGAATGAATGAATGAATAAATAAATAAATAAAATAAACAACCAAACAGATAAATAAGTACATAAAGTCCATATAGCCCAAATGGAAGGTCAGATGATTATTTGTGTAGTATGATGAGCACTTTCTACCCATAATCATCCTTCTAGTCATCCTGATTCACCATTTTGGACCATCTTTTCTTCTCTTTCTCTTTTTCTCTGTCTCCTTCCCTCTCTGTCTCTGTCTCTGTCTCTGTCTGTCTGTCTGTCTGTCTCTCTCTCTCTCTCTCTCGTCCCCTCCCCTGCCCATATGTAATCAATTGCCAAGTTTTACCAAATCTTCCTCCACAACACCTGTAAAATCTACCCTCTTCTTTCAACCCCAATGGTCTTGACTGTTTTTGAGGCCCTCATCATCTTTAACCTGCACTATTGCAATAGCCTTCTAATTAGTCTTCTTGCCTCCCATCTCTCCCCATTCCAAGTCATCTTCCACTTGGCTGTCAAATTAGTATTCCTAAAGTCCAGCTCTGACCATGTCACCTTCCTGCTCAACACTCTACAGTGCCTCTAATGAAATAGGAGCATAGATTTAGAGCTGGAAGATATCTTGGAGAACATTGAGTACAGCTGCTTTGTTTTACAGGTGGATCAATGGCCTCCCCAAGAGGTTAAATGATGAGCCCAGGACCATACAGCTGGTGAGTTTCTTGAGGTAGAATTTGGGGTCAGGTATTCATGACTCCAAATTCAATGCTCTATCCACCATGTCACAAAGCCTTTCCAGTGTGGCATTTTTATAGCTCTCCACAACCTGTCTCCTACCTATCTTTCCAATGTTCTTTCTTAGAAGCATACAGAAAATTCCATCTCCCACCTCCAGGTTTTTGCACAGTGAGTCCTCCCATCTAAAATTCATTTCCTCTTCACTTTCTTAGAATCAATGCCTGACTTCCTTTGAAGCCCAGTTTAGAGCCGTGTCCTATACAGAAACATTCTTTGGAGCCCCCTCCCCCCTGAGTATTAGCACTCTCTCCTCTTTGAGATAACTTTTTACATATTTTATATTTATTAACATTGTTACTGGTTTCCAAGCAGTAGAAAGTCAGCTCCTGGAGGGTTGGAACTCCTGGTTGTAGTTGTTGTTTTGTCTTTGTATTCCCAGCTAGGTGCTGCCACAGGGCACAAAGCACTGGGTTTGGAATCAGGAAGACTCATCTTCCTGAGTTCAAATCTGGCAACAGACATGTATTGGCTGGGTGACCCTGGGCAAGTCACTTAACCCTGCTTGCCTCAGTTTCCTCATTTGTAAAATGAGCTAGAGAAGGAAATGACAAGTCACTCCAGTATGTTTGCCAAGAAAATCCCAAATGGGGTCACGAAGAGTCAGACATGACTGAACAACAATAACAATTCCAGCACCTAGCACAACAATGTCATGCATGCAGTAAGTGCTCATTAAAAGTTTGTTTTGAATTGACTTCTTTGCACCCATCACGCTTTTTGGAAGGATTTTGTAAGAAGAAATATCAGTCTATTATATTTGTCTTTTTTGTCTCAATCTATGATTTCATTGTGTAAGGAACTGTTGGTAAGGAATTTCCCTCTACCGAAGCATATTAGCAATTGTTCTGAAAATTATAGGCTCAGAAAGTGGCTTGAGGCACTGAAAGGTTAATCAACTTGCCCAGGGTTGCACAGCCAGTATGAATCAGAGGTAGGTCTGGAACACAGGTCCTTCTGACTCTGAAATTAGTTCTTTCTACCCTCTACCATTCTGTCTTTCTATCTACAATATAGCTCTATAGACTACACACAGTGTTTGGCATGTAATAGGCATTTAATAAATGTTTGTCAATTGATTGAGAACAACACAGGTCCATCATGAAATCCAATCCAAAGGGGATTTATTTTCTGAAGCACCAGAAAGATCTCACTCTACCGTGAGAAGCCACCTGGGGTGATGAAAAAAGCAATAATTTAGTAGACAGAAGATTTGGGTTCAAATCTTGCCTTTGTCACTTATCTGGGTGATCTTAGGAAGGCACTTAATCTCTCAAGACCTAAGCCTCTTCATCAGCAAAAAAGAAGGTGATTGGATGAAATAACCTTTTAGGTCCTTTATAATGATCCCTTATCTACCTATAAAACAGCCTTATGCCTTAGGTTCATAGGATGATACTATGAAATAATGATTGTTGTTCAGTCATGTCAGACTCTTTGTGACCCCATTTGGGGTTTTCTTGGCAAAGATACTGAAGTGGTTTGCTGTATCCTTCTCTAGATCATTTTACAGATGAGGAAACTGAGTCAAACAGGATTAAGGGATGTTCCCAAGGTCATACAGCTAGTAAGTGTTTGAGGCCAGATTTGAACTCAGAAGTGATGCTCTGTGTGCTGCACCACCTGGCTGCCCACAATAATAGCAGTAATAAAGGTATTAATAATAATGCTAATGATAACTTTTATGTGCCCCCAAGCAACTATCTAAAGCTTTCAGTTATTAAAAAGTTCGACCACATCAGTAGAGGGAGTTTTCACACTGTCATTCCCTCTACCAATAAAATCACAAGACTGGAAAAAATAATTTCTGGACAGAATTCAAGGGTACTACCTGTATCTTTTATAGAAAGGAAACAGATTTCTCAGCTCATTAAAAAAAACAAACCCACATGACATACTAAGAAAAAAATATTTTCTTTCTCCCCTTTCATTAAAAAAAATAACAGTTGATAATGAAATGAAAATAAATGAAGCCATTCTACCTTATGGAGGAGGAAGAGGAGGAGGCTTCGGGGAGCTGTCCAGCACAGCTGCAATTTCTCTAGCACCCTGATCTTTTCCCCTCTGGGCCAGTTGTTCCTGACTGGTCCAAGAATGAGGACATCCTGGCCTTTTTATTGCATTGCATTCCTCTACTTCAGTTTTGTGCTTATTGGTATAATGTCCTGTTCTTCTTGTGATGGTTAGAGTACTAGACCTGAATTCAGGAAGACCTGAGTTCAAATCCAGATTCAGACACATACTAGCTATGAGACCCTTGGAAATTTCCTTCACTTCCTGATATGGGCATTGCCATATGTACCTTGAAAGTAGGCATTGTGAGGCTTTGTAAACCCAGTCACTGTGTCAAAGGGCAAATTTGAACACTGGTCTTCCAGCACACTTTCCTTATGCCAAATTGCCCCTCTAAGGCAGGAGATAGTCAACCTGAACTTCTAACTCTGTTGCCCTGGCCCTAAATCTTTGCCTTCTGAACCTCGCATGCTGAGAAGTCATTTGTCACTTTTTCATTTTCCATCCAAGTTTTGCAAGCAGGTGACCCCCTTGTTTCTTCTGACAG
Organism: Vombatus ursinus; assembly: GCF_900497805.2. Classification (NCBI taxonomy): domain Eukaryota; kingdom Metazoa; phylum Chordata; class Mammalia; order Diprotodontia; family Vombatidae; genus Vombatus; species Vombatus ursinus. Next base: position 28,298,792 of record NW_020954588.1, read on the forward strand.
CATCTCCTGTCTTCCCAAGTCCCAACCAGGGTGGCCTATTCCCTAACATTTTCCATGAGTTTCTTCCATGTCTCTCCACAGCCCTACCCTGAGACCCCATCAACCCCAAAGCACCCTCTCCCTGAATAAAACTTTGAAGTCATTTACTGCTGTGGTCCTTTTCATTGAATGTTTTTTCAACCTTTTGAACTTTTCATAATCCAATTTTGTTTTGGTCCAAACATGTCTTCATCTTTTGGCTTTTGAAGGGAAACTTCCATTCTGGTACACCATGAGGACATGTGTGCCCAGAGGACAAAAGCTATTGGGAGATAGGAGAGTGTGAACTGCTCCAGAGGAAACCCTTGGGAACAGCTCATCCTCAGCATCTGGAGGAGTTCACATGTTCTTCAGAACAACCCTGCTCTCGTAGGACTTGGGAGAGAGAAATGTACCAATAGGCTTCTCCCTCCTCCCACTTTTCCGAAGCCTTGCCTGTCATCTCCTTTTCAATCTGCTACCTCTGTGTGTGTGTGTGTGTGTGTGTTGTGTGTGCACAGTCAGCTTTCCAGAAATGTGCAATAAATTAGAGAGGGGAACTTAATGTTCCAGACATGGAGGGGAAGGGATGTGGTTGAACTTGATCAGCATTCTGCTTATGCATAGAAGGAGGAAGTGTAAAGCAACAAAACGTGGATTACTTTCGAACATTACTATTTTTAATGCTGTTCTCATTTAAGCTATCCCTGTCAGCAGGCTGGGAATAGAACATAACTAGGTTATGTGTGTGTGTGTGTGTGTGTGTGTGTGTGTGTGTGTGTGTGTATGTGTGTGTGGGGGTGTTGAATGCATTTAGATTTAGGGTAGGTTCTGAACTTTTACAAGTAACCCAGCCTGCCTTTTGAGGAAATGCCATATTTTCTGAAGTTTGAGCAAGAGGGAAAAAGCAAAACAAAGATATGCGCCTTTATTTTCCTCTGCCAAGAGAAAAAGCGATGGGAATAATGGTGACCAAGAAAGTAAGCTCAGAGCTTTGCGCGTAGTAGGTACCAAATAGATGCTCCATGAGTGAATGAAACAGCTCAAACCGAATTACTTGTTTTGATCAAGAATCATAGAATCTCAGAACTGGACAGGCTCTCAGAGAATGTCTAGTTCAACCTGTAGCTAATTAAGAATCCCTTCCACATGTATCATAGCCTAACATGTCCACCCAGTCTTTGCTTGCTTTACAAAGCAGCAGGTTGAACTAGAGATGACCTCTGTGATCCCATTTAGCTCTACATGTACGTCCTAGGGTTCTAAAACTTCCATCTTTTGCTCCTAGTTCTGCCCTCCGGCCTCCAGCAGAATAAGCCCAACCCCCCTATATGGTTATGATGTCTCCAGGCTAAAAGTCTCCATTTCCTTCAATGAAATCCTCCAATCTCATGAAGTCAAGCTGTTTCACCATACTATCACCCACTTTGGGATGCTTTCCAGCTAATCGATGATTTTTCTCCAAATTGGCTCCCAGAAAGGGTCCCATCATTCCAGATACAGTTGGACTATTACCTCCCTAGCCCTAGACATTATTCCTCTGCTAATGTTTTCATTCTTTTTCTTGTCTGACAGATCACATTGTTGACTCATTTTGAACTTGCAGCCCATGACAGATCCCACTCTTTGGCAGATGTATTGCTGTCCAGTAATACTTTCCCCCCTTCCCCACTTCCATGTCATACTTATTTACTTTGGCTGCAGGTAAGTGGCTCAGTGGATAGAACACTGAGCCTGGGGTCAGGAAGACCTGAGTTCAAATATAGCCTCAGACACTTGCTAGCTGTGTGAACTTTGGGCAAGACACTTGATTTCTGTTTGCCTCACTTGCTTCAACTGTAAAATAGAGATAATAATAGCACCTATGTCCCAGAGTTGTTATGAGGATCAAATAAGATATTTGAAAGGCAATTAGCACAGTGCCTGGCATAGAGTAGGCACTCAATAAATGCTCATTCTTTCCCTTCCTGCCCTACTTGTAAAGCTGATTTTTTGAACCCAAGTGTAAGACTTTGCATTCATCCCTTTTAAATTTCATCTTCTTTGGTCTAGTCTAGTGTTATAGCCTGTCAAAATATTTTTGGATCCTGGCTTTGAACATGCTCAGATTCTGCATGCTTCCCCTGGGCTCCAGACCTTGCTGTCTTTATTAGCACAAAATGTCATAATTCATTTCCATCAGCAGCTCATCCTTGCTAATGTAACATGATGCTCTGCCATTATGGATTATTCTGGGCTGTCTTACCCTAAAAACATATGTACGCCGAGGGCATGCTACTTGCTAAGAGACAGTGGGATCTGTCACCCAACCACGGCTGGTCGTCCTATGGTTGTTCTTAGAGGAACCTGGACTGGGAGAAAGCATCATTCCTACAAAGCAGGGGTGCTATCCCAGCATTCCCCCTAGCAGGATCAGCATAGATACCTGCCTGAGAATCACCCTGAACCCAGTTCTCACTCACTCCTACAGTGACAGGAAACCTTCAAGCTGTCCCTAAGGAAAAACCATGAATTTGCTCCATTTTGACTTCATCTTTCTCTATTTCCTCCTCCCTTTTCTTTTTAAAAAATATTTTTATTGATATCTTTTTTTTTGACATCATCTCAATTTTCCCCTGTATCCCTTTCCCTCCTGCCTCCTGGAGGAAAGTAGGTAGATAGGAACTCCCAGAACCATTATGGACTTTTTTTTTTCTAATAAAGAAAAAGATGTGAAAACAAATTCTGCAAAACCAATCAACACATTGAAAGAATCCAACATTATGTGCAATAATCCTTACTGGTAGACACCCAGCTCCACAAAGAGTTGTCCTTCCATTTCAATTTGTCTCTTTTTTCTAGCTCTCCTCATTTCTCACCCCAGGTAACTGACCACCCAGGGGTAGACTGTGAAAAGAGCATCGGCTCTGGACTTCATCTGCAAAATGAGAGGGTTGGACCTAATGACCGCCCAGCCACCTCCTAGCTTTAGATTTAAGATCCAGCTCTAGGCTTAGCCTTATGAGTAGCCTTTGGCTGCAAGAGCCATAACTAGGACTGACCAATCAGAGCCTTGCCAGGGGTGCAACACAGTAGTCTCAAAACCAGCAGAATGCAGCACCTGGTAAGTAAAAGTAATTGGGTAAAATAGGAAGTTACCAGCGAGTTCACTTCTTTACTCTGGCCACTGCACCCCAGGTGGATTTTCCTCTCCCTAAGGGCTTCGGATGAGTTTTTGCCCACTGGGCCATTTGAGTCTCATTTGAAGGACCTGGAGATACTCGGCTTGGAGGAGAGAGAGAAAGCTTTGGTAGCTGGGTGAATGGTTGTCAAGTCTCAGATCCGTTAACCTTGCTCTCCTTGGGTAGAATCCAGAACAGTGAATGGAATTTACAGGTTACAGGATTAGGCTCAATGTTACATGACAAAAAACTTCCTAATTAAAAGCCCTAAGGGCTATGTCAGGAGGCCATGGGTTCTTTCTCTCTTTAGGTCTTCAAGGACAGGCTGGACTTGTCTCAGATGTTATAGAGGGGAGTCTTTCTTAAAAGTGGGCTGTCTGCCAAGGCCCCTTCTCCATATTGGATTCTGGGATTCCATGAGCAAGCATGAGCCTCAAATCCCTACAGACTTGAATAAGAAAATTTCTCTAGCAGAACCTTAACTCTCCTCCAAATGCTCTTCCTCCCAATTTCATGGTATTCCCATAAATGAAATGCCAGAATGAGTGTAAGGCTGTCCAATCCATTCTGGACTTTGCTCTGTACAATTACCCTAGCTGCTTGTAGGGCTATTGGGAGAATCAAATGAGATAATGTATTGCCTAGGGGAGTAGGGGTGGGCAGGGAGGGCTGACCAGAAGGACAGAGAAGAGAGCTTTGAACTGCAGCCTCCCAAAAGGAATAGTCTAGCATGGGGAAGGAAGGGACAAGCCAGGATAGATTAGTTCCATCAGCCTTCTCAAGAAGCATAATTTTGTATTTCTTTAAAGTCAGTAGTCAAAAATGTGTGGAAGAATCACCTATCACCAAGTGATATTGAGCACCTACTATGTGCCATGCTGTGCAATCAGTGCTGGTCATACAAGTATAAAAGTGAGATAGTTTCTGCCTTCAGGGAACTTATAGTTTAAAATGAAGAGGAATGAAGTTCTAGTTCTTCTTGGGGGAGCTGGGAATATTTTGTACTTCAATTTCATCATCACATCTGAAACTTCTCTTTTTAATACATAAATTTCACCATTGCTTCTGAAATTCTTTTCTTTTAGCCTCCTGTTACCTCTTCTTTCCATTAGCTAGGGGAGTGAGAAGCCATCAGGGAAGGGATATGAGTCACAGGATGAGGAAGGAGTAGTGGGAAAGAAATGGGGGGAGTCACTCTTCCTGTTCTTTTCATACCTCCTTCCCTCTCCAAACTTGTTTGAAGTGGGAATACACAAACTCCCCTACTGTGACCACCTCCCCTCCACCCCAAAATGTGTCACATATCGTAGGAGGTCATGGAAGGTTGGTTGAATTAACTTGACGGTTTGTGGGGTATGTTAGTGGCTGAGCGCTTTTCGTCATCTTCATCATCTATGGAGAGAAAAGTCCGGGAGGGTTTCTTTTACTCTCCAGCCAAAAAGCATATGCTGTTTACACTCTCCTGAGCTCCAAAGGGGAGGATCTGAATGAAGATGTCTGCATTTGACTAATGTTAGCAATATTTCCATTAGGAAAGCCAAACTTCTGGAGTAATCCAGTGGCAGCTAGCCCACCCGCCCTTCTAGCTTTTCCAGAGCTGTGGATTTCTCTTCAATGGTTGGTTTTAGAGACCAAAGAGTTTGGACATAATCAGGAATTGAGTTATGGTAGTTATGGCTGTACCTTTAGCCATCATGTCAACACATGTCACTGGATATGTGGCCTCCTCCTAGTGGGCCATTAATTAATTTCATTCATTAAGAATGGAACCTGGAGAGAAACACAGGATTGCAGAACTGGAGGGAACCTCAGGGCCTAAATTATCCAAATCATATTCCCCAAAGTATCCCCAGTACAATATGGCTTACCAGGGGTGATCCTGACTTTGGGGGACCAGTGAAGGGTTTTGGACATGGAAGTCATGGGATCAGGTCATTGTAATAGGAAGATTAATTTATTATACACACTCACACCCACACCCACATCTATCTATCTATCTATCTATCTATCTATCTATCTATCTATCTATCTATCTACCTAGTGTGGAGGACCTCATTCCATTTTAGATAGCTCTAATTTGGAGGAAGTTGTTTTTTTTCTGACATCAAATCTATATTTGTCTCTTTGTGACTTCCAACCTTTCCCTTTAGTTCTGCCCTCTAGGACCAAGCAGAGCAAATCTAATCCCTTTTTCTCTCTAATCCTTAAAGAGGGCTATTGTGTGCCCCTGAGCCTTCTCTTCTCCAGGCAAAATATTCCCAGTCCCACCAATATATCTTAATGCCTTCCCCTCTCTGTAAATTATTTATATTTATATATACTTACATGTGTCCATTCTGTCTTTCCCTAAAGAGCAGTAGCTCCTTGAAAGCAGGATCTGTTTTTTTGGGTTTTTTTGTCTTTGTATTCCTAACACCTGGCAAAGAATAGGTGCTTAATAAATTCTTGATTCATTGGCTGATGCAGCAAAAACTTGAGGTCCTTCACCATTGTACATGCCCTGCTCTGGACGTTGTCCAGCTCATTGATGTCTTCCCTATACTGTGGTGCCCAGAACCAAATATGGTCATCCACTTGGGATCTGATTAGGCAGAGGGCAGTATGTTTATCTTCTCCTTATTCCTGAATGGAGCCATTGTTTCTGAGGACTTACATTTAACTCTCCAAAATGGAAGAGCCTCGAGAAAAGCTTGACCAGCACAACCAGAGATGCGCAGAGCATGGCCAAACCAAAAGCCAGGTCAAGGGTTTGTAGAATCAGGTGGTACTCTTCATAGTGGGGTGGATCCACACATATTGATGGGTATCTCATATAAGGAAAAGGAAACATCACTGCATAACCCAGATAATTGGTTCCAGCAATTCCTGAGAATGAGTAGTAGCAATATGGCCCCAGAAAGGCAGATTGTATAGCAATTGCCATTTGAAGTGGGCATCCAATGACACTCAGGATGGCAAAGGTGAAACTAGCTTCCCACTGAAAAGGAGACAAAGGAATTGTTTGTTATTTTTCATGGGGATTGTTTCCAAATCTTCATGGTAAACATGAAATAAAACATCCTGGCTTCTCCTCCTTCCTCTTAGTCATGGGAAGGCAAGAGGTTCATTCTCTCCTTCCCAGACCTTTGTATTCTCCTTTTCAATTAGCAGCTTGGCAGCCAGCAAAGATAAGAGAGGAAAGCTACTTTCAGCCAAAGATAGAGAGAGATAGCTTCTTCATTCTGTGGAGCTTTCACCCTAATATCTGGGTGGTGGCATCACTACTCTTTGGGGCAAGGAAGACAATGGAGGGAGTCATTCCACTGAGCAGCAGAGTCTTGAAGATACACTAATATTAATATGGGCATGATAAGGGTAGGGACTAGACCTTTGATATCACTGGAATAGGGAACTCCCAGATGAGGAAAGTCCCTCTACTACTACAGTTCAGCATCTCCTCTTCTACTTATAGTGTGAAAGAGTTGCCTAGAATGCCTAGAGGTGAGCTGACTTACCTGCCCAGGGTCACATAGACAGTATGGGTCAGAGGTAGGTCATGAATTCAGGTCTTCCTGGCTCCAGCTCTCTCTAATAGACATGGAAGCAAAAAAAGGTGTCCTACACTTCCCTCCTTGTGCCCTTGTAGAAAGAAGAAGTAGTGCAACTTGGGAAAGCACTGGCCTTGGAGTTAGGAAGACCCGAGTTCAAATTCTACCTCTTTAAGCTTCAAGTGACTCTCTTAAGACTTATCTAGTAAGTTGTAAATGGATAGCAGTCTTGAATTGGCATTGGTGGAGAAAGTTACCATGTCTATGAAGTTAACAGCTTCCTGACATATTGACTCAATAACAGTGAATAACGTCACTTAACCTCGATAGGCCTCAGTTTCCTCATCTGTAAAAATAGGGGATTAGACTAGGTCTAATGTCCCTTTCAACTGAAAAACTATGATCATATGACAGGAAACTGTAAGGAATAGATAAGAAGTTTGAAAGAAAAACACTTATTTGAAAAAGTTAGATTCTTGTATTCATCCTATACACCTTTACATAATTAATTAATCTTCTGCACGTGTGGATCTAATCATCTCACTCCCCTGTTCACCATCCTCCAATAGCTCCCTATTGCCTACTGAATGAAGGGCAAGCTTAATATCTATCATTTGGCTTGTCCCTTTCAAGCTGCTTACTTACTCTATATGTGGCATACCCTCTCCTCCAAATCAGATGGACTGTTCCTTGTTTCCAGGGCAAACCTTGTATGTTACCCCTTCCATGTTTTTGCATACATGGCCCTTAAAATGCCCTCCATCAATGGATATCCTGCTCATCCTTTGAAACTCAGCTCAGCTACAATCTATACCATGAAATCTTACTTGTAACATCCAGCTAGGACTATCTGTACTTTCTTTGAACTTCTCTGACTTTTTGAATATACTTCTCTTAGGTACTTAGAACATTCTCTGATATTTGTTTCTAGTTATTTACAGGATCATAGTTGGAAGGGATCTTATTGATCACCTAATCCAGTCTCTTCACTCCATTTTGCTGTGTCTAATATTTTATCTCCATTACCAGATTACAGACTCTTTAAAGACAAGGAATATGTGTTATTTACATTGGATTTTCTTTAGTGCTTAAAACAGTAGGCATTAAATGTGTTTTTAACTGGATTTAATTAAATTCTGACTCTATCACTCTCTTACTCTGAGATCTTGGGGGAAGGAAAAGGAAAAGAAATAAGCTTTTATCTAGTGCTTATTATGTGCCAGGCGCCCTTGTAAGTTCTTTGCTAATATTATTTGATCCTCATAACAACCCTAGCAAGTAGATACTGTTATTATTCCAAATTTACAGTTGAAGAAACTGAGGAAAACAGAGGTTAAGTGACTTGCCCAGAGTCACACAGTTAGTAAGTGTCAGAAGCTGGGTTTTGAAGGAATTTGAGGAGATTAGAACTTCAAGTGGTAGTGGGAATTGGGTGAACCACACTGACTCCATGTTGTGACTCAATCTAGCTTGGTTCACTTTCTACTCAATTGTGAGTCTAATACAATTTCTGTCTTGTCAGAAAACTACTCAATTGTGGGAATTGTGAGAAAACCTGGCCCTGTGTGGCTGGGAAGCTAGACCCCTCGACCTGCTACCTAGAGACCCTTAACTAAAGACCTATGTTATGCTGACCAGAAATGCAGCCAGATCTGAAGATGGATGCAAAGAGCTTTCTCACCATTATACATCTCAAGCAGACACATATGTCTTATGTGAAAACTGGCCTATACTGGTTAATTAATTATTGTTATTAGTTATTGAATACTGACACTTGGGGGGAGTGGGACACCTGTTTTTTTTTTTATTTCAAGGAATTTCACCTATTCACTTTCCCCCTTCCAATTTGGAAAGTCCCTAATCTTTCCTCCAATTAGAAATCAGATTACCTAATTTTATATCCTGGTTAACGGTTTTCTTTTAATTAATTGGCTTTATTTGATTAATTACTTTTAATGAATAAAAATCTGTTTCCCCCTATTCGAGGTCCATTCCTAAGCTGAGGAGGCCTAGTCCTGATTTGTTGCCCAATTGGTATGCACTGCTTAATAAATAGATATGCTCAGAAGCTTGAACCTTTGTTTCCTCAATCATTTCATCTGTCATCTGCCACAATTTAAGCTTGGGTCTTCTTGACTCCAGGCCCCGTGTTCTATCTGCTTCACCACCTCATTGATCTTGGGCAAGTTGTTTAATTTCTCTGAGCCCTAGTTTTCTCATCCATAAAATGAGGGGGTTACAAAAGATGACTTCTGAGGCTCCTCCTAGCTCTGAATCTATGATTCCATGAACCTACATTCACTGAGCTTAAAATGATGACCTCAGGAAAAGTCATTCCCCTCTGTGGCATAAATAAAGTGCAAGGGAGAAATTCACTATGGGCATTTTATCCACATTTCCAATTTGGGGGCATTTCTACACCCTGTCTTTGTAATGCCAACTTATATGATCCTACTATTTTTTTTCTTTAATGTTCTACTTTTATTTCAAAGAGGCAGTAAAGTAGATTGATTCGTGCAAGACTTTCAGAGTCAATGGTTGAAATAAAGATTTCTGAGCTAACCCTCAGTTTATCAGATTCAATGAACAGAATTCTTCTTCCCTTGAAGATCGAAGATTTATCTTTAGGAGGGTGATTTTAAAAAAATGAACCACCTTTGGACATTAGAAGGAATCCCAAAGGTGGAGCACTGGGTAGGGGTCAGAGCACCTGAGTTTAAGTCCTGCCTTTCCTACTTACTCCCTAGGTGGTCATGGAAAAGTCATTAATCTTGCTGGACCTGGGTTTCCACATCTTTAAAATGGGTGGAGAGTTGGACAAGATGGATTCCAAGGTCTTTTATAGCTCTATGGTTTTGACATCCCCAACCACTCCATAGTAAACACCTGTACACTTACCAGAGATCTTTGTGTCTGCTTTCTGTGAGCCCAGAGGACAAGAATGCCAGCAATAACTACCTATAAGAAGAAAAATAGAGGAAAAATGTCAGTGAATGAGTTCATGACTAAAAAGGATTCAGTTCATCTCATGGCATGATGGGTCTACCATGTGCCAGAAAGGGCTACAGATGGCAAACAGCCAAACAAGAGATGTGTATTTAAGAATCCTGTGGTGAGGAGTGAAATAAACCATCCTTGTGGTAAAGGCATAGTTCCTATAGGGACAGAAGGCCACTTCCTGGTTCACCAGGATCCTAAGCTCATAAACACAGAGGCATCTAGGAGGCAGTATGTATAGGGTGCCAGACTTGGAGTCAGGAAGAACTGAATTCAAATCCTGTCCCAGATATTTACTTAGTTGTGAGGTCTTGGGGAAGTCACCTAACCTCGCTCAGCTTCAGTTTTCTCGTCTGTGAAATGGTGATGGTAATAGTTCCTACCTCCCAGAGTCATTGTGAGGTTCAAATATAATGAGATAATATACATTCATGTATGTATGTAAATATATATATATAAAAAACTTTGCATATCTTTTTTAAAATTAATTTATTTTGATTTATCAACAATCACGTCCATAAGCTTTTGAGTTTTACATTTTTCTCTCCTTCCCTCCCCACCTCCCGTCCCAAGATGGCTTGTAATCTGATATAGGCTATACATATACATTTGTATTAAATATATTTTCACATTAGTGATGTTGTAAGTAAGAATTAGAACCTAGGAGGAACCACCAGAAAGAGGAAACAAAATGCAACAGAAGAAAAAAAATAGCAAATAGTATGCTTCGATCTGCATTCAAACTCCATAGTTCTTTCTTTGGATGTAGATAGCATTTTCCATCATGAGACCTTTGGAGATGTCTTAGATCTTTGTATTGCTGAGAAGGGTTAATATCAATATTAGTCATCGCACAATGTGGCTGTTACAGTGTACAACGTTCTCCTGGTTCTGCTCACTTTATTCCGCATCAGACCATACAAGTCTTTCCAGGTTTTTCTGAAATCTTCCTGTTCATCATTTCTTATAGCACAATAGTATTCCATTACATTCATATACCACAACTTGTTCAGCCATTCCCCAATTGATGGGCATCCTCTCAATTTCCAATTCTTTGCCACCACAAAAAGAGCTGCTATAAATATTTTTGTACATCTGGGTCCTCTTCCCATTTGTATGATCTCTTTGGGATACAGCCCTAGATAACTTTGCATATCTTAAAGCACCATATAAATGTCAACTGTTATTATTATTAGATATGAAAGTGAACCCAGAGGCCATTTAGTACAGCCCTCTCATTTGTACAGATTATGGAACTGAGAAAGTCACTCAGGAAATAAGTGGCCCATGTAGGATGGTTACTACCTCTATGGCAATTAAGCAAGATAGCATGTATTTTACTTTATAACCTTTTAAATTAATTTATCAATATTCTTTTTATTAATGTATTGATTTAATTTTATTGCTATATTAATTTAATACAATAATCATGGACATTCATAGAATCCTTTTTTTGTAGGGAACTCCCAGTGTGAACAAACCTTCCATTGGTGTGGAGTAGAAACTCATCTGTAACAGAGTTTTTTGCATCCCCAGGACTTAGCCTCGATCTATGGCACATAGTAGGAATTTAATAAATGTTTGTGGATTGAATGATTGAGTTGCCTAAGGTGTTTGGCGATTTGCCTGGGGTCACACAGTCAGTTTGGGTCAGAGGTAGGACTTGAAGACTCCTATCCATTATGTCAAGTTGCCTTTCTTAATCCTTTTAGCTTTGCAAAATTGTTTGTATACATAATTTCATTTGATCTGCAGCCTCTGGGCCTCAGAAGGGACTAGATTAGATGTTCCCTAAAGCATCCTCCTACCTTGAAGTCTGTGATGCTATAACCCTCACAACAGCCCAGTGAGGTAGATATTTATTGTTGTTGTTGATGATGATGATGATGACGATGATGAAGATTCATTTTTAGTCATGTCCAATTCTTCATGACTCCATTTGAGGTTTTCTTGGCAAAAACACTGGAGTGATTTGCCAGCTCCTTTTCCAGCTCATTTTACAGATGAGGAAACTGAGGCAAACAGGGTTAAGTAACTTGCCCAGGGTCACACAGCTAGTAAGTGTCTGAGAACAGATTTGAGCTCAGGAAGATGAGCCACTATCTATTGCACCACCTAGTTGCCCAAGGTAGGTATTGTGGATATTATTAGTCCCATTTTACAGACTAAAAAAATAAGCTTCAGAGAGACCAATTGATGATAGGGCAAGGGATTTGATCTCATAAACTCAGGTCTCCCTTAACTTCAAAGTCTCACATTCTTTCCCCTATATCCCACTGCCATCATGTTTTATATTGATTAGTATTTTGTATTGATTAGTGTAACGATTAGTATCGTTATTCCCCGGGAAGATAAGTAAGTTTGTTAGAGAATACAGAACCAAGAAGTAACGGTAGGATAGTTTTTTCCATTTTTGTTCTCTAAGGAACTCTGTAGCCTCTGTGGGTTAGGGTAGTATAACAGACTAGGGGACTCTTTCTCATGTAATCAAGATCTGCCATGAAAATCAATTCAGGATGGAGATTTTGTTGTTTTAGCTTCAATGATGCCATTGCCTTAGAAGGGGAATCCATGTATTCTGTGTCAGCAGGAAGAAAGACTGGTGTGCGGGATAGAGTTCTTTGAACAACAAAGTGAAAGGTTGCATCAGAGCTCAGCAAGGAAGAGTCGTTGAGAAATCTTGCCAGGTCCTTGGTTGGGTTGAGTACCAGGTATGAAGAGTGGGAGCTCTGTGGTCAGTCAGGCTTGAGACTATTTCTTCCCAACTTACAAATAATGTGTCATGGAATGTTCTGTGGTTGAAAGAGGACCCCGGGAAGAGTTGTGCCTGGAACAAGATTTAGAATGTGAGCAGGTCTAAAAATGGTACCACATGGGCCTCTGTTGGACAGATCGACGTGGCGCTACACATTGTATCAACAATTTTAAGGAAAAAGGAAATCCAGGACGTTGCCCAAGCTGGTTCTGTGGCTTGCTGCTTTTGTAGACTGACTCTTTCCAGGTCTGGCAGATTTATTGTTTTGAGACCTAAATTTTTATTTTCCTGGCATGTTTCGTTTTGAATTTTGGATTTGAAGAATTTGCAGAATTTTTTTTAAGCCTCCTCATGTAGCTGAGCCTGAAAATTCAATCTTGGCATGGCCATCCTATAAAGATCCCATGGATAAAAACTGAACCATCTGTAGTCGTGAGTGTTCTGCAATTGGAAAGGTTTCCAGGGACCCTATAAGATCTGGCCAGCATAAATAAAACAACCCCAAAACCCAAGTGTGATCAAGAGCCATTGTTATAGTGATCTCGGGCTGGAGGACCATGATCAAACTCTTTTACAACCAGTATTTTCAAAGGAAGAGGACCTCAGTTCACACTTGATGTACATGTGGTTAATTGAATAAAGAAAATCTGAAGTGGGATACCAGTTGAGGAGGTTTGATCCCCCCCCCCCCCCTTGGCTTCCCTTAGAGGAGAGAGTCAAAACTCTTGGACAATCAGTTTCCAATTTCCTCTAACTATTTTGGCATTCATACTGCCTTCTCTTCCCTTCTCAAGCTGGAGAATGCTGTCTGCTTACTGTGGCCTGGTATTTTTGTGAGGGTTGCCTCCAGCTTGAATTTTACTTTGTTTATATAGAACTCTGAAAAAGACCTTTCAGGGAGGAGGGTGCAACAGGAATGCAGCTATGAAATTGTAAAATCCGCCTTGTGGATGGTGCAGGAGGACTTGGCAAAGCATGCCCACCATCTTTAGCATGGGAGAATGGGAGGGGAGAGCATGGACTGGCCCCCTACTTCACCCTGCACTTGAAATTTCCCCCTTTTCCAACTATGTTTCTTTTCTAGGGGGTGAAGGGAGAAGAAATATTAGATTGCAGAGAGACGGGAAGAATCAGAGGAACTCTATGTCAGAAAGGTATCAGTAAGGGGAGATGAAAACATAGGCTATTGAGTACCAGGGGGACCTCAGATACCATCCAACCCTCTCATTTTGCAGATGAGGAAACTGAGGCACAGAGAAGTTACACAATTTGCTCATGCTCCAGGTAGTAAGCATCCCAGGCAGGATTTGAACTTTGTTCCTTTGATTTCAGAGTCAGTGATCTTCCCATTGTTCCTTCCCCCCCACCCCCACTGCCTCCTAAGGAATAAATATGAGTGAGAAATAGAGGCTATATATATATATGTATATACACATACACACATATACATATATGCACATAAATACGTATATACACATATATACATATATATCACTATCATTAATACTGATATTAATTTTCACTTATTGGAGATGGTCATTTTCTATAATTTGAATTAACAAGCTTTTATTTTCTCACCCTCCAGTCTTTCCTCCCCAATCAAAAGAAGAAAAAGAAAAAACAAACCAACCCTTGTAACAAATATGCATAGCTAAACAAAATAAATTCCTTCATGGTTATGGCCATGTCCTAAAATGTACTGTGTGTCTCTTTGTGCACGTTGTATCCATCATCTCTCTGGTGGGCAGTAAATAGCATCACTGGTCCTCAGGAATGGTGGCTGGTGCAGTGATCTGAGTTGTTAAGTCTTTCAAAGTTCTTTGTCATTACAGTGTTGGCTACTCTCCTGGTTCTGTTCAGTTCGCTTGAATCTGTTTATATGAGTCTTCCCAGGTTTCATCCCTTTCATCATTTCTTATGGCACAGAGGTATTCTATTACTATCGCAGCCCATAATTTGTTTAGCCAGTGTATCTTTCCAGACATATCTCCTTACTCCCCTTCATTCACTTTACATTCCAAACAAATAGTCTGCCTGCTGTTCACCCATAGATCACATTTTAACTCTTGCCTTATTCACCTGGATAAAAGGCAAGCTGGTCCGAGGAGCAGACAAAGCAGGTGAGTAATTACACACTGTGACTTGAGAGGCTGTCAAAGATTCCTTCCTCCATTGGCCTGCCAGAAATTTTTTTTGTGCCATTTTTTGGGTTTCAGCATTATTTCCCTAGGCAGCTCCCACTAAATGGCTAAAAGATAATCGCTGAATGTGTTATGTGGAAGAAGTAACGTATTAATCCACCATTGGCAACCATTAACCCAAGAGCAGAGATCCAGCTTTTGGATTAATGTCAGCTTGCTAAAAAAAAAAAAAAAAAAAAAAGGTAACTTGGGACATGGGATAGTTTTGATATAGTTGCTTGAGCTGGGAAAGGTCTCTACTTTAGAGTGTTACTTGGGAAGCATTACTACTTTGTGCAGGCAGCCCTCACTTACTGTCCTTTCGCCTCTCACTCATTTCATCCTTACATTGTCTCCTTATTGCCTCCCCAGAGTTGTGAGCACAGGTTCTGTTCCTTTAACATAACCCCGAGCCCGTGAGGTGGGGGTGGGAATGGGGCTGGAGGGTGGGAAAGGCAGCAATGACCTGGGTTTAGAGCAGCTGCCCAATCCTGGTTTCCTTGGGTCAAAGGCAGTTAAGCTCCAAACTTGAAACTTGAAAGGAATGGAAAGCCAAAAAAAAGTAAAACAAACACCAACTTGTAATCAGCTGTAAATCATCTCCCTCTCCCTTCTTTCTTTCTCTCCCAGACACAAAAAGTCTCACTGAAGGCAATTTTCACATGGAACTAAGAGGAATTGCTGAAAGGAAGGAAGGAATGTTAGGCATTGTTAAGTTCGATTCAGTTTGACACTTGTTGCTGTGTGATTCTGAGGAAATTATTGTAGTGAAAAAGGGCTAAGAATCCCAAAGATTCACTTAATGAAGGTCACTGGGGGGGCCACAGAACCCAAATGTTTGTTTAATCCCTTCCTCCCACCAGATACCCCATCATTGTTTTAGCTAGTGGGGGAAAGTGGACTGGTGGTGATGGGGAATTATCAGAGTAAATATGGTAACTTGGGGTTTGCATGGCCGCAATACCCCCAAAAGAACTCAAAGCATTTTCCCAGAATGGTGTAATCAGTTTCCCAGGGTCTAAACTACAATTTGGGGAGAAGCTGCCTTTCATGATTTGGATTAACTCTTTCTACAGGCAGTATGGCATTAAGGCTAGAGGGCAAACTTTGGGGTTAGGAAGACCTGAGTTCCAACTTACTTCTGACACATAAGGGCTATGTGACCCTGGGCAAGTCACTTAATCTTTTCAATGCCCCCAAAAGACTCTCTAAGACCACAAATTGCACAAAAGTTTCTGATCTGCATTGATATAAAGAATTTCCACAATAAAGATTCCTTATGCTAATGAAGCTAATGATCTAGACTCCTCATCTCTATCTATTTCTCTTTTCCCACCCCCTCAAATAACTAACTCATTTAGGCCACTTGGTTACTAAGTTACAGCTTAAGCATCCTCAATGACAATGTGATAAAAATTAATGTAGCTTCCAAGTACAAGTTGACACCGGGAGAACCTGACCCACTGCTTCATTAATTCTTACAATATCCTGGTTCAGTTGGCTAGCTAGCATATTAAGCATTTGGCACCTCAGTTTCTCGGTAAAGAAAAAAGAGAGAAAAGTCCCACAGTGAGCTTGGACTAGCTCAGGTTTCCTCTGTCCAGCCTAAAGCTCAGATTTCAGGATTTTATTTATTTTCTCCCTGCAGCCTGTTTCTCAGTGACTGATCTTTCCTATAGCCTAGTTTAAGGAGTCTGGGAAAGGACTTTGATTATACAACGGGGCAGAACAAAGATATGAAAACCCAATATGTGTGAAGCGTTCAGAGAACTTTGACCCTAACTAGCTATTTCATGATGGGTAAGGCATCTACTCTCTCTGAACCTCACTTTCTTCACCTGTAAAATAGGAATATGATATCTGTAGTAGAGAAAATAAAATCTACTTCATAGGGTTTCTCTGAGATATTATATGGCACAGGGAAAAGACCACCAGCTCCCAAGTCAACAGACCTGAGTTCAGACTCACTGCTGCCATTGTTCCTTATATGACCTTGACCAAGGTCACTTAGCCTCCCCAGGCCTCAGTTTCCTCATCTGTAAAATGAAGGGATTATCCCTTCCAGCTCTAAATCTGATTCTGTGACCTTAGAGCCCTATATAAATATCAGTTACTCTTACCTGTCTGATGGAGATGGGGAAAATGTAAGGACCAATATTTGTGACAGGGGCTTACAGATCCTTCAACAAGAGATTACAAAACATTGAAATACTAAACCTGCCTCCTCTTGTCCATGAAGAGGTTAGTGATCCATTGGCAAAAATCAAAATCAACATAATAGAAATGTATACTTAATGTCAATAAAGGCGTTTTTGAAGTCAAGATCAGCAGGTGATAATAGGAAGGGAAAGCTGTCAAAATGGTGGGGTGTCTTTTAAAAGGGAGTTCAATAGAGGACTCATTAGGGCCAAGGTCAGACTGTTAAAATGAGACGTCATTGAAAGAGGGAGCATGCGAAATTCTTTTTGGGGTATGACCCCCCATTCTCCACCCCCTCCTCAACCTTGGCTTATTAGAAATGTAGGCTGGTATGTAGCTTTTAGGCTTTATTTACACTAAGAATAGAGGAGTCTCCTTGAGTGAAGAGGAGAAAGTTTGTGTTGTGTTTATGTGTGGGGAGGGGTAGTATGGGAGGATTCACATAGATGGTCCAGAAACAAAGGTGGGCAAAGTTCCATAAGTAACAAGGGATTTAGGCAAAGGGTTCTAAATGGAGGCAGGATAGAGGAGAGGAGATAAGGCTGGAGATCGTACGATGCATAAAGGTTATGTGGCGTTGTGTAAAGAGTGAAGAATAAAGAATCTAGCCCAGGCTCTGGACACAAACTAGCTGTATGACCTTGGGCAAGTCATTTTTGCTTCTCTTCAATAGTAAAAGGAGGGGACTAGAAGCGATGACCTAGAAGGTCATGATTATGATTTTGTGAATCAACACCTATTTGTTGTCTACTGTATACAGGGCTCTATGATAGACATCATGAGGGATATGCAAAACCTAGGCTATGATTAAACAGATGGTGAAGGATAGACCCCAAGTGGTCAGAAGGAGAAGGGAGCTAGGAACTGCCATATTTTCTTATTGGCAGGACTAGTTCTAGAGAAAATTGCTAGGTAGAGATTGTTTTTCCATCTCTTATTTCAGGGACATTCCTGTCACCCCAAGTCCTGGTCTGGGGTATTGAAGTGGTGAGTGGATAGAGTGCTGGACCTGGAGTCAGAAAGAGCTCAAATCTAGCCTTAGACACCTACTAGCAATTGACCTTGGGCAAGTCACTTAACCACTCTATGCCTCAGTTTCCTCAACTATAAAATGGGGATAATAATAGCAACTACCTCCCAGGATTGTTGTGAGATAATTAAATTAAATGAGATAATATTTTTAAAGCACATACCTCAGGACCTGGCATATAGTAAGCACTTAATAAATGTTTGTTCCCTTCCCTTTTCTCTTGTCCTTGCCCACTCATAAACCCACCCTCTGAATAGCAGCTCAAGGGAGATGTCTTCAGAATCTTCGGTTACATATGTTCAATCTCATAATTATTTATTAAGTGCCTACTTATTCTGGCTATCATTATGTTCAAGGTCCTGGGCATAATAAGAACTAGACTTTATATAGTGTTTTGAGATTTGCACAGTGCTTTGTATATATTAACTCATTTGATCCTCACAACAACCCTAAGAGATAACGGTTATTATTTCCCCCATTTTGCAGTTGAGAAAACAGAGGCAGACAAAGGTAAAGGTGACATGTCCGGGATCACACAGAGCCAGTAAGTATCTGGCGCTGGATTTGGGTTTCCTGACCCCAGGTCTACCCACCGCATCTAGCTGCCAGATGATTCAGACCATTTTACAGATGAAGGAATTGAGGCCCAGAGAGGAAAAGGGACAATCCCAAGGTGACAAAGCTAGTTAGTAGCAGAATGGGGATTGTGACCCAGGCTTCCTTTCTCCCAGCTGAGTGTTTCTGCCACTATGACTCAGAAGTACAATGAAACTCGATATCTGTTGTAACAGAATAACAGCATTTCAGAGTTGGAAGGGACCAAACCATGCCTGGAAAACAGTCCCCTCTTCAACACTCCACAAATGGGATATCAAGCTGAAATTTGTTTCTTTTTAACTTTTCCTCATTGTTCTCCATTCTCCTCTCTGGGGCAAGGTTAAACCATCTTTCATATGAAAGCCCTTCAGATACTAGACAACAGCGATTATGATCCCCCTAAATCTTCTCTCCTCCAGGTTAAACATCCCAAATTCCTTCAACTGCCCGTCACCCCTCAGAGCAAGGTAAAATCTTGAAGTGCCTTCAAAGTCAAGTCAAATCATCCAGTCAAGATGAAATTATGCTCAGTGGGACTGTAGCAGTGTGCATTCGTCTCTCTTATTTTTATTACTTTTTTTCTCCTCAAAGTTTATCCTCATATTTTCAAAATTAAAATATCAGGAAACAAATTCCAAGAATATCTCAGAGCATCTGTTTAGGGGGAAAAAGAGATAGAATAAATCAAACAGCTTTTCCGATGTACTGGAATAATCAGTCATTATTTGCTGCATAAAATAAAATGGAAGTATCCAATTAGGCCAGTAATTACAAGAATGACATATTTCTATTTTAGTCAATGATCTCCAGTTGTGGCACTCACCACAATTTTACCTTATGAACATTATATAGAATTTCAGGAGGTGGGGATCTTTCTGTCTCATTACATTTAATAAAACGTGAGTCCTACCAAAGCTCCATTCCAGATGGGACAAGCGATCCGGGCACTCCATCCGGTGAACCAAATCTTGCAGGAGAATACTGGGAAGAAAGCAAAAATCCCAGAGAATATGCTCAGTATTCCAAAGATGATAAGAACCAGGCTGGCATATTGGAATGGGCTCTGCATTTTTTCCTGAGTCTAGAAGTCAAGAATGTTGTGTCACCAAAGCTTGGCTTGAGGTATGTCTTTAAACAAATGTCTCTTAGATGCTGTAACCATGGCACTCAAGTGGCTAACTTCTTGGGAAAGGAGAGATTCTCTTTGTACCCTCTCAAAGGTATGATAAGCAATAAACAACATATTCTTCATAAAGGTAACAGGATTTGGTCTGATTCTAGTGTGTTTTCAGCTAGAGAGAGAGAGAGAGGAAGGCTGAGAGATGGGAGGAAGACAAGTAGAGAGACAGGAAGAGAGAGAGGTGAGAGGGAGGAAGAGAAAGAGCAAACCTGTGAGAAGACAGGGCTAGGGAGAGGGAGACAAGAGAAAGAGGCAGGAAGAGAGGTAGAAAGATGACAAGAGAAGTAAAAGGGGAGAGGGAGAGAGAGAAGCAAAGAAGTGATGAAGAAGAGGAGAGAATAGAGGGAGAGAGAAAGAAAGAGGTGAGAAAGAGGAGAGACTAGAGGGAGAGAAAGGAGAGAAATGAGAAAGGAGAGGAGAGGAAAGAAGGAGAGACAGGAAGGCAGAAGAAGGGGAGAGAAAAGGGAGAGGTGGAAAGAGGAGAGAAAGAGAGAAGGGAGGAGAAGGAGAGGAAAGGATCTAGAGAAAAAGAAAGAGAAAACAGAGGGGGGAAACAAAGAGAGCAAAGGAGGGAGGGGGAAATAGAAAGAGATGAAAGTGGAGGAGAGGAGGAAAGTAGAGATGAAAAGAAAAAGAGAGGAGATGAGGGAAGGTGAGAAAAGGAGCAAAGAGGATAGGGCAGAGAGAAAAAGAAGTGAGAGAAGAGAAAAAGGAAAGAAGAAGAGAGAAAAGAAAGGAAATAAGAAGAGGGGAGAGATAGAAGGAAAACAGATAGATTACTGGGTATTTTTAGAGATTCCCCCATTATTTTGTCCTATCCTGGTCTGGTCAGTGACCACTTCCTGGCTCAGTCAGATGGGAAGATTTGCTGACTCTAGTCACTGTTTTTTTCCATCACAAAGCCCTACATAAATCAACATTTACAGTCCAGTTTCCCATAAAACAGACAGCTCAGACCAATGTTCTGCTCATTCATGTTTTGCAAACTCCAATCACTTGGGGCCAGGGCAGCCTTTCTCTACCTTATCGGCTCTCACCATTTTTGTATCACTGGAATTTGTATCACTGGAGTAGGTGATTCATTAGAAGTGGATTCATCCTAAAAATGGTTTTATTCTATTAAAAAACCCCTATATGAAAGTTTCATCATTGAGCTCTCCTCCACTAACTGTTATAAATTCCCTTAATTTAACCAACTATGGTGATTTCATTTAATGGGCCTCTCTTCAAACTTTTTTTATTCCATGCCCAGTTACCAAGTAAAGGGCATAGAGATATAGGAGAAATGACAACTCTGAGCCATGATTTCACTGGTGAAGAAAACACTTTTGTTTTCATCTATTCTTGGATCAAAACTCAAGTTTTAGCTGCTGTAGCCTATGAACATTTAAACCATTATCTGTTAGCTTTTCACGTAAGGTTATACCTGTGTGGAGATGAAGACACTGAGATTTGGTCTGAAATCATTCATGAGGGCTGGGTGGCTGGGGCTTTGTCCCAGAGCAGTGAAATTAAAGTCACTCATAGCCCATGAAGTCAAACAATGTAGCTCAGTACCTGGTTTGGAAGAAGACTTAATTAAAATAGGAAGCTTGTTTAATCCTTTTGGTTGTGTCCAACTCTTTGTGACCCCATTTGGGGTTTTCTCGGCCAAGATACTCAAGTGGTTTCCCATTTCCTTCTCTAGCTCATTTTACAGATGAGGAACTGAGACAAAAAGGTTAAGTGACTCACCCAAGGTCACACAGCTAGTAAGTGCGGGAGGTCAGATTTGAACTCAGGAAGATGAATCTACCTGACCCCAGGCAGGGTACTCTGTGCACTATGGTGCCACCTAGTGGCCCCCAAAATAGGAAACTACCATATGGCAAACTGGGGTAGGGGAGATCTTTCATTACCTATTCTACTTCCCTCCAGCCCTCCTGAAACCTTACACTCCCTCTTCTTCTCATTCCCCTACGAAAATAAAGATGTGCTTCATGCTTACTATTCCAGGTAGAGTTCGTGGTCATCCACTGCTTCATGCATACTCAGGTATGCCCTCATGCAAACCCCTTCCTAAGTAACTGGTGTCCTTTCTTTCTTGAAATGACTTTGTATTAATAAGCATACAGACACACATACACATATATACACACTACATGTATAATATGCATACATGTGCACATATGTGTATCTATGTATTTAGTGTGTGTTTGTATTGACTTCTTTGTGCTCTCAAGGAATCCTTCTGCCTCAGTTAGACTGTAAGCTCCTTCAGGGCAGGAACTGCACAGTTGGTGTTATTGTTTTTCCTGATGTCCCCAGAGCCCAGAACAGTACCATATTTTTTTTTCTTAACTAGACCTATGATTTCATGAGTTTGGTGAAATCCAAGTTAAGAATTTAATGGATCACAGAATCATGTAGTGTCAGAAAAGCCTTTCAAAGGCTATTGAGTCTGACCCATACCCATAAGGAATCCCCACTCCAACATAACCAATGTGTGGCCATGTAGCCTTAGCTTGAAGACCTCTTAGGAGGGGAACCCCACCAACTTCCCTAAACATCCCACTCCAATTTGTGGCAGCTCGAATCATGAGGAAGTTTATCCTAGTGCCTTTTTGCCACTGTTTCTGCCCTCTAGGGTTAACAAGAACAAACCCTGATTCCTCTTCCAGATAACAGCCCTTCAAATACTTGAACATAGGTATGAAGCCTACCTGAGTCTTCTTTTATTCAAGCTGAACATCCCTAGTTCCTTGCTTTTTGAATGAGTGAATGAGTGAATGGCTTCCCTGTTACTGATAGTGTACAACATCCATTTTTAGAATGAATTCCACTTTCTAAAGAGATTCTGGATGAAATATTCTCTCTCTACTCTGTTAATGTTCTTTTCACAAATAACTTCCATGATGAACATCCCATCTTTGGCATTCTTTGGGGGAAAGAGAAATCAACAAGCTTTTATTAAGTGCCTTCTATGTGCCAGGCACTGCACTAAGTGATTTACAAGTATTTATCTCATTTAATCTGTTGGTACTCCTTGAGTAAAAAGATTCCGTATTTATCTATGTGCAATTATTCAAGATGAGGAGGGAGACTTTCACCTGATCTTGGAAAAATAATTTAAGAAGCCAAAAAAGGAAATTCCAAGTCTTTTTTTAAACTTAGGATCAAGCTGATATTATCAAATATGAAAAAGAACAATTAGTTTCAATATTATATAAACTGTTTGCAAAAACAGGAAAATTAGAGAGATGAGGGAAACTAACAAATTTCTTCTATGAGACAAATATAGAAAAACAGATGCCTGAACCAGGGAGAGATAAAGTATAAAAAGAAAAATGTGGACCAATATTCCTAACGAGAACTGATGTCAAAATAATGAATAATATATTAGCAAACAGGTTACAACACCATCCTGAAAAGCTTTAATGATATGATCAGGTTGGTTTATATGAGGAATGGTTTATATAAGGGTTGTTTTGATAGTAAGAAAGTTTAAACACAATAGACCACAAATAATAACGAAACCAATAATATCACATGATTATATCCATGGATGCAGAAAAACCTTTTGACAAAATACAACATACATTTGTATTTCAAAAAATTTGAAAGCTTAGGAATCAATGGACTTTTCCTTAAAAGGGTGAATAACAGCTACGTAGAACTAGGAGTTAGGATTATCTGTAATGAAGAAATGTTAAGGGGCCCATCTAATAGAATGAGAGGACAAAACACGGACATCATCTCTCACCACTATTATTTCATATAGTTCTAGAAATGAAAATTATAGAAATAAGACAAGAAAAAAAGGGAAGAGATATAGGCCATGAAGAAGTAAAAAACTGATACTTTTTGCAGATGACATATTTACTTAAATAACCTTAGTGATTGAATTTAAAATTAGCAACTTCAGTAAAATAGCAGGATATACATTAAGTTCACACAAATCATCACCTTTTCTGTATATCCGTAAAAAGAATCCCTAAGAACAAAACCCCCAAAACAAGAAGAATAGACACATCCTATTGAGAATAACTGTAAGATTGTATGAAATATCTTGGAATCTACTCACTCAGACCATCAATCAATCAATAAGTGCCAAATACTATGCTAAGTATTGAGAATGCAAAAATAAAGAGTCCCTGTCCTCAAGGGGCTTACAATCTAATGGGGGAGACAACATGCAAATAAATATATACAAAGAAAGCTACATACAGGATCAATAGGAGATAACTGACAGAGAGAAGACACTGGAATTAAGAAGGGTTAAGGAAGGCTTCCTGTAGAAAGTGGGATTTTAGTTGGGACTTAAAGGAAGCTGGGGAAAGCAGGAGGCAGGGCTAAGGAGGAAGAGCATTCCAGTCATGTGAGACAGCCAGAGAAAATGCCCAGAGCTGAGAGCTGGAACAGTCGGAGGCCAGTGTCACTAGATCAAAGAGTAGGTATTAGGGAGTGAGGTGTAAGAAGATTGTAACTGGAGGAGGGGGCTAGGTTATGAAGGGCTTTGAATGCCAAACAGAGCATTTCCTGTTTGCTCCTGGAGGCAAGAGGGAGCCACTAGTTTATTGAGTAAGGGGGTGCCATGGTTGGACCTGCATTTTAGGAAAATGACTTTACTGTCTGAATGGAGGATGAACTGGAAATGGACTTTACTGTCTGAATGGAGGATGGATGGGGAAAAATTGGAGGTGGGCAGACCCACCAGTAGCTATTGCAGTAGTCCAGCTGTGAGGTGATGAAGGCCAGCACCAAGGTGGTACCAGTGTCAAGGAAGAGAAAGGGGTGTATTCAAAAGAAGGTGCAAAGGTGAAACTGCCAGCCTTGGCAATAGCTTGGCTATGAGGGTGAGAGATAGTGAGGCGTCAGGGACTGGGAGGGTGCTGTTACCCTCTACAGTAATGGGGAAGGTAGGAACAGGAGGACACACACAACCATCACGAGAATACTACTAGCCATTCTTACAAAAATAAAGAAAAAATTAAATAACTGGAGAGATATTAACTGCTCTTGTAGGACCATGCCAGTAGTAAGTGATTAGAGTTTAAAACTGCATTGAGACATTCAGAACAACCTGTCTAATAAAACTTATGATCTAATCTAAATTAATTTAAAGATTCATTTTCATACCAATCAAACCACCAGAAAGTTACTTTATAGAACTAGATGAAATAAAAACAAAATCCAACTGGAAGAACAAAATATCAAGAATCTCAAAGGAAAATAATGAGAAAAAAAGGTAGAGAGGGAGAAGGAAAGGGACCTAGCAGTACCAGATCTTAAAATACGCTATAAAGCAATAATTATTAAAACCTTTTGATTTG
This sequence comes from Vombatus ursinus, assembly GCF_900497805.2. Classification (NCBI taxonomy): domain Eukaryota; kingdom Metazoa; phylum Chordata; class Mammalia; order Diprotodontia; family Vombatidae; genus Vombatus; species Vombatus ursinus. Next base: position 28,323,748 of record NW_020954588.1, read on the forward strand.
GGCTATGAAACAGAAAAGTGAATTGGTTGGACAGATTAGGTTCACAGGACCAGAAACAATTGAACATAGAAGTATTGTGTTTCATAAACCCAACCACATTTACTATATCTACTACTAGGAGTAACGGTGATAGATATAAAAGGTGATTATATATACACACATACATTATATATATAAAACATACACATGTAAGTGTTTATGAAAAGAGTCATTTCATAACTATGGAGTTTGGGGGAGTACTTGACCAAACAATGGAGAAAGATTGTTCACAGAAGATAAAATGGACAATTTTAATTATGTAAAATTGAAAAATTTTTGTATAAACAAAATCAATGGAGTTAAAATTAGAAAGAAAACAGTTAACTAGAAAAAATCTTAGGGGCAAATTTTTCTAATAAAGATTTTATATCCAAGATATACAGAAAATTTATACAAATACATAAGAAAAAAAGTCAATTTCCAATGAGTGGTTAGATGATATAAACAGAAAAAGACATATCAGCTATCAAAAACTATATGAAAATTGCAAATCATTAATAAGAGAAATGCAAACTATTACAACCCTGAGTCTCTACCTCACACTTGTCAGACTGGTGAATATGGAAAAAGAGGAAAAGAATTGTTGGAAGACAAGCATAATGCACTGCTAGAGCTGTGAATTGATCCAGTTGCTTTGGAAAGCAATTTGGAACCATACCCCCAAAGCCACTTAACATAGTCTTTGACCCAACAATACCACATACCCAGAAAAAATCAAAGAGGGAAAGGAACCATATGGAAGAAAATATTTGTAGCAACACTTTTAGTTGTATCAAAGAGCTGGAAACTAACTGGGGGCTCATCAACTAGACAATGGCTAAAAAATTATATGAATGGTATAGTATGGTATAAGATATTTCTGCATGATAAAAAACAGCAAAAGGGATGGATGCAGAGAAGCATCGGAGGTCTTGTATGTACTGATAAAGGATGAAGTAAGCTGAACAAAAAGAATTTATGCAATAACTACAAAATGCCAATAACTACTACAATGCCAAGAAAGATGTCGGAACTATGATCAATCAATAACCAATCAATTACTTCAAAAGACAGATGACGAATCACTTCTCATCCTTTGGAAGAAAGGTGATGGACCAGGGATGCAGCTTGAGAGACACACTTTCAAACCATACTGAATCTGGGAATTTGCTTTGCCTGAGTATTCTTATTTGTTAAGAAGGAGGGCTTTTATTTTATTTTTTTGGAGGATGTGGAGGGTGTAAGGAGGAGCCACCAGTGAGTGGGTAGGGATAGTAATATCCTCCCAAACAAAGAGAAAAGAATGAAATAAGCACCAATGCACCATTTTTTAAAAAGAAAAGACAGGAGAAGGAAGTTCAGAAGGTGACATAGAGTAGCAAGGAGTTATTGATACTCTCATTCTAAATTTATTTTAGAATAAAAAATGAGTTTATACATAATAGAGATTTATGGTTTCATATAAAATTCCCTTTTCTATTTTTTGTTTATGGAAATTTTTGTGTTTTTGATGTGTGTTAATTCAATAATTCAAAAAAAGAAAGTATCATAAAATGTCCTTCTTTGACACTGGGGGATCAGAAGAATGCCCTTATATAGATATAAGTAAAACATTTAACAAATTCTCTCATGCTATTTTTGTGGTTGTAATGGAGGTATGCGGACAACAGTACCAAGGGGTATCCAGGATTGGTTCAATGGCCAAATGTGAAGAGTAAACATTAATAGTTGAAGTCAACTTACCTGGGATCTCTAGTGAAGTGCCCTATGGATCTGTCCTTGTTCCTGCATGGCTTATTATTTTTTGTCAATGATTAGTATAAGAGTATAGATAATACTTTATATGGCAGGCAAGTCTCCTCAAAATCTGAAAAAGCTGGGACATTGGGTTGAATCTAATATGATAATAGGGTCAAATGCAGTCTTATACTTGTGTTTTTTTTTAAATCAGCTTTACAAATACGAGATGGAGTAGCTGGGATCAGACACCAACACATCTAAAAAAAATCTGGAGGTTTGGAGGAGACTATAAGTTCAACATGTAATATGGTAGCTAAAAAAAGAAACCGTATTAGGTTTAGGGCTGTAGAGGGAGCAAGGCTTAGTGCATAGAATTCTAGGCTTCAAGTCAGATTCAAATCCTGCCTCTGACACTTGTTAGCTTTGGGACCTAGGACAAGTCACTTAATTACGATGGATCTTGGACACCTGCGAAGCTGGAAGGAGTTTCCATGCTGGGATTTCCACACACTGAGGAAATTACCCTTTGCACATCTGCTTTGCATCTAGGAAGGTGATTCTTCTTGCTGGGGGAAACATGTCTACCCACAGCTAGAGTTGGGAGAGCCTTCGGAAATCATCTCATTTAACCTTCACTGGAATACAAGCTTCTACCACAATAAACACTCCTTACAAGTGGTCATTTCAATCTTTCCTCTAGCCAATAATATGCTGATAAATGTTTAACAACTGGCTCTTAAAAAAAAAAGTTTCCAGGACACATTTTAAAGTCTATGTTTGTGATTAACATTTTCTCCATCACTTCCCTAAGTCTAGATAATCAACAAAACAACAAATCAAGCCCTGATTTACAGCATTTGCCAATTTCCAAGGTGTAAATGCTCATACTGAACATTTAACAATTGGAGCCCAAGCTGGCTCCAGTATAGTCCTACCTCTAGGCTGCTGTCTCCCTATGTTACTTTTGGATGAATTTCTTTGTTGGGAAGTTTTTCTTTACATTGATCCTAAATCTGCCTCTTTATAATGTCCAACTATTACTCTTTGGATTAAGCCAAGCAGAATAAACCCAATTCCTCTGCCACATTACATATCCTCTTAAATTTGAACTCAGCTATTATGGTCCCCTGATTTATCTCTTCTCCAGTCCATATGCCCTCAGCTCCTTCAACTGATCCTTATCTAGCTTGATCTTAAGGCCTTTAACCATCCTGGCTGCCTTCCTCTGGACATTCTTGAATGCAGCATGGTGGATCCCATCCATGACCATGCCTAAAATGTAGTCCTGGACAAGGGTAAGGGATACAAGGAGTCACAATAAAAAGATAGAAAGTTTGGAGAATTAGCCTGAATCAGACAAATGGTCAGTTTCTTACATATTGACTCCCTGATCCTCCCTAGCCCTGATAAGCAGGGCCAGTAACAGAGCTTACATTTCTTTTAGTCTCTTGGATATCATCATCATCATCATCATCATAACTAGTATTTATGTAGCACCTACTATGTGCCAGGCACTGTGCTAAATACTTTACAAATATTATCTCATTTGATCCTTACAATAACCCAGGGTTGGGGGATAGGTTCTGTTATTATCCCCATTTTACCAGTGAGGAAACTGAGGCAGACAGAAGTTAAGTGACTTGGCCAAGATCACAGCTAATCAGTGTCAGGGGCAGGTTTGGAACTCAGGTCCTCCTGATTCCAGGCTTGGTACTCTAACCAATGAACCACCTAGCTGTCCTGATTTAATCTAGTAGATATTTATGAAGTGTTCCCTATGTGCAAAGCCCCTTGCTTGGTAAAGTGATTATTTTCCCTAATACAGTATATATAGAATTCTCCTGGGCACAGAAATTATGTGGACTGGATAAATATGGCACAATAAATATAATCTTGCTCAATCTCTTTTCCTCATCATGATCATTTTATAATAAAAAAAAGATTTGCCTCCACATTGATTCTTTGACTTTTAATTTAAAGTCTACTCTGGCGGAATCATCCAGTTTGATCTCTCTGTGGAACATTGAGTGTACTGATGCCTTGGAAAAAGTTGGTGATGTGCTGATTATGTTTCAAGCTGATGAATATGGTCTTTCTAAGTGGCTCTCCATGTTAGCTCTCTGGAGGGCCATAAGCACAGTCCTATGGGAGGTAGGGAATAGATTAAAATATGCCTCTCAGTCTTGGCTTAACAAAACTGCACTGTTTCTCCTGATAAAACTGTTACTAACATGTGCTGTGTGCTGGACAAACCATGGCATGTCAGTATGGCTGAAAATCAATTTCAGATTTGGGGGGGAGTTTAATTTGGATGAAAAGGAACTAATCTTTACACAATTGCTTTACACACATTTTGTTTGATCCTTGTGACAACCTTTTGAGGTAGGTACAACTGGGGTTATTATTCCCATTTTACATATAAGGAAACAGAGACTCAAGGAGATAAAATGTCTTGTCCATGGTCACATGGCTGCCAAGTGTTTGAAATGGGATTACAACTCAGGTCTTCTTCGTTGCATTGCTTCTCTCAATGTGACCTTTGGTCTCATTGATGTAGGCAATCCATCTCAAGGGGTAGATTGCAACCCATCTGTGCCTTCTCATCCTGTGTAGTTTTTCCATAAATGTACTCAATGAGCCGGAAGCCAACGTCTAGGTTTGTGGTTATTTTCTGGATACTAGTGCAGTACTGAGACAGTCCATTTGTTTTTCTATGTGCTCTCCACAAGACCAGTTCACCTCCTTTCCTGGTCCACAATGTCCATAATGATGTCTTTCATACCACTTCTCAAAAGTAAGCAAATGCTCATTGGTCAGGCTGCAGCTTGCTCAGACCTACCATTTGTGCATTGGGTTACTTGCGATTCTAATTCTTCTGTAAGGTTGTTGGATGAAGGAATGAAGATAAAGTTCTTTGCAAATCTCCAAGTACCATATAGTTGTGAGCTATTATGATTATGATTATGACTGCAGTGTTCCATGATTTTTAATCAAATAATGTCATCAGGAGCATTTAGGTGTTTAAGAAGGTGGGCTTTTGCTATGGGGCAAAAAATCATGGCATCTGAAAATACTGGATGCTCTCAAATGGGATTTAGCTCCTTAAGAAAGGAAAAAGATGGAAAGATGCTAAGTACAATTGTTCCATCCTGGTTTATTTAAGTAAGCAAGTGACTCTGAAAAATGTGTAGTTTGTCTATCACTGAAGCTCTAGGTTGACATAGACCATGTGTAATATTGGAAGTTCCTTAACCATGACAAACTGTGGCTCATGCCCCCCACCCTAGGTATCTTCTGGCAATAGCAGCATTTGGCTCATGTTTCTCCAAGGACCCTTCACTCCCACACAAGGATTCAGACTAATGAAATATATATGTATATTGGATACATTTTTTTAACCTGACAAAAACCACAAGTGACTCATACCAGAGCCCCTAAGTGCACAAGACATTTCCTCTTTTGTCTCTGATGAACTTTTGACTTCCCCAGTGAACTATGTGGGCTTCCAGACTTATAATGTCACCCTGAGTGGGGGAAGAGAATTTAGGTAGCTGCAGAATCAAATATCCCTCCCGTCTGGTCAATACCACCTTCCCCAGTGACACATATATTCCTTTTGACCACTATCCAGGCTTGGCCCTCTGACCAGGGGAAGGATCTTAAGTGACGTTTTGGTCCTCATGACTCACAATATCAGTAAAGGAATAGGTCTAGGCTCTTCTGAGTCATGGTTCCTTGCTGGGCCAAGCCTAACTTTCTATTGTGTTTCTGTTTGCTAGTATCTCTTTTTCTCCTTTCACATCTATCTGTGAATAATTTCTGTATAATTTTACCATGCAGGTGTCTGTTTAATATCTTCACTTCAGTTCTTCTGAAACAGCTCAGGGGCACAGTGGATAAAGCACTAGGTCTGAAGTCAGGAAGATCTGAGTTCAACTCCAGCCTCAGACATCTACTAGTGTATGACCCTGGGAAGTCACTTAACCTCTGTCTGCCTCAGTTTCCTCACTGGTAAAATGGGGATAATAACAGAACCTATCCCCCAACCCTGGGTTGTTGTAAGGATCAAATGAGATAATATTATAAATAATATATTATATAAATATATACTTATATTATTTTATATAAATATAATATATAATATTATAAAGAGCTAGGATTATTTCAAAGCAGTCTAAGAAAAAAAGATATCATCTCAACAGCTCATTATAAATTTAAGTGAATATCAAAGAAAGGTATTATCAGTGGAACAATGGGGATTTTGGACAAGGGGAATTCATACATTGACACCTCTTACTGCCACATTGGTAAAAATAAAGGCATTGACTCTGATGATCACAACTTTTTTTTCTTTTAGTTACACATGAACATTTATTTTTAGGTATATATGGGCAAAATAACGTGAGTAATTATTCACTCCTTGCACATAGTTAATGCTTCATACATTTTTGTGGTTTTACTGTATCATGCTCCCTAGTATTCAATGGGGGAAGTGGAACATTTGTGTCATACTACGTATGTAAATATATTGTTAGGTGGAACTTCTGAGGAGGGACTGACCAATTGGAGAAGAGGATCAAAGGGGTAGAGGCATCTTCCAGGGTGAGGAGGCTCTTGGGACATGGTAGAAAAGTCCTGAGAATCAGGAGTGGAGCTAGGAGAAGATCATAAGAGTGATTTGGGCTGTTAATTCACTCCCATCTTTCTGTTTTTTCTTCTCCCACGAACAATGAAAATTATGACCCTCTCACCATACCATGGAAGGATGTGATCCAGGATAATCTTATAAATCTCAGATTTAGAGATGCAAAGGACCTAAAAAGCCACATAGTCCAACCTCCTCATTCCAACCTGGAATTCAGGGAAGGTAAGTGACCTGCCCAAGGCCACACAGGTAGTGAGTCAAAATTTGGATCTGAACTTGGGTCCTCTGATTCCAGAGATGATATCTTTTTTTTCTTAGCCTGCTTTGAAATAATCCTAGCTCTTTATAATCACTTGGGGGTTTTTGAGGGCTAAATTAAATTATCCAGAGCCTACCCAGAAGGGTTCAAATTTCCAGTTCTCTGATAGGTGAGATATTTGGTCCAATGAGAAGACATCGTGAATGACCTAGTCCTTCCTCAATTCAGCGTTTATCTGTTTTTGTATCTCCCACTCTGAGATGCGTCTAGAAGGCATCTGGAATATATCACTGCTCTCCTAAGTTTTCGCGAAGGAAAACAACTTAAGGGTGACATCAGTAAACTTCGGCGGCACTGAATCTCAAACCTTGCAGCTGCAAGCAGATGTTATTCCTGCCAAGAGAAACTGGGCCAGATGCCCTTCCCCCATGGGCTACTGTTCAGAGCATCTTTTCTTTCTCCTCTGGTCATTCCAATCTTGTTTGATCACAGAGATGGAGGTGCCCCAACGAGGACTGTGTGTGCGGGTGTGTCAGGAGTTGTGATTAAGTGATACCTTGGCTGGAGATGAGGGAGAAGAAGCTTCAGAAAGCAAGAAGGGATATGGGGTGTGTGAGTGTGGGGAGCAAAGAAGTCAGAGAATGGTGAGGGAGAGAGGAAAACAAGAGAGGGACCAGAACAGAGAGGGAAACATTGATGGAGCCAGAAAGGGCTTCTTGGGTAGGTCACAGAGCTTGAGCAATGCTCTGGCTAGAGTTGATTTAGGAACAGAAGGGTGAGAGAAGCCGCAGGACAGTCATGTGCTTCTCACAGAATATGCAGAGCTTGGGAAAAGATGCTAGAGGGAAATAAAGAAAAAAACAAAATCAATTTTATTTTACAGGAAAGGAAACAGAGTCCCAGGGAGGTTGAGTAAGTTGGCCAAGTGAGATGGGAGGTAGAATCACATCTAGTGGTGGAAGGGTGCTCAGAAGCCACCTACTCCACTCCCACCCCCTTGTTTTGCAGACAAGGAGACTGAGGATCATGGAAATTAAATATGTTGCCCAAGGTTACATAAGCAGTAAGTGGAAGAAGTGGAGTTCAAAGTTGTCTCCTATGACTTGGTTCTCCTAGTGTATCAAGTCGTTGCAACAGACAAGCCTTTGAAAATGTTCATGTATATCTTAGATTCCTGGGATTGAGAGCACTAAGGAGTTTTTATAGATCATCCATTCCAATACACAATACTAGCTTACTTTATTAATATAAGCTATTATTATTAATATTATTGTTATCTCAATTCTCCTCTTTTTTTTGTTGGGATTCAGTTAGGAACAGGTCCTATAATGGTTCCTTAATATTTAGTGCTCTATGGACAGTTGCACAGGTACAGAATATAAGTGCATTTTGTAGCTGGGTAATAGTATCAGGATGGAAGCTCATGGCCTATCTAGGCTCACTGAAAGATGCTTGGTACACAAGGGCAGCTAGGTGGCACAGTGGATAGAAAACTGGTCCTGGAGTCAGGAGGAACTGAGTTCACATCTGACCTCAGATACATAGGTATACTTCCTAGCTGTGTGACTCTGGGCAAGTCACTTAACCCCAATTGCCTCATAAGAAAAAAGAAAACAAGATGCTCGGCACAGCTCATGAAGCAGGGAAAGGGATGAGGATGACTTGAATTACTTCCTGTTCCCTCATGACTTTGATCTCATCCAGTTCTCTGCATTTGGAAAACTTTTGGTTCCATTGAGCTTGGAGATAATGAGCATTGGAGATGACAGCATCAACTGCAATGGTTGTTCCTCGGTTTTTATGTCTCGATATAGTGTCCAAGAGATTGTGGGCTACAGTTCAGTCTGGGGTAATGGTGTGCTTCCAGTAGACTTTAGCAGATGAGTTCTCCTGGATATTGTGAGGTCTGTATTTTCAGAACAGGGATTTGTCGTCTGTCAGCTGATGAAAGACAGCAAGCTCGTAAAGTTTAATTCTGATCACCAGATCATGTCCTGCTGGGTATTCAGCAGGTGCTAAATATTTACTACTTGCAGTGAAGCTTAGTGCTGTTTCCATCACTTCCTTGTATAATCTGCACTAAGTCCAGGATCCTTAAGGATAACCCTTGTGTAGTTTCTAGTGGCAGGAACCTAGTTCTTAATTACTATCATAAAATCCTCTGCTTCCACAAAAATTTTGAATAAATCAGTCCTTAGGTTGACTTTTGATTGAACCCGCAAATTGTTGGTGGGTTCATGCGGATGTCTCTCAGGGATGGTCTTTTCATGCCATTATTGAGTCTTAGACATTTTATGGGCTCCATGTAGAGGTAAGCCACTTGAGGTTACACTAGACAAATCCAAAGATGAGTACCTTTTATCAGCCTTAATTACTCCTCAGTGAAGTGATGTCTCCTTGTCTCAAAAGTATTTATGTAGGTTTTTTTTTTTTAGCTATTCAAATATGCCCTTAGAATGTCTATCAATTCCATTCTTCCTTTCTGGAGTTAAACATTCATTTTTTTTTCTATAGCTGCCTGAGGATAATGGACCCTGTGTTTTGTTAATATTGGACATGTTTTTGTTAGGGTACTTTCAGAATTTGTTATGGTCCATTCTATACTTCTGAAAGTATACATTAAGACTGGTCACAGCTTTTTCTTTGATATCTTTATCCTCAATTTATCTGCTTTAAATTTATGGCAATTCATTCCAGATTCCTGACACCAGAAACAACAGAAAGGTTACCCTTCAGGAGCCTGGAATTAGTGATCAAAGGCACCACCATCCTTACAGTCTCCTGGGTTCATAACCTTAGAATTATCCTGGACTTCTCTCTTTCTCACCCTCTCTCTCCCTCAACTCATTTGGCAATAAGTTGCCAAATCTTGCCATTTCTCCTTTCACAATATTTCTCACATCAGAAGACAAAAGCAGGAACAATCATAAATTTTACTCAAAAGAAGGCAAAAGCAGGAATAATCAGTCATGGTCCATCAATAAACCTGGCTCCCACTCTCCCACCAACACACAGAGTTCTGGGAGAAGAATAAGCATACTCTTAAAAAAAACTAATAATGGGGAGACTTGTGTGCCTTAGGAAACTCAGAACTCTGCTGGGTAGACTTTCGTGTCTTTGGTACTTTCAGGAACTGTCTTCACATGAAGCCACGCTTCTGCTATGTGCTTCATTTCTGGTCTTCATCAGTCTCCGTTAGGGAAAAGCTGCTTTCAAGTCAATGAAACAGCAACAAACTCTTTTAACTCAGCCAACAACAAGAAAGTGTTATGCCATTTCGGCTGATCTATCTATCTATCTATCTATCTATCTATCTATCTATCTATCTATC
>NW_020954588.1:28333750-28387981 GCF_900497805.2 Vombatus ursinus
ATCTATCTATCTATCTATCTATCTATCTATCTATCTATCTATCTATCTATCTATCTATCTATCCATCTGCCTGTCTATCTACCTACCTTCCTATCTAAAATGTATTACATACATTTATGTATATATTCACATGCATAGATACATATATATACATATGTATATATGTGTATGTAAACAGCATGCAAGATCTAATTTTATTATTGCCAACCAAGCTATATAGCAGATGGATAATCTAAATATTGTGCGGGAAAGCTTCTGGGACACAAGAGTGGGTAGATCACTTATGAAGTATGTATAGAAGGATATGGGCAAGAATCGCTAAAGATGTGAAAACACAGGTAAGTTATGATAGGCACTGATGGATGAAATGCCCACATCAGTTAGGTCATAGATCCATCTATCCAAATGGTCAAATCCATCAGTCTTTTCTGTTCTCATCCTTCTAGACCTTACTGCCACATTCTTCACTGTTGACCTCCCTCCACTTATAGGTACTCTTTCCAGCTTGGGTTTTCATGACACTCCTCTTTTAATTTTCCTCTTACTTAGCTGATCAGTCCTTCTCAGTCTCCTTTTGCTGAATCATCATCCTATCCTTTCCCCTAACTGTGAGTGTGCTCTATACCTCTACATTGGACCCTCCTCATTCTACCTCATGGCATGTGATCTCATAGTCTCCCAATGATTCAATCATCATTTCTATGTAGATGACTCCAAGATTTTTAGATCTAGTCTGAGTTTCTCTACTGAGTTCTATTTACAAATCTCCATCTGCATATTGGGCATTTACAGCTTGAAGTCCTATTGATATCTTACACTCAACATGCCCCAGATAGGGGCATTACATTTCCACAAAAATCAGCCCTTCTTCTTCACTTTTCTATTTTTATCAGGACATCCCTCCTTCCTTTCAATCTAGATTTTCTTTCTTCTTTCTCCCTTCTCATATCATTCCAGTTGCTACATCTTATATATTCCACCTTTATTTTCTCTCTTACATTCACTTCCTTCTTTCACTAATATGGCCAACAACCAGATTCAGGTCTTCATTACCTCTTGAAATAGCATCCTAATTTGTCTTTCTGCCTTCAGTCTTTCTTATCTCCAATCCTTCTTCCATGCAACACACAAAATGATATATCACTCCCTTGTTCAAAAGACTCAACTGGATTTTTCTTGTTCATTCTTGGTTTTTGAAGAGGACCTTTGCCATTACAAGTGAAGTCTTGACTTGCAAGTGAATTGGATTTAAGTGAGGCAGTTGGACAAAGTCTTCAGCCTCACCTTTCCTCCTCGGTCATTGAAGTTCAGTGGTAGGACAAAAGTCAAGACAACTGATGATGTCCCAGGATGCAGTGGATGACTTTGGCATCTTCAACGTCTGACTAAGCTCTAAGTACTCCACAGTGCCATCTTCAAAGCCACTGGAACACATTGTTCTCATCTACTCATTCCACCAGAGAAAGTTTTCACATGCTTGGGGTTGGCATCCCCCTAACTCATAGACAGTTACCCTCAACCTGATTTAGCCCATCTGCTAAGGTGGTTTACCAGGATGTGGCCACTGTGCATGCTTCAGCTTCTTGGAGACACAGGTGAGAGATGGGTGAATTAGGTAAACACCAAAGGTGGACAAGCAGCCCTAAAAAGGTCTTAGCAAACCTCACCCTAGAAATGCGAATCTTCCTGAACATCAAATTTCATTGTTTTTTAAAGCCCTTCACAACTGGCTCTCGCCTACTTCTCTATTTTATTGCACCTCATTTCTCACCATGCACACTTGGACCAAGCAATGGGTCTACTTGCTGTTCACTATATCCCACCTCATTTCTCCAGTCCTAGGCCTGGAATATACTCTTCTTACTGATATCTCTTGGGATCCCCAGTGTCCTTCAAAGCTGAGATCAAGCACCATCTTCTCCAAGAAGCTTATTCTGATTACTGACTCTCCCATATCTTCTCCCCTCCCCTAGAAATTATGTTACATATGTTTTGTATGCATTTCATGCTACCTGCCTTTGGGGAGAGATTGACCTTGACTCCCAAACTCACCTCACTTTTTATTTGAGAAAAGGACTTATGGATAGAAGACCCTAGGACCATGCAAGCAAGAAGAAAGAACTCAAGACCATTTAAAAAAGGAAATATCACGGAGCCATGGAAAGAACACTGACTGTGGAATCAGAGATCTTGGGTTCAAACTCCACCTCCAGGGCTTACCTCTGTGACCTTGGTTGAGTCATTTCACTTGCCTCCTTTTCTTCATCTGAAAATGAGGTGAAATTGGATTCGATGGCCTCCAAGACTCTCTCATAAGATTATGATCTTATGGTTCTAACTTCCCCATAAAATGTTACAATGAATGTCATGTTTCTCAGAACCCATTAAGGATGTTAGGTTGGGGGAAGTTTGCATTGCCGTTCTGAAAAAAGGACACAGTAAAATAAGGTTTAGCTTGGGAATAGAGAAGAAATCTAACAAATCCAACGTGCCCCATATCTGAAGGGAAATGACCAAAACCAAAGCATGAACTAGGAAACAAGAGAAAAGAAATCTCAAGAAGAGGGAGGAGGCAATTGATAGAGCTGCCAAATTTCCAGTTCCTCAGAAATTGCCAAAGTACATTAGATTAACTCCTTGAAGACTGGGTCCCTGCCTGTCATTTCTTACTGTCTTCTCACAGAGAGGCTGTATGGTGTAGGCGTTAACGACCTGGCCTTGGACCCAGAAGAGCTGAGTTTAAGTCCTACCCTTAACCCACACTGGATATATAGCCCTGGGCAAATCTCTTTCCCATTTAAAGCCCCTAAAAACTCTCTAAGGCTATGAGTAACAGAGCAAGGGCTGAGCTGAATTATAGAGGGACTTACTTCCTTTTTTGGTCTTTAAAAATCTTTTTAAAAAGATGGCTTCCATAATTAAAATAGTCATTTTGGTACTTTGATGGCCCCAGTAACTAAGTAATGTGGCTATTTCCAGAGGTAGCCATGTGGTGCAGTGGTTAGAGTAGTGTGCTTGGAGACAGAAAGACTTGAATGCTAATCCTGTCTCTGACACTTACTGTGTGACCCTAAGCAAGTCATTTAACCTCTGTTTGCATCAGTTTTCTCAACTGTAAAATGGGGGTAAATTCCTGTTTCCTTCTTCCATCAGTACAGAATGTAACCTGTCTGCTTTCTTATCTTTTGTGACTGTTGCCTATATCCTCCCATAAATCTTCTAGAGGATTTCTAGACACTTTCCTCAAGAGCTCTTGACCATTGGGTGGACCAATTGGGTGGATTGGGGTTGTCTGTAAGTTATTCCTCACTCCCACGATGTGACTGGTCCCTTTTGATCACCCATTTCTCTGATAGTATCCTGAATGCTACTTCTCCCATGCAGTTCTTTCATCAGTATTATGGTGAAGGCCACTTCTGCTCACCATGTGCTGTTACATTAGAAGGAAGGAAAGAAGGAAATAAGCATTTATTAAGTACCTATTATGTGCCAGGCACTGTGCTAAGCCTTTTACAAATACTATCTCTTTTTATCCTCACAACAAGGTAGGTTCTATTAGTATCCTTATTTTTACAATTGAGGAAACTGAGGCAGACAAATGTTATCTTATATAAGATCATACAACTAATATCTGGGGCAGGATTTGAACTCAGGACTTCCTGACTTAAGGCCCAGCACTCTATCCACTGAACCACCTAGCTGCCTCTCAGTAGCTGACCCTCAAATTAATTTTTAAAACTCTGAACTTAGGGAACACCAAATAAAAATGGCATTTCCATATCTATAGTAGGACAGGAAAAAAGATTGTCCATGAAACAATGGATTGGTAGAAGGAGTTTTTTCACAGAGAGTTCTCTAAACCAATGAAATTAAAGGTCCAAGGTTTAAAAGTTAAAAAAAAAAAAAGATAATTTCTTGTATCACTAAAGCATATGGTCACCCCATGACGGATGATGCTGACTAACCAATTGGCCCTTCAGAAAGTCTGACCCAATTTTTCCTGTGAGAAAACATTTTTGTCCTAGGTTTAACATATTGTTTGTTGTTCAGTCATGTTCTACTGAGACAAACAGGGTTAAGTGACTCGCCCAGGATCACACAGCTTTACGCATCAGAGGCCAGATATGAACTCATGAAGATGAGTCAGCCTGACTCCGAGCTCGGTACTCTGTGCACTATGGCGCCACCTGGCTGCCCCTTAATATATTGGTAGTAGCTAACTATATTATTTAAGGTCAAGTCACTTGAACTCACCAGCCTCAGTTTCCTCATCTGTAAAATGAGGAGGGAGAACAATTTATGTGATCACAAGGACGTTGTAAAGACAAACAACTTTGAAAGACTTAAGACCTCTGATCAACAAAATGACCAATTATGATCCCCCAAAAAACTGATGAGGAAACATGATACCTACTTCCTGATAGACATGATGGACAAGTGATGAGTAATTCATACAGTTTTTGAAATGATGGTGTAAGAATTTGTTTTATTTGACTATGCATGTTTGTTACAAGAATTTTCTTTTTCTTTTTTTTCTCCAATGGGAAGAGGTAAGAAGGGAAACTCAATTTGACAGCTGAAAAAATAATTAAAAATAATTAAAATGAAGTTTGAGCTTGGTAGCCTACGAGGTACATTCTACCATGAAATCTATGATCCTAGGTTTAAGTTATAGCAACCACCTGAGTCAGAGTTATCTCTGGGAAAAAGATGATTTTGAAGCATTATAGAAGAAAGGAATACCATTGAGGGAGCTGAGAATTAGTCCAACAATTCTGAAAATTTATTTGGAATCATGAGAAAAATGTTGCTAATCTGTCCATACCTATTGACCTGGATCACTCTGCACATATTATTTCCTTACTCAAGAGTCTCAACTGGCTTATTGTTGGAATGAGAAGTTGGAAGGGGACCAAAGATATTACTAGCATAGTAATGGATTTGATGACAGTTGGAAGGGAAAGATAATTGGAGTCCATTGTTGAGTAATAACCATAGAAAATGTCATGGTCAATTAAAAAATTCCACTGCTGGACATATATCCCAGGGAAAACAAAGATAAGAACCAAGAAAACAATACACACAATGTATACAATAATGAAAGGTAACTCTGAGTATCTCTTAGACAATACTACTCAGAGAATAGTCCATCAAAGTTCTGCCGGTGAATGGAATTCTTTGGTGTATCAGGACTCATGGATTGAAGAGTTGTGTCTAAAAAGGGATGGTGCGGTTATTCCCCAACAAAGAAGAGACAGAAATTCTCTGTTTCAAGAAGGACAAATGTCTAGGGACACTGGCGGAAGGTTGATGTTTAGTGCAGGATTCATTTGAGAATAAGAAGAGATCCAGAAGATGAAATAATGGCAGGTAGATTGACCTAGATGGGGAGAACTGTAAAAGACAACAGCTTGGGTTGAATGCTAATGGAACCCTGGAGCTCCCCCTGCAATAAGATAGGTTATGTATAGGGCTGAGGTGAGAGGCAGGTCTGATTGCTACTGAACTTTCCTTTGCAAGAAAGTTGGCTTGCTAGAGGACTGATTCAGACTAGGGTATTTAGGGAATACTTCTCTTCCACTTTCGTACACCAGGGAATTAATATCTATTCATTTCAAAGCCTTCTTGTGTTTTAAAATTCCATTTAAATTTCTTTCTAATTAGTTTCAAATTTTTCAGCTATATGAAATGACCAATCATAACTTCTGATGATTTGTATGTTTCATTATTTGTGAGTGGAGAGTTGAAAAAAGAGGGAGATAACAGGCATGTGATAGAGAGTGAAAACAAGAGATGTTCAGGCTCTCCATTTAAGTAATTTTTTTTTGTTTTATTTTGCTCTGTTCCTTCTATCACCCTTGATTGGGGGCTCAGGAGATATAAGAAAGAGAATCTCATTGATACATTTAAAAATATTTTGAATAAACATTCCAAAGTAGGGTATAAATTGAATCTCCCCTCCCCTCTGCCTTAGGTAGATTGAGTTGTCATTGCTGTCTGGTGTAGAGCTTCGCACTTTTGAGTCATACTGCATTCAACATTGCTTTCCTCCCCCCAATCATGCTCAGTGAAATCTCTCTGGAGATGAAGGCCAAGGAGTGTGAACTACAGAGTAGGTCCTGTCTGGTGGAAGAAGAAAGAGAATGGTTCAAAATGACTAAAAATGCCCACATTCCAAGGGTAGGGGCCATCTAGGGGAGAGTAGCTAGCTTTCCTCTTCACCTTCTGTAGCCGATCCTCATAATAACCTGGCTGCATTAAAAAAGGAAAAAAGAAAACTAAACCAAAGTCAAACAATGTATAATTCTGATTTCTCATCTGGTGAAGACAGGAGAAAATGAAACTCCTTGGTTTCCTTAGAGAGGTGAGGGACTAGAGGTACAGAATATTGCATATACTGTCAGATGTGCTTTTTGTGTTTCTCTGATTACATGGGAAGGCATGCTAAGTAGAGATAAGAATGAGAGGGGGACAGTGCACATTAGGTGGAGGTATATCTGGAAATATATAAACAACCAAACCAAACAACATGTCCATTTTAAAAAAGAAAATAAATAGGTGATTTCCACTGACTTTCTGGTAGATGTGTTGAGAAATAATTTAAGGTTGTCAACAGTCATAGCAGAGGTCAGTGACTAAACAGCCATGACAAGTAAATCACTCCCCTTTTCTGCCCCCCTCCATCCTGTTATTGGAAGAGGGATGAGAAGTTGGAAGGGGACCAAAGATATTACTAGCATAGTAATGTATTTGATGACATAGTTGGAAGGGAAAGATAATTGGAGTCCACTGTTAAGTAATAACCATAGAAAATGTCATGGTCAATTAAAAATCTTAGGATGACCTTTTCTGTAACTCTTCTCTGTTGCCCCAAACCTGCCAATGAACATACCTGAGACAAAGGTATGAAATGATGAGTTATGAGCAGGTATGAGCCTAAGAGGACCCAGCCTTCCCAGCCCAGTTATCAATTCAGCTGGACACAAAGCCTGTTGGAAAGCAGACAATTTGATTTTAATGGTCTGTATTCTCCAGTCAAGATTAAAGGACTCTGGAGACCAAATCAGCCACATTTCAACCTGCATTTAGCAAGTTGTGAATGACAAATGTAGAGGCATCTGCGGCAGAGATAGGAATAGCAATAATATTTTTATATGTACAAAATGAGTGTTTTATATTTATAAATGGAAGTATAGATAATTCCAGAACATCAAAGACCTGGGATTATGTCACAATGGAAACTTCCTGAAGCAGATCATAACTTGCTTATAACTTAGAATCTCAAAGAGCTACATAAGAATCAAAAGAAGAAACTGAGGCAGAGACAGGGTAAGTGACTTGCCCATGGTCACAAAACTAATAAGTATCAGAGATGAGATTTCAACTGAGCTCTTACTTACCTCAGATGTAGAACTCTATGGACTATATCATGGTGCCTTTCGAACATCTATAATACAAGTCATCAGTCATTTATTAAGCACCCCAATGTATGCCAGGCACTGTGCTAAGGACTGGAGATAAAAATATAAGGAAACAAAAAAGACAGCTCCTGCCCTCAAGGAGTTTACAATCCAACGGAGGAAGACAACACCTAAAAAAAAAGCTGAAAAGCCAGACAGGATGGGAGAGGCACCCCTCTAGGGGGCAAGATGGAGATAGTCAAAGAAGTCCAAAATCCCACTGTTAGAAAGTGGGAAGAAGGCTGTGCTGAGCCCCCTCCAAAAATGGAGACCCTGGAGCCCACAGCCCTGCTCACCAGTCAAAGGGGCAGAGTGTACTGATAAGATTTAAGTACCAGGCAGATTCAGTCTTGTAGCATAATGAGATTGCCCAATGATGAATTTATGGGGAAGAAGGGCATGATTCAGAGACCTAAAGAAGGCTCAAAGCAGGGTAGATAGTGGGGAATGCTAATAATAATTATATCATATTTCAGTTATTTCTGACT
This sequence comes from Vombatus ursinus, assembly GCF_900497805.2. Classification (NCBI taxonomy): domain Eukaryota; kingdom Metazoa; phylum Chordata; class Mammalia; order Diprotodontia; family Vombatidae; genus Vombatus; species Vombatus ursinus. Next base: position 28,341,699 of record NW_020954588.1, read on the forward strand.
CTTCATGACCCCATGGGGGGTTTTCTTGGTAAAGATACTGGAGTAGTTTGCTATTTCCTTCTCCAGCTCATTTTGCAGATGAGGAAACTGAGGCAAACAGGGTCAAGTGACTTGCCCAGGGTCATACAGCTAGTAAGTGTCTGAAGAGGAGTCTTCCTGATTCCAAGCTCATCACTGTGCACTATGGTACCACCAGCTGCCTCATGGCACCTCCTAGCTGTGAAGTGCTTTAGGTATGATAACTTATTTGATTCTCACAACCACCCTTTGAGACAGGAGCTATTAGTATTATCTCCATTTTACAGATGAGGAAACTGAGGCACAGAGAGGTGCTTCATCACTGCTTCTAACCTCTGCCTGCTGGCTTCCCTGGCTTCTTTCAAGTTTCCTCTAAAATCTTATCCTATAAGGAAGTATTTTTTAATCCCTTTTAATTCTAGTGCTTTCCCTCTTTTAATTATTTCCTATTTATCCTGTATATAGCTTGATTGTACATATCCATTTGTTTGTCTCCCATTAGATTGTGAGCTCCTGGAGGGCAGTGATTGTCTTTTGTCCTTTTTGTATCCCTAGGACTTAGCACAATACCTGGCCCATAGCAGGCGCTTAATAAATGTTTAGTGTTTATTGCCTGACTCACATGGTATATACAGGGTCACGGAGCTAGGGCTTGTCTGATGTAGGATTCCAACTCAAGTCTTCCTGACTCCAAATCCTGTCCTCCATGCATTGTGTCTCCTAGCTGCCTCTTATTAATTGATATCATCTATACCAATAAAGATAGCCAATCGGGATCAATATCTATGCACACATATCAGAAACTCATATTTGGACCCCTGATTATGAATCTGTAGTTTACCAGAGGGGCAGCTAGGTGGCACAGTAAATAGAGTGCCATACCTAGCATCAGGAAGACTCATCTTTCTGAGTTCAAATATGGCCTCAGACATTTATTACCTTTGTGACTCCAAGTTTGCCTCAGTTTCCTCATCTGAGCTGAAGAAGGAAATGGCAAACCACTCCAGTATCTTTGCCAAGAAAACCCCAAATGGGTCACAAAGAGTTGAACACAACTGAAAAACTACTAAACAACAAAAATAATTAAAATATGCCAGATAAAAACATTTTTGTATAAATACATCATACAAACTTGGCCTGGAAACTCTCATGATTCTTTTTTGTGTATAGTTTGAACTAAATGGTTTCTAGGGTCCCTTTGGACTCTCAAATTCTATGATTTGTTTCATTTTCTTAAAAATGAAATGTATAGGGGGAGCTAGGTGGTGCAGTGGATAGAGCACCAACCCTGGATTCAGGAGGAACTGAGTTCAAATCCGGCCTCAGACACATAACACCTACTAGCTGTCTGACCCTGGGCAAGTCACTTAACCCCATTGCCTAACCCTCCCCCAAATTTTTTAAAATGAAATATATAATTATTAATGATGATAGTAGTTATTACTTATATTTGTATATTACTGTATTAACTCAGGAAGATAATTTTTTTAAATGTATTTTATTATGAACTTAAGAAATAAAACAAGAATTTCCAAGCATATTAGTATAGAAAAAAAGATGATTGCACATGAAATTGCAAATCTGCTATGTACAGCTTGCTATTTCTTTAAAATATATAATAAAGTTATCATGTAAACTTTTTTCCCTTTTTCTCTTCCCTTCCCCACCCCCACCCCAGAAATGGCTACCATTAGACACAAATACATATATTATGTAAAATCACTATACATACTTCTATTTATCAATTCTTTCTCTGGATGCAGATAGCACCTTCCTTCATAGGTCCTTTGTAGTTAATTTGTGTAATTACAATAGTCAAAATGACTTAGTCACTCAAAGTTGTTCTTAAAACAATATTGCTGTTACTGTATACAACATTCTCTTGGTTCTATTCATTTCGCTCTTCATTATTTCATTTCTAGTCTATCCATGTTTTCCTAAAATCATTGAGCTCATCATTTCTTATAGCACAGTAATATTCCATCATTCAACAGACCTACTATGTCCCAGGAATTGTACTAAGTGCTGGGAATACAAAAACAAAAAAAAATTCTTGCCTTCAAAGAGCCTATGTTACATGTCAATGAGTCAACAAGCATTTATTATGAATAACTATGTGCCAGACACTGTACGAGGCATTGGGGATACAACAACAAAAAATGAATCTGCCTTGGCCCTCAAGGATTAGTCTGCTCACCTTCCAGGTAGTATAGTTAAGAAGAGGAGAAGAGATATAGGAGGGACCATAGCTATCAGGGATGGTGGGATCTAAGGACAGTTAGGTCTTTAATGGAGAGGACTTGGGTGTGCTTGCTAACAGGGAAAGAACCAGTAGTTGTTGTTGTTTGTCCTTTGTTCTCAAAGAGGACCATGACATCAAGGAGGTGATGCCATGACACAAAGGTGAATTGGATTTATGTGAGGGAGGGTGGCAAAGTCACCAGCCTCACTTTCTCTCCAGAGCCATCTGGGTCCAGTAGTGAGATATATATCAGGAAGGAACCAAAAGTTGAGGAAAGTTGAAGATGAGAGATGGAGACCTAGGGGCACACAGAAAGAGATTCTAATGGGAGTGGCGACAGGTAGATAAATAGGTATGAATAAGATAGATAGATAAAGCTTTTATTAAGCACCTGCTGGGTAACAGGCACTGCACTAAGACTGAGGATACAGCAACAAATCAATCAGATACCCTGCCCTCCTGGAGTTTATATTCTAAGGAGGGAAAACCATACACAAAGGGGAGGAGTACCAGGGAGGAGCCTGTGGGGCAGTTATGTGGAGACCTTGGGTCCCCCGCTAAGATAAGACAAAAAGGGAACTTATCAGATACAGAGAATCCAGAGGCAGAGTCCAAGTTTCTGGTGGGGTGAAGAGGGTTGCAGAATAATGACATGCCAAATATGGAGGAAAGGTGAGCCTCTGGGGAGGACTGAGAAAGATTTCCCTTTGAGTTGAGTCTGGAAGGAAACTCAACCTTCTCAGAGGTGAAGGGGAGGAAGGAGGGCATTCTAGTCATGGGGATCAGCCAACACAAAGTCTCAGAGTCAGGAAATGGGGAGTCACACGTGATGAACAGCAGAGAGGCCAGTCTTGTGGGATCCTAGACTACAGTGAGGGGGACACTCTCTTTTAAGACTGGAAGGGCTTTAAATGCAAGACCAGTTCATATTTGATCCTTGAGTTAATAAGGAGCTGCTGAGTAAGGAAGTGATGGAGTCAGACCTTGGGTTTAGGAAATTCCCTTTGGCAGCTGGTTGAAGGACAGATTGGAGTGGAAAGACAATTGGGTGGGGAGACCAATCAGGGAGCTGTTGCAATAGTCTAGTGAGAGGTGGTGAGGGTCTGAACTAGTGTGGTGACTGTGTAAATTGGGAGAAACAGACACATCTGAAAAATGTTGTAGAGACAGAAATGATAGGATTGGAATACATAGGAGTATGTGAGAGTGAGGAGTCAAGGATGACACACAGATAAGGAGGTTCAGTAACGGAAGAATGGTGCTGCCTTTGTCAGTGGCAGGGAGATTCAGGAGAAGGGGGGAATGAACTTTTTTTGGACATAGATGGAGCATTTATTAGGCACTTACTACATGCCAGACACTGTGTCCATGTTGAATTTGAGACCCTTATGGGACACTCAATTTTTAAAATACAACAAGCAGTTCATGATGGAGCTGAGGAGAGAGATAAGAGCATGAGAGCTATCTATATATCTATCATCTACATATATAGGTATATTTATATATTTATATGTATGTATATACACATGCATACTATACACACATATGTGTATATGTGCATGTATGTATAGTCATACAATATGTGTATATATACATAATATATGTATGTATATATTTATAAAATATATGTATATACACACATATATGTATACATAATCTTAGAGTCATCTTCATAGAGATCTTAATTGAACCCATGGGAACTGATGAACTCCCTTAGCAAGAATATAAAGAGAAATAAAAAGAGGGCCCAAAACAGTCTCTCTCTCACTCTCTGCTAGGCAATCAAGTTTGAGTGACTTGCCCAGGGTCGCACAGCTAGTTAAGTGTCAAGTATCTAAGGGTGGATTTGAACTCAAGTCCTCCTGATGCCAGGGCGAGTGCTCTATCCACTGCTTTACCTAGCTTCCCCAGAACAGAATCTTGAGGGACATTCACGTTTGGTGAGTGTGGCACAAATGAGGATCTAGCAAAGCAGACTGAGCAGAATGTGGGAGAGCTGAGAGAGAAAGCAGTGTCATAAAAATTCCAAGATCGGAAAGCACTTCAGAGGAGAAGGTAGCCAAGACACTACTATAGAGGGATGAAGAGGGATGAGGATTGAGAAGAGGCCGTTAGATTTGGCAACGAAGAGATCGCTGGTCATTTTGAAGAGAGTAATTTCAGTTAAATAATGAGAAGAGAAAACAGACTGGGGAAGAGATAAAAAGAGAGTAAGAAGAAAGGACATGGAGGCAGAGTGTTGATGTTCTCCTGTGCCCCTCCCCTCACCCTCCGGGTAGTTTAGTTAAGAAGGAGAGAGGGGATATAGGACCATAGCTATCAGAGATGGTAGAACGCTAGGTCTCTGTGTGTTTGTAGTTAACGGGGAAGGAACCAGTAGTTGAGGCAAGACTGAAAATGAGAAAGAGAGACAAGAGAAAGAGAGAAAAAATGAGAGGATGAAGAAGAAGAAGAAGAAGAAGAAGAAGAAGAAGAAGAAGGAGGAGGAGGAGGAGGAGGAGGAGGAGGAGGAGGAGGAGGAGGAGGAGGAGGAGGAGGAGGAGGTGGAGGAAAGGAGACAGAGAGATAGAGAGGAGAGAGACAGAGACAGGGAGACAAAGAGAGGAAGAGAGAGACAGAAAGAACATTAAATAGGCTAAACGTTCCTATTTGTTCAATTGATTTGCATATGCCGTGAACTCAGGGCCCTTCACTATCCTCCTTGCTTTCCTCTGGACAGTCCCCAGCTTATCAATATCCTTCCTAAGCTCTGGTGCTCAGAACTGTACACAATGTTCCAGATGTTTTCTGACCAGGGCAGAGGACAGAAGGATCATCGCCTCCTTGTTCCAGGAAACTGGCCCTTTCTATTATTATCCCCATGTTGTCGATGATGAGGAATCTGAAGCCCAGAGAGTTTAAGCCGCTCGTTCAGGGTCACACAGCTAGGAAGCCTCAGAGGTGGAATTCAAAGCCGGGTCTTCTTGATTTATAGTCCAGTCTTATTTCTACTCTCCCCGCGGGGCCAGAGAGTAAATCCTCACAGCAAACAAAGCCATAGACTCAGAACATAAGGGTCCAAAGAGATCTCCACCCCCTGCCCCCTCACGTTACAGTTAACACCCTCCAAGAACTACCTTGGAAGAGGTCTCAGGTCAAGTCCCGTGGACCAGCTGGGGCATCGCATTTCTCTGCTATATCATGATCTGGCACTAGGTGTTGCTATGCAGCTGTTGCTAGGAGCTCTCTTTCTGTGCCTCTTCCCTGTGACAGGCAGCAAGTGCTCTCCCAGATCTGCGCCTCGCTCCTCAAATTCTTATTGTTACGGTTGCACGACATTGTCCTATGAGGGTGTGGATGGCACATTAGCCTCTAGTCCGCTGTGTTTCCTCGGGTGCTGCATTTCTCTTGAATCCAAGCCTTCTGGAAAACCAGAGAGAACACTCTAGGGGAAAGGGGGTCCCCAGTGAAAGTGGCCCAATTGTCCTAATTCAAATATTTACTTGAACTCTGCTTTTCGATTATTTGTAATACAAGGGGAATGACACCGTCTATGGGCTGTTTCCAGGAAATAAGTCTCTGCTACGAGGTCAGAGATAAAAATTGTTTATGGAAAAACAAAATAGGAAGGCAAATTTAGCCTCACACTGTTTCGGGTTTTGTCCTCCCACACATGCAAGCAGGAGCAAGGACAAGGCTCTCGGACCTCGATTTCCCCATGGCAACAGGGGTCGGCAGCGCTTTAACCCTGTTGAGTGATATGAGTCATTGCTTAGCTTCCTTGTATTTTCCCAATTCTAAATGCTATTTTGAAGGGTAGGGATAATGGGGGAGAAACAAGCAGCATTTCCGGCAGCTGGTGTTTGGGGAGCAAGGCAAATCTTTGGTTGAACTCTGTTTTGGGGGTGTCAAGTTGAAAGGCTGTTTCAAATAAATATCAAGTAAGATAACAGATGTAAAACGCTTTAACGAAACTTTAAAGCACTGCATAAGTAGGTATTGTTATTATTATCATTGTCATGAGAGCCCTTCAGCTATTTTATTCTCTAAATTCAGATGCCTTTTGAATATCACCTCCTTAGAAAGTGCAAGATCGTGTGCCTATTTGCTGGGATGGTCCTGTCCTGGAAGTACACTATGTATTTAAGTATCGGTGCAGAGTGTGATGGATTTCAGTTCCTTAAGACGTTCAATTTGTCAGCCCCAACATTCACTCACTATGTAACCTTGGGCAAATCATTTAACCTACTGGAGGTTAACCTATCAGAATGTCAGTCTGTAAAATGGAAAGGCAACATGGGTTAGCCTCAGAGTCAGGGAGGCCTGGGTACAGGTCTGTCTCTGACATATGCTGGTTGTATTACCCAGGACAAGTCTCTTAACCTAGAGGCAAGGTGGTGCTGTGGATACAATGCTGGACCTGAACTCAGGAAGAACTGACATGTTGAATTTAAAATGTCTACAGGATATCTAGTTTGAAATGTCCAATAGGAAGTTGGAGGTGCTAGAATGGAAGTCGTGAGAGAGATTGGGGCTGGATAAATAGATATGAGAATTATTCGCGTAGAGATGATAATTGGGACAGCTAAATGGTTCAGTGTGGATACAGCGCTGGGACTAAAGCCAAGAAGATCCAAGTTCAAATCCAGCCTCAAACAATTGCTAGTTATGTGATCCTGGGCAAGTCACTTAACCTCTGTTTGCCTCACTTTCCTCATCTGTCAAATAGAGATAATAATAGCACCAACCTCCCAGAGTGGTTGTGGGGATCAAATGAGATAATAACTGCAAAGGGCACAGTGCCTTACACATAGTGAGTGTTTTATAAATGTTAGCTATTATTATTGTCAGCTATTATTAATTGAATTTATGTGAGCAGATGGGATTACCAAGTGAGATAATACAGAGGCAGAAGAAAAAAGGACCAAAGTCTTGGGTCTTGTTAAAGGAGCCATTTATTGAGACAAAGGCAAGAGTTCATTGGCAACAGGGGAGAAGGTGGTCTCCAACGATAAGATCCCCCATCCTGGCTGTTTTTACCATCAGATGTACCAACAGTTGTTTGGAAGGCACTAAACTGAGGTGGAATGTGCAATGCCAAAATGAGCAGTTCTGAAAGTTTCTTTATATTCTGACCTGATTAAGTATCATTTCCCCCAGAAGATTGTAATAGTAGTTATAAGTTAAGTTATAGAATCCTGTTCTTTAGTTGTTCTGTTAATGTCTACTTGTTCTGAATTTAGCATTCTGCTTGTGTATAGGAATAAATTATCCGTTCTACATCTGATTCATATTTATATGTGGAGTACTCCTTCTTTCTGTACAACTCCAAGATGTGAGCTATGATCTAAGTTATAAGTAACATTGCTCCTAGGGTGCTGTACCCGGAGATTTAGAGAGACCCCCAAAGAATGTAAGAAAAGGGAGCTTAACCTTTTCTTGTTAGAGGATAGGCTCTTTAGGATTAAACAGTCCCAGCTACATGCCTGGATATTGACTAGGTACAGGTCCAGCACACCAGCCCCTGTGTGAGTAGAAGTGACTTCTCAGAGTTAGAAATGTAGACTAGGGAGTTTCATCATCATCATCATCATCATCATCATCATCATCATCATCATCATCACCATCATCATCATTGTCATCATCATCACCATCATTATCATCATCATCACCATCATTATTATCATCATCATCATCATCACCAATATCATCATCATCATCATCATTGCTACCACCACTATAACTAATATTTCATTTATTTGTTAGGCAAGTATTTATTAAATGCTTGATATATACCAGGCACTATACTAGGCACTTAAAATTTGTAAAGCATTTTACATATATTATTTATTTTGAGTCTCAAAATTACCTTGTATGGTAGTTATTAAGGTATTATTCACATTTTGTAGATGAAAAAAATGAGGGTCAGAAATGTTATGTAGGCTTCCCATGGCTGCATAACAATAAATGTCAGAGGTGAGATTTGAACTGAGATTTTCTTGACTCCAATTCCAGCCTGAAGATACTAACATCGATATGTTTGAACACATAATAAGGATGAGATGCTCTCTCAGTGCTAGTGGAAAATGTAAAAATTGCTAAACATAAATCCACACTTATGGAAACATTTGCCACAGGCCAAATGAAACTGAACAATGGACCAGGTTGTGCCCATGGGTCAGAAGTTCCTCATTCAAGCTACAAACCCACCCTGTATGCAATTATATTGCCATTTATTTATCAGGTGAAATCAGGAAATTCCAAGGACCAACTGTATGTATTTGTCTTTTGTTTGCTCATGCCAGGAAATGGGCTACTGTAGTCAAATAGCCCCATTCAAATCATACACACACACACACACACACACACACACACACACACACACACACACACTTTTGTCTAGCAAAAGCTTCCTTGAAAAAATAGAGAGAGCAGAACATCCTTCTGCAATTCTACTTGAGCAAAAGCAAACTCCTGAAGCCTGGGAGGATGTGAAGGTCCAACGATATTTTGCACACTTTAGTTCATTAAACAAATTATTGGTATCTTTTATTTTTACATCACCTATTCAGAGAGTTATAACTTATGGAAAAGAATAAAAGAGAAAAAAAAACAGAGTTCAGTAAAGGGAGCCAACCCATCGACCAGTCCTAGGCATTAGGGATTAGGGATTGGCCTTCTGTGCTGTTCATTCATCACATCATTAACTCATTAGACTTCTTGGTGTCTTGACCTACTAAGACAACTGCAATTATTTTTCCTCTTACATATAATTCTTCAGTTAAGGAGTTTTGACAGTTCATAAAGACTGGAGAAAACATCTAGTCCTCCGTCATGTTGACCCTTCTCACTTTTTGCCTTGACTATTGCAATAACGTCCTGATTGGTCTCCCTACCTTTTTCTCTTCTTTTTCCAACCCATCTATCCACACAGCTACCAAAATAATGATCTTAAATCATAGGTCTGATCATGCCCAGCCCCACTTTTTCCCCTTCTCCCCACCCAACCACTTTCTGTTACTTTTATTTCCTGCTTTTAAGATAAAGTATAAACCCCTTTCTTTGGCATTAAAAGTCTGTTAAGATATGATTCCAACTTTCCATTCCAACCTCATTTCACAGAACTCCCCATCACCAACTCTCTGTTCAAGCTGAACTCAAAATTATTTCTCCAAATTCTCTGTGAGCACACAGTCCAACCCCACTTGCCTGGATTGCCTCTTCCACTAGAATCTTTTGGAATCTTTTTCTTCCTTCGAGGCTCAGCTCAAGCTCCATTTTCTCTAGGAGGCCTGCCTGGATTCATCTAAATATTACTTCTCTTTCCTTCTCCAACCGCTCTTAGAATTCTTTGCTTGATTTCTCTACCGTCCTTACCACATGCTATTCTGGCATATGCTAATCTCTGAATTTGTTAAATTTCCTTCAGTAGAATAGAATCTTTTTGAGGGCAGGAGCTATCTCACTTTTGTGTGTGTGTTCTCAGCATTCAACATACTGTAATAAGTCCTTAACAAAGACTTTTTCATTAATTAACTCATCCATTCATCCATTCATTTATCGAATGATTTGTTTTCCTCTTTGGATCCCAGGGCCCAGTACAGTGTCTTGTAAATAGTAAGCATTTAATAAGCATGCCGTAAATTCAATGAAATATTCATCAGCGTCTGAACAGCTCTAGCAACTGAACTTTTTTTTTTATTTGCTGAACTTGTTCTTCGTGATCACCAGAAACTCATCTGGTAAAAATATAGCACTGCCTCCCTCATGGGAGCAATCAGAGAATTGCTACAGCAATTTCCTATTTAGAATTTTCACTGACTTTGGTCCTTCAGTAGTTACATGATCTCATTGCTGTGGGTGCTTCCTCTAAGAATACAGATTGTAATTCCTTATTGCTGTCATTATGCATGATTCTAGACCATGTCTTTCCATAAATTCCCTACAGAGAATCCATTTAATACATGTGATGTCATTTTCTGTTGATTTGTAAGTTGTAGATACCAGTGAAATGCTTGAGCTAGGCATCTATTACCCCTCATTCTCACTACATGAGTCTATGCCTAGAGTGTATTCGCTTCTTAACTCTGCCCCTTAGAATACCATGTTTCCTTCCAAATTCAGCTCAAACCCCATCTTTTACATGAAGGCTTTCCTACCTCCAAGTGCATGGCGTTCTACTCCCCCTAAAACACCTGCTACTTACCATGATCTTGTTTATGAACCTATGTTTCTTTGGAGGTCAGGATGTTCCATGATTCAGAGCCACATGGCATCACTGAGTGAACATTCATGTTTCAAAGATGGGCTTTGGTGTCAAGGAGTGGTCTTGGCTCCCTGAAAGAATAATACAGTTTCTGAAATGTGACCTGGTACAGTTCCTTCTTCATATTCACTTTTACACCCTGCTAATTATCCAGCTGTAGTAAATGTCTGAGATGGATGAATTGACGGGCTAACTCACTGGGCTGTCCATCTAACAACATGTCATAAACTGGGCAAGATGCCTTCTGCCTAATTTCACTAAGTGGATTTTCATGAAGTGGTCCAAAAGAATTGAGTGACTATTATGGACATGCCACTGAGCTAGTGATTGTGTAGAAATTTTTAGGAAGAATGAGGAGCAAGTATGCTATATAACTGCCATTGAAAGCTATCTGGAGGTCACATTTCTCACATGTGGATCCATCTCTTAGGCTATGCAGGGTGAGATTGCTGCCAGAAATGGACGTCTTCTCAGAGATCTAATCCAAATGCTCATTTAGCGCCAGAATGCAAATGGAACTTTAAAATGTTATTTCCACAAGGAAAAACCCAGAGTCACCTGAACTTTAGTCATACACGTACCACTGATTTCTTCTAGAAATATGTTCCTGATCTTGTAGGCGTGGATATTTCTTCCCACCTATGCAAATCATAGCCATCAGAGCTACAACAAGGGTGGAGTGACAGGGGCTTTGGTTCCAGGACCTGTAAATGCTTTTTATCCTTTAGCAGATGAGACTGCAGAATTTACCAGCTAGAAAGGAAGAAGGATGAGATTAAAAAAAGGAAGCTATTGTAGGTTCCCCACAGCTGCCCTCCACTACTTCTTACACTAGTGACCAAGTGAGCACTGCAGTAGCCTGGCCCTGCCCGCTTGTCACTCTCTCAGTGACTTCACAGTGCCATGAGCCTACAGTCATGGTGGTCAGTGACCATGCTTGAGAGTATGCTTTTTGTCACTAGCTTTGGGGTCAGTTTTGTGCAAAAAATTCTCATTGCAGTTGTACCTTTCATGTCTCACCAGATCATAAGATCATGAATTGCTGGAAAAGTCTTCAGAGGCCAACTCATCCGATTCCCTCATTTTACAGATGTGGAAACTGTGGCTCAGAGAGGTGATCTTGCCCAGGGTCACAAGGCTACATAGGATCATAGGCTGAGAGTTGGAAGGAACCTCAGAGTGTCCAGACTTATCATTTCACAAATGAGGAAACTGAGGCCCAAGGAGGGTAAAGTGATTTGTCTAACACCTCAGAGGTAGTGAGTGGCAGAGCCAGAATGTCCTCTTCAGTTGCTGTGGCCAGATAATATGTATTACTTGGTGGCATATCTCCAAACTTAGCTCAGTTGATCATCTGATGACACACCACACACACATACACTCACACAGAGTGCATCATTAGGTCCATATGTGAAGGCATCTCAGCAAGGTGGGACCTAGCATAACTTGTGCACAGCTGACAGAGCTGTCAAGTTCTCAGTGTTGCATTTATACCAAGATGAGGCAGAGGAAGGCTTCCATGAAGGTCTGTACCAACTCTGTTAGGAAATGCAACTGCTCTGTGGAAACACTCTCTTGGAGAAGGAAGTTGCAAAGTGAGTAGAGAATATGACAAACGACAGTTGATCTGATGCTGCTGTGAGTCTCCTGGGTCATTGACATTGGCCTCTCCATCAGCTCTGACGTTGTCTTGGTTGCCATTTTTAGTAGACCATAAAAGAGAAAGGGCCAGACTTTGGAGATGTGATGATTGTACGTGTGTCTGCATAATCAAGAAAGAACATGGCATTTCTTTGAAAGATTCCAAACCAGAGACATAACCAGAGGTGGATAACTAGAGCTTTGCCCTAAGGTACTGAAATTTTAAGACCATTGATTGTACTTGTGATTCGTCAGGAGCTAGAAATAGTTATGCTTCATATCAGGATAATTAGATAAAATAGGTTATCAGCTGGATGGCGCGTTTCTTTCCTCTGGATGCTACTACCCCTAGACCTGTCCTGCTTCCTTCCTCATGGTATCTTCCTCAGGAAGGGAGTCATGGTACCTTAAGGAGTTCAATCTTCCCTTCATTGTACATTATTCCAGGGTCTCTACCTTTTTGTGCCCCAAGACTTCCCCGATGTCTCCTCCCATGCCAGACTGGTTTTAAAAAGTCAATTTGAGGGCATGATTTTGTACTGTTTCTTCCTCAAGCCAGAATTGCTATTTCTTACTGATACAAAAAGTCCCCTGACCACAGGGGTAAGATGGTGCAATAGACTTGGGTCAGAAAGACATGGATTCAAATCCTGCCTCAGAAATTTAGTAGGTGTGAGACCCTACTTAAGTTCAAGCCTGAGCTTCATTTGTCAAATGAGAGGGTTGGATTTAGGGGTCTCACTCCCAGTCCTTATCCAATGATTTTAAAATAGAATGCCCCAAAAGTTGCTACATTCATAGAATTATATATCAATAGGATCTTGCTTAAAAATCATCACAGAAATATTGAGGCCATCACTTTACATGTAAACTCAGACTTAGAGTCTTTTACTAGTATGAGCTATAACTAGCTTCTGACCATTCTATATTTAGAGGAAATTTGCCTTGTCTGCCAAAGAGTCTAATTTTAAACACGAGGTAACTTCACTATCTACCAGCCTTGATTTTCATGTGAATTGTTAGAAGACTGCAAAAAATTCATGGCAGCCAATGACATTAAAAAAATAACTTTTTCCCTTTAATTTAATTGAATAAGCATTTACTAAGTACAGCCTTTTGGGCAGCTGGGTGGCACAGTGGATAGTGCACCAGGCCTGAAGTCAGAAAGACATCTTCTAAAGTTTAAATCTGGCCTCAGACCCTGGGCAAGTCATTTAACCCTATTTCCCTTAGTTTCCTCATCTGTAAAACGAGCTGGAGAACGAAATAGAAAACCACTGAAGTGGTTTCTTTGTCAAGAAAATCCCAAATGGGGTCACAAAGAGTCAAATAAGACTGAAATGACCGAACAACACCAACAAATGTTTAAGTCTCTGTGCTAAGTGCTGGACACAGAAAGAAAAAACGGAAGATGCTATTCTATTGGAAGAAGATATGTACACAACTTAATATATAAAAAGAATTAATTGATGGATATTTATTTAGCACTTACTATGGGAGATAGGCATACAAATGCAAAAAGCAAATAATTCTTACCATCAAGAAATTTACATGCCATTTGTGGGGGGGGGGGCGGAATGGAGAATAATATGTGCATAGAAAAGGGAATACAAAAATATATGCAAAGTAAATACAATTCAGCAGGGAGAATTATCCCCTGGAGGAAAAAGAAAGACCTCATGAAGAGGATGATGCTTCAGCTTAGCTCTGAAGGAAGCTGCTGATTCTCGAGGGTGGAGGTGAGGAAGAAGGGCTTTCCATTTGGGGAAGAGCTTTCTGCAAAAGTAGGAAGGTGGGAGATGTAGTCTAGAGCATAAGGATTAGCAAATAGTTTGGTTGGATTGTAGAGTATGTAAAGGGGAGTGATGCGAAAAAAGGCTGGAAAAGTAGGCTGGAATTCAGATTGTGAAGGGCTTTCAATGCCTAAGAGGAGTTTGTATTGTATCCTAGGGGCCTAGGGAGCCCCTGAAATTTCTTAAAGAGGGAATTGCTTTAGGAATACCATTTTGTCAGTTGTGTAGAGGATCAATTGGAAAGCGGAGAGATTGGAAGCGGGGGGTGCAATTAGGAGATGGCTACTGCAATAGACAAAGCAAGAAGTAATGAGCTAGAATTAGGAGGTGGTCATGTGGGTTAAGAAGAGGGGGGAAGGACTTGGTGGCTCACTGGACATGGGAAGGAGTTGGGGATATAAAGTGAGGAGTGAAGAGTGGTTCTGAGTTTGTAAATCTGAATTACTGGAAAACTGGACCAATTAAGAAGCTATTAAAACAGCCCAAGTATGAGGCTACATGGACCTGAACTATGGTGGGAGCTGTGGGAGTGTTAAGAGATCTTTAGAAAAATATTACTCCAGTGAGAGTAGGTTACTTAAGAGTAATAAACAATTAAAAATGAAAACCAGGTACTTGATTAAATGTTTGGTTCACTTCCCACTTGGGAAATATTTAAATGGTCCAGCTCAAGATTTTTATAAAACATAAGGTTCAAATTCCTGTACAAATTGGTTCACTGAGTGATTTTTAAAAAATGTACAAACCTCCAAAGAACAGAAAAAGAAACCAACAAAAACACAAAAACAATATGAACTTTGGTTGAGTTCATGGTTGTTAAAAAAAAAATACACACACAGGAAAGTAACACTTTGGTTCATTATTAGCATTGAATTCAATTCACTGAGAATTTATTAAGCACCAACTCTATGTCTGGTGCTATGTTAGGCTCTGACTCTACAAAGACAAATGAAACAATCCTTGCCCTCAGAGAACTACCATTTCATTGGTATATACATTTGGGTATGTGTAAGAACATGTAATCCAGAACTGAAGTCAGCTTGAAGAGTAATTCAGCAACAGCTTATGAGATTGATGAACCCCTGAGGATGAAATGGGTATTGTCAAGATATTAGGAGACACCTTAACAACAGTCCTTTGTGCTCACCCTCTGGCAAAATCACATAATTACAGCATTGCTTTGACCAGCACCAGGTGTCCTCTGAGCTTGGACAAGCACCAGACAAGCTTGGACAAGTACCCATGTTCCGGTCATGAGTCAAACAAATGAAGCCCCTCATTGTCAGGGTCACAGCTCACTGTGCAACCATTGGTATAAGTATTGAGATCTCCCCACACTATCTTGGGTCCCCCTACCGGGGACCATCAGGTGTTCTCTGAGCTCAAACAAGCATAGGACAAGCTGGGACAAGTAGCCATGTTCTGGTCATGAAACCCTGCTATGGATCAAACTCATCTCATTGTTGCTGTTACCCCTCATTATCAAGGCTATAGCACACTGCATAGCCATATTAAGATCTCCCCACACTGCCTCAGGGTCCCCTCCTACTATGGGGAGGACCCTGTCTCATGACCTTGCAAGCCGTTTCCCTCACTTTGAAATTAAATTTCTGTTTGATTCTTGACTCTCCTACCTCTAGTCTGCTCTATTCAACTCTGTCCATCCACAGATTAGAGCCTGGTTTGGTCTAATTGACAGGGTCAAAGGTCACCTAATCCAACCCCCTCATTTTGTAGATGAGAAAACTGAGTAATGAAATATGAAGCAGCTTGCCCAGTGTCACACAAGGAGTGAGTGGAAGAGCCAGGATGCAAACCTGAGTCCTTGCACTTTATATCCAACAATCTTTCTAATACACTATAAGATTGCTAAGGCAGAGAAGAAATGAGAACACCCACTGTAGAGCCTTGGGGGATAGCCACATGATGAATCAGAAACTGAAACTGAGAAGGAGTGGTCTGACAGGTAGGAGGAGAAGTAGGGAGAGCAGTATCAAAGGAACCAGGGAAGACAATGCTCTTTGCAGAGCCTAGCACAGTGTGCTTACTGCATGTTTATTTAATGAATGCATGGATTCTTTCAACGTCGAGTCTTCTGGTACAATTGCCTCACCCAGTGGGCAATTACAACTTTTTTGACAGAGGTTCACACAGATACTTTGTCCAATGTCTTGTTGGAATAAGATATAGTATAATTATGACATTCGTACAATGGAAGAATCAGAGATTCAGAGTTGGAAGGGACCTCCAAGGGCATTTAGTCCAACCTCATTTTTCAGATAGGGAAACTGAGGCCTAGGAAAATGAAATGATTTCCTTAAGTTTATGCAGAGAGCAAGATTTTGAACTCGAGAGTTAGGGTTCTTTCCACTGTACCAAGCTGCCTTCTACTGGCATAATTCCCCAGATCTCCCAGTCTAGTAAGTTATCCAAAAAAAGGGAAAAAAGGTTGGTTTTCTTTTATTCATATTTGTACTTAAATTTTTTATTAGCCATTATGTTTAGCATTTTTTAAAAGAAAGAAGTGAGGTTAATTTGATGTAATTTGCTCTTGGTGAACCCATGCTTGGTCTCAATGATCACCAATTCATTTTCCCAAGGGTCAATGAACCATCTAGAAATTTATCAAGGCTCAACTTCAAGCTTGCAAATGTCAGGAGCCTACCTTCTTTTTATTTGCTGAAAATTGGGTAAAATGTGATTGTTTTCTTCCTGCTGGCATGTCTTCTGTTTTCCACGTCTCCTCTGAGATGATGGACGGTGGTTCAGGAAGCACCATCGTCTGAGTGCTTTGAATAAACCTGGTGACCTGGGCTTGCTTAAAGTGGGAAGGTGGTGCTCCCACTTATTATGGCGCTAATCCCATTGGATTTCAGTTGTCTTTCCACCATGTCTGTGCTGCCCTTTTTCTTTCTGAGATTATTGCCCTTCATAGAGAAGAATGGAATGAATGCAAACGACTAGCTTTGCTTTCTCCGTGTCTTTTATTAACCTCTTACTGTGATAGGCTGAGTAGCGAGGTGGTACAGTGGATGGAGCTCAGGATTTGAAGTCACACTGACTTTGGTGCAAATCCAGCCTTGGATGCTTACTAGCTGTGTGACTCTGGGCAAATCATTTAACCTTTGCTTTAATTTCCCCATCAGTAAAATGGAGGTAATAATAGCACCCACCTTGTAGAATTATTGTGAAGATCGAATGAGATAATATTTGTAAAGTGCTTAGCACAGTGTCTGCACATAGTAGGTGCTATATAAATGCTTGTTCCCTTCTCTTCTCTCCCTCCCCCAAAGTTCACAGTAAACACCAAAGTGCTATAAATGCTAGCTCCTTCTCCTCTTCCTCCTTCTGCTCTTCCCCATCCTCCTTCCTATCCTTAAATTTTGTTGTTGTTATTCAGTCATTTCAGTCATGTCTGATGCTTCATGACCCCACTTAGGGTTTTCTTGGCAAGGATACTGGAAGGCTTTGCCATTTCCTCCTCTAGCTCATTTTATGGATGAGGAAACTGAGGTAAACATGGTGAAATGACTTGCCCAGGGTGACACAGCTAGTTAGCGTCTGAGGCTGGATTTGAATGTAGGTCCTCCTGACTCACAGTCTTGTGCTCCATTTAAGGTTCTACCTAGCTGCTAACCCCTAAGGTAAAGGGATTCCATTCCTTGTTCACCTGGTTGAGCTCTTGCTTTACAATCACCTTAAAATGCCCCTTTGGTTGTCATTGAGTTTTTCGTTTGTTTGTTTGTTTGTTTTAAATTTTTGAACAAGCCTTTGCTCACTTCAGGTTTTAGACTTTCAGACGCTCTGCCTACAAATATTTGGAATTCTTTGGCAGCCTTCCTTGGTGATGGGACCTTTCTTCCAACTTTTTACAAGTCCTCACAAAATGGTAACTCATTAGCCAGCTCCCTGTGCTTACATAAGACCCCTTCCCCCTTTGCTGCCTCCTTTTGTGTGGTGTCTTCCCCCATTAGATTGTAAACTGGGACTCTCTTTTTATTAACTGTATCGTCAGTACTTAGCACAGTGCCTTGAACATAGTAGGCACTTATTAAATGTTTCTTGGGTCGAATTCTTGGTTGAAAGATCATTTGTAACTGTATCATCAGAATTTTGCTTTTTAGACATTCTTATGGCTCTTGAGTCATCTTCCTTAGACTATGGGATCACACCTACCTTTTCTCTCTTTAATGTTTTTGAAATAGATTTTCAAGTCTAATATCTAATTATGCCCATAATTCCATTACTTGGTTGTGAAAATCTCCAAGATGACCATGGTCAAAAACATTGGTGTTTTTTGTTTGTTTTTAAATCAGGGATGCTATCACTTCATCTTCATCAATCAGTTTTTCCTTCTTAGTCATATCAGCAGTGTTCTTTGTGATTTCCTTACTTTTTTGAAATATAGAACTGCCAGAAAGGCAAATCAAGAATTATTAAGTGCTATGCTTTAGCAGAAAGAAGTTTCTGAGAAATGTCCATTTAGTTGATGGAGTCCCTCATCACAAGTATATTTTATTTCTGTGCCTACAAAATAAGCTGTATTCCTTGATGGCTAATCACGCAAGGAAGGACCAAAGGAAACACTCAAGATGGTGGGAGAAGGGGCGCTAGCATACTGACCCATGGTGTGTGCATGCCTGATCTTCTGGGCCTATTTTAGAATTTGTATCAAGAAATCTATATCCTCCATCTGACTGATCAGTCTGTAGTATACTCCCACAAGAATGTCAATTCTATTTCTTTTTTCTTTTATCTTCATCCAAAATGTCTTCTACAGTCTCCTACTTCTACATTTTGTCTGTTAGAGTTCACATAGATCTAAACAATTTTGATATAGAATTCTACTCACCTATTTTTTTTATTAATTTTTTTCTTTTGAAATAAATGAATATCCATGAATATCCTATCTCACTAAAGCTCCAAGATAATGAAAAATCCATGAATCAAAAGGTAGAAGTACAAGGACAGGTGAATGAGAATTAAAGTGCCAGAAGCCTTTTTTGAGCATTGTCTTCTATAGGACTGGTCTTCCAGGGATTCGTGAGAGAAGTAGAAAATAGACTCCTCCCATATGATTTCCTGGCTTCCCTTACAAGAAGACAGATCAGTAGCTCCCAGTTCCTATAGATTTATATTGTGGACTCCAAGAAAATATTTCAGAAAAAAATTACAAATTAAATACATCTTTGTGACTTTTGCATCTACAACCTATTCTAAATTGATATTTCATTGGAACAGGATGTAAGAATAACATGATAATTGTGCACAATTATCCTACAGAATCAGGTGAAGCTTTTCCCCCCTAGAGTTGTTACTACACAGTACTAGTAGAACTTCCTGTGTTTAAATGATATTAGTGAGTAAAATAAAATTCCTGCCCTCAAGAAACTTGCAATCTTTTCTTAAAAATAGTATTTTATTTTTTCTAATTACATGTAAAGACAGTTTTCAACACTCATTTTTTATCAGATTTCGAGTTCCAAATTTTTCTCCCTCTCTCCTCTTCCTCCTTCCCCTCTAAGATGGTAAACAATTTGATATGGATTATATATGTGCAATCATGTAAAACATATTTCCATATTAGTCATGTTGTGAAAGAAGAAACAGACCAAAAGGAAAAAATATGAAAAAAATAAAGAAAGCAAAAATAGTATGCTTCTATCTACATTCAGACTCCATCAGTTCTTTCTCTGGAAGTGGAGAGCATTTTCCATCATGAGTGTTTTGGAATTGTCTTGGGTCATTGTATTGCTGAGAAGAGCCAAGTCTATGAAAGTTAGTCATTGCACAAGGTGGCTGTTACTGTGTACAATGTTCTTCTGGTTCCGCTCATTTCACTCAGCATCAGTCCATACAAGTCTTTCCAGGTTTTTCTGAAGTCTGCCTGCTCATCATTTCTTATAGCACAATAGTATTCCATTACATTCATATACCTCACCTTGTTCAGCCATTCCCCAAATGATGGGCATCCCCTCAATTTCAATTCTTTGCCACCACAAAAAAGAGCTGCTATAAATATTTTTGTACATGTGGGTTCTTTCCCCTTTTTATGCTCTCTTTGGGGGTACAGACCTAGTAGCGGTATTGCTGGATCAGAGGGTATGCACAGTTTTATAGCCCTTTGGGCATAGAGACTTGCAATCTAATAGAATTGTATGACACTGAATATTGAGATAATTCTAGCAATTGTTTAGTGTAGATGAAGCTATGAAACAATGTAGGAAGACGAAAATGCTTTAAAAAACCATTAGCAAAAGTCTTCCAAGCACATATTTTCATAAATGCTTAGACCACTGGAAATCTATGAATTATAACAGTAAAGTGCAAAGGAACAGAGATGTGAGGGGCAGTTATTCCAAGAAAATTATTCAAAAAAATCTGACCATCCTGTATTAAAGTAAATATTTATAACAAGTGCAACTATTCTAAAACATTTTCTGACAAAGCAAACATGACCTTATGAAATCTAAACTTTAGCCAAAAGCATGTAATACTAAATGAGTGCTTGTAAAAACACCTTGTGGCTGGGGAAAAAAATTGCCTGAATAGGTATCAATGTGCATGTGCCATGGATAATGTCTGAAATTGGATAATGTTGATTTTAACAAGCTAATACCCAGCATACAGATCTGGAATGAAATGATATAGTGGCGATGATGGTGTGTGTGTGTGTGTGTGTGTGTGTGTGAAAAACTAGGTAAAGACTAAGATATAGCTAGGAGAATTGCATAACACAAATCTGACTCTGAAGTATTAGATACCTACAGTAAGTGGACTAGAAATTAGGAAACCTGGTACCGGCCCAGACTTGTCACTAAGCAGATGTATGTATGACCTTGGGCAACGTGACTCTCTGGGGTTCGGTTGCCACATCCCACCCAAGGCAAGTCTGATGTGCTAGGGATTCTTAGGGTCCAGGTGGGATGATTTCCGTCTGGGAGTGAGACACATGATATCAGAGAATTTACTGATCTGAGAAAATTTAGAAATCATACTTTCCAATCCCCTCATTTTCTAAAAGAGGAAACTTCCAAAAGAGATGAGCAAGGAGATGAAATGACTTGCCCAGAATGATGTAGATAGTAAGTGGCCAAGCCCAGATCCACCTTGAGCAGAATAAACCAAAGAAACAAGCAGAACCCCCCAAACCCAGACTGTGTAGTTACGAGAACATCTATAGCGTAATGGGATTCCAGGGCTGAGCTAGAAATCTGCATGCGATTAACAAGCCGTACTGAAGAGAGTACCAGGGAGTTGATCTAATTGTCCCTTCTAGATTGATCATCCTATGATTCCCAAATCTTTGGTCTTTTTATTTTTATTATTTTTTTGAGGCAGTCAGAATTAAGTGACTTGTCCAGGGTCATACAGCTATTGGTCTTTTTAATTATGTCATCTTGCATTATCTTCCCCAGGTATGGTTGTGGGTTGGGTTTCTTGTCCCCACTGAGCTTTGGGCATGCACATCAGTCATTCAGTTACCAAATAGAAATTGGCCCACGTGGTCTCCAACATTCCCTTCCCCTCTAAAGTTCTGTGACCTCAAATGGAATTTATTAAATGAAGCACACATATAGATATGATATATATATGTGTATGCATGTGTGTGTATATATGTGTGTGTGCGTGTGTGTGTATATATGTGTGTATATATATATATATATATATATACATATACATATGTATATATGGAGAAAGAGAGAGAGAGAGATCCACTGCTATTTTTAGTCATGTTCTAATGGATCAGACTTAGGTTTCAAGAGGAATTATATCCTTTTTTCCCCTCTTTGTAGCCAACACTTCAGAATGTACCATTGAAAGACCCAAAGGATAACGTTTCTGACTCATTAATGCATCTGACCAGGGAATGACTAATTCTCTTGGCAGAATTTATTTGGCTCATTTTGGGTATTTGTTACAGTCAACATTGCTACATTTACAAGATCTTCGTTAAAGATTAAAGGTCCGTTATGTATAAAGGAGTTTGGAGAATGTGCTTCTTTATTTAAAAAAAATGACTCGGTTTAGAGCCAGCAATCAAATCTTAGAGATCTTCATTGCTTTATACTTAATTTTTGAGCAATATTTTATATAGGCATCTAGGTGTTGTAGTAAATAGAACACTGGATCTGGAGGCAGGAAGACCTGAGTTCAAATGCTACCTCACATACTAGTTGTGAAGTCCTGGGCAAGTCAGGTAATTTCTCAGTCACAGTTTCCTCATCTGTAAAATGGGAATGATCATAATAGCACCTACCTCACAGGATCATTGGGAAGACTCAGTGAGGTCACATGTATATCACTTTTAAAATCTTTAAGTTATTTTATTATTTGCTATACAGTGATTATATAGTCACACCTACTTTAATTAGGCTATAATGTAATGAAGAACAATTAAAATGGAAATTATTGTATGTGTGCTAATATTAATACCACCCACCCCTTCAGAATGCCTTTTTTTTTATGGCTAGGCAATGGGGCTAAGTGACTTGCCCAGGGTCACACAGTTAGTAAGTGTCAAATGTCTGAGCCCACATTTGAACTCAGGTCTTCCCTACTCCGGGGCCGGTGCTCTATCCACTGCACCACCTAGTTAGCTCCCAGGATGGTTTTTTTTTAAAAAAATATATTTATTTGACTAACAGCTATGGATTATTTTTTTCTTTGGAGGCTCTAGACCTGTGATATCATCAGTGGAGGCAACTTCAGAAATAGAAATTCTCAATGAATTTGTTTGTCACTTAGAACTTTGAGGCACTGATGTAAAATGATTTGACCATGGTCATATAGCTATGATGTGTAAAAACAGAACTAGCACTAAGGTCTTCTTGCTCCAAGGCTGCCCCTCTATCCACTACCCCACACTGTTTCTTTGGCTCTATTGACTTTATCGATAACATGTAGCTCTAACGTGTCATTTATAGGGACTTTTAAAGTTTGCAAACCTTTTTACACACACAATCTCATTTAAATCCCAAAACATCCCAGTGAGGCAGAGTCTATTTAATAGAAGAAGAAATTGAGGCCCAGAAAAGTTGAATGAGTTTCCCAGGGTTACACAGCTAGTATATTATATATATTTACGTGTGTGTGTTGCTTCCCCCAATATGATATAAGATCCTATTTCATTTTGGTCTCTATATCTCTAGCATCTGGTATGATACAAGGCATACATTCAATAATAATAATTTAATACCAAGTAGAAGTTTAATAAAGCATATGGACTCGTTGGTTGAGGCTGGATTCAAATCCAAGTTCCTGACTTAGTCTGATACTCTTCCTACTACTTCCTATTTCTGCTGTGTAAATGAATCCAAATTTTATAAACACACAAAGAAAACAAAAGCACGTTGAAACATTAAAAATATTTGGGGAAAAAAATCACCAGAATAGTGGAGGAGGGATTGGGTTTATTTGAACCAATTGTATTCAGGGAAGAGCCTTAGTGGAAAGCAAGATCTCCGTTGAAGAAATGAGGGAATTGAGCAGAATTTTAGCTGTGGAGTGAGAATCAGACCATGTGGTACATAGATCAAAGAAGATCAGATTTAGAGCCAAGAGTGACTCCACTGAGTCCAAGCTGCTCATTTTACAGATGAGGAAACTGAGGCCCAGAGCAATGAAATGATTTGCGCAGTCACAAAGAACAAGGAGCAAAGCTGAAATTTGAAACCAGGTTTTCCGTCTCCAAATCCGGTGTTTCTTCCAGTACATCGTACTGCACAATGAGAAAGCATTCCTGCGATGTATCTTACCCGGGGAGGACAAAGACAGATAACATATGCATAGTGGTTGGCATACCTCAAAGTGCTATGTAACAATTATGTTAATATTATTTCATCACTTAAAATAATAAAATAAGTGTCACACAATGCTGTTTATAACTAATTATGTTATTATTAATGTTACATCATCAATTTTAAATTGATATTAATATTTTTAATTATATTCCTTGATATAGTTAATTTAATTATTAATTAAATACTTAATTGAATAGTATAATTGAATTGATATTAGTTTAATATTTATATTATTGAATAATATGTATCAATTGGATTATATTAATATCATTGAATAATAATTATTAATATTATTGAATAATAATAAAATACAAGCCTCCTTGCCTCTAGTCACAATGCCACTCCCTGAAATCTGACATAAGAAGAGGTTTTTTAATTAAGTGCTGTGTTTGGAGTCAGGAAGACCAGGGTTTGAATCCTGCCCGTTGACACTTACTAGCTTGATAACCATGGGCAAGTCATTTAATGTCACGGAGACTTCATCTCTTCATCTGGAAAATGAACATAATAATGCCCTTGATATTATATCTACTTCACAGGAATGCTGTGAGGTTCAAATGAAATCATGCAGATAAAGTGCCTCGCAAACACTCAAGCAACATACAAATGCCAGCGATGGCCATCATCATCATTGTCATTGTCTTCGCCATCGACATAGTCATCATCATCCTCAATGTTATTGTTATTGTTGTTGTTATTATCATTATTTTGCTGTATGCATTGTGTGTTTGGGTAGTGTGTGTTTGGATAGTACAATAGAAGGAATATGCATTTGTTAAATGTCTACTATGTGCCAAGAACTTTTACAAATATCTCATTTGATCCTCACAGCAACTCTGGGAGGTAGGCACTATTATTATGTTGTTGTTATTTTTGGGTTGTATTAAGTTGTGTCTGACTTTTCGTTACCCTATTTGGGGCTTTCTTGGAAAAGATACTGGAGTGGCTTGTTATTTCCTTCTCTGACTTTTTTTTTTTATCCTGATTTTACAGATGAGGATACTGAGGCAGACAGAATTAAGTGACTTTCCCAGGGGGAGACAGCTAGGGAGTGTCTGAGGCTAAATTTGAACTCCTCTTCCTGACTTTAGGCTCAGAGCTCTATCCACTGTGTCACCTAGCTGCCCTGACAGAACATACATATGTAATGATTGCTTCTCTGAGGGATGGGTTAGAGATGGGTTAGGCATGGTTGTGCTGTATAGTGGTTAGAGACCATATCACAGTTAGAAAGCTCTAGATTCAAGTTCATTTCTGACATATACTGGCTTTGTGTACTTAACTTCTCAGCATTCCACATAGCTCTGTAAGACTATAAATTGTAAAGAATGAGTGAATACACAAATAGATGAATGAATTTTTTTTAAAAAGCCATTTATTAAGCTCTTACTGAGAAGCAACATGGCATAATGGATATGGCACTAGACTTGGAGTCAGAAAGTCCTGGATTCGAATTCTGCCTCAGACAATTAATATGTGGCCCTGGGCAAGTCATTTAATCCTTCTTTGCCTCAATTTCCTCTTCTATTAAAATGATGGGACTGGATTCAGTGGCCTCTGAGATTCCTTCCAACTCTAAATATATGATCCCACAGTGTCCTAAGCCCTGTCAGTCTGCATCAGAAAGGGAAGTTCCTCAATGGAAATTTCCTGTATAGATGGAATCACACTGCAGTCAAAAAAAACATAACAAAACAGAATCCTAAACTAAAATCTAATCCCTTTATACTGTGGGTTTAGTGCTGTTGTTCACGTGCATCTGATTCTTCATGACCCCATTTGGGGTTTTCTTGGCAAAGATATGGGAGTGGCTTGCCATTTCCTTCTCCAGCTCATTTTACAGATGAGGAAAGTGAAACAAATAGGATTAAGTGACTTGCCCAGGGTCACACAGCTAGTAAGTGTCTGAGGCCAAATTGAACTCAAGAAGAGGAGTCTGTGACTCCAGGTCCAGTACTCTAGCCACTGCACCACCTCACTGCCCCATATTGGTGGGTTATACAGAGGCCAAAATCAGAGGGAAGAGTAATACCTCTGCGTTACAGAATATGGGAAGATTCATCCAATGTCTAGCAGTACAGGATAATGGCTAAGTTCATAGGTCTTAGAGATCATCCAATCCAAACCTTTCCTTTTACAGATGAGGGAACTGAAGCTTTTTGAGGTGATATGCCTTGCCTTGAGACATAAATAGGAGGGACATAGCAAAGCCCTCACTCCCCTAATTATACCATTCTTGCCTCTTCAGGCTATTTGTCTACCTTTTCTCCACATGTTGAGAAACATGGAAGGATCACCTACCCAACCCTCCCTGGAAAAGCTGAATGATAGCTACAGAATGCTGACACTTTACATTCCATGGATTATCAGGTTGGCCTCTCAGCCAGCTAACACAGGGCAGGGGCCCCTCTGGTCCATCCTGCCCAGGAAAGCAGAAACTAAATTACCACCGGGAATAACTCACTGATTGGTATTGCTAATTACTGCTAGTAATGAAGCTGTATGGTTGCAGGTATTGGAGCCAACTGTTTAACCGACAGTGCTTTGGTCACGTTGAGTAATTTTATATCCTGCTGCATTTATTAAAGCCCTGTAATCTCCCCAGACAGCTGGAAGATTCCAGTTATTAGTTACACACAACACTTATCAAGTCATCTGTGACTAATAAAAACTTGAGAAAGAGGGGAAGAAAGAATGGGCAGTCGGTTTTTCGGCAATGTTTTCTCCAACTTGCCAAACTTTTCTTAGGCAATGCTTAGTCCCCATGGAGCACCCCGCATGTCTAATTGTAAAAATCCGTCAGCATCGCAGGATTCCAGAGAGCTCACTGATTTCCACTGAGGATAGTGATGGGAGAATGAGACTTCCATTGTAAGGAAAAGAGGGACTCCAAGAGGTGGGGTGGGGGAGGGAGGGAGTAGGCTGAGTAAATGTGAGTTACTGGGGTCTGGTCTGAGGGGTTGGAAGTTCTCACTTCCCCTCACTTTTGGCATGGCTTCTATGTCTTCCAAGTCCCAGACTGTGCAGAACTCCCTGCTTGCTCTAGGCTGTAGTTGGGTAAGTCTTGGCGGTCCTAGCATCTGAGGTTTGCTTTCAAGTGGTCATCATTACTTGGTGTGCATGTGGCCAGGGTTACTGCCTTTACTCTTAACAGGGCGTGCTGTTGTAATGAGGATGGATTTGGACTGCATTCAAAACAAAATCCCGGAAAGCTAATTCCCAGCAGGGCCTGGTCGAGCTACTCAGGGTCCCCTAGGTCACCTTTTCCCAAGCCCTTTTTCTAAGGAAATCATTGGAGGTAGCCAAGGTTGTTGTGGAATCTGGCCTGTAAAGATCTCTCCTTCAATTTAATTCCACACATATTTATCGAACTAATAAATGCTAAGCAGTGGAAATAGTGGTGTATTTGGAGGCAGAGGACTGGAGTGAGAATCCTATCTCTGTCACATCTTATGTAACTTTGGGTCTCCTTTCTGGAGCTCAGTTTCCCCACCTTGAAAAATGAGGGGGCTGGTCCTTTTCTGCTCTAAATGTGATAGTAGATAGAATGCAGAAAATAAAATGTTAGTTTTGGGGTCAGGAGGATGTGAGTTCAGAACTCACCTCTCTGACACTTACTAGATACCTATGGCAAGTGCCATAGGTTCTGAATCTCCTTTCCTCATATTTCAAATGGAGATAATACCTGCAGAATTTAAGTATACAAACTTCAAAATAAGTGAACTTAAAAATATTTTGATAACTGCTCTTCGATATAATGGGGTTCCTTCGCAATTCCGTGTTTTATGTAAAATTTATGTATATTTTACTGTAAATATCGCTCTGAGGTGCCCATAGGCTTCATTTCACAGCCAAAGGGGTCCATGACACAAAATTTAAGGCTCCTGATCTAGACCCCTACTTATGCCACGCTAACTCCAGGCAGCATGCCCATTTTCCAGGGCGGGGGCAGGAGGTGAAGCTTCGAGGACGGAAGAGGAGCTAGGTGCCCAGGACAGCCTCGGGTGGCAGAGGAGAGTGTGAGGCAGGAGGGCCGCAGTGTCCCCGACAGCCGTCTGTCCCGGCACGCTCTGCAGCGCTTCCTAGGGCTTGGCCAGCCTGGCTCTGACCAGCCCTGAGCTTGGACCCAGCCGGGCGCAGGCACCGCCTCGCCTCGCCCCACCCCTGCCCGCTGAGCTCCTAGCCAACTCGCCCGCCAGTTCCGGTCTGCCCAGCGCCTCTGTGCGCCCCGTCTCTTCCTCCTCCTTCTCCATCCCCTCCTGCCCTCGGCTCCGGCGGCACTTGATGCCCGGCTGTCCCAAGAAGCTGGCAGCTACAGGGGCTGGCCAGTGTGCCCGCCCCACACTGACAGGTAAGGGCTGCGGGGACCCACCGGGGCTGGAGGCTGCGCAGGAACGACCAGCTGCCGGGCTGCGGGGGGGCGGGGAGTCGGCTTGGCTTTCCTCCGCCCCCTTTCCCTCCTAAACTCCCCCAACCCGGGCCAGCTGGCCTCTCCCCGCCCCCCTTGGCTAGGACGGCTAAGAGAGGACTGCCCCCAGGCTGGGCCCCCCTGCGCAATTCCTCCAATTTCGCTATGAAGTTGGCGTCCCTGTAGGCGCAGCGCTGCTGGGGCCAACTCGGGGCAAGTCTGAGGGCTGGGCTGGGTGGGGGACCTAGGCGGGGCGAGTCAGGGGCTGCCAGGGGAGGTAGCGCAGCTCCGCACCCTCCCTTCTTGTTTCTCTCCTTCCTGCCTACTTCCCTCCTCCCTTTCCTCCCTCCTTTCCTCCTTCCCTTCCTTTTCCCCTTCTTTCCTCTTTCTTTCCTTCCCTCCTTCCTTTACCTCTGTCTGGACTCTGTCAAGATAAGAGACCTGTTGCCAGAGGTCCCCTTCGGAGTTTTCTCGGAGGCAGGCAGGCAGCATGATTTAGGTTAGTGAGGGATGGGAGGCCGAGCATCCCAGATAAACCAGGAAGTGCTGAGTCTCATTTTGGAAAGCAGGCAGAATCTGCAGATGGGTGTGTGTGTGTGTGTGTGTGTGTGTGTGTGTGTGTGTGTGTCTCTGTGTGTGTGTGCCTGTGTGTGTGTGTCTGTGTGTGTGTGTGTGTGTCTCTGTGTGTGTGTGTGTCTGTGCCTCTGTGTGTGAATGGCAAAGCAGAAGACATAGGGGATGGAGGGCTGATTCTGGAGGAGCAGGAGGCCCTGTGCTGGCCTCGGAGAGTCGGCTGACCCCTATTTTCCTCTAACCCCAGGAGACAGAATTACACCGTCAGAGCAGGAAATAATAATGCATAATGACACGAAGCATAATGTAGCTATTCTCAGATCTCACCTCTGGCTAGCTGCTCCACTGGGGGCAAGTCATTCAATTTTTCAGGGCCCCAGAGAACTCTCTAATACACTTATAAATAGCCAATAAACTCTCAGCCTTAGTTTTTTTCATCTGTGAAATGGGGATGATATCACTTCACAAGATTTTGAGAATAAAGTGCCATAATATGTAAGTGCTATATAAATGCCATTATTTATTATTGTTATCAGCACATACCAATGAAATCTCAGGTACAGACCCTTCCCCCTTAAAAAACCCATAGCTAACATTTATGTACTACGTTTAGGATTTCCAAAGAGTTTTACATACATTCTGCTAAATGAGATTTGATTTGATTTTGGACGGCCTGCTGAAATGAAAGACTAAATAACCCAGGATCCTTGCACTGTATACCTAGGAGCTTAGATTAGGGCTAGAAGGGTCCTCAGAGGCTATTTCATCCCACCCCTCTTATGTTTCAGGAGACTGTAACTCTCAGGGAATTTGAGTGACCTGCCTAAAGTCACACAGAGAGTATGAATCGGAGGCAGGGCTTGAACCCAGGTCCCACATTCCAAATTCTTGTTGTTTTTTTCTTTTTTTTTGTGACACCAACCTAGGAGACAAGATCTTGAAATCCAAATCAGTCAGTCAGTCACTAAACAAGGATTTGTCCAGGACCTGCTGTGTGTCTGGTACTGTGCTAGGAATAAAAAGACAAAGGAAATGAGAGCATGTACATTTTTGGAGGCAGTAAGGTGTGCACATGTAGGTATGTAAAAAATATACTGAGCAAATACCAGGTGATTGGGATAAGTGGGAAGAGGAGGATCATAGCAGACTCAGGGATCAGGAAAGAGCTCAGCTCAATCACCAAGTCCTTAATGAACTCTTTCCTGATCCCTGAGGGGTGAAATAGCCTTTGAGGTCCGTTCTAGCCCTAATCTAAACTCCCAGGTATTAATGGGAGAGCCAGTACACAGCCAACCATGATACAAGGGAGAGGCTGGTTCAGTCCATAAAATCAACAAGCAAAGAGGTCAAAGAAGATTAGGAAGGGAAAGGAAACAGTTCATTGGGCTCTGTAGGAATGAATTCTTTAGTTCTTTAGACCTTGGGAAGAGAGAGTGACCTTGAGTAATCTGGGAGGGGAAGAAGCCAGATTGCCCAGGCTTGATGGGGTGTGGCAGGGGATTGCTGGAGCCAATTCATGTAGGCTCAGGAGACCTGATTGTTAAATTTACACCCAGAAATCCATAAACTACCAATCAGGACTTGAGTTGTTCTTTTCCTTCTTTAGATTTAAGAAATGGATGGAGTAAACAGCAGAAATGGAAATTAAACTAAAAAGGGTCTCTTAGGTACAGTTTTTTTGGGAGGAGGAGTCAGTTGTTAAACATGTGCCAGTCCACTGTGGATAAACTGCTGCTATGGAAATTGAAGCAGAAGGGATCCATGATTCCATCTAGAAGTTTGGCTGTGCAGAAGAGGACCGAGGATAAAAACTTGAAGGGGGTAATATTCAAGGGGGGCAGTTAGAGCGCCAGGCCTGGAGTCAGGAAGACTCATCCTCCTGAGTTCAAATCTGATCTCAGACACTCACTACCTGTGTGACCCTGGACAAGTCACTTAACCCTGTTTGCCTCAGTTTCCTCATCTGTAACATGAGCTGGAGACCACTCCAGTATCTGCCAAAAAAAAAACCCTAAATGGGATCCTGAAGAGTCTGACATGACTGAACAACAAAATATGTTAAATGGTTAGTTCATAGAATAATAAGATCATTGGTTTAGAGGTGGAAAGTATCTTGCAGATGTCAGCTGAATGGAAATGACCTCTAACCTGTGGGTGACCAGAGCCAAACAGAGCAGGCTAGGGACAGGAGAACCAGGAATCGAACAGAAATTTAATTTCGAAGTGAGGGAGATAGCTTGCAGAAAAGAATACGTGTGCCAGTGCCTTGCCCCAGTGTGTGGGGGGGACCCTCTTTAGTGCAGGCAGATCTCAGTGCACCTCTGACTGCATAGGGAGCCATAGCCCTGACAATCAGGGATAACAGCAACAATGTGAAAAGTTTGATTCATGGCAGGACTTCCAGACCAGAACATGGATACAGCAGGTGCTTATCTGAGCTCAGAGAACACCCGGTGCTGGATAAAGCACTTCGATAATTATATGAACCAATTCTGGGATTTTGCTGTGGCCAAGATCATCCAGAAGGTGAGAGTGAAAAGTTATGCCAAGCTTAGAACACAGCTTGCTTGCTGGGAAATAGAGTGTCTGCTAGTATCTTGACATAGATTATCTAGTCTAACCCCTTTCAATTTACAGATTATAAAAGGCTAAATAACTTACCCAAGGTTGCGCTAGTAATAAATAGAGAAGCCAGAATTTGAAAACAGATCTCTGATTTCCACTCAGAACTCTTTCCATTAAATTACTATGTCTCTCCTTGGACAGGCACCACATGAAGGCACATTTTCAATGAGAAATGTGCCTTGATTTCCTTGCTCTAGGTCTTCCTCCATTGCCGGAGATGACTGTGATTCTTCTACAACTTACTGTTGACAATCTCTAAGGGCTCTCAGAATTGGCCATGTGATGGGTGTATGTCTGTCCTGTGAGGTCCAAGCTGGCCAAGTTGGGAGAGGCCACAATAATTTTTTTTGAGGCAATCAGGGTTAAGTGACTTGCCCAGGGTCACACAACTAGGCCGGATTTGAACTTAGGTCCTCCTGACTTCAGGGCTGATGCTCTATCCACTGCATCACCTAGCTGCCCCCACAACTCTTGAAGACCAGCCATGAAGGTTTAGTAGGTTTGGCCAATGAGCCAACTCACTTCAGTGGAGCCAGGGGCCACATTATGAAATAACAGATCTTTGGCAGAGAAACATAATCTGTTTCACAGGGTTATGTTGTAGAGCTATGGGACAATAAATATCACTCCCCACCACATTGTTCCCCCCTCCAGCTTTAAAAATGAAAGAATTAAAGAGAGGGTGACTTACTCTTGATTATACATATGCTAGGTATCTGAGTATTGCTTTTTTTAACATCTCACAGAGTACATGGCTGGCAGTTGGGAAGGGCAGAAGATGCTTGTTTCCTCTCTCTTCTCTCTAGGCAAGACCCATACCTACACTCCCTGGGGAAGAACAGTAAGATTAGGAGATGCCTGAGGTCACTTCCCTAGAAAACCTAATTCCAACTCTCCTCCACTCCTAGGACTGCCTCACCCATTTGGGGCTAGTTATGGGGTCAAGTCCAAGTGTACTTTTCTGCTTTGGGTAAGCTATGAAAATGTGAAAAAATAACATCTTTTATTCAGCTCAAGCCCCTAACTGGGAAAGTAGTAGCAGTTAGACAATCTAACTCTTGTGTTCTCTCTCTCTCTGTCTCTCTCTGTCTCTGTCTCTGTCTCTCTCTCTCTCCTCCCCCCTCTCTCTCCCTCTCTCCCTCCCTCCCTCTGTCTGTCTGTCTGTCTGTCTCTCACACACACACACACAAATATATGTGTGTGTATATATATATATATATATATATATGTAAGTATGTATGTATATATGTTGCTGTTTAAAATCTACATTTCTCCCCAGTGTACTTTGTTATCTGTGGTCTCTCTTGTGGCCCCATTCACTCAAGATCACACATAAATCAATAATGCAATGGAGGACCACGTTATCTTAGAGAAACGCATTTCTTTTTAAAACAAATGATGAACCAAAAAACAAAACAAGTTCTTAAGAAGTAGGAGTTGCAGATACGGTTCAGCACTCTCCTGGAACAGCTCCAGGAAAGTAAAGCATCCTGGGCTTCTCAGCAGCGTGCATGGCTCCAGCCACTGTGTATTTGTCCTATGTAGCTTTTTCCTGGTGAGTTGTAGTCTTTGTCCTGGACTCTTAACCTTCTCTCCCTGCCAGGTCACTCAGAGCTGCTTTGGCAGTGCTGGCCTGGTCCCTGCTTCCTTATGGCCCGTCTCTCATTCTTTCTCTCACTGTTACCTTTCTAGGAACTTTTTCCTCCTTCTTCCTTCCCCCTCCTTTGGAATGAGAGGGGACTGGTTCTACAGGACCTCGAATAGGTAGATATTGGGGATTCCTGTCCAAAACAGACATAATGTCTATTTCAACCAGTGTCAGGTTACACCCGAAAGATGTGTGAGTAATTATTTCTTATAGGAAAATGCTCCCTTTGCCTTGGTGATCATTTGTAAAACACTTCACAAGCCTTAAAGCACTAGATAAATGCTAGCTCTAATCCTTAGCATCACCTGTATCGCTCCTCCCTAAGTGAGCTTCTACTAGGATTTACTTCTAAGTAGCTTTGGGAAGTTAGGATTTTCATTGACTTAGGAGGAGCCATTGACAGTTAAGATGCTTTATATTCATTATCTCATTGGATTTTCACAAAAGACCTAGCAAATCAGTGTTACTGTTATCCCAGCTTGGGGCATCCAGACCTTAAGTGGATCCTATAGCAAGTAAATTTCTGAAGAAATCTCTCACCCACCTCAACCTGATTCCACATTCAGCATTCTACTACCCTCTATAGTTCACACGTTGTTAGCCTGCGGTGGGGTGGGAGGATATCTGTGAACTTTTTTTGATTTGTTTCTTCAAATATATTTTGATAATTGTATTTCAATAGAATTTGTTTCCTTGGTAATCCTATACACTTTATTTTCTACATTTAAAGCATTATTCTATGCAGAAGTCTGCAGGCTTTACTAGACTGAAAAAAGGGGCTTTGACACAAAAAGGTTAAGAATTCTTGCACTAGTCTATAATTATTTTTATTTTCAGTTACTAGGTTCTCCTGCTAATCCATTTGGAAGCTTTGACCTGCTCCATTTCTGACCTAGGCTGTTTCAGCCTTACTTAGGCAACCTGGTGGCCCTCTGCTCCCAGAGGCTCCTGATATTAGTGTCTTAGCATCAGTCAGTCAGTGAATAAACATTTACTAAATATCTACTACATGCCAGACACTGTGCTAAGTGCTGGGCATATAAATCCAAAAAATAAGGTCCCCGGCCTCAAGGAGCTTACAATCTAATGGGAGAAGAATACACAAAAGGAAGCTGAAAAGGGAGGGGGAACAGGGACCTTGATCACAAAGACATGATGAAGATGAACAACCATTTGGCTTTAGTTGTACTGCAGGTCATAACTTCGGAGCTCAAGTAATGCCCCAGCCTCCCCAACAGCAGGGGCTATAAGTATGTGCTGTTATGCCTGGCAATTTATTTTTAAATAACAAGAACCCTGAAAGTCTGGCCTTGATTTCAACCCAAGAAGCATTTATTAAGCACCTACTATGTACTGCATACTGTCATAGGCAATGGGGATAGAAAGGAAAAGACTTTGGGACTTTGGTAACAATTCTGTTTGTACATTAATGATTATGGTCAATTCTGTACGTACTTCAAAAGATAGGTGGATTTTGAGCTGGAAGGAATTTTAGAAGTCACCTCGTCCACCCCCTCCCCCCATTTTACAGATAAGGAGACTGAAGCCCAGAGAAATTAAGCATCTTGTTCAAGATAGTAACTAACAGATACAAGATTTGAATCCAGGTGTTTAAGGCATCAGGGATACAAAGAGAAATGAAAATCATCGCTGTCCTCAAGAAACTTACATTCTATTATGGTAGAGAGGCTTACAACATTTAAGTGGATAAATAATTACAACCTAATTTGAGGAGGAAGAGAGCCCTAATGACCAGGGAGAGGAGGGAAAGCTTCTTCTACCTGAATTGAGTCTTGAGGGAAGGGTATGCATTCCTAGAACGGGAGCCAACCTACGCAAAGACTTAGCAGAAAAGGAGATGGAATACCAAGGTTAGGGAAGCAGTTAGGACAGTTTGGTCACAAGATAATGGTTGAAGGGAAATTGTGTGAAATCATTCTAGACGTGTGGGTTGAATCCAGATTGTGGAGGGCTTTAAATGTCAAATAGAAAAGTCTGCATTTTCTCCTGGAGTCAAGAGCATTGGACCACTCTTGATCAGGGGGAGGACGTAATCAGCCCTGTGCCTTTGGAGGATTATTTTGGTAGCTATGCGATCACTGGAAAATGAAGACACCAGAAGTGGAGAGTTCAGTTAGGAGGTCTGAGATGACGAGCATCTGAACCAGGGTGGGGGCTACGTGAGTGGAAAGAACCTCCCTTTGAAAAGTAAAATATAAACTTAAAAGAGACAACGGTTAAGGACCGTGGAAAAGGAGTCAATCTTTTCTTAATGAATTTTCACTTTTGTCAGAAAGGTCCATTATGCCCTGCATGCTCTTATTATCCCCACTTTACAGATGGGGAAACTGAGGTTGAGAGGTCAGTGACTTGCCCAGGGACACCCAGCTTTCAAGAGTGCTTGAAGAACAAATTGAATTCAGGTCTTTCTGACCCAAAGTGCAGTGCCCTGTTTAGTCTCTCTTGATGCCTGTCTTATCCTGGCAGAGAACTTAGACAAGGTGCCTGAAAAATTAGTATGAGAGCATGCCTTGACATTAGTTAATTTGCACACAAATGGTTACTTAGCAATTTGGCTGTATTAATGTTCTTATTTCTATCTCCTCCCTCTGGTACTTAATAGTTATGTGGCCCTGGGAGAAGTAGGTTATATCATGGTCAGTTAAGAGATGATAAAGAATTAAAATGAATTAATAAAAATAAGGAAAAAAAGAATTAAAATGAAATGAAAAGAAAGGAAAGAAATAGGGAAGAAGGGAGGAGACACAGAAACACACATGTAAGGGAGAGAGATTGCCCTTCCCCTCCGCGGTCCAATAGAATGACAGGTTTCTTTGTTGCAAAAGCTTGAAACAAAAGGCTTATCTTTGTTCTGTTCTCTCCTCTTCTTCCCTGGCACTCAGACACCTGTCTCACCTAAGTCTTTGTACCATGACAGTAAATTTTGCCCCACCTGTTTTATCAACTTTTCTAAAAAGCTATCCTATCATCTTTCTCTGTGTGTTGGCTGGCTCCCCTCCCCTCCAGCCCTATGTACCAAGATGGCGCCATGAGCCTGCTGTTCCAGACTGATGTGGAGTGATGGGAGCTGGATTTATTTACTGTATTTACAGTAAATCATATTATTATTTACCGTAATTATTGTGTTTTTGTGATAGTATTTTCTTTGTGCTGCCAAAAGGTTAAGCCCTTTGTCTTTCAGCTTTCCTGAAATGCTTTATTAGAAATCACACTGAACATCAATACAGGCAACTCACTTAGTAACTATTTACAAGCCAATTCATTCATTTTGAAGCATAAGTCAAGTCAGCAAGCTTTTATTAAGTCCTTATCAGTGTTCTTAGAGATGTAAATGGAAGGGTAGATAGAGCATAAGACTTGGAGTCAGGAAAACATGGGTTCAAGATACTTAATAATAACTTCCACAGACATTGTCCTAGCTGTCTGTCCCCGGGAGAGTATCTTAGCCTCTTTGAACCTTGGTTCCCTCATCTGTAAAATGGGGATGATAATAACATCTACCTTAGAGGTCAAATGAGAATCAAATGAGATAGGCTTTGGAAAGAAAAGTCTTTGCACACTTTAAAAGTCTATATAATCACTGTCAGGTGTTCTTCTTGCCCATTCATTCTCTTTTTCTCTTATATGGTCATAATTAGTGTGCATTTTCTTCTTTTGCTTCTGCTTTGGGTTTTTTTGGGGGAGGGGCTTTACATGATTTCATAACAACTTTTCCAGATTTCTCTGCTTCTCATATGAATATGCCACAATTTATTTAACTATGTCTCCATTGTTAGAGTCTCAGTCACTTTGATTTTTTCCCCAATTACTTGTAATGTGGCTATGGAAATATTTGCACAGATAGCTCTTTTTTTTTGTTTTTAGCACATTTAGAATATATGTACACTAATGAGGTTACTGTCTTTCAACACCTTGCAGGACTATAAGGAATGATTCTGTTGGCAGATCAAAGGAATCACTGCTCACAATCTAAAAGATAAAAAAAAAAATCTTCAAGCATAGTGTATCTCCAATGGATGTGTTCTGATATGGTCACAGGTAAAATAGTAAAATTTACAGATAAAATTCCCTGTAAACCTGTGAAATTAACCTCTTTCTCTTTGGGCATTGGAATTCTTCCTTACCAGTTTAGCCACAAACCACAGATCCTCCTCTTTAATGGCGTTCAAAATAGAGAAGCAATGAGTGTTTTGAGTTGGGAAGCCCTTACAATGCTCGCTTCCTCTTTGACCATGGCAAAATTGCCTAACCTTTCTGAACCTCAATGATGAATCTTACTATTGCCTTCACAGACACTCTGTCCCAAGCCTGGATTGCACGCCTCCTCACCTCCCTAATAGCTTTCAAAGATCTACTGCTGTTCTCCACTTTTCTCAGTCCCCCAATGGCTAATGTCTCCATCCCAGATACACTATGTTTGAAGACATATTTCATCTTTTAGGTTATGAGCAGTGATTCCTTCAATCTGCCAACAGAATCATTCCTTATAGTCCTACAAGGTGTTGAAAGACTTAGTAACCCCATTAGTGTGCATATGTTCTAAATGTGCTAAAAACCACTCCCCCACTACTACTTTGTATTTATTTATGTTCCCAATGCTAATTTGTGTACATTATATCTCCCCCCAAAGTGTAAACTCTCTGAGGGCAGAGTGGGTTTCATTTTTTGTCTCTGTATCCCCCGCATGTAGTAAACGCTTAATAAGCAATTGTAGATTGAGTGCATGTGGGAATGCTAGCATCCTCAAAGATGATGAATCTTAAAGGAAAATCAGCTTGGTAAGTCTCTCATTGCGATGTTATTGTTGTTATTCAGTCATTTTTCAGTTGTGTCCAACTCTTTCCCATTTGGGTTTTTTTTTTTTTACAAAGATACTAGAGTGGTTTGCCATTTCTTTCTCCAGCTCATTTTACAGATGAGGAAACTGAGGCCGACAGGGTTAAGTGACTTGCCCACAGTCAGACAGCTAATTGTCTGAAGCTTGATTTGAACTCAGGAAGATGAGTCTTCTTGACTCTAGGCCTGGCATTCTATCCACTGCATCACCTAGCTGCCCTCATTGCAATGGTATCAGCTGATTACTACAAACTTTAAGAGTTTCACAGAATTATACAATGTTAGGCCTAGCAAGGGCTTCAGGAACCAACCACCCCATCCTTCTCATTTTCTCAGAGCCCAAACTGAGTCCCAGAGAAGTGACTTGTCACACAGTGAGCTCATGACAAAGCCCAAACAAGAGGTTGGGTCTCCTGACTACCATGTCACTTCTCTTTCCAGGGCTGTTTATAGCGCCCATGTCCGCCCACTTCCTTCTAGATAGCAAGAATGTTGCATGTATCTCTGTGTAACTCCTTAGCAATTTAGAGCAGGGATGGGGAACCCTGTTTTATTCACAGGAAAAAAAAACAATCAAGGGCCAGAGGGAGGTAAAAAGTAAGTTAATTTAGACTGATATTATTTTATTTTATTGTGGAGGGGTATGAATAGAAAAGAACTTTGGAGAGAGACAGATATCTAAGAGGTTCATCTGGCCAGATTTTAAAGTTATAAATAGGGTGCATGCACTTTATTTATTCAATTAAAATTATTGATATATGTTGTTTATGGCCTTCATTTCCCGACATGTCCCTGCCCCTATCCCTTCTAATAAAGAATAATAAAGAGAAACATGGTAGTTCAGTGAACCTCAATAACATATCAATCAGTCAAGTCTAATAGTGTATGCTGTGTTCTGCCTTCATAGCTGGAAAAAGAAATGGCCAACCACTCTGCCAAATATCTCTGCCAAGAAAAACCCAAAATGGGGTCACGAAGAGTTAGACACAACTGAGCAGCAATAATAACCTCCATGGTCCCCCACCTCTGCAAAGAAGGAAGTTCATTTTTCTAGCTCTACTTAGTGTAATTACCCAGCACTCAGTTTTCATTCTGAACATGACATTTTAACATGTAACAGCAAACAACTTAATTATGCTTCCTTCAACCTTGCGACGAAATAAATGATGGAGAAGAAGGGATAAAAGAGAAAGAGACAAGAGAGGGACAAAGAGGGAAAGACAGACGGGGAGGCAGAGGGAGGGGCAGATGGAGGTGCAGTGATCAGGAAAGATGGACACGCTCGAGAGAAGAGCTGAGGAAGCTGCTCAGTGGGTTTTGTGGTGTTGGTAACTTGTTCTTATCACATCTGTCTTTTTAGGTTATGAGTTTCAGAGTGTCCATTCATCATTGCCGGCTGAAACATAAATTAACTGATGAACATTATTCACAGGTCTTACAGTGGTTGGTTATCTATACGCCTTAAGAGGTTTCTCTCTGAATAGGAGAGATTACTCCAGATCAGTGTCAATGGCTCTTTGCCCTGCACTCCCTCAACCCCTTAGCTTGACAGTTTAATGGCTGAATCTGGCTCCTTGTTATAATAAATAATATTACATATTATATTATCATTTATTCTTTAGTTAGCGTTTTGTAAAACACGTTGCTCACAACAACCCTGGTAGGTGAGTATTAGAAACATTAGAACTCAAGGACATTAACTTCTTGGGAAGGACTTCCTTTCCAAGTAGAGGTAGTAGAGGAACTCAAAAACCTAGGAAGCAATGTGCCTCAAACCAAGTTAGTAAAAACCAAATATGTCAATGAGAAATTGAAAATGTATACAGAAGGTAGCAGAAGGGAACTGAGGAGAGAAAGAAGTCAAGAGTCAAGTGGGGGTACCATCATATTAAATCTAATATAGACTTTAAAGAGACAATCTGTAGGTAAGAGAGATCTAGGCTTTCATTATACAATCTTGTTTTTGTGTTACTTGGATATGGAAATGTTTGTGTTTTTGATGCTTGTCAAGTTCAGAGAGAAACAGAGAAATAGGCAAGAGTGGGGAGAGAGAGAGAGAGAGAGAGAGAGAGAGAGAGAGAGAGAGAGAGAGAAAGAGAGAAATACAGAGAGATAATTTACCTCAAAGAAGAAAGTATTTGTAGAACTTTGATTAGTAGACTTGGCGAAGGTCATGCAGTTGGTGTCAGAGGTGGGTTTTGAACTAGGTCTCCAGACTCCATGTCTATTACCCTTCCCATGATCCCACATTCCTTACCTCAACGCTGAGAGGCAGGCTCTGTAGTGAATTGAGCTCTGGACTTGGAATCAGGAGAGTTTGAGTTCAGATCTTGTCCTTGGCACTTTCTAGCCGTGTGACCTTGGCCTTGTTGCTTAATCTCTCTGAGCCTGAACCTCCTCTCTAAGATGTGAAGTTAGCTCATTCCAATGAAATTATAGCTTCTAATTATATACATGACACATGACAAAGTGCTTTCTTGATATAACCTGTAAGTTAGGTACTGTGGGTAATATTACCTCCACTTTACAGATGAAGAAACTGAGACTTGAGTCATGTGGCTTGCCCAAGGTTTCAGAGCTAGTGTGAGTTGAGGGTGGGATGTAAACTCAGGCCTTCAAGACTCCAAGTCTAAGTATGTTCTATGCCATACCGCCTCTATCCATCCATGAACTCCCCATAAACGACATGAGGCAGAAAATGTCAGCAATAATTTGGGTGATTATGTTGAAAGCAGAGTTTTTACCTGGATTTTTTTTGAGACTTGAACATTTTATCCACCTCTTATTGACCTTGCATGCAAAGGTCTTAATCTTCCTTGAGTGTGTGCTGTGAAACTTCTGGTTGTGGGTGCCAAGGCACAGACATGGCAAAGCAACAATTTATGCCTGCTAACTGAAGAAAAGACACAAGCTACTTGGCAAAGCCTTTGTTCTTGCACACAGCTGGTTGTGGGATATAGTGCTGTGAGCAACAAGTGATGATGGAGTGCCACCTGTGGGGAACCTGAGACTTTGTGCTTCATCCCTCATGTTCCCTAATTATACAATGGCTAGTGGGTTATTCAGCTAAAGAAGCTCCTACCTGGCTATTTATTTTGACACCCTGCTTGGGGTTTTCTTGGCAAAGATACAGGAACGGTTTTCGATTTCCTTCTCTAGCTCATTTTACAGATGAGGAAACTGAGGCAAACAGA
The DNA here is from genome assembly GCF_900497805.2 of Vombatus ursinus. Classification (NCBI taxonomy): domain Eukaryota; kingdom Metazoa; phylum Chordata; class Mammalia; order Diprotodontia; family Vombatidae; genus Vombatus; species Vombatus ursinus. The sequence goes on from NW_020954588.1 coordinate 28,382,746, forward strand.
GTTAAGTGATTTGCCTAGGGTTCCACAGGTAGTACGTGTCTGAGGCAGGATTTGAAATCAGGAAGATGAGCCCAGCACTCTATCCACTGAGCCACCTAGTTACCCCTCAGTAATGTCAGATTTAGAGCTGGTCTGAGAGTGCATAGGTACGAAGTGTCAGAGCAGTGACTTGAATCTAGGCCTTTGTTAATTTAAGGAGCTTCAATTTTGTTGGTGTGAGTGCTCTGTCCTCCAATGCAGATCAGCGCCTCTAGAACTTAGGAGATGCTTTCTGTCAGTTCCTGTGGTCAAAAATAACAATAACAATGATATTTAATACCTGGCATTTGTATCATGCTTCAAAGTTTGTCATAATGCCTTATACTTATTATTTCATCTGAGCCTCACAATAACCCCATAAAGTTATTCTGCAGATATTATCTCCATTTGACAGATAAGGAAATTGAGTCTTAGAAGTGAAGTGGTTTGTTTAGGAATGTAGGTATCAAAGGTGGGATTTGAACACAGGTCTTGCTGACTTTTCTTACTGTATCATGACCAAGCCACAGCCAACCCTTTGCTGAGTGTCTTCTGATATTAGCTAAGGTAGTCTTTGGGCAACAAGACATTCAGTCCTTTATGAGATCTGTCTGTCCATCATTGTAGAGCTGGGCAGAGCTTGTATATGCTATAACCTTTGAGAATTGTGAGTTGTCTCCAGTCACAGTGATACATCAAAGCATGATTTCAGAGGTGACTTGGAGTTTATCATTTGTTTTGCTTTCATATTTACTCACTAAAACCTTATTTGCAATGTTTCAGGTACTGTTCATAATACATATACAATGCTCTATGGGCTTACATTTGAAGTCAGTATTCAATTCAGTGCAATCTGTTAAAGAATGTCAAGGGGTCCCCTGAATTTGGATTGTGAACGCTTTGCATTCCACATGCATATTCATTTTTCTTGTAATAAACCCAGTTTTCACATAAGTTTTATGAAGTTATGATTCCCTGTTGACAAAGCCAACAAGTTATTATTCATTAAACATAAGCAAGGTATGGATTGTTTCATTGTTGTCTTTGAATTCTTGGTATCTGGCAGTGCCTAACACCTAGTATGTGCCTAATGTTGAACTGAATTGACCATGTCACTTTCTCTGCCATTCAAGGGTCTCTTATAGTATATGGTTCATGGCAGGAGAGTATTCCAAGGTTGAATAGGTGATTAGCTCATTTCCCCAACATTTAGTATCAAGAACTCTCTCAATAAATTGTTTTGTGATAAGCACTACCCCAGTGCCACTAAATGGTGAAAGACCAAAGTATAACTCATGTTTATTCCAGTTGGGTTTGTTGAAGGATATGTGTTACCTCAAGAAATGAATCACAATTGGCAGGATCTCAGATGGCTATAGAGTATAGGGAGCGTGAAAGCTGCCAAGAACTCTCGAGAGTGCTTTCAGATTGAAGGACATGGCCTCAGACCTGCTGAGTTCCCTTCCTCCACTAACTGTCTCTGTGCTGATAGCAGTATCTTTAGCTACATGAAGGTCAAAAGATGAATCTTTGGCAACTGTGCAGTTTGAGTCTGGATTGCTGTGGCTTATATGGAGAAAAAGCTCTATTTCCGATATCGGTTGTTATCAGTTAAAACTCTGCTCTCCAAGTGTTCTTGAAGATTCACAAGCATTAACTGGCCAAGGCCACACTTGTGCTCATGCATGACCACGTGGACAGTTTCTGAGGCGACATGACCTTGCTATGTATTCAAGATCTCCAGCATCCTCAGCTGCAGGTACTGTTGTCTGGGGACAGACCTGTGATGGGCTTGTTTACATAACTAACCTAAAGATTAGGTAGATGGTTGGGGACATGGGGAGGTGGTGGCGGTTTTCCTAGGATGATCCGTCTGCTCAGCTTGGACACGAATGCATATTCTGAGAATGACCTTGACAGATGCTACCATTATCTTAGAGTGTTGGGGCAGGGGGAGTGGAGAGGGAAGGGAGGGGAAGCCTTCTACTGAAGTTAGAAAAGAATGAAAAGCTGCAGAATTTTTGACAAGCAAATTCATGAGTATATATACGGTTATCCTTTAAAGAAAACTATTAACACACAAGCAAAAAAGGATTACATGAAAAAATGTAAAATATACAAATGTAACTTTCTCTTATGAAAACAGTCTCTCAAATTGGGGGGTCACACTTGTGGTATCAATATATAATAAGTACTACTAATAATGGGGCACCTGGGTGGTGCAGTGGATAGAGTGCTGGGCCTGGAGTCAGGAAGACTCATCTTCATGAGTTCATATCTAGCCTCAGACACTTATGAGCTGTATGTGTGTGCGCGTGACCCTGGATAAGTAATTTAACTTTGCCTCAGTTTAATGTGAAGTAAGCCTAAAAATATAGGGGCAGATTGTGAAAAATTTTAAACACTAAGGTGAGAAGTTTGTATTTTATCCTAGAGGCAAGAAGGCATCACTGAGGACTTGTTCTGGATGGTCCTTTTTCTTTAGCCAGTGTCTTCCTTTGACTGCTGTGAGCCATCTCACAGCTTAAGACATTACTGATATATATGTTTCTGTCTGCAGAAGTGAGACCAAGAAATAGTTCAAGCCAGTGTTATCATTGTGGTTATTCTTGGTAGGTGTTCAGTCATTTCAGTTGTGTCTGACTCTTCATGACCCACTTGTTGGCAAAGATACTGGAGTGGTTTGACATTTCCTTCTCCAGTTCATTTTACAGATGAGGAAACTGAGGCAAACAAGGTTAAATGACTCATCCAGGGTCATACACATAGTAAATATCTGAGGCATTTATACCTTGGAAATTGGCAAAGGCTACAAATTGGGGGTTAGTTTATTCTTTTGTTGATTGTCTAGATTTAAGAAAGCAACAGAGAAAATGTTCATAAGGCAGATTAAACTGAAGGGTGTGTCATGCACACATTCGCCTTCCAGAGAGCCAATTGTAAAACATTAACCAGTGCACTCACTTCACATGACATAATTTCCAGTAGAAGAAAATCCTCCTGTAGGCTTAAGGGTATTGTCAGGTATCGTTTTTGTTTTGTCCTTATATCCCTAGCACCAAGCATAGTGCTTTGTGAATAGTAGACCCAGGAATAAATGCATGTAATGTATTTGAGTATTTAAATACTTTTTAAAATAAAATATGTTAAAGGCTAATTTGTGCTTCTATTTCTCTGTTTTTCTTTCCTCTTTAAAACTCTTCCCGCAAAACTCTAGACTTGGTGGGACCTCCTGGGCTAAGTGTTGGGTAAGGTTCAGCCCTTATTTCACCTACTGGGTTTGAGAGCTGCTTTCTCACAAGGTGCTTGTGATTTAGGGAGACCCTGGAAAGGAGGGAGGGAAATTGCATCATAGCTTGATGTTAGAAGGCAGTTACTGACATGGGGGTCTGATGGGGGTGAGCCTAGAGTGAAAAGGAATGATGGAAACAGTGAAAAAAGGGGTCTGAGAACCATTCATGTGAGAACTCTTCACCATTTGGGCAACCGGGGTACCGTATATCCTGCCCAATTCTTCCAAAGTCTGATCTTAGATGTAAGTGTACTAGGAGGTTGGGAGGGACCCATTCATTCAACTGGAGCCTTAGACTAAAAAAGCAGCCTGTCCAACACTGTTACAGCCCAGTGTTGATACCTTCCCAAGGGGGAGATTTGCTTGTAGATTTATTACTGTGAAATAACACTGTTCAGGACAGTGTGTACTCATTGTTGAAACTCTGCCATGGTTCCCACTTGGGATCTTCCAAGGGAAAGAATATATACTTCGCAAATTATTATGAAAATATAGAATACATAAATAAGCCACCATAGGGATCATAAGATTAATCTCAGTCAGTCAACAAGCATTTATTAAATACTTACTATGTGCCATACATGCTAGTGTCACGGACATGAAGAAAGGCAAAAGACATTCCCTGCCTTCAAGGAGCTCAGAGTCTAATGGGGAGAAATGAAATGACTTGTCCAAAATCACACACTAAAAGTCTCAGAGTCCAAATTGTTGGCCAGGCCTCCCTGACCCCAAGTCCAGCACTCTGCCTCCTCTCCCAGGTCAACAAGAACAGCTTTAGTGTCATGGTGGTTCAGGCAGAAAATGCCACTTGTAAGAGTGACTAGTTATTCATGTCTCATTCTGGGAGCACAAATGAGTGAGGGCCATGATATTAAGGGAATTAACTAATACCTTTATTTTGATTCATCTTCACCAAGATGGTAAGAGATTTCTAGACCATGCCTTGCTCCAAGGGTCTGGGAGAAGAAAGGGCAAAGGATGAGGAGGCTTGGAAGTCTTCTTCCAATATTTGAAGAGCCGTGACGTGGCAGAGGGATGGGATTCATTCTGCTTGGTTCTAGGGGGAAGGACCTGGGGTAATGGTGGAAATTGTGGAGAGGCAGATTTGAGTTCAATGTTAGGAAGACTTTGCTAACAATAGTAGCTGTCCCAAAGGGGCAGGAACTGGCTCTGGAGATACTAGGCTTCTTCTTACTAAAGGACTTCAGACTAGGTGAATTCTAGCCTGGTAGAAGTAGAAGATGAAATTCTTGGTCAGACATGGAGTGGACAAATTAACCACTGGGATCCCTTCTAATTCTCAGATTGTATGATTCTAATGGTGCATAAGATCATAGATTTAAGAGTTTGGAAAGCCCTTGGAACTCAGCTAGTCCAGTTCCTTCATTTTCCAAATAAAGAAATGGAGGCCAAGAGAGACATAATGTCTTACTGAAGGTAACACAGGTAACAGGACAGGACTTGTACCAAAGGATGGGGACCAGAAGGACCCAACTAAGCATGAAAACCAGGTGGAAACTCAGAGGCAATGTGACTTAAAGTTTGTATTTATACTTGTTGTCAGTCTCTTAACAGAAAATTGGTTTATTTTAAACTTGTTATTGATGCCAGTTGTTTATACCAAAATGATTTCCTGAAACCTCCCTACCCCACCATAAAACCATTTTCTGTAAGAAGCAGTTAAGCAAAAGTTGCCATCATGGGAACTAAGCGTGATGGCTTGTTGAACCTTCCACAATGCCAGCCACCAACTTCCTTTCCTTAAGAAGGAAACTTTGTTGCATCATCAGATCTCTGGGGTCCATGTTGGTCACTGCCTTTAACTTGAGTTCGGTTCAGTGTTGGTGGAGGGGGTGTTCACTGATGTTATTATAGTTAGTGAACTGGACGCCCGAGAGAAATCAGAGCATCACACCCAATTGACTT
>NW_020954588.1:28387991-28393921 GCF_900497805.2 Vombatus ursinus
GCCGGGAAGGGAACAGGGTCTGGGGGAAGTGCCGGGAAGGGAACAGGGTCTGGGGGGAGTGCCGGGAAGGGAACAGGGTCTGGGGGGAGTGCCGGGAAGGGAACAGGGTCTGGGGGGAGTGCCGGGAAGACAGGTCAGGTTATTTACAGAGCAGGATGTTGCACCCCACCCTTGAGGATTTCACCCAGGGTGTTGTAACAGCCGTTAGGGGAAGCGGAGCCAGAGGCCCCGGGGCGTGGTGCCCCTGGGTCCTAACGGAGGGTCTATCACAGTTAGTGTGCATATTGTTCTCCGGGTTTGTCTTTCTTGACTGTGTTTCACTTAGTCTTCCTATGTTTCTCTGAATTCATCATCTTCAACATTTGTCAAATTACAGTAATATTCAATTGCTTGTATATAGCACAATTGGTTTAGGAATTCCCCAGTTGATGAGGGGTAAAATGAAGCTCGTTCCATGCCTAACTGGCATTTGAACCTTGAGCACTGAGGCCCTGCTTGTCACCCACATTTGTAGAGATTTTCCTGGGGGCAATGAACCAAAAAAATTTTTTTACCCTCTTGGTGTTAGCCCTCAGGATGGAAACCCATCCGTGTGGGTCCCTTAGATGACACAAATTTATTAAGCACTTCATCTGTGGGACCTAGGGATTCCGATTGTGATGCCTCCATCACAAGGTTTTTTGAGGAAAGTATTTTGTAAACCTGAAACCTTTCTATAAATATGAGTTATTGTTTGATGTGTGTGGTCTTTTATTTCTAACATGACTATGAGATAACAGGGACAATGTCATTTTACAAGACCTTTTTTATTGTTGTTCAGTCTTTTCAGTTGTGCCCAATTCATCGTGACCCCATTTGCCTTTTCTTGGCAGAGATACTGGAGTGGTTTGCCATTTTCTTCTCCCGCTCCTTTTACGGATGAGCAACTGAGGCAAACAGAGTTAAATGACTTGCCCAGGGTCATGCAGCTAGTAAGTGTCTGAGGTCAGATTTGAGCTCAGGAAGATGAATCTTCTTGACTCCAGGCCAGGCGCTCTATCAACTAGTGTGTCCTGAATGAATAAATGCTGGTTGAATTGAATTTTTAGCATTTTTAACTGAGTAAAAGACTGTGGCTGTTCTTGGATAAATATGTTGCAGTAATGTTTTTGTTAGGTAGAATTCATCCCATGGTGATATACTTTGGCAGCAGTAAGGCTCCTCCACCCCACGCTTCACTGTTCTATGTAGGTATGCTTGCAGAGCCCCACCTATGTGTACAGGCCCTCCCATGCCCTGGGCAGGGAACCTCAGCATTGTTAGTCTTCCCTTTATCTGCCATCCCCTTCTCTCAAGGACACACAGATGGCCTCCACAAACAGCCCCTCCCAGGTAGCCCCCAAGTCAGATGGCCCCAGGTCAGACAGCCCTCCCCCCCAGATGGCCCCCATCTCCTCCAAACTCTTGGACTTTGAACTGGGGCCCATTGGATCCTTTTTCCTTCGGAATTTTTCTCCCTAATATGGAACTTGAAGGAAGTCTGTTTACCTATAAATAAAAACCTAGCCACATCCCTGTGGCCTGTATGCTACCTACATGCTCTCTCCATAGCATTAATCCCTTTCTGACCTTTCCTCTCTATTCATCTAGAATCCTGAGCTCCACTGACCCCCACTGGCCTGCCCTGTCTCGCTGACTCAGTCTTCAGTAAGACTTGACCCTCACAATATGTGTCTAGAATAATACTTGTAAGAGGTCATGTTAATACAGTGCTTGCAAAGTACTTCATATACATTAGCTCCTTTGAACAACCAGCAAACAAGCATGTATTAACTGCCATGGGGTCCTTCCCTCTGATTAAAGAGCAGAGGGCTTCTACTAGAATCCCCATTTAAGGACCACTCCTCCCCCCCCATCCACCATCCAGCTCTTCATTTCCTACCAGGACGTTCCCATCATGCTCTCTTGTGGAGCACCCCTCCTACCCTACTCCCTTTTCATCTTCTTGTTGTACTTTGTCTTCCCTCATTCGATTTTAAGCAACTTGAGGGCAGGGGTTACATTTTTTCTTGTATTTGTATTCTCAGTGCTTAGCATAATATCTCGAACATAGTAGGCAATTAATAAATAATTGTTGACTGATTGACTGCCTATTATGTAGCAGGCTCTGGTGATACAGAGACAAAAATGAAACTGTCTTTGCCCTCAAGGAAGTTACATTTTATCATAAGAGGCCACATGTAGACATATAAGTATTTATACAATTATATAATAAGTAAATATAAAGTAATTTATTGAGCTTCACCATAAGCCTAAACTTGTGAGGTGGGCTCAATTATTATCTGTATTGGATTACTCATAAGAGTTCCCAGGGTCACTAAGCTAGTGAAAATCTAGGTTTTTGGGCAACTAGGTAGGGCAGTGGATAGAGCAGTGGTTCTGAAGTTAGGAAGACTCATCTTTGTGAGTTCAAATCTGGCCTCAGACACTTACTAGCTATGTGACCCTGGTCAAATCACTTAACTTAGTTGCCTCAGTTTCCTCATTTGTAAAATGAGCTGGAGAAGGAAATGGCAAACCACTGTAGTATCTCTGCCAAGAAAACCCCAAATGGAGTCATGAAAAGTCAGATGCAACTGAAAAACAACTGAACAACAACTGATAATAGATAAAGAGAGAACATAATTGCATTCAAGGAATTTACATTCTCCTGATTAAGCCATACTTCTGAAAGATGGCCAACTAAGGCCTGTAGATTTAGAACTGGAAGATATCTTCGAAGAACATTTTCATTTCTACAAATGTGGAATCTAACTTGCCCAAGATCGGTAAATGGCAGAACTGAAATTTGAACTCAGATTCTCACTTTATATTCAGCCTTCTTTTGACATCATCTTGCTGCTTCCCCAAACCCTGGCTTCTAACTCTACTGCTTAGCAAACTCTCCCAGAATGGAAAGGTCCCTCTGAACAAAGAGACAAGCACCTTTGATGATGGGCAGGCAGACAGGAACCCTAGGGTGGGTCAAAGAAGCTGGCTATTTCTTTATATGACTCATATTTTTCATTTTCTGGCTTGATAACATTCCATCACTTTGGCATACCCTAGTATGTTTAACTGTTTCTCAACTGGTGGGTCTATGAGTTGTTTCTGGGTGTTACAGTTGCAGCAATCAGTATTTTTGTGCAAGCAGGCTTTTTAAAAAAATCTTTTAAGTATATTCCTTTAATAATAAGCTTTACAAATGTTATTTCACTTATTCTCACCACTCTGGAATGCAGATGCTATTATTATCCTCATTTTATAGATGAGGGAACTGAGGTAAAGAAGTAAAGTGACTTGCCCAGTATCACACACAGCCAGTAAGTAACTGAGGCTTGATTTGAACTCATGTCTTCCTGACTCTGGGTTCGGCATTCAATGTACTGTGCCACCTAAGCTGGCTATCAGTAGGATCCTTGAGTCAGAGGCTATGATCAGTTTTGTAACTCTTGTATATTGTCAGATTGTTCTCCAAAGAAAACGCACCATTTTATGATTCAATCAATGATATTAGTGACTGTTTTCCCACAGCCTTGCCAACATAGAAACTTTTGTCACTTTTAAACAATTTACTTCATTTCATTGACTGTGACATGTGATATCTTGAAGTTGTTTTGGTTTTCATTTCTTTGATTAGAGAGTAAAATTATCTTTAAAGAATTATTCATCTATAATTTGTGTTTCCTTTTGCAAATTTTCTGTTCATTTCCTTTGGTCATTTATCCAGTGGGTATTGTGCTTTACTCATCAGTTTTGATTCTGGGTATTAGAATTTATCTTATCAGATTAATTTTACCTATTAGTTACTTTAAAAAATCCAATACTGATTCATATTAGTTTTGAATATTCACTCTGTATTTACATAGCCTTCCTATTCATTGACACTGCTCTGTCATCAGCCCTGTGCTGATATTGCTTGGAGCATAGGGCACAACCTTCTTGTTGAAAGGCTAATTAGTGGATGTTAAAGACATTTTGAATTTTTTTCCCCCTGTAGTAAATAAGTGACCAAATAGAACAAATATCACCCACTATAAATTCACAGGGAGGCAGTGAATAAAGGGGCAGGAAGAAGGACCACCAGATTTGGTGCCAGAGGGCCTGGGTTCAAGACCTAACTATCATCTTGTCTCTCATGTCTGAGATTTTCTTCCCTTTGTTAATAAACATTTTGATACTGAATCTAATCTCTTAAAAGATAGCACTATTCTCCTAATCAAACGTGATGTCCTCTTTTCAGTTCTCGTTCCCTTTTCCTTTTTTTTGTAGCTTTTCCAGGGGGAGGTAGAGAAGGCAGCTAGATGGTCCAGTGGATAGAGCATTGTACTTGAAGTCAAGAAATCCTGAGTTCAAATCTGGGTTCAGACACTTAATAACTGTGTGACCCTGGTAAAGTCATGACTTCTCTGTATGTCAGTTTCTTCATCTCTAAAATGGGTATAAGAATAGCACCTATCTTTCAGGCTTGTTGTTAGGTTCAAATGCAATACTAATTGCAAAGTACTTTGCAAACTTAAAAGCATAATATAAATGCTAGTTATTATTATCTTTTGAAACTGTCATTTCTCACCTCCCACTAGAAACATTTCCTACCTTGGTTTCGGAGTCCCCATGCTTCTCTATTATCCTTCTACCTTTGATTACTTCCTCAGTTCCTTAGTGGGCTCCACATCCTCTTCCTGATTCCTTAATATTGGTATTCTGCAAGGATCTTCCCCTGGCCCTTTTCTTTCTATATTCTTCCTCTCATTGTATCTTATCTTTCTATTTGATTGAAAGGTACATGAAAAAATTTAACATTTCCTCTAGCCCTAGCACCATCCTCTGTGCACAGTAGGTGCTTAATAAACACTTCTTGTTGTTCTAGTTTTAGTCTTGTACACACAGACATCAAAAGTCTTAGTGTGGTTTAAAGCTTTAAACTTTAGTAAACTTTAGTAGCTCAAAACTGCATTAAGACTTTTGGGACATGCAGCATACTATTCCTTGGCTCTGGCTGAACTGAATTACTCTCTTCCCCTAAACAAAACCTATGCTCTTCTGCCGCTGGGTCTTCCCTTTTACTGTATCCTGTGCCCCACTCTTCCCCCTTCTTGTTTTACCTCTTGAATTCCTATTATTTAAAACCCAACTCAGATGCTCCTTCTCCTCTGAAGTCTTCTCTGATCTCCTCCAATCAGTAACAACCCTCTTTCTTCCACCTCATATAGCACTTTTTTTGGGGAGAAGCATCTCTATGCAATTACCACATGATATCAGATATTACAGTTATCTGTATTGTTGCCTTAGCCTCCTACTATATTATAACCTCTGTGAGGATAGGGATAATGTTTTATCTAAGATCTGTATCTCTTCCAGTCTAGGTAGCAGACACCAAAGAAATATTTGTCCAATGAATATCTAGTATATCTAACCCTATTCTATCTAGAATATCTAATTGAAATTATTTACTAATATAATTGAAATAATTGAAAAAGTGGCACTTTGGAAAGAAAGTGGGTAGCAAAATAGAATAAGAAAGAATAATTGGATGGGACAGGACCAGACGAGACAGGAAAGGACCAGACTGGATTGGACCAGACAGGATCAGACTGGACAGAACCAGATAGGACTGGACAAGACAGGACAGGATAAGATAAGATTGAATAAGATAGAATAGGATAAGATAGGATAGGATAGGATAGGATGGGATAGGATAGGATAGGATAGGGTAGGGTAAGGTAGAGTAGGGTAGGTAGGGTAGGGGAGGGGAGGGGAGGGGAGGGGAGGGGAAGGGAGAAGAGGAGAGGGGAGCAGAGCAGAGGAGAGGAGAGGAGAGGATAAAGTAGGATAGGGTAGGATCGGATAGGATAGGATAGGATCGGATAGGATAGGATAGGATAGGATAGGATAGGATAGGATAGGATAGG
>NW_020954588.1:28393931-28458547 GCF_900497805.2 Vombatus ursinus
GGATAGGATAGGATAGGATAGGATAGGATAGGATAGGATAGGATAGGATAGGATAGGATAGGATAGGATAGGATAGGATTGAATAGAATAGAATAGGAGGGGCCAACTTTGGAGTCAAGAAGACACCTGACATTTCAGAGCTCAATGGTCATTTCCAAATCAGGAAGTTCTCTCAGCTCCAGTTTTCTTCTTATATAAAATGAGGATGTTAAGTACCTGTAAACCAGACCTATTTCATAGGGTTATGGAAAAGATCAAATGAGATGCTGTTCAAAAATCACTCTGAAAACCTTAAAATGCCCTAGATATGCCAGCTATGAGGTTTATTATCTAAAATATTTTGTTTCATTACTAGATCCTCCTAGACTTATGTGTTTCTGGGTGTCAAATAGTATAGTGCATGTATGAAAGTGACTCATTGATGGCCAAGCCTTTGACATGATTATCACTATTAGAGTTTGTCACATAGCCTATTATCTTAACAGAAGAGAAAGCCTGAGAGCATGTGTTCTCCTTATGAAATTGATCTTTCTTTTCTTTTTCACTTTTTGTTTTTTTGAATTTTATAAGCACAAACAAACATGAACTTTTCCATATACAAAGAATAGAAAAAGTTTGTATATGTAGCTACAAATTTCATTACATATAGCTTTATATACATGTTGTTAATTATTTCATTAAATTTCCCAGTTACATGTAAAATATTTTAGCATTAATTTTTTTTTAAATTTTGAGTTCCAAATTCTCTCCCTTCTTCTTGTCCCTCCTCCATTCATTGAGAAGGCAAGCAATATGATATTGATTATCCACGTGAAGTAATGCAAAACATATGTCCGTATTAGCCACATTGCAAAAGAAAACACACACAGCCACAGACACACACACAGACACACACACACACACACAAAGAAAAAAAAAGAAAGTTGAAAAAGTAAGCTTCAATCTGCATTCAGAGTTCTTCAGTTCTCTCTCTGGAGGTAGAAAGCATCTTTCATCATGAGTCCTTTGGAACTGTCTGAACTGATCCTTTGGATCATTGTCTTGATCAGAGTAGCGAAGTCTTTCCCACTGGATCATCCTTACAATACTGCTGTTACTGTGAACAATATTCTCCTGGTTCTGCTCACTTCACTTCGCATCAGTTCATCTAAGTCTTCCCAGGGTTTTCTGAAACCATCCCTTTTATCCCTTCTCATAGCACAATAGTATTCCATCACAATCAAATACCGCAACTTGTTTAGCCATTCCCCAAATGATGGGCATTCCCTCAATTTCTGTTCTTTGTCATCACAAAAAGAGCTGCTATAAATAATTTTCTGTAAATTGATCCTTTTCTTTGATCTCTTTGCAACATTTGTTGTTGCTTAGTTGATTAGTCAGCTTGGACTCTTTGTAGCACCATTTGGGGTTTTCTTAGCAAAAAATACTGGAGTGATTTGCCATTTCCTTCTCTAGTTCATTTTACAGATAAGGAAACTGAGGCAAAGAGGGTTAAGTGACTTGTCCAAGGTCACACAGCTGGTAAGAGTCTAAGGATGTATTTGAATTCAAGTTCTTCTGACTCCAGGCCAGTCACTCTATCCAGTGTGCTACCTAGCTGTCATTTCAGACATATAGCTCTTAAATACACACACACAGACACACACACACAAATGTGTGTGTGTCTGTGTGTGTCTGTGTGTATCATTCAGAAGTCCACCAACACTGCATCAGTGTTCTTGTTTTCCTATAGCCCCTCCAACATTTGTCATTTTCCTTTTTTATTACCATTTCTGTTATATTATTTTTCCTTAACTGTTACCTTGTAAGAGAACTCTCATAAAGCAAGAGTAATCTATAAATGTAAGTAATGTAAAAACAAAGCACATCAATAAATTGAAAATATTTATATATCTTCAATTCAGTACATTGGTTCCAATGTTGTCTGGCTTATCTGTGCTGCCCCCTCAAGTTCCTTCCCAACTCTCCTATCTCTTTAAATGTTTCACTGATGCTCTATTATTTCTTCCCTTTTTTGAGGGGAGCATTATCACAAATCTCGCCCCCTAAAAAATCACTGTTCACACATTAGCATAGTCAAGTAAAATAAGCCCATATATGGCCATGTTAAAAAAATGTGGGTCTCATTCTGCATTTCGGTCCATCATCTCTCTATCAGGAGGTGGTAGCATGTTTCACCAATGGTCCTCAGGAGTTGCAATCATTGCATTAAGCAGAATTCTTAAATCTGCTTTGAAGTTGTTTTTCTTTAAAATATTACAGCAATTGTATAAATTATTCCTCAGGCTTTGCCCATCTCATTCTGCACCAGTTCATGTAAGCCTTCCTAAAATTCTCAGAATCCTTCCCTTTCATCATTACTTGTTATTCAGTCATGTCTGACTGTGATTCAGCAGACCATAGCATGTGACTGCTATACATGGGATTTTCTTGGCAAAGATATTAGAGTAGTTTGACATTTCCTTCTCCAGTGGATCTTTTTGTCAGGCAATCAGAGGTTAAGTGATTTGCTCAGGATTCACAGAGCAAGGAAGTATTTGAGGCTGGATTTGAACTCAGGTCTTCCTGACTCCAGGACCAGTGCTCTATTCACTGAACTACTACCTGCCTGGCATCATTGCTTACAATGCAATAATATCTCTATGTTATAGTTTGTCCATCCATTTCTTAACTGATGGTGATTCTTTAATTTTAGTTCTTTGTCTACAAAAAACATTGCAATGAGTATTCAGAGAAATTTGCTGCAAAGATATTTTCCCAGTTAACTATTTTCTTTCTAATTTTAGCTGCATTGATTTTGCTTGTGGTCACTTTAAATTTTACATAATCAAATTGTCCATTTTATCTCCTTTGGTCCTCTCTACCCATTGTTTGGTCAGCACCTCTCCCACTATCCATAGTTGTTAAAGGCATCTCCTTTCCTCTTAGTCTAAGTGATATTTTTTGTAATATGACCTTTTATATTTAGGCCATGTATGGATTTGGAACATGTTATAATATAGGGTGTGGCATATTTGTCTAAACGTAATTTATGATAGACTGCTTTCTATGTTCTCTACAATTTTTGTTGAATTGTGATCCTGATAACTGAGATCTTTGTGGCATTGAACACTATGCTTTTTTTGTTTTTTGATCTTGTGTTCTGAGCAATTTTTCTATTTTTCTAAGCCAATATCAAATAGTATTGATGATTATTGCTTTGTCATATGGTTTGAGATCTAGTACTGGTAGTCTTCCCACATTATTTTCCATTATCTCCCTTAAGACCTTGATCTTTTATACCTACATATGAATTTTGTTATTATTTTTCTAGCTCTGTAAAGCAATCTTTTGATAATTTGGTGTGGTACTGAGCACATAAAGTAATTTAGGCATTATTATTTTTTATTATATTGGCATGATCCACTCATAAGCAAATCATATTATTTAGGGCTATCTTTATTTCTGTAAAGAATATTTTGTAATTCTATTCATATAATTCTTGTGTATCTTATAGGTAGACTCCCAAATATTTTATACATTCTCTAGTTATTTTGAATGGAATTTCTCTATCTCTTCCTGCTTGATTTTGTTGGAAACAGAAAGATTAATGATCTGTGAGTTGATTTTTTATTCTACTTTTTTGCTGAAGGTGTTGTTTTAGTTAATTTTTAGTTAAACCTCTAGGGTTCTCTAAGTAGACTATCAAATCAGCTACAAAAGAGATGGTTTATTTCCTCTTTGGCTTCAGTTTATTGCCTCAATTTCTTTGTCTTGTGTAATTATAATAGTTAGCATTTCTAGAATTATATCAAATAATAGTGGTGATAGTGGAATTCTTTGCTTTATTCTGATTTTATTAGAAAGCCTCTAGCATTTTTCCATTAAGGATAATGGTAGCTCTTCAGTGTTAGAGAGAGAACAATTTAATTTAAAAGAAAAGTTCTATTTATTCCTATGCCTTTCTAATGTTTTTTTTTTAACAGAAATGAATGGTAGCTTTTTCTTCATCCACTGATACAGTAATGATTTTTATTGTTTGTGTTATTAATATGGTCTATTATGTTTATAGTTTTATTAATATTGGACCACCTTTGTATTCCCAGTATGAATCCAATATGATCATCATATGTAATCTTTTTAATATAGTTTAAAAGCATCTTTGCTAATATTTTGTTCTATGTCAGCATGAATATTCATTAGAAATATTGAACCATAGTTTTCTTTCTTGTCTTTGTCTGTTTTAGGTATCAAGATCATATTTGTGTCACAAAAGGAATTTGTTAAGATATATTCTTTAACTATTTCCGTAAAAGTTTTATGTAATATCAGAATTAATTATTATTTGAATGTTTGGTACAATTCATTTATAAATCTAACTAGTCCTACAGTTTTTTTTCTTTGGAAGTTCATTTATGGCTTGTTCAGATATTTTTTAAGAGATTAGACTATTTAGATTCTTGATTTCTTATTCTGGTAATCTGGATACTTAATACTTTAATAAATATTCATCTATTTAATTTCAATGATCAATTTTACTGCCATATAATTGGGCAACATAGTTTCTAATAATTTCCTTTTTTCTCTTCAATCATTATGAATTCTCCTTTTCATTTTTAATATTGGCAACTTGATTTTCTGCTTTCTTTTAATTGGATTAGTTAATAGTTTGTCTATTTTATTAGCTTAAAAATAGTTTATAATTTTATCAGTTCATGGTGGTTTGCTTTGAGTTTTTAATCTTTTTTTTTTATTTCCAAGATATCTACTTGGGCGTTCAATTGAGATTTTTGATTTGTTATTTTTCTAGTTGTTGTTTTTAGCTGCATGCCCAGTTCATTGATCTGTTGTTTCTTTTGTCAATAAAAGTATTTAGTAGTTTAAATGTTCTCCTCAGAACTACTTTGGCTACATCCCAAAAGTTTTGGTATGTTGTTTTATTCTTGTCATTTTCTTTGATGAAATTATCTATTTTTTCTGATTTATTTTTTTACCCTACCAATTCTTTAGAATAAAGTTATTTAGGCTCTACTTAAATATTAATCACTTAATCCAAGGCTCTTTATTAATAATAATTTTATAGTATTATAGTTAGTAAAGAGTATGTTTGAAATTTCTGCTTTTCTGCATTTTTATCAGGTTCTTCCACCTCAGGGCCACTTAAGGACGTAGAAGGCCACATGTGGCCTTAAGACCTCAGGTTCCCCACCCCTGTCCTACCCTAACCCATGGTCAACTTTTGTAAAGTTACCATGCACATCTGAGAAAAATGTATCTTTCTACTTCCATTAAATAATCTCCACAGAACTATTACATCTAATTTTCAAGTTCCATTCAGGTCATAAACTTCCTTCTTGATTACCTTTTTGCTATATTTGTCTTGGTCTCCTCAACTCCTCAACTATTATAGTTTTACCACCTATTTGATCTTATGATTGACTGACTTTTCCTTTAAGTACTCAGTTGCTATGCCAATTAGGGTCTGTGTGGGTGTATGTATACACACACATATATACATACACATTATACACACATACACACACACAGTATTGATAGTATTCCATTGTCTGTGGTACCTTTGAGCCCAATTTACTTGTTTATACTTTTTAACTTTGTCTATTTTTATGCTTAACTTGTCTGAAGTCAAGAGTGCTATCTGTGATTTTTTGGGTTTACCTGAAACATATTAAATTTTGCTCCAGGCCCTTATTTAAACTCTCTGTGAATCTTTATGGTTTTCTTGTTAAAAAAAAAAAGGAGAGAGAGAGAAGTTAGATTCTACTTTCTAATCCATCCAGCTGTACTCTTCCATTTAATGAGTTTTTCTTATTAACATTCATAATTATGATTGTGATTGGAAAGTTCCCTCTAACCTGTCCTCTTGTACTTTTTACTTCCTTTGTACCCTGCCACCGTTTTTTACAAAGAAGAAGTTGATGAATAAGAAGGAATGTAATTAGTATTAGTGACCTATAATTGAAATTATTTGCCTCCACTTTACTGGCTCTCCTATCTTCCACTTACCAAGATTCTAATCATTGGTTCTTATACTTTTTTCCCTTGTAATCTCTCCTTTATATAATTCACCTCCACCCCAAAGTTGGATTTTGTTTCTCTCATATTATTCCTTCCCTGACTACCTTTCCTCTTAAACCCCTGTCTCCCTTTCTCTAATCCCTGTCTGTTTCCCTATTGAGTTTAATGTTAGTACACCAAGCTCTTGTGTGTGAGTGGATGCATGTTCAGCCTTCTTTTGTCCACTTTAGATAAGAGTGAGGTTCACATGATACTCACTTCCTCTGTGTCTGTATTCTCTTTTTCTTACACAACTGAATTATGAGACATAGTCATTTCTTCTCCTTTCTTCCCTAATATGCTCCTTTTTTACTCCTTTCTCTTTCCTCTCTTAAGACCATTAAAATAGTACAAAGCCATGCCCAATCTTTCTAATTGTCTCATGTAATTGCCTCTGTGACCTTGAAGACATTTTCTTCTGTAATGTAAGTACCACATCACTATAGAATGCAATTACAACATCATTGTTTAGCCTCTTCTAACTATTCAAATGTACTTACCTTTCTAGGTTTCTCTGGACTCCTGTGTTTGCAGTTAGAAGTTTCTACTCAGCTATGGTCTTTTTATCAGGAAGGCTTAAAAGTCTTCTATTCCATTAAAGGTTCATTTTCCTCCCCAACATACTCAGCCTTGCAAGGTAAGTAATTTTTTATCAGAAACCTTTATCTTTTGCATTTTAGAATATCATATTCTAAGACTTTCTATTCTTTATAATACTTGCAGAAAAGTATTTTCTTTGACTTGGAAGCTCTGAGTTTTGGCTATGACATGCCTGTGAGTTTTTATTTGGAGATTTCTTTCAGGCGGTGACTCATGAATTCTCTCTAGTTTTACTTTGTGTTATGTTTCTAGCAAATCTGGGCAGTTTTGATTTATGATTCCTTGTAATTTGGTTATATAGGTTATTTCTTTTTGGACATGATTTTTAAGGAGTCTAATGATTCTTAAATGATTTCTTATTTGTTTTCTAGGTTGGTTTGTTTTTTGACAGCAGACACTTTATATTTTCTTCACTTTTAAAAAGTCTTTTGATTTTGTATTACTATATCTTGTATTACTATATATGTTGACTTATGACATCATTGAGTTCTGTTTGGTTTATTCTAATTTTCAGAGAGTCTGTTACTTGGGTAATGTTTTCTACTTTATGCTCTAAGCTATCTATTCTTCCAATTCTTTCCCTCTGAGCTCTTATTTTATTTATAATGTTATTTTTTATCTCCTGATTGATTTCTTCCAGTATTCTTATTGTAGTCTTTGGGCCAACTCATTTTTTTCCTCTGAGACTGTTAATGGTTGTGTGGAATTATTCTCTTTTTCTTGGTTTATCGTCTTGGGTATTGAAATATAATATTTCATTATGGTCTCTGGTTTCTTTTTTTCTTCTTTTTTTTCTGTTACTCAGATATCCAACCTCAGTTCCTGATTTGGGTTTTTGTGCCAGGGCTAGACTTTACCCATTCCCACACTCTTGTATGGAATGAATGGTTAGGCCCTATTTATTCCTCGCCTCAGTTTCTCGAGCTCTGCCACTGATGTGTCTCTTCCTCTGATGTGTCTGCACTTGGAATATTGAAAGGTTCTGTGTACAGTCAGAGGCCTGTGATAGGCTGTTCCCCAGTCACAACAATTCTGAAGGCATCTGTCCTCCAGAGGCCTCTCCAGTTGGTGTGTTGATACAACTTTGGGGCCTATTCTGACCTTGTTCTGGCTTCCCCAGGAAGATATCTCTTCTCGTGTTTATGGCTGCCATCTTGGTTTTTGCATCTTTGTTGGTTGAATGGAGAAATTTATTGAGAGCTCTTTTTCGATTTCTTAGTCATTATTTGAAATGATACATTTTTTTTTTTTGATCATTGCTGGAGCATATGAGGGGAAGTTATGCTACTTTAAGACCTATCATGATACCAACTTAATCTCCAACCTAATTTTCAGGGATCATTTAAGGGTTTGGTTCGGAGACAAGTTAAGTAATACACATATATTGATGCATATGCACAAACATGTAAAATATTGTTTATTGATAGTTTTTGTTTTTACCATTTTCAAATATGTAACACATCCTTTCCTTTCCTGCACATCATTCTTTGTAACAAAGATTATAAAAGAGAGAAAAGTAGCTCAGCAAAAATCCCAACATCTGAAAGTATATACTACATTCCATACCTGAAATTTTTCATCTCTGCAAAGCTTGCTTATTATAATTATCCGGCTTTTGGTTTATTTTATCCTATTCTTTCTATTTACATTGTTTCAGTCATTGGGAATACTATTTTCTCGGTTCTGTTTTTGTTCAGTCATTCTTCAGTCACGTCCAACTCTTCATGACCCCATTTGGGGTTTTCTTGGCAAAGATACTGGAGTGGTTTGCCATTTCCTTCTCCAGCTCATTTTACAGAGGAGGAAACTGAGGCAAGCAGGATAAAGTAAGTGACTTGCCCAGGGTCACACAGTTAGTTCTACTTACTTCATTCTGCATCCACTCTTCCCAGCCTTCTCTATGTTGTTCAGATTCATTATTCTTTATTTCACAGTAATTTTCCTTTAACATTCACACATCCCAGTTTGTTTAGCCATTCCACATTTGGTTGGCACCTATTTTCTTTATAGTTCTTTGCTTCCACAAAAAGCGTTTCAGTAATAATAAGATCCAGCATTTATATAGCACTTTAAAGTTTGCAAAGTACTTTACATATATATTGTCTCATTTGGTTCACAACAACTCTGGAAGATAGTTACGATTATTATTCCCATTTTACAGAAGGGGAAACTGTGGCTAAAAAAAAAAAGATAAAGTGACTTTCCCAGGATCACACAGTTAGTAGGTTTCTGAGACAGGATTTGAACACATGTTTTCCTTATTCCAAGTCCAGTATTCTATCCGCTCTTATAGGAGAACTTTCTTTGATCTCTTTGGAGTATATGATAAGGGTCATATTTTTTGGGTCAAAGGGTATGGGCATTTTCAGTCACTTGGGTGGGACGTGATTCCAAATTATTTTCCAGAATGGTTGGACCAATTCATAGCTCCACCAAGAAACAGTCTTTTAGTGATGAACAAATATGATTGATGGGTTCTTTCATCTAAAAAGGTCCAAAAACAATATACAGCAAGCATTATAAATGATGGGGGGACAGTGTTGTGGGAAATTTCTACTTTTTTCCTTTTTTTTGTGCTTTCTATGAGAATCGAGATGTAGCAACGCCTCTTTTCTTATTTCTGTAAGCCTTTGTAATCCTTGAAACTGACACTGGAGGAAATCCAGCTGAAGGTGTGTCCTTCCCATCTGGTTTCACCAGAGAACATGGGGTATGGTTGATTAAGGGTGAAATCATTTTTCCAGAACATATCCCAAAGAGGGTGATAAGGTTAAGAATTCAAGCCCAGACTTAGAAATTGACATGGTTTGTTCCCATGACTGAATCTTCAATGATTAATCTCATAGACAAAAGTGTTGACTTAGGGTCCACCCTGGGCCTATGGGGACGTGCAAAATACAATTGAATTCAACAAACCTTTGTTACGTCCAAGGAGCTATGCTACAGCCTGCTCATACAAATACATAAAGCAAAATAATTCTGCCCTCAAAGATCTTACCTTCTTACAATGACTACATATAGAGTGATTGTGGAGGGAGGGGTAAAGAAACAGAGAATGATAATAACCAGCATAAAAGTAGATCAAGAAATGTCTCAGATGGGAGGAGGCATCTGATCTGGACTTGGAAAGAAGTGAGGGATGCTAGGAGGCAAAAAGGGATGAAGGGAGTTCATTTCAGATATGGAAGACCATGCACTTGCCCACAAGGTCACACTGTCTACTTAAGTCAACTGCAGAAAGAAGAAAACACATCATTCTAATGATAACTGACTTTTGTAGCACTTTACACACATTATCTCCTTTGAACCTGCCTATGAACCTATGAACTAGGAATCATGAGGATTGTTACCCCATATCATAGATGAAGAAACAGAAGCCCAGAAAGGTCAAACTGCTTACAATGGCTATCAGATATGGAATGGTGAAGCCAATTGTGATGCATGAATGTAAAACGGGCATTACTGTAAAACAAAAAATAATGAAAAATTTAAAATCTGGCCTCAGGCTCTAGCTGTATGACCCTGGAAAGGTCACTTCACCTTATCTGCCTTAATTTCCTCATCCTAAAAAATTAGGATAAAAATATCACTCACCTTCCAAGGTTGTTGTGAGGATAAAAGTGAATTAATATTTATAAGGCACTTTGCAAATCTTAGAGCTCTATATACAAGTTTACTGTTGTCCTCTTTATTGTCTTAATACCTAACAAACAGAAGTGTAGCATATAAAGTCAGGAGACCCAGATCTGAATTTAACCTCCTCAAATGGCTCTGTTGATTCACATTCTCTCTCTTGTTCTTGGTTTTCTTCTCTCAAAAATGGGGGGCTGCACTAGACACTGTCTCTGGTTTCTCCCTGGACTAATTATTATGATAAGAAGTTCTGTGATTAGGAATTATCATGCTGCTTCTCTACCTTTTGAAGAAAATAGAATCTTTGACAGCCCCCCCCCACACACATATTCAACCCTCCTTATTTTAGCTCTTGGCAGAATCGTGGCACCAGGTGCATGAGAATGTGGAAGGTGAAAGGTCTTGGTCTATGCCTACTTCAGTTTGGCCTGCATATGATTGGTTTTAAAAGAGGGAAATTCACAAAACAAAGCTTCCTGTGAGCTCTCACTTTGTTTCTTCCTGTTCCTAAGATAACATCACACAGTTATTCTGACATGTTTATTGACCTAAGTTAAGAAAGAGAAGCAAATTCAGAAAATATCCCATTCCTTTGGCATTTCTTAGTGTTCCTTGGCATTTGACCCTCAAGGCCAACAGCGTTCAAGCTTTTGTTTCTCTATTTCTGTCCTAAATAGGGTTAAAGTGAAGGACTAGATCCGTCATTTCATTGCTATAGGAAACTCCCAGTGAGGAAATGCCCTCTCCCAATGCAGCATCTTCTCTGCAACACCTACTCTTAGAGAGCTGACGGAAGTGCATGCAGCCCCCGTGGTGGCCTACAGTACTCTGGAATGCCTGACTAGACTGAAATATAATCGAGAAGTAGTTAGCCAAATAAATAGATAAAATATAGATAATGTTGCATTTTAAAAACTAAGTCAATATGTGGGCTGGGATCTTATGTATGGATTAGTGACCACCATTTCTATTTGATTTTGACACCACTGGCCTATAGCACTGAGAAGCTAAGTGACTTTCCCAGGATCACACAGCTAGTGTATGTTATCAGAGGTGAGACTTGAACTCAGGTCTTCCTAGCTTTAAATATATATATATATATATAAATATATATATATGTGTGTGTGTGTGTGTGTGTATATTTGAAACTCCAAAGTAAGAAAATGCTCTCTCTCTCTCTCTTTCCCTCTCCCTCTCCCTTTCTTTCCCTTTCTTTCTCTCTCTCTCCCCCAATACATTTGCATGTATATGTGTACACTTATATACATATATAATATACATGTATATGTACACATACACACGTACACACACGTGTGTGTGTATTTGAAACACCCAGGTAAGGAAATGGCATCGCTCTCTTTCTCTCCATATACATACACACATATACATTCTGTATATATGAAGAATCTATCTATCTATTGCTTACGAGCAGCAGAGAGCCATGTCATGTGAACAGCAAATGGAGAAGGTTATGCATATCAACAGACTTTGGGTGTTGTGGTCATACTCATGACACTTTAAACACAGTATATTTGTTTTGGTTCTTCATAGTAACTAGGGACAAATGATAAGCTGCTCATATAAATGAAGGAAGTTAGTATTAGTTTTAAGAAACCAAACCACGTTTTTTAGGTTGTTTCCCTTCCTATTTTGGGTAGTTCTCCCACATCTATAAATAGTTCCCTGTTGGTACAATACATGTGCCATTTAATAATCATTGTCATCCCCTTCTCCCACCCCCACACATATACACATACATGAATCAGATCTTACGCCAAACAGCTTGGGATACCTTGCCCTCAATATCCCCCTACTAGTGCCCAGCGCTGAGGTCCCCCTTGTTCTGCCCATATGCTTTGATTGACTCAATTTTCTCCTGTGTATCCTGGCCCCACTTGTTGGGTCTGCAAACACCACACACAGCTGTTCCCTCTTCCTTTGACCTGGACAAGAGTCTGAGGTAGCAGAAATTAAGGGGCTAAGCTGCAAGGGGAGCCATTGTCACCTGGGTATCCCATCGACATCTCTGACACAACACGTCCAAGACAAGAACTCACCATCTTTCTCCCTTAACCTGCCTGTCCTCCAAATTCCCTACTTTTGTTGAGGGCGCTGCTGTCTTTCTGGTTATTTAGGTATATCACCTTGGAGCCAGCCTTGACTCTTCCCTTTACCCCCTTCCCATACACTTTGTTGCCAAGCCTCTGATTCTGCCCCCATAATATTAATCTCCACCCCATTCACTCTAGTTCAAGCCCTCACCTCTCTCTAGACCAGAGGTTCCCAAAGTGGGTGATACCACCCCCTGGGGGGCAAGGGGGGCAGTAGTAGACTCAGGTGCAATTGGAGGGCATTGAATAAAAATAAAGGGGGAGGTGGAAGCATAAGGAAAGAAGATAAGAACATTTTGAAAAATGGTTCATACACATTTCATCTGTTGTGTAACACAGTTAAAGTTGTAGTGATTACATTATTTTCCAAATAAACACACAAAATGCAACAACCAATCAGTGGTTAAGACTGACGACAGGTCTTAACAAGCAAGTGTTGGCAGGCAAGTGTCTTGTGCATTGTGGGGAAGTACAGCATGCATCAGCAGGAATATGCGCGTGTAATGACTTGTTTAGAATATGATACTATGTGGTTACATGATGCAATATTGTGTCATCAAAATTTCAATGAAGGAAAAGCCCCACAAACTTATAATAAATTATTAAATTTAAGATGTGTCATTTAAATATATATATATATATATATTTGAAGTGATGCAATTTTTAAAAATCATTAAAGGGTTAAAGAAAGTAGATTTCTAGGGGGGTGATGAATAATTTTTTATAAGGGGGCAGTAGGCCAAATAAGTTTGGGAACCTCTGCTCTAGACTGTATATATAATTATTCTCCCTGGTTCCAGCTTTTCCTCTCTCCAAGCCATTTTCCACACAGCTGCTGAGTCTGACTATGGTACTTCTCTACTCAAGAAGCTCCAATGCCTCACTATTGTTTCTTTTTGGAAAAAAAAAAGTTTTTATTTTGGCAATTCATTATAAGACTATCCAATATTTGTGGGCAGGTAGGTGGTACAGTGGATAGAGCACGGGCCCTGGGGTCAGGAAGACCTGATTTCAAATCCTGCCTTATTCACATAGTACTCACTAACTGTGTGACTCTGGACAAGTCACTTAGCCCCAGTTGCCTCACAAAAAAAAAAAAAGACTATCCAATATTTGATATTTAGGCATTATAAATATGACATTTAGTAAATTTTGGTTCCTAAATTATTTCATAATATTTACATATTCAGGGATAATGGTCTAGCAGGACAGTTTAATATATAAAATGGGTTGCATCTTTTACTGATACATTTACTAAATTTAAAATCAAAACAAATACAGTCACAGATCAACTTTTTTTCTCACAGTAAGTACATATTCATACAAATTAAGGTAGTTAAACATGCCTAGAGTATTAATACACTGTCAACTCTCCATTAAAGAGATTAAGTTCCCTATAAAAATACATGCAAATAAAATAAGACTGTGTACAGAAGTTACTAAGAGACCAATGTAGTCTCATACATAGAATAAAAACTTAGTTTTCTTTACCAAAAGGCAAGTGAGAAATTGGTTCGGAGCTGAGCCATTTCCTCCTGCCTTTAGGTGCTGGCATAATAGGTGACATAGAATTCCTCTGCCCAGTCACAGCCCAACAGAGACAAACAACAGCTCTAGAAGTCTGGAAGGTGGACAAGGACACTGATGAATTATTTACCAGTAAGTGTTTTAATGAGACAAAGATTTCTTGTTAAACTCATGGTAAGTTAAGCAAAAGTATAAAACTACCACCATAATCTCTTAGGGTTGAAGAACTAACATTTCTAATTTTTTTTTTCATTTCACCAGCAAGTATATTCAAGTCTTTTTCCTTTGCTGTCATTTCCTAAACAGTCACTTAACTAAGGAGGCCATAGGCCAGGAGAGCTTTCCTCAATTTTTGTATTTGTTGATGTGTTCTCGAGCTATAACCAGCCTTTGGATTTGAGTGGTCCCTCCGTAAATCTGGTAAATTTTGGCATCTCTCATTAGTTTTTCTACTGGGAATTCACTATTACATCCATTGCCTCCAAAAACCTGCACAGCGTCACTAGCTAGCTGGTTTGCAATGTCACCAGCAAGCGCTTTGCCGATGGAATCGTGGTAGGAACTGTGGCGACCCGAATCAATTTCCCACGCCGCTCTTGGGTAACTCATTCTGGCTAGCTCCACCTTCATTGCCATTTCAGCCAGCAGAAAGGACACCGCCTGGTGCTCCACAAGGGGCCTTCCAAAGGTCTTCCTCTCCAAGGCATACTTGGTAGCTTCGTCCAAAGCTCTCTGTCCAAGCCCGACAGCGCCAGCGGCGACCAGAGGTCTGGTTTTATCCAAAGCACCCATTGCAATTTTGAAGCCTGTGCCTTCCCCAAGGAGAACCTTCTCTTTGGGCACAACCACATCTTCAAAGATAATCCCCCTGGTGTCCGAGCATCGCTGGCCCATGTTTATCTCCTTTTTTCCGATCTGGATTCCTGGGGTGTCTGCCTCTACAATAAAGCCAGTAAAGGCTTTACTAGCAGGGACCTTGGGATCAGAGTCAGTACGAGCCAAAAGAAAATACCAATTGGCTTTTCCTCCATTGGTTATCCACGTCTTTTGACCGTTAATAACATATTCATCGCCTTTCTTCTCTGCTCTAGTCTGTAATCCAGCCACATCAGAGCCTGCTCCAGGTTCTGTTACACAGAAAGCACACGTCCTTGGTTGCTCAGTCATCCTTCCGAGATATTTCTTTTGCTGCTCATCAGTTCCCCCAATGACAACAGGCATTTGTCCCAAAGAACTAGCTTCAATGACAGCGTGAACCCCGGTGCATCCATACGCCAATTCTTCAGTAATAAGGGAGGCATCACAGATCCCAAATCCAAGGCCACCACAACCCTTTGGAACGTGAGTGTTCATCAGCCCCAGTTCCCAAGCCCTTTTGATAAGGGCAGCAGGAAACTCGCAGGTCCTGTCGTACTCAGCTGCGACGGGAATAATCTCTTCTCTGGCGAATTTTCGAGCTGTGTCTTGGAATTCTTTCTGCTGCGCAGTGAGCTCAAAGTTAAATCCTAAGGCTGACTCACGCTTTGGATCAGTTTTGGTACGCAGCGACCTCCAGAAACTATGAAAAAAGCCGTGTAGCGCCCGGCCATCGCGTCTCAGCACCTCCAAAGCCATTCACTGGGTCGCCACCGCCGCTGCAGCCTAAGCTTTGATCACCCAGGGGCGAGACCTCAAGGGGCCAGGTGCACCTGGCCCCGCCCACCGCGGGGAGGGGGAGGGGGAGGAGATGGGAGTGGCCCATTTGTTTATTAAGATTAAATGTAAACTAAGATAAAATACAAACTGCTCTGTCCTCTACACTCTGATTCTAGATGTAATTTCCTCGACATTTCATATTATCGCCTTTCACACCCTCTGCTTTCCAGCCAAATTGTGAAGGTAACTGTACCCTGAACTTGGCATTCCTGAAACTCCGGCCTCGGTGATGTTGTAGAAGCTGTCCCCCGTGCCTGGATCTCAGCCCTGCTCCTCTCTGCCTCTCACTGCCTTCCTCATCCATTCCAGTAGCTAATTTTCTAGCCTGTTGTAGATGATTTTGCATATGCTGATCTTTTGTGCATGTTTTATCACCCCCCCACCCCCAGAAAAATGTAAGCCTCTTTTAGGCTAGATTTCTATTTTGTCTTTGCAGCTGGAAGAAACCACGCGTGCTGAAATTTCTGTGTTCCGTGAGTGGTGTACTGAGACCTACTGAGTCCCAGTGACCCCTGGACACTTTAGCTTGTGAAGATTTTTACTTGAAGTTTGTAGTATTTAAAACAGCAACAAAAAATCAGTGTCATGAAGAAAAAATCAGTTTTAAAAGGGTACCACACTTTGAGAGGTAATGGATTCTCCCTCTACCTCCGGACCAGCTTTCAGGCTCCTTGGAGGAGGCTCTGCCCTGAGGTCAGCTCGAAAATTAGTGAACCCTTGTCTGGTACCTCCATATCATGAAGGAGTGCAGTCATGTTCTCCTTTATGTTTTGTCTTCCCTATTCGAATGTAAGCTACTGGGGAGTGGGCATTGTCTTGTTTTTTCTTTTTGTATTCCTGGTGTTTGGCACATAGTAAGGACTTAATAAATTATCTATCTATAATCGATCTATCATCCCTCATCTATCTATTTGTCCATCCATTATCTATAGTCTATGTGTCCATCTATCATATATCAATCCATCTATCCTTCCATCCATCCATTCATCCATCATCATTCTGTCTATAACCTATCTGTCCACCCATTATGTATGTATGTATGTATGTATGTATGTATGTATGTATCTATATCTATCTATCTATATAATCTGTGTCCATACATCATCTACCTGTCCATCCATCCATCCATCCATCAATCCATCCATCCATCCATCCATCCATCATCATTCTGTCTATAATCTATCTGTCCATGCATTATGTATGTATGTATCTATCTGTCCATCCACTGTCTATAATCTGTGAGTCCATATATCATCCATCCATCATTCTATCTATCTACCTTAGTCTATCTGTCCATCCATTATCTATCTATCTATCTATCTATCTATCTATCTATCTATCTGTCTGTCTGTCTGTCTACCCATCTTTGGAGATAGTTCTTCAAGAAGAGGCAGGATGACGTGTTGGTTATCTAATAGTGAAGATTCATTTCAGGTGTGTGTTGCACTGGGGCCCTCTGAGGTCTCATACAATTCCTAAAATTCTGCAGTTCTGTGATACTCCTGTGTTATGCAGTGGCCCGAAAGGCTAACGTGGTCTTGGGCTACCCTCAAAGAGGCATGACTATAATGAGGTTATAGTCCCACTGCACTCTATGCTTGTTAGATCGTGAGTATTGGGGTTAGTTCTGGGCACCACAGTTTAACAAGGATATTGACAGAATGTAGTACATCCTAAGAAGGGCAGCCATGATTGTGAGCAGCCTCAAGCTCATGTCTTATTAAGACTGAATAAAGAAACTGATGAAGGCTAGCTTGGAGGAGAGAAGGCTTCAGGAGGATGTCACTGACCTGAAGAGCTTGCAAGGCTGACACGTGGAGGAGAGATTAGGCATTTTCTGTTTGACCCTATGAGACAGAAGCAGGAGTGATGGGTGGAGGTTGGAAAGGCAAATCTAAGTGCAATGTCAGGAGAAAACTTCTTTTTTATTTTTTTAAGTTTATTTATTTTTTATCTTTTGACGATTTGGGGCTAAGTGACTTGCCCAGAGTCACAACGCTGGTAAGTGTCAAGCGTTTGGTCTGAGGTCAGATTTGAACTCAGGTCCTCCTGACTTCAGGGCCAGTGCTCTATGCACTGAGCCACCTAGCTGCCCCCAGGAAAAAACTTCTTAACAATGAGAGTTGTCTTAAAGGAGAATGAGCTGCTGTGAGTGGTGGTAGTGTCCTCCCTTACTGGAGGCCTTTGGGCAGAATGACCACTTGGCAGTGGATATTGGAGGGAGGGTGTCTTTCAGATAAGATTGGACAAGATGGCAGCTGAGGTCCATTCCAAACTCAGATCCTGTAATTCTTTGAAATTCTTTGATGTTAAAAAAGGGCCTCCATTCCTGAAAAGGTTGGGAACCACTGATTTAGGGCTGGAAATAGCCTTTAAGATCATCTGACCAACCCCTTCTTTTGACAGATGAGGAAATCAATAATAAGAAAATTATAATAGCTAGCATTAATTAATATAACATTTTAAGTTTGCAAAGTACTTTATAAATAATATCTTATTTTATCCTCCTTATAACATTGTGAGATAAGTACTATTATTAACCCCTTTTTTATGGACAAGGAAACTGAGGTTAAGTGACTTGCCCAGAGACACACAACTATTAAATGTCTGAGGCAAGATTTGAACTCAAGTCTTCCTGATTTCAAGTCCTATGCTGTATGCCCTGGACTAGAGCCTGGAAAGGTTAAATTATTTGCCCAGAGTTATACATCTGAATATCAATAAGAACCCAGATCAAAGTCCAGCACTCCTGACTCTCAGTACAGTACCCTTTCTACTTTTATCATGCTGTTAAATTGTTTGTCGACAAGATAATTTTAAGTATATCTACTATAATCTACTTTGCACAAGGAATTGGGCTCAGCTTGGAACAGAAGCAAAAAGTTTAAGATTTTGTCCCTGCCCTTAAAGAGTTTATAATTCAATGATTTATCATAATTTTTTTCAATATTTTCTTCACAAAAGACCCTCATCAATTTAATAATAATAACTTATAGTTAAAGTAACTCTTTGCATATATTTATTTTATCCTTTTTCCAACCTTATCGGGTAGTAGGAAAAAATATTTTTTCCGTTATTTTATAGGCTAGGACATTGAGATTCTGAGGTTCAAGTTCATTTCCAGGGATATACAGCTAGTAAATTATAGCAAAGCAAACCCAGGTCTTCTGCCTCCAAGTGCAATGCTTTGTATCTGGGTTTTTTCCCCTCCATAATACCATATTGCTTCCCAATATAACTTACATATAGTATTTTACAAAAAATCCAAAAGTTTTCAATTTGTCCGTAGTTCCGTAGCTCTCTCCTGGGAAATCTCTCTACACAGTGCAGATTGATAACAATCATATCTCACCTTAGGGTGGGTGAGTGAGTGGTAGGTACTTGAGAGCACAGGTTATTCAACCAACAAGCATTTATTAAATGCCTTCTGTGTATCAAGCTTTCCTTTTTGGGGGGATGGGGTAGGGAGAAGAGTTATGATTTTCCTTCAGATGAGGAAGCTCCCTCTGTTAACATAGAACAGCACTTGCTTGGTGATACATAGCCTTAGAGAGTTTCCTGAGGCACTAAAAGGGTTCAGTGACACCCCCAGGTTCACATAGTTATTATATGTCTAAGGTAGGTTTTGAACCCAGATTTTCCTGATTCTACGGCCATTGCTTTATCCACCAAGCTCTGATGATTTGCCATATAACAGATATCAAATGAACTGAGTAGAAAAGACAAGATTGGGCTGATGGAAGAAAAAATATTTTCTGCACTCATAAAAAAATAAGTAACTCCCAAGAATTTCTCACACTTCAGTTGAAGTTTTCTGTTTTTACTTTTTTTTTTTAATGGGAGGCCCAAAATAAATGAGGAATTTTAAAAAATCTTATCAGACACGCCAGTAAATGCTAGCTCTTTCACACTTCAAAGATATTTAGAGTTGTTGTGCTTTATATCAGACATCTTTAAAAAATATATTTTACAAGAAAGTAACCTGCAAGTGCAGATGGTGAATAGATTAGTTTTGT
Organism: Vombatus ursinus; assembly: GCF_900497805.2. Lineage (NCBI taxonomy): Eukaryota > Metazoa > Chordata > Mammalia > Diprotodontia > Vombatidae > Vombatus > Vombatus ursinus. The sequence goes on from NW_020954588.1 coordinate 28,413,568, forward strand.
TTTTAAACAGCCCTTGAAGTTTGCATATTATACCACATTGCTGAGCATATTGAGCTTGAAATCAGGAATCTGGGTTCCCAGGCGCTTTATGGTCTCATCCATTCCCTGTAGGGCCAGGTGGTGGCCAAAGAATCATGGAATGCTCGTCGTCTTCCCCAGTTCTGGAGAACTAATCTCCTCTGAAGTGATCTTTGCTGGAATCAACATTTGAAAATGACCTAATTTGTTCAATGACCAACCTGTTATTAATTAATATATATTTACAGATACATATACACGCATATTTCTATTCCACATCAGTCATAGGATCATGGATTGAGTGAGCTGGAAAGGATCTCAGAGTTCATATGTTCCAATACCTTCATTTTACAGTTGTGTAAACTGAGGCACAGAGAGGTTAAGTGACTTGCTCTAAGTAGTAACTGGCAGAGCTAAGATTCAAACCCAGGTCCTCTACCTAGAAATCCAACAAGCTCATTATGAGTAGATTGTTTCATCCCTTGTACTTGTATCTCTAGCTCCTAGTACGGTGACAAATTAATTGATTGCACCCACAGAGCTACCCCTATATATACACATTGGATAATCGATATAAACTGTTAGAACTGTAACTGAAAGTGTACTGGGATTGTGACTCTCTGTGACTCCATTTGGGGCTTTCTTGGCAAAGATACTGGAGTATTTTGGCATTTCCTTCTCCAGCTCATTTTATAGCTGAGGAAACTGAGGCAAACAGGGTTAAGTGTTTTGCCCAGGGTCACACAGCTAGGAAGTATCTGAGGCCATATTTGAACTCAGGAAGATGAGTCTTCCTGACTCCAGGCCAGGTGCTCTATCCACAGTATCACCTAGTTGCCTTAGGTCCCTCCCTATCTTTCCAATTTTCTTATACCTTTACTCCCCTCCATATTGTTTACAATCCAACGACATTGACCTCCTTGCTGATCCTGAAATGGGAGCCTCATTCTCTTGACTCTTGAGTGCTTTCACTGGCTGTCCCCCATGCCTGGAGTGTTTTCCATCTTCATCTCTACCTTCTGGTTTCTCTGGGTTTCCTTCTAGCCTCATTTAGAGTCCCACCCTTGGTAAGAAGCCTTTCCCAATCCTTAATCTTTGTGCCTCTGTCTATCTTACTGTGCGGAGTTGTTCGCATATTGTCTCCCCTATTAGACTGTGAGCTCTTGGGGAAGGGACTCTGTTTTTTGCCTTTCTTTGTATCCCCAGCACTTAGCATAGTGCCTGGTACATAGTAGGTGCTTAATAAAGACTGACAATTGAAATATAATAATTTCATCACAAACAATAGAGATAATTCATACTTGCCTGTCAAAATGTGGTTGACTATAGAGTATTATTTGCCTAAGCCTGCCTCTTCCCTTTCTATACCTTTTCAAGTATGCCCTCAATCTCTGCTTAGATTATCCTCCTATTGTGAAGATGGAAAAAGAGCCATGAGTCAATAGTTACTGCTAGTTTCATGGGCGCCATTTTTTTTTGCAAGGGGAATAATAATAAAGTGCATAATTTTTCTCAAGGATTTAGTGTCCTGCCCTCCTTCAGAACCGGTCCCTAAATGGGCTCAGAATTGTGTTGCCTCCAGCACAGGCAACTCTTGTGCAGCAATTTGGTCTAAACAGCGGCTCTTTCCAATTTTTGTTGCCATTTCTACATCTTCATGTAGCAGCACCTTGGAGGCTTTGCCTAGAGTATTAATGTGGTGAATCCACTTTCATTTATGGAGAAGAGAATTTGCCTTAGAATCTTTACAGATCATCTCTATTTTTCATCTGTTCTTTGTCCTTCCAGTTTCATCTTTAAATGCCCTAGGGATGATTATGCTTATTTGCGTCATTTGCCAAGTGTTCAATGAACTATATTTTACTGTGCTGCTTCTTGCTCTTTTATGAGATTTTTTAATTCAGTGCTTAGCACCATGCCTGGTACAATAAATCCTTCTTGACTTGACTTGATTATACACAGCTTTCCTTTCCTTCTTGGTCACAAACTTCAGAGGGCAGTGGTCACTGCCCCTCCAAGGTTCTTATCATTTCTATTTTAGCAACCAATTTCTCATTGTCATTCAATGTTAGGTTCAGAATAAATAGTTCCCTTTGTTATTTCCTTCACTTTTTAAATAATGAAATTATCATTAAGTTCAGTCAAGCATTTGTCCACTGCTCTGCAGTGGAAGAAAAAGAGCTTCAACAGATATGTCAATCATTGAGGTTCCTTATCACTACTGCTTCTTTTGTCCTTGTCAGTTTTTTTTCCCCTGATCTCCTTGTTTATATCGTACTGCTCTTCAGATAGTCTGTCTTTTAACAATTTCCCTTCAGTTTCTTTTTCTGTTGATCTATACCCAAAAACAGCATTTGCTTACTTTCATAAGAATTTTATTCCTCATATTTTCAGGTTAAAAAAAATGATGACGCCATCCTGGCTCTTAGTCATCACTGCTTCCCTTTCTAAATCTTCACAAACCCTCCTTTTAATAATATGTTCTTTGGCAACATTATGAGATGACCAACTTTGATAGACTTAACTCTTCTCAGCAATACAAGGATTTAAGACAATTCTAAAAGACTCATGATGGAAAATGCTATCCTCACCCAGAGAAAGAACTTTGGAATCTGAATGCAGATCAAAATACACTATTTTCTCTTTCTCTCTCTCTCTCTCTCTCTCTGCTTCTTTTTTCTTGGTTTTTCCCTTTGGTTCTAATTCTTCTTTACAACATGACTAATGTGGAAAATGTTTAATGATTGTACATGTATGGCCTATATCTGATTGTATGCTGTCTTGGGGAAGGGGGAGTGGAGGGAGAGGGAGAAAATTTAGAACTCAAAATCTTATAGAAGTGAATGTTGAAAACTAAAAACAAATAAATAAATAAATTTTTAAAAAATTATAATATGTTCTAGAACTTTGCCAGGAAGTGAATGCAAGATCATTGATATATAGTTTGTGTACTTCTTTTAAGCTCTTTCCTTTTTTGAAAGTTGGAACACTTGGTCTTTTCTGGCCTTGTGACACTTTTCTTGTATTTTTTTTCAAATATTTCCCACTGACAGTGGTTTAATAATAACACACTAAAGTGTGTTGTTCAACTCCTTGACTTTACATATATGAAAGTGGAGGTACAGAGATGTTAAATCACTTGCCTGACATAGCAGTTGGGCCAAGGACAAAATTTGAACCTGGCTTTTCTGACTCTAGTCCTAAGGTCTTTGCACTCCATAATACTTCTGGAGGATTTAGCTGGACCTGGACCAGGACCAAGTAGAAGCCAATTGCAACTGGAAGGAGAATACCTGTTGGGAAACCTGGCAGAAGGATAAGACTACATTTGCTTGGCTAACTGGAAGTGTATAGAACATAGCCATCTCCTACCTTGGCAGAAAGCTGAACTTTGATTCTTTTTGTATGTGGGCATTTTGGAGTATGGATAATTCTGTATATGGTAATTTGTATATGGGCAATTTATGGGTAATTGGTATGTGGGTATATGGGTAAGGAAATGTGTACATTAATATATATGTACTAGTGCAGAGAAGGCAAGTGAGAGAGCAGAGGGGAGTCACATCCTGTCAAATCCTCACCGTTGGATAAATTGTTGAGGAGGGAGGAAGGAAGTACATAGAGGAGGCCTAAGGGTTTACAATGGCAAAGTTTCTCAGAAAGACCCATACAGAGTCCGTGGAATGCCAGCTTACTCTGGTTCACAGAGCTTTATTTTTAACTATTGTAGGGAAGTTTTGATTCACTTCAAGTTGTTAACTTCCCAGTCAATTAATAAACACATATTAGTCACCTATTACATGCCAGTCACTGTGCTAAGTCTTAGAGATTCAAAAGAGGCAAAAAGTCAGTCCCTGCCCTCAAAGAGCTCACAATTTAATAGGGGAGATAATAAGCAAACAATTATGATCAAACAAGCTATATATAGGATAAAAAAGAAATAATTAAAAGAAGGAAGGCACTAGAATTGAGGGGTTGGGCAAGGCTCTCTTGCAGAGATGCAAATATTTTAGCTGAGACTTAAAAAAACCAGAAAACAGAGGTGAGGAAGGAAAGCATTCCAGGCATGGAGGACAGCCAGAGAATGTCTGGAGCTGAAAAATGGAACAGCCAGGAGGTCAGTGTCATTGGATTGAAGATCTAGTGTTGGGGAGTAAGGTTTTAGAAAACTGGAAAGGTAGGATGGGGCTCGGTTATGAAAGGTTTTGAATGCCAAACAGAGGGCAGAGCCACCAGAGTTAATTGAATAGGAAAGTGGCGTAGTTGGACTTGCACTTTAGGAAAAATCACTTTAGTGGCTGAATGAAGGTCGGATAAGAGAGGGGAGAGAGTTGAGAGAGTTAAGGCAGGCAGACCCATCAAGCAGCCATTGCAGTAATTCAGGCATGAGATGATGAGAGCCTATACCAGGATGGTGGCAGACAGGGGAGAAGGGGACATATTGGAGAGATGTTGCAGAAGTGAAATCAACGGGTCTTGGTGATAGATTGGCTGTGGGGGAGGTGGGAGATAGTGAAGAATTAAAGATAACACCTAGGTTGTGAGTCTGAGGGACTGGGAAGATGATGTTGCCCTCTATAGTAATATGGAAGTTAGGAGGGGGAAGGCTTTAGGTGGAAAGATGGTGAGTTCCATCTTGGACATGGTGAGTTTAAGATGCCTGTCTACTCAACATCCAATTTGAAATGTCTGACACGCAGTTGGAGATGTAAAACTGGAGGTCAGCAGAGAGATTGGGGCAGGATAGGTAGATGTGAGAATCATTAACATAGAGATGGTAATTGAATCCATGGGAGCTGAAGAGGTCACCAGGTGAAATGATTCTGTTTTGCACTTGGTCTTCAACTCAATCGGTTATTTCCCTGTGCCTTGCCCTAGAAGCATAATGTGTCTTCTGTATTTCCCAGACTGCCCCCAAATCTCAATAGGTGCAGCTAGCATTAAGCACAAGACAAGGTTTAGTTGCTACTATTTTTCTTTATTAAAAAGAGGAATAGACTATACAATAAAGAGACAGACGATTTTGAGGAAGAAGTCATTCAGCCGCACAGATATAATATGAGCTATTTTAAGGTTTGCAAAGAGCTTTGCATGTATCATCTCATGTGCTACTCAACAATAACCTTGTAAGTTAAATACTATTGTTATTCCCATTTTATAGATAAGAAAAACTGAGAATGCCTTGCCCAAGGTCACACAGTTAGTAAGCATCTGAGGCAGAATTGGAATTCAGGTCTTTCTGACTCCAAGTCCAGTGCCAGCCACTTCTGACCATAGGAACAGGAAATGGTTTTGTTATGCTTAGACTCCCTCCCTTCTGAGGGAAGGAGGGAGAGGTAATCTTCAGAGGAGTTACCTATTTAGGGGCTGGTTTCTTTGTTTGAATCAGAGGAATGGGAGAAAGATAATATCTCTGGGGAGGTGCTTGAGTTAGCTAACCATTTTCCTCGTCAATGCACTAAAACACCCTCATCTACCTCAGGAGCAGAATGTCACAGTCCTTTGGGGAAGAGCTAGGGGGGAGTGAAATGCCCCATAGTCCCAAGGTGAAAGATGCACCACTACCTCCAAAACCCTCCAATTCTCTACCAGGCTTGCCTTTCTTTCTTCCAGAAGTCCCCTCAAAGCAGTCACAGAAACTCCAGTCTCATAATGTTAGTAAGCTGGATCATGTGGAAGCTTCTCTCATCTCTGTATCAATACAAATGAAGGGTTACTTAAGATTTCCCCCCTAAAAATTGTTGACAACTCAATTTTTTGTCAGTGCAATGAAACAACTATACTACAGGAGACTGCCCTGAGAGAAATTGAAATTCAATTCAGGGACTAAACTAAATAAACCATTTATTGCCTGAACTGGAAGAGTGAAAAACAAAACAAAACAAAGAGTCATTAGTTTTCATAACCGGTAAAAATGATAGCTGGATGGGTTTACCAGTAGATTCATTTCTTGTTTTTTTTTTTCAACTTACTGGTCTCTAAGTCCTCCTGTACTGAGTTAGGATTGTTAATTTACAAAAGGAGTCAGGAAACCTGTGTCTACACCATCAGCATTCTAAGTGATGCTGAGCCTGGGACGTGTGAGACTTTTGTGCGGGGCTGTGACTTTGAGCCTGCCCCTCTTGGCTTTCCTAGGCAATATGAGAAGAAAACACATTTACTTGCAACTGGAGGTGTGGACACGTGTCAACGTTTCTTGTTTGATGCCTGTTGCTGTCTGTTCCATGCTAATCATTCCATTTTCCCCTTGGTCTGGTGCCATTACTCATCCTGCCTGACAATTTTTCCTCTTGGCAGCTGTCATGTGACTTACATATCAGCTCTTGACTTTGTAATAGTGCAGCCCAGAGCACAAATTCAATGCAATGCAACCAACGCTGTGTGTACTATATGCAAGGCATGATGCTGCATGATAACGACGCAAAAATGAAAATGAAAAAACAACTCTGCCCTCAAGGAACTTGCATTCTACTGAGGGATGGACTCAGATATTCAGAGGAGTCTGTGATCTCCTTGCTTTGGAATTCGCCTTCAATGATGCACATCACAGCCCCATCTTGTCTGTCTTCCCATAAGGCTGCCACAGAGGATTTGCCCAACATGCTGGAGGCCATCCTCACTTTCTCCCAACACCCAGAAGGTACTGGTTGAGTATCAGCCTGTTCGCCTTTCATACATTACCCTTGCCTTGAGAACAGCTCATCTCTCTTCCTATCATCAAATTCCTTAATAAAATTGTGACATATAAAAGTTCAAGAGACATAGTTTCTGGGTAATTAATCATTTTATTAATTATGCTAGCAAGCAATTAATAAAAAGATGGTGATTTGTCCATCTCTCCTAAACCAAAGATGGATCATGATGGCTTCTTGACATTTATATGCCCTTGGAAGAGTGAGTGTTCCTGACAGGTGGCAATCAATTCTGATTGGTTAACAATTAATGAGAAAATGAATAGTATAATGAGAGTGGGTCTATTCTAATGAGGGACTGGGGGACATGACTTTAATTATGTCACTCATGGACAAAGAGATCTCAAGCCAGCCTCGAGGTAATCTAGACAATGGATCTATATCCATCCCATCCTACCCCATCCTCACCCAAGCCCGAGTTGAACATATTTGGCTAGAATTCACCTTAGATAAAATTCTTTGTAAAGTTCTCTTGTTGGGTGGTTTCTCCCAGCCAGGATCAAAAAGTGTGTACCCGCAGGGATTTGGACAATCTCATCCCTGAAGTAAGAAGATTTCACCTGGATATGATACTTTTGAAGGACAGACATGAGGATGAGGAGTTAGACTTTCTCTGCTTGGTCCCAAAGGACTCGGAACCAGGAGCAGTGTGTGAAATTTGAAAGGTGGCAAATTTAAGCTTGATGTAAAGAAACCTTCCTACCAATGAGAGCTGCCTGGAAGTGACCTTGGCAGGTGATAGATAGCCCTTCCCTGGAGGTCTTCAAGTAAAGGCTGGGGGGCCACTTGCCATGCGTGCTGTAATGAGGGACTCTTGTTCAGGTACAGGCTGCACTCCATGGTGTCTCAGATCCCTTACCACACTGAAAATCTCATTCATTTTTTGGCAATAGCCCATCTCGATGATCATCATCAATTAAGTGCTGAGATGTTATGATGGTCAGCTGTGGCTGGTGAGGGTATATATGTGTATGGGGGCCACAGCACCAAAAGAAAGAGTTGCCAGGTTACTTCTGTGGACAATTGCTGGGGTAGAGGATGGACTGGAGGCAGGGTAAGTGGTCTAGGGGCTGCTGCTATTCCTGGGGTTCAGCCTGACCTAGATGTGAAAGCCACCCCATTGGCTCACTTAAAACATTTTCACCACATTGCCTTTAAAGGGACATAGTTGCCTGTTTTTGTATATTTGTGGAAAGATTTCTGAACTTGTCATCAAAGCTAAGTGTTTTCTTGTTTCTTCATCTACTGGAGGTCAGCAGTGGAATATACTTAAGAGGAAAAACTAGGGTAGGGTGGAGACAGCACTTTTAATCAGCTGACAAGGAATTGGATGCAGTGGTCTGAGTAAACTAAGATTTTGGAAGTGTTAAGGAAGCATTCTATCTATATGATGAGGCTTGTGTTTGGGGTGGAGGGTCAGGGGTGTGAGGAAAATCATCTTGCTAACCAAGCCTGGATCTTAAAAATTTTGTAAGCTGACAGCAAACTGATAACTGAGTTTCTCATTCATTCAGTCACATTACTAGGTTCCTGGGCCCCCAGGTCTTTCATTCTCCCTCAGCAGCCACACAAAGGTTTGCTTTATTCTCAAAACTGAGCTTTACAGTCCTTGGGTGTTCTGTTTTTTTTTAAACTAGGTCAATTCTAACTTTATCCTATTTTGCTAATTACCATGAAAAATAACCCCTCCCCCCCAAACTGGTCAATTCTAATTTTAGTTCAATTTTATTAGATTATCACCAAAAATGCTCTATTTTTTTCAAACTGGTTAGATTCTAATTTTAGCCCAATTTTACAAATTATCAATTTAATCCAACAGGCATTTTTGAAAATACCTAAGCATGGATTTACTCGGGTAATCTCAGGCTTCCAAAGGGACAGCCCATTGTATTGTATTATAGCAATAAGGGAGTGGGGTATAATAGAAAGAACTCTGGCTCTGGAATCAGAGAGAAAAGATCCCCATCCTCCCTTTGCTGTATACTACTAATGTATTCTTGGGGAATTTACTCAATCTTGTTGGACCTCAGTTTCCTTGGCTGTAAAATGAGGGGTTTGTATGACACAGCCTCTGAGGTCCTTTCTACCTCTAGATGGAGAATCCTGTGATTTAATTTAGAGATTCAAGATTTAATTAAAACTAATTTAGTGTAAAAAAACTGCAGATGTCCCCTAATTTATGTATGCCCATTCACATGTCCATTTCAGAGGGATGGCCAGTAGCTGTAGCAGCAAGCTTTGGAGGATGGATTCTCTTTTTCTGCCTCCTTAACATCTCCCACCTTCTGTCTGTCTCCCAAAATCCAGAAAATAAAATAAAATAAAAACTTTAATCAATTCATCAAATCTAATTCTACTTGTAAATGGATCTATAATAGCCACAAATGTATTATCATACAGATGCATATTATTTGTATCTGATATTTCTTCTATTTCCTCAAAAGTTCAGAGTTTTCTACAAGGTCAGATTTCAAGGGTGAGATCTGCTGGGGGTTCTTAGGACTTGGGGCTCATAGGTCCTCGCCATATTTCCTTTTAAGAGCCTGTTCTTGGCATGTGAAAAAAGAAACAGCCACTTGGGGGCATCCAGTTATTTATTTAGTGAATAATCTAGAGACTGCCAAAAAGGGAATGATCTCCTTTTAGAATTAAAGCCAAACATTCAAACAGCCCACTCCCCTCTCCTCTAAAACAGAAAATTTACTCTATCTGGCAGATGACCAGGCTTTTCATCAACAAGTTTATGTTGCTAGATGGCTTTAAGATCTACAGAACTTCCTACAGCCAGTATTTCCTTTGCCATTAGAGCAGCAAAACTGCAGTTTTTGTTTGGAACACTTTACCTGTAGAATGTCCCTGTGGACACATATCTCAGTTGTAGACATGATCAAAGATTATTGCAGGTGGGATTGGCACAGCCGGCCCGTGATCCTGCTATCTAGTGGGCAGGATGAGATTTTATTCATTTATTCAGTCCTTCGTTGACCCAGCAAACATTTATGAGTTCAGTAGTCTTTTTTCCTACCTTCAAAAAAAATAGTGCTAATCTGACCTCAGACACTTGACACTTACTAGCTGTGTAACCCTGGGCAAGTCACTTAACCCCAAATGCCTCACCAAAAACAAAACAAAACAAAACAAAACAAAACAAAACAAAACGAAGCCAAAAACAATATGGCTCCAGGTAATAGTATTAACACTAAAAATCAATCAACAAGCATTGATTAACTACCTACTGTATGTCATGCACTGTACTAGGCCCTAGGGACACAGCTTTTTTTTCAAATAGTCCCTATCAAGGAGGAACTTAAATTCTTCTGCTTCTAAAAGTATTAGTTGATATCATGTGTTTTTACATGATTTTTATTTCCAAATATATCCCATTCCCATCACCTGTGCTGTTATCTGTATGACTTTGGACAATTAATTTTACCTCCCTTTGCCTCAGTGTCCTCAACCTCCTTTGGCTGATGGCATAAATAGAAAAAAATTGTTTTAAATTCTTTAAATAGAATCCATCTAGTCCAGTCCATTCTTTTTTTTTTTTTTTTTTTGCTTTTTGGTGAGGCAATCAGGGTTAAATGACTTGCCCAAGGTCACACAGCTAGTAAGTATTAAGTGTCTGAGTCTGGATTTGAACTCAGGTCCTCCTGACTCCAAGACCAGAGCTCTAGTCACTGTGCCACCTAGCTGCTCCAAGGCTATTCTTAAAAAAAAAAAATTCCATTATATGACACCCAAGACAGGCCATCAGCAAAGAAGAACTCATCTCCTGAGGCATCTTATTCCACTTTGAGTTAGCATTCACAGAGTATTTTTAAGATTTGCAAAGTACTTTACAAATATTATCTCATAATCCTCAAAACAACCCTGAGAGGCGGGTGCTATTATTTTCCCATTTTACAGATGGGGAAACTGAGGCAGACAGAGCTTAAGTGGCTTGTCCAGAGTCATACAGCTAGTCAGTGTCTGAGGCTGGATTTGAACTTAGTTCTTCATGATTCTAGGGTCAGTGCTCTATCCACCCGGCTGTCCTAGCAGCATTGTTTACTTAAAGCACTTAAATTCCTAGCTACATGCAGTAAAATGTAGTAGGAGAGCTTTGGCTAGCTAAGCTAAGCAGTTGTTCAGTTGCATTGATAATCAATAGTTTAGATGAAGAAGGGCTTAAGTCTTTAAAGGGATATAAGGTCAATAAATGAGGTGACATGGAGCCCAAGAAAGTGAATGTGATTCTAGACCATAGTGAGAGCTGCACAGTGCCCTTGCCAGGGCAGCGAGAGCCCCACCGTATCTCTTTGGACAGAAAGTCCTGTGCCAGGGAGTTCACCACATCAATGCCAGACAGTGCAGATATCTAATCAATTCAGTGCAGGACAGCTCAGAACTCCTGTGTACGAGTGATGTAGCAGCCTCAGTCTCTCCCTTAACTGGGATTCCTGGCAGCATTCCCAAATCAAATAGATTTTTTAAATAATCTGAAAGCACAGTAGGAACTTACGTTTTCTGCATCCTTTAATCAGTTGTGTGACTCGGAAAATGTGATCTGCAGAACATCATTTGCACAAGCCTGGACCTTCTCTTCTCATCTTTCCATCAAGGATACCATATGTATCCTTGAGTTGTATGTAGGTTATTATCATAAAGAATTTGTAGAGATGAGAATACTTAATATTTAAAGAAATTAATTCAGGCTGTTCACTGGAAGGTCAAATATTAAAGCTAAAGCTTAAATACTTTGATCACATAATGAGGACGGGATTCATTGGGAAAGACCCTGATGTTGGGAAAGATTGAAGGCAAAAGGAAAAGGAGACAGTAGAGGATGAAATGGATAGATAGTACCATGGAAACAATGAACAAAACTTTGAAACAGACTTCAAGAGATAGTGAAGGATAGAAGAGCCTGGCATGCTATGGTCCATGGGGTCAAGAAGAATCAGATAAGTCTTAACACAGATGAGAAACGAGGCCTTTGGATTCACAGTCACTAACTTATTTTTGAGTCTAATTTTTAAATCTGCTAATTGCAGCAAAGTCTTTCAATCAATCAATCAATCAATCCATGAGTATTTTTTTAAGTACCTACAGCGTGCCAGGCTCTGGGGAGACAAGTACAAACCCTACACACACTGAGCATATGTTCTAATGAGGGAGACAAGTGCATTTGCAAATACATACAGCACAGATATGAAGGGATAAATACAAATATGTACAAAGTCATTGAATTCAGACTAGTTAGGGAAAGAGGGCACTCACAGTTGGGAGGAATCAGGAAAGGCTTCATGCAGAAGAGAAGCAGGGGCCTCTACAAGGTAGAGATAAGGAGCAAATGCATTCTAAGCATGCATTAATGCATCAGAGCCTTGTGCTAGAAGGTTAGATAATAGGACCAAGGATTATAGATATGAAGTGAATGGGAGCTTACTGGTCATCTCATCCAACCCCTTCGGTTTTACATGACACTCTCTCAGACTCAGAGAGGTTGTGACTTGTTTAAAGTGGCTCAGTTAGTAAAATAGCAGATGTGGGATTTTAACTCAGACCCTGTGACTCTACATTCAGCACTCTAGGAAACTTCATTTTAATCCTGGCTACTATTAATGTTCCCAGTGATCTGTGGAAAATCACTCAGTTTCTATAGGTCTTGGCTTTCAATTTCCATGGAATGAGAATGATTTCCTTAATGCAATCTTTCAAAGAGCCCAGGAGTGAATGGTACATTGGAGTCTACATTTCCTCAGGAAGGGGTGGGTTTTCCCTCACTTGTTGTCTTCAAGAAAAGGTTGGATGACCACTTGTCAGGTATATTGTAGAGAGTAATCTGGTCATCTTTCTCAGCGGCAAAATGGACTAGAAAGCCTATGAGATCATGGTACAGTGAATAGCACACTTGACTTGGAGTCAGGAAGCCCTGAGTTCAAATCCTGCCTCAGATATTTACTAGCTATGTGGCCTCAGGCAAATCACTTAATCTATGGTGCCTCAGTTTCTCAGTTTCTTCATCTGTAAAACAAGGGGGTTAAGCTTGGTAACCTCTAAGGTCCCTTCCAGCTCTAAATCTATTATTTTATCCCCTTCTTGTTCTGGGTCTATGAAGCTGAGCCTGCTATATTCCTTTCAACTCTGAAAATTTATTTTCTGACTCCCAGTCTAGTCTAGACAGCAAGCATAGCGTAACAGATAAGTGGTTTGAAGAAATGGTCTGGTATGAAAAGATAGTATAATGTAATGGAAAGTACTACACTTAGAGTCAAGGGAGATCTAGTTTTGAAACCCACCTCAGACACTTGGTAGCTGTATGACCTTGGAAAAGTCATATCATTTTTCTAGACCTCAGTTTCCTCATATGTTAAGTAAGGAAGTTGTATTGTATAAACTCTAAGGTCCCTATGATCCTCTGATCTTTGGAATTTCATCTCTGACACTTACTATCTCTGTGACCTTGGGAAAGTTCTTTGTCTATGCCTCAGTTTCCATGAGTGTAAATTGAGGCTAATGATACCTGGCACATCTATCTGGGATGGTAGCTTTCTGCTCTAATTTTCTTAGTGAACCCAGGATCAGTTTCAGTCCAGCAGGAGCCTATGGGGTAGAGAAGAACTCAAGTGGGTAACAATAACAGATTTGAATAGCAACTCAAGACATGAATAACATAGTTAATTGCCCAGTGAATTGTACTTTGGTGGATTGTGTGCATACTCAGTCCAGACCTAGCAGACCACAGTCCCGCCCCACCTTTCATCTTGTGTGATTCATATGCATGTTTTCCCAGAGATTCTCTAGGGAACATCTCCTGCAATCCCTGACATGAATAGCACGGACTAGCATTCCTTGGGGAGCTAATAGGAGAAAGAAGCCATGTCATGGAATCATAAATTTAGAGCTAGAAATGACCTTAGAAGTCATCGAATCCAACCCCCTCCTTTTATAGGTGAAGAAACTGAAACTCAGAGACTAGGTTAAGGGTCTGAGAAGTCTTTGGGTAAGAGGCGTGGCTTTTGAGATGGATTTTGAAGAATGGATAAGATTTAGATTAGAAAAAAGTAATGGGGATTTGTAGGGAAGGGTGGAGGGGGAGAATAAAGGGTATGTTTAGGAGACTGTGAGTAAGCTAATTTCTCTGGGGCAGAATATTCTCATAGGGTGGAGTAAGAAATAGGGGAAAGATGAAACTTAGGAGAAGAACTCAGAAAGTCTAAGTTGTAAAGATGGAATATATCAAAGACAAAGAGATAAAGTTAGCCACAATTTTTTTAAAGAGTAAAAAAAAAAGAAAAGTGATAGCAAAAATTATTTCCTTCTGTTAGGTCAATATGGAGAGAGACAGGGAGATTCAGTAGTTAGCAGGCTGGCCTTGGAGCCAGGATTCTGGTCCCATCTGACATATACTGGTTGGGTGACACTTGGCAAATCATTTAATTTCTCACTGCTCCAAATAACTTTTTTCTGAAGACTAAAAGTTATAGAGAAGTGCCTGTAGGGTCTGCATTGGTGGAGAGACCTTCATTACTGGAAGTTCCCTCTACCAATAAAATCAGGTGTGTCCAAAAAAAAAAATGAAGGAAATGTGTCAGGTTGATTAAAGAGATGGTGTGGCTGGAGTATTAGGCATGAAATCAGAAAGACCTGGATTTGATTCCTGTCTCTCATACTTATTAGCTGTATGACCTCAGCAAATCCTTTTGCTTTTCAGGGACTCAGTTTCCTTATACATAAAACAAAGAGGTCAGACTTCATGACCTCTAAGATCCCTTCTAGCTTAAATGTTATAATCCTGTGAAGTCACTTAACCTCCCTGGGTCTCAGTTTCCTCATCTGTAAGATGAAGGGATCAGACCTGATGACTTCTAAGGCCCCTTTCACCTAAAATCTATGATACTATGTCAATATTCATGCTAAACAATCAGTGATTTCTATCCCTGGGAAGCGGGGCAGAATGATGGTAATTTATAGTTCACAAATAGTTGACAGGTAAGCCATGTAGCTGCTGAGAGCCAGCAGGAAGGATCAGCTTTTCTTTCTTTGGTCCTGCCCAACCTTTCTCAGAATCTGTGACTTGCTCCTCTGCCTCTCACCCTTGGACATCCCTTCCCCTACCCCCTCCCCCATCCAAGCACACTTTTTAGGACTTTGTGGCTGGGAGGAAAGTGGATGTTATCATGATGGGTCCATCATGGCGGGTGAGGAGGAGAGGAAACCACATGTCATCATGCATAATAGTCCACATGAGTGTCTGAAGTACCTGTGGGGGTTTATTTTCCTCCTATGAAACTCTGGAGAGCTTTTATGTAAAGGAAACAGCATAGATGCTCCCCTGTACAGCTTTATTCATGGTCCAAGAGGTGATGGCATGGCATATTGGGGCAGTAAGTAGATTGGGGCATAGTGCCAATGAAGAATTCTACAAAAGCCATATACAGAATAGCATCAGGAAAGGAGGCATGCCCATCATATAGCAAGAGGGAGGGATCATCAATGAACTGCTTTGGGTGTCACTATGCAATAAAGGCAGGGTAGAGTAGTACATAGAATGCTGCTGGGCTTGGAGTCAGAAAAAGACTGGATTGTATTAAAATCTCCTCTTTTCCATTTACTACCTTTGTGATCTTAGTAATGTCATTTAACTTTGCTTGGCCTCAGTTTCCTCATCTGTAAAATAGGGATGATAATATTCCTTACCTTCAGTGCTTGGGAAGACCTGAGTTCAAATCTGACCTCGGATAGTTACTAGCTCTGTGATCTTGGGTAAGTCCTGTCTGCCTCAGTTTCTTTATCTGTCAAATGAGCTGGAGAAGGAAATGGCAAACCACTCCAAAGTCTTTGCCAAGAAAACCCCAGATGGGGTCATGAAAGGTTGGACATGACTGAACAATAACAAAGGATCTTAGACTTCATCTACTCCGACATTTCATTTTATTTATGAGGAAACCAAAGCTGAGAGTCTCAACTTGCCCAAGGACACACAGGTTGTGTCTTGGTGGAGGGTTGAAATCCAGGTTTTCTGATGCCAAATTCAATCTTCTTTCCAGCGTCCCCTGGGTCAGCAATTATTCTTATCGTTATGTCCAATGGCATCCAGACAATGTTCCTAGAGGAGAGTTCCTCAAATTTTGAGTGGACTCCCCTCCCCCAGGAGTATTTCTAGAAAGGCACGAGTAAGGGAAGTGCAGGCTGGGAGGTCTTATGTGGTTTGTAATCTGCAGTATTGGAGTACGTGCCCATATTGAGGAGCTCATAGATCTGCTCAAGCACTGAAGAGACTTTGTGCTATTCTGAACAAATTATTTTGTTTACTTAACAAGGTTTAAGGAACCTCTTTATTTCCCTTTACTATGGAGTGCATGATTTGAAAAGTTGCTAACCACTTGGAAGGTAAGAATAGAATTCACAATGAATTTTAACAATTAAGGAAATTGTCCAGGACAAGCGGAAACCACATAGGAAATCTCTTAAAATTTGTGCATTTAAGGAGAGAAAAGTAAGGCGTAGGAGTGAGTGCCTGATCATGTAGCAAAACTCATCATTACAGATGTGGAGAAAAAAATTGAATATACATTTCTCTAATTAACTCCTTGGAGTACATAAGTCACAGATTAAATACTGACTAGCCACTATAAGAGAAGACTAATTAGAAAATTAACCAATTGTGCTTCTGTTCATTAATCTAACGTCAAAGCTAATTGTGTAAGTAAAGGTTTTTGACTTGATTACAGCCCTTAGTAAATTAAGCTGTTTGAATTTAACAAGTCTGTCATTTCAGGCTAGGAAGCAAAACTAAACAAATACTTCTGTCTGCTGATTGTTCTGACCAAAACCGAGGGTGAGTGAGAGGATTTTAAAAGTAAATATACAATTAGCTTTGCCAATATAAAGCTGATTGGGTCACAACTGAATAATTCGTTACTTGTTGTTCCCTTACAACCCTGTGGGTCTTTGGCAGTCACATACGAATCAATTAATAAGTACCTTTTATGTGCCAGGCACAGTGCTAGGCACTAGGGATATAAATATTAACAGTAATAATAGCTAGATGGCACAATGGATATCTTGATCTACTGGAAATGGACCTGTGGTCCAAAAGACCCGAGTTCAAATCCAAGCTCAGACAACTTACTAACTTGTGACCCTAGGCAAGTCACTTCACCTGTACCTCAGTTTCCTCAACTGTAAATTGGAAATAATAATAGCACATAGCTCACAGGATTGTTGTGAGGATCAAATGAGACAACATCTGTACACTGCACTGAAAACCTTAAAGTGCCATATAAATGCTATTATAGCATTTTACTATTTGCAAAACACTTTATATATAATATCCCATTTGATCCTCACAACCCTCCCCACACACAAAGTAGGTAGTATTCTTATCCTTATTTTACAGATAAGGAAACTGAGGCAGACAGAGGTTCTGTGACTTCCCCAGGATCACACAGAGTGTCTGAGATAGGCTTTGAACTCAGATCTTCCTGATTCCAAGGCCAGCATTCTATCCAGTATCTCAAATGAGATAGTATTTGCAAAATGCTTAGCACAGTGCTTGGCACATAGTAGGACCTTCCCTTTCCCCAGGATTCCTGCCTATAGATATACATACAAAAATAAAGCAGTCCTTGCCCTCGAGGAACTTATATTCTATCAGGTACCTAATTTTCTTCTAAGACTCAGGGCAAATAATCTTAATTTTCTATTTTTTCTATTTCTTTCCTTCATTCATCTTTTTCTATCCATCTGCTAGTAGCACAGAGAAATAAAAAGTAGAAGAAAGCTGCATCATCCCTCTGCTTTTCACCTCCTAGAGATGGATGTTCACAACAAATGCTGCTATGAGCGTATAAGGGTGTATATATGAGACTTTTCTTTCTGACTTGGATCTCTTTGGGGTATGTGCCCAGCAGTGAGATCTCTCAGTCCAACAGTGTACACATTTTTATCACATAATTCGAAATTGCTTTCCAGAATAAATGAACCGATTCACAACAGTGTATTAGTGTGCCCAGTTTTCCACAGACTCTCCAGCATTGACTAGTTATCATTTTTGCCACTTTCAAAAACATACAGATTTCACCTTCTTTCTGTTTCCACAGCCACCACCCCACTCCAGGCCCTCATGGAATGGGGAAATATCAATGAATTTGGAATTAGAGGACCTGGGTTCAAATCCCACATTGCCACTTACTACTTATGTGACCTTAAGCAAGTCAAGAGTTCTTTGCATTTCACTTTCCTTATTCGTAAATGAGAATATTCAACTAAATGACCACTAATATCCTATCGAGCTCAAAATCTATGATTCTAAGATCCCCCTGTACTATTACAGTAACCTTTTCACAGGTACCCCTGGCTCTACAGTCTCCCTTCTCCAATCGAGTTTTGTTTTTTGCTGTTGTCAGAATATGCATAGATCTGGTCATGTTGCTCAACTGCTCAGAAATCTTCAGTGGCCCCCGATATCCCCTAAGGAAAGTTCGAGCCATGCTGCCTGGCATTCGAGGCCTTTTCCAAGCTGATACCACCCAACGTCTTCAGCCTTGTCTCATACTCATTCCTCCCATACACTGTTCCAGGTGCACTGGACTACTGCTCTCCATCCATGAGCATAGACATGTCCTTCACTCTCTCACCATCAAACTTTTGTTCACACTGTTCTTTAAGCTGGGGGTATCTCTCCTTTTGCTTGTTGGATTTTTCTTCTTTCCAATCCCAATGGAATTGAGACCTTTTCCAAGAAACCTTCCCCGTTCCTCTATTATTAATGATATTTCCCTCTTTGAATTCACAAAGCTCTTGTTTTTCACTTCTCTCGTGCACACATTGTTTTATTTTGTCATGTGATTGTGTGTGTGTGTGTGTATGTGTGTATGCATCATAGGATTATGGATTTAAAACTGGAAGGGGACCTTAGCATTTTACAGATGAAGAAGCTGAGGATGGAAGAAGGAAAGTGATTTGCCCAAGGTCACACAGCAAGTACATATATGAGGCAGGATTTGAATTCAGATCTTCCTGATTCCAAGCACAATTCTCTATCCATTGGGGTACCCAGCTCAATATTCCTTAGTTAGTTTATAAGGTCTATGAGGGCAGAGCCTTATTTAAACTTATACATTTCTCCTAATGCCAACACAGTGCTCTACACACAATAGATGCTTAATAAAGGTTTGTTGAATGAATCAATGAATGAATATGTTCCTGTTTCATAAAGCAAGGTAGAATTGCACACAAGCATAATATGAGCAATGATTCAAACTAGAATTATTTTCAAGTTAATAACTCTCAGACTTAAAACAGGGGCTAGGGAGAGGCATTGGAACTGTAATTTTACCTCAGAGTTTCCTCATCTACAAAATGAGGGGGCTGTTCATGATGGCCTCTAAGGTATTCAAATCTGTAACCCTATGATGACCACACACATAATTACATTACAAAATAAAATATGATAACAGCACAAGAGACATGCAAACCTGGAGAGCTCTCAGGTGAGAAAAATCAATCATCAATGCAAGCCCTTCCCTTCTCAACAACTAGTCTTTAAGATTTGCTTAGAGCACTTAGAGATCAAGTGACTTGTCTAGAGTCACACAGCTAGGACTTCTCTAAGGTAGAACTTCAACCCAGGTCTTACAATTGTATCAAACCAACCTGGCACGGATCAGAAGTAGGACATGGTTGGATTTGTCATTTTTCACTCTATTTTGTGTTAGATAGGTTTTTATTACATACATTCAGGCTTTATGTTTTATAAGAAGATGAAGGAGAAAAGTTCTGTTTCTCTGTTGAGCTAAGTGTCAGAGGAAATAGAATTACATTTCAATACCGAAACAATACATGGGCACTCACAGGGTCTCTCTTAACTTTGGAATTGATTGTGTGACATGGGAGACACTGGCACAGGGCCACTCAGCATGGTGTGCCCACATCAGAGAAGGGGCTGTGGTCTATATGCAAAGCAGAATTGAAATAGCTCAAGAGAAATGCAAGATGCACAAACTTAGAGAATCTACCCCAAGTGTGCACAAGGACCGCTTGTGCCCGACCTGTGGTAGAGCATTCTGAGCTAATGTTGTTTGATCAGCCACAATGGGACACACTGGAACTTGACTCTAACATAGTGATGTCACTTTGGTGCTCTTTGAGAATGGAGGATAATAACCAACCAATTTAATTCAATATGCATTTACTAAGCATCCACTCTGGTCTGGGTACTATGCTACAGCTTGAGAAAAAAATGACACACTTCTTGTCCCCAAGAGCCAGTAGCCACATTAGAGGGAAAGGATCAGTATTTGCACTAACCACCACCATAAAGGTACTTAGGCAGAGGCTGAATGATCACTTGTGATTGGATATGGAGGAGGGATTCTTTGGTTCCATCTCGCTAGCTCGCTAGCTATCCACCCATTCATCTAGCTATCTAGCTAGCTATCTAGTTGTCCTTTTTATTTTTACATCACTATTTTTCTAGATGCACCCTCCTGACCAGGCACTAAACTCTTTCTCCTAACAAAGGAAACAAGACATGCAAAAACCATTGATATCTTTTATCTGGTCTGACTGTATCCAGTCTTTCCTTGCAAATCCCCACTCCTCCAAAGACCAGAGAAAGGCATCTTTTTCTCTTTATCTCTTCTCTGAAGGAATTACTCAAAGTACAGTTTCTTTCATAGTCTCTTCATGTATAATATTTTAGTCCTTGTGTATTATGTTCTTCTGGTGCTGCTCACTTCATTCTGCATGAGTTCATATAAATCGTCTCATGTATTTCTGAATATCTCACTTTTGTCATTTCTTATTACTAATATTTCGGTGCGTTCATATATCACAGTCTTTTCAGTCATCCCCCCGTCTTTGCTTCCAGGAGTCTACCACTACAAAAAGTGGTACTGTGACCATTTTGGTATTTTAGCAGCCTCTCACTCTGTCTTTGACCTCCTTGGAATATGTTCAAGGACTGAGCTTGCTGGGTCAAAGAATATGGACAACATCATTGCTTTTCTCACACAATTCCAACTCCATCCCCCCGACCCCCTTCCCCCTCCCTGCTTCCAGTAGAGTTGAACCAATTCTCAGCTTTATCAACAATGTAATAGTGTCTTTGTCTTCCCAGAGCCTCTCCACCGTTGACTATTTCAAGGTTGGTTTGTTTGTTCGTTTTTTGTCATCTTTATCAATTTGCAGATTGGCTTTTAAAGTCCCTTTTAAGTATGAAATTCAGTGATTCCACAAAATGTATAGCAGAGATTGGAGGAGGGAGGGATAAAATCTTATTGAAGGAGCCTGGGAAAGACAGATTTGCCTTTGTTTATTATTTGAGTGCATTGTAAGAGTTTTGAGGTGATGGGGAAAACTTTATTTTTATGGCAACGTATACTGGAAAATTGTGACAGTGTAGCCTAGTGGATAGAGAGCTAGCCTCAGAGTCAGAAAGACCAGGATTCAAGTCTTGCCCCTGATATATACTATCTGGGTGACCCCAGGCAAGCCTATTAAACTCCCAGTGAATGAAATCATGATCTGAAGATCTGATTTTTTAAAAATGTGGTGGAAAGAGTACTCCTGTAAGAGTAGCAATCAGGAGATGTGGTTGAAGACCTGGCCTTATCATTTTTTAAGGTCTCTGACCCACATCTTTCTGGACCTCAGTTTTTTCATACATGTAAAATGTGGAGGTTGGGTCTCTCAGGTTTCTTCTGGTTGGTAGTATGGTCCTGCAACTGAGACACACACACAGTGGAGAGGTCAGCAAAGGGCAGCCCCAGACTTTGGGCAGCTGTGGTCTTTAATGAAGGGAGATCTGGGAGGTGGGAGCATATATACCTTACAGCCAGTAGCCATTGACTGGCTTTCAGAGTCTTGTGGCAGCATGGACTGCCTTCTATTCAGACCCCAAGAAGGTTCCAGGGACTCAGAGAGGTCTTAGGTACATTGCTTGGAGCAAGACATAGAAGCAAGGTAGTGTAGGGTAAAGAGTACTGACCTTGGACTTAGGAGAGACCTGAGTTCAAATTCTGCCTCTGATGCTTAGTAGGAACTAACATGGGCAAGTCACAGGATAACAGAATCTTCCAGTTGGGGAGGACCTCAGCACGTAATATGGCACAGTAGAAAGAGCCCTGGTTCTGAATTCAGAGCTAGAATTCCAGCTCTGCTGCTTTTTACTCGTATGCCTTGGACAAGGCCCCTAAGCTCTTTGGCCCTCATTTCCTCCTCTGTAAAACTACAGGGTTGGACCCTTTGGGGTCCCTTTCTCCTCTCAGCTATGATCCCGTGATGCTGTGACAAGTGCTGCGGGCCTCGGTTTCTCCATATGTAAGGTGAATGAGTTGGACTAAATGGTCTCTGAGCTCCCTCCTGGTCCTATCATCCATACCAGATAAATAACCCCCCAAGAGATACCTAATAAATGCCTGAAGGCAGACAGAACCTAATACTTCATGAGGGATCTCATTAACTTTTGGGATAGCTCTGCTGTAAGTTTTTCCCTTATATCAAGCCTAAATTTGTCTCTTTGCAACCCCACCCCCAACCCCCACTATTGTTTTTGATTCTGGACAGCCAAAGAGATCTCATCTAATCTCGCCTTTCCTCTGACTCTTCCCCTTTCCCCACTAACCTCTATTTGCCTCGATTAAGCTTGCCGGGCCTCAGTTTCCTCATCTGCAAAATGATATTTGAAATACCTGGGTTTTGTCCAAAGAATGTAAATTCATTGAGAGTAAGGACTATTCCTTTTTTCTGCCTTTGTACCCCCTGGACCTAGCACACTGCCTAGCACGTGGTAGGTGCTTAATAATTGATTAATTGTGAAGGTTAGATGAGATGGTATATGTCAAAATACTCTGCAAACCTTAAAGTGATGTGTAAAAGCCACCTGTTATTTTTACAAGTCTCAGGAGGGCAGCCAGAGGAGCTGGCTGGGTCTGTGTTCTCTACTCCTCATCCCCATCTTGAATACTATGGTTATACTTAGTATTTCCCCTCTGCCCCAAAAAGGTAGGGGGTGGGGCAGCCTTAGGGGACTGGGGCAGTTTCTCATCATACTGCTTGGTCAATATGCCTGATCAGTCTGAAATTCTACCCCATCAACCTGGAGGGGGTGGGGTACAGTTAGAGCACCCCAGACATAACCACACCTCCAGAGCTAAGAGCCTAGAGTTCTGTTTCCCTTCCCTGCTCTTGGCAGAGGGAGGGGAAATATCTGGCTAGCCAGTGATTTCCTGGGGATGTGGGTGGAGCACCGAATGACAGCCAGAAACGCAGGGGCCTCACACTTGTCTGAGAGAGTGCTAAGGATTGTGGGAGAAAGGTTGATCCGGAGCGTTCTAGTGGGCAAATCCCTAAGAAACAGAAGAAGCCATTCCTAGGAGGATTCCTTAGGGAGTCCTATGTCCTGGCTGGTAGAAGGAATTACAAAGGCTGTGCTTGCCAAAAATCAGGAAAGGCACATTAGGCGCCATTCAGTTCGGCACCACATCATTTTCTTTTATGAGCATCTCTAGCACGGAAAACATGATCGATTTGGAGTCAGAGGACCTAGCTTCAAATCCTGACCCTGTCACTCATGACCTCTCTCAGCCTCAGTTTTGAATCTGTCTAATGAAATGGGGTGACCCAGATGGCCCCTGAAGTCGGTACCAGATGTATATCTACAATCCCATAAACAAAAAGGGTTAAAAACTTCTGCAACAGACAGTTTTGGCATGAGCAAGGAAGGGAGGAGATGGAATTTGCTTCTCTGGAGAGCTGAGATAGCTATCTCTCTTTGAAGACTTAGGCAGGAGGCCTACTTGGAGCGGGCAGGACCAGACCACCTCACATCTCTTTCATTTCAAGGACTCCCTTGACCCTAAAGGAATTTTTTGGGGAGCTTCCTGGAGAAACA
This sequence comes from Vombatus ursinus, assembly GCF_900497805.2. NCBI lineage: Eukaryota > Metazoa > Chordata > Mammalia > Diprotodontia > Vombatidae > Vombatus > Vombatus ursinus. The sequence goes on from NW_020954588.1 coordinate 28,437,160, forward strand.
GAAGAAAGCATTACAATTTGGCGGTGGGTCAGTTTGAGTTTGCAAATCCCCCATATTTGTCTAAGCAGGCGGTTCAGAGTGTATATGAAAGAGGCAGCTATGGATGTAATTACTTCTTTGCCAAGGCCCTTTCATATCCTAGAGGAATGTTCCACCCTCAGGCAGAGGGTTGTAAAGTGCCCCAAATTCACACACAGAGTGAGGCACAATTCTTCTCTTTCAGCTTGCTCTCTACCCTCCCCCCAACATCAACACTTTTTTTCCTGTTTCCTTCTGTTCCTTCCCCTCCCCTTATCTAGACACAGCACTCAATCTTTCTAAACCTCAGGTCTTGCATCTGTAAAATGGGAGGGGATTGAATTACATGGGCTTCTTCTACTATGCCCTTCTGATTAAGACAAATGATAAGATATATTGCTTTTTCTCCCTAAAAGATCCAGAAATGATGGTAAATAAATGCCTTTTTGGGAAGAAAGTATTTGCTTCCCAGCTCTAAATCTCAGATCCCATGTATAACTGTGAGCAAGTATCCCCTAGGCTTTCCAAGCCTCAGTTTCCTCATCTGTGAAAGGGAAGAGGGGGTGCATTAGACGGCCTTCCAGCTCTGAATCTGAGCCTACGTTTCCTTGCCAAGGTCCCAGCCTTCCCTGGCTTTGACCACCAGGTGGCGGTGCTGGCTCCTTTTCGAGCCAGCGCCTGAAATCCTGAGCCTTGCTTCTTTCTCACCCCCTTCCTTGAAGACAGTTTCCTCCTTCCTTGAAGGAGATAACCGTTTCACCTTGGCTTCCTGGGGCCGGGTAGAGGCAGGTTCTGGTCCCAGACTCTCCACCCTGATGAGACACAGGCAGGAAGGCTTTGCGTAACTTCCATTTGACAAGAAATACAAGAAAATCTACTTGACAGCAACTTATTCAAGCTTTCCTTGTGACATTTTGGCCCTGGGGAGAATGATCTCAAGATAATTAACATTAGTAAGGAGAGCTAAATTGGGGATAAAATGGAGCCATAAGAGAGCCCAGGAGACCCTGAGCTGGACAGAGGAGGAGCCCAATAAATATCTAGTGGATGAATAGAGTTCATTTGCCTTAGACCATCTGTGTGTAGAACAGAGGACAAAGCATGTCTTCCGTGGGACCTTCATTTCTATTTAATTCTAGAGAAGCAGTCTGGTAGGGTGGAAAGAGCTCTTGATTTTTAGTCCAAGGACTTGGGTTCAAATCCAGCCTTCACAATGTGAGTGATATGAGTAAATCACTTAACCACTCTGGGCTGATCTGTAAAATGAAGGGGTTGTGCTAGATGATCTCTAAGGTCCTTTCCAGCTTTAAATATATTTTAAATATGATCTATTAATCCAATGAGGCAGCTAAGTAGTGCAAGGGTTGAAATGTAGGACTTGAAGTTAGGAATACCCAAGTTCCTACCTCAGACACTTACTAGCTATGTGACCTTGGGCAAGTCTTTACCTCAGTTTCCTCATCTGTAAAATGGGGATAATCATAGCACCTACCTCCCAGGGCCGTAGTGAGGATGAAATGAAATAGCATAGATAAAGTGCTTTGCAAACCTTAAAACAATATAAATGCAATACTATTATTATAAGCATATAATATTATAAATATGACACACCTTCTATGACACAGTGGGGGAGGAATTGTTCTTGGCATGGGGAATAGAAAGACAAATATCAAAATGATCCCTGGTCTCAAGAAGTTCACATTCTACTTGGTGGGGGGGAGGGTAGAATATGAGAAAGATAGATAGAGATCTTTTGTACATAATAAATTTGCTGTTTCTTGTGCAATCATCTTTTTTTTCTTTTCTTTTCTTTTTTCTTTTTTCTTCTTTTTTTTGGCAATTGGGGTTAAGTGACTCGCCCAGGGTCACACAGCTAGTAAGTGTCTAGTGGTCAAGTGTTTGGTCTGAGGCTGGATTTGAATTCAGGTCCTCCTGACTTCAGGGCCTATCCAATAGGACACCCAGCTGCCCCTTCATCTTTTTTTTAAAATTATACTGTGTTACGGAAATGCTTGTTCTATTCCATAAATTAAAAATAAAATAATTTTTTAAAAAAGATAGAGATTATAAGCTCATAGTACAGGAGCTGGAAGGTGTCTCAGAGACCAACTTCCCCCCTGCCATTTTCCAGATGAGGAAACTGAGGCCCAGAGAAGCCAAAATGACTAAATATCACAGGTGGGGTTTGAACCCAAAATCTGTAAGTGCAGAGGTTTTGTATTGAACTGTTCTTCCTCTTTTAGGTAATTAAGTTAAAAGCCTATAGCGTGTCTTTAGAGCAGGTGGGAGGGGGTGGTACTGGAAGCACTATGAACTAGAGATGTCAAGAAGGGTCTCACATAGGAGATGGTACCAGAACAGAACCTCTTGGGGAGCTACGGATACCAAGAGGAGGATGTAAGAAAGGGAGTGCTTTCTGGGCACTGGGGATGTATTGAAATAAAGCAAATATTTTCCTCCCTCAGGAAGAGAGCTGGAAGGTATTTGTTCACCATTGTGCCTGGATCTTTTAGGGAGAAAAAATGCAATTTATCCTATCATTTGTCTTGTCTTGATCAAAATGCTTCAATAGAAGGAATATTGTACTTTGGAATCAGAGAACTTGGATTCAAATCATCTCTCTGCTATTACCTGTGTGACCCCGGAGTAAATGAATTCTCTTTCCTGGGCCAGTTTCCTTATCTCTAAAGTAAAGGGATTGGACTAGGTAATCTTTTAGTAACCTTCCATCTCTCAATCTATGATTCTCTGTTCTGACAAACTCACTTAGCCAAGGAAGATGTTTAAATCAAGTTGCAAGAGCCCAGGTGGGCATTACCTTGACTTCTGACCTCATCCTTGGGAGAAAATGGAATTAACTGTCATTTTAAAAAAGCATCTTATCTTCTAAGTGTTTTGGACAGAGGAACCTGTGCCATGGGGTTCCATTTTGTAGATGAGGAAACTGGTATCTGTAAAGACTGTTGAAATCTTCCACAGCTGATCTGATCTCTAGCAAGTTCTGAGGAGAGTTCATAGGATTTCAGACTGAAGGGACCTGAGAATCCATCTAGTCAAACCCCTTCATTTTACAAATGAGGAAACTGAGGCCCAGATGCGAGGGACCAGAGCTCAGAGTCTAATTTGGGGCCTTTGACTCCAAATTTAATTTAAATTGCACAGTGGAAAGCAATTTGCTGGAGATACAAAGACAAAACCCAAACAATCCCTGCCTTCCAGGAGTGTTCATTCTATCGGGAAGATACACCCTGGAAGTGATTAAATAAATACAAAGTATAAACAAAGTAATTTTGAGAGGTAAAAGTACCACTGATGGAGGGGCAGATAATAGAAAATGCTCTTGTAGCAGGTGGCACCTTTGAAGGAAGCCAGGAAGCAGAGATGAGAAAGAAGTGACTTTTCCTAGAATCATAAGATATTAGAGCCTGAGGCATCCCTAGCTTTGTCTAATTCGATTCCCTAATTTTATAAAAGAGGAATCGATGCCAGAGAGGTGAAAGGACAGATAGGATCATGGGACTTATAGCAGGAAGCGAAAGCAAGTGTCACCTAGTCCAAACGCCTCATTTTATAGCGGAAGATTCTGAAGAGAGCTTGTGACCTTCCCAAGGTCACCCAGGTAAAAGGTGGCAGTGCCAGGATTTAAACCAAGGGTTCTTCCAAATCCAGTACCCTTTCTACAGCACCCTGCTGACTCAGTCCAGAAGCCGGGAACAATGTATGCAAAGCAGGAGTGTGCTGGAGCTGGCTAGTACAGGCTTGCGGGAGCTGATTGTTAAATTTTCAATGTGAGCATTTACTGGCAAATACTACGAAGCAGGGCTTGATTTTTTGTTTCGTTGATTTCTAGACTTTCTTCAAAGTGACGAAGAAAATGTTAATAGTTCAGATTAAATTTAAAAGCGCATCCTGCAAAATATCCTCCATCCCAGTCGATGGTTAAACATGTACAGGCGTTCCCGGGTGCAAAGGCACGTTCAGTCCAGGGCTTTCTCCTTGTACCATGCAACTGCGTTGCTAATAGATTGCTTTCCTCCTCCATTTTAGAGATTAGCAAAATTACAAGTTAGAGAGAAGCATTTGGACCCTGTCCATGTACAGAAAAGGGGGAGCTCCCAGCGATTCTAATGTTTGTTTGCGTCCCTCTCTCACTAGACAACCCTTAGATCAGGGTAGAATTGGGCATCTTCCCCGGCCCCTGAACCCGGCTTCTGTAACTTCAGGAATTTCTTGGCAACAATGGAGGGGAGACTGTGCGGCCCTTGTTAAAATGAATTGGTGGTTCTCATAGAGGGCTGGAGGACAGGCTCCGGGACCACAAGAGCCCCCTTTGTTCCACGGTTTGCTTCGAACTTCTCCCTGGCACCAGCCAGAGCTCTGTGGGTCACAGAAAAACAAAGCCCCAGGAATCCTGCGCTCGCTCGTTCTGCATGGGGCTTTTTAAGTCCCCCACGGCTCCGCTGCCCCCTCCCCTCCCCTCCCCTCCCCCTCCCCCCTCACGCGTGGGGGAGGGGTTTCAAGTTCAAGGCCGCCTCCGATAGGCGAGAGTGCTGCCGTGGGCGTGACCGTGGCTCCCCGGGCCCGACCCGAGTCGGCCCGAGTGCTGCTGGAACCGGGGCTCTGCGCTGGAGAGACAGCTCTCCCGTCTCCTGCAGCCTGTCACGGGCAGTTTCTTAGGAGGGCAAAGCTTGGGGGAAAAGATTTTCTTGCAAGCCAGGATGATGCGACTACTTTCCCGGGGGCACCAGGTCAGTGGAAACCAAGTTTGGCACTTTGGGAGAGTTTCTGGCTGCAGTTTTCTTTCTGGGCTAACGGACACGAAAGCTCGAGCAGCTAGCAGATAGGGGAAGAAAACTGTTGCTTCATTTCTTTCTGGTAACCAGATGATTTCAGTGAGTTAGGCCCGATTGCCAATAGACTCTTCCCATTTCTTTGCCCCCGAGATGGGCGCATCGCGCTAAACTTTCCAAGCAGGTTGGAAGCAAAGAGACCGCGGGTGCGTTGGCCGGGGGTTGAGGCTCTTGACAGCGGGTGCCCTGGGGGCCTCTTTCTTGGTTACTTTTCTTTGCTACCCTCCCCCTCCCACCCCGGGAGGTCCTACAGATATCTCTGCGTCTCAGACACCCGGCGGTATGGTTTACGAATTAAGTAATGGTCAGGACTGGGCATGGCAGCTGCTTGCGTTCTCACCCGCCAAGACTCAGGGCGGGCTTGACAGATGTGTGTCAGTGTATGGGTGTGAAACTTGCTTGGGCCTAGTGTACGGTCCGGGAACCACCGGCGTTGGCTTGGGGCTTCTGGCAGTTCAGGTGTCTTTGGAAATGACCAACCTTGACCTTAGAGAAGGAGGTGAGGAAATATAACCCCCTCCTTTAGTTGGAGGAGGTGGGGAGCTATGGTTGCGGAATGCTGCGTATACCATCAGATACAGTTGTGTTGTCTTTGTTTTGCTTAATTGTTTTAAGCAAAGATGGAAGGGACCTCAGAGGTCACATAGTTCAAGGTTCCCTACCTCTGATTCTAGTCTATTTTACAAAGGAGGAAACTGAGGCTTGGAAAGATTGTTACTTGTCCAGCGTCATCCAAGTTGTCAGAAAAAAAGTTTTTAAAATGTTGGAGTGGTAGCAAGTTTGTAGTGAGTCTAGGTTGATTCTGCTGACCTAAAAGTTTTCTTCCCTTGTCTCAGATTATCAGATTGAATGTTCAGTCATTTCAGTCGTGTCTGACTCTTTATGATCCCATTTGGGGTTTTCTTGGCAAAGATACTGGAGTGGTTTGTCATTTCCTTCTCTAACTCATTTTACAGATGAGGAAACTGAGGCAGACGGGGTTAAGTGACTTGCCCAGGGTCATAGAGCTAGTAAGTGCCTGAGGCCTGATCTGAACTAAGACAGATGAGTCTCTATCCAGTGTGCCACCTAACTACCCTTATAAAATTTAGGTACTATTAAGAAATACGTTACACCAGCCGAAGTTCCGAAAGAATACGTTTCTAGAAATAAATGTTTCTTTCTTTCTTTTCTTTTTTTTAATAAGGCAATGGGGTTAAGTGACTTGCTCAGGGTCACACAGCTAGTGAGTGTTACGTGTCTGAGACTGAATTTGAACTCAGGTCCTCCTGACTCCAAGGCTGGAGCTCTATCCATTGTACCACCTCACTGCCCCTAAATATTTTCTTTGTAAACTAATCTTAGATGGGCCAGTCTAGTACAATGCACCGCACTAAGAGATTCAACAGACCTGGGTTCAAACTCCACACCCACCCCTTCCCCCATGCTTCATGTCGGTGTGATCTTGGGCATGTCACTTTTCCTCGTCTGTCAAATTGGAGAGTTTTTTTGTTGTTTAAAAAAGATTTGACAGGCATTACAAAGAAGTAGCAGGTCAATTAGACAATGATTTAAATTCTGCCATACTTTTTCAAAAAATGTAATTTCTCTCCTGCTTCCTGTCTGAGGTTCTTTGTACCTACTCTCTACTCATCCATCTCATGTTATGTGCCTAATAAATGACATGTTATTTTTCCCATGGGAATGAAAGATTCTTGGGCACAGGGACTCTTTTTGCCTTTCTTTGTATGCCCAGCTCTTAGCCCAGTGTCTAGCACATAGTAAGAGCTTAATAAATGCTTGTTGATTGATTAGATGCTGTTATGTCAGGTAGACTTTAGGTCTAGCTACAACCCACTGGGACCTAAACAAAGCGGATAACTGAGTTTTTGTTTTGCTAATTGTTTCTTCCAGTGTTATTGGAAAGTGTTCCCCATTATTTATTTAGGTTTTCCTTCCCTCTAAATGCCTTTGCTGGCTTGGTATCAGCTTCCTCCAAAGAAACCTTGGGAAGGAATCTGCTAAGCTTCATGGAAACCAGTTCTCATCCCAGCCTGAGGCTTCAGAACTGTCGGTTTTCTCAGGCACCTGATTCAGGGCTCAGCAGTAGAATGAATCACACTTCCCTTCCCTCAAATGTGATCGTTAAGACAGCTCCCACCTCAGGAGGTATTTTCCAAAGACAGACTCTGTAAGGCCTTCAGGAAGCATCAAGGTATGTGTTATCACTTATGTAGCGCCGGTGTTATTAATGGCAGAGTCAGTGACCCATAAATTAGAGAAAAGACTTTCAGGAAGTCTTTTAGAGGAACAAATTAGAGGAAGACTTCCCTGGGTATAGCTACCAGACACTGTTAAGGAAGAGGCTTATCGACTTGGAGCTGGAGCTGACATTTCAGGTCAGCTAGTTCAACCACCTCATTTTATAGATGAGGAAACTGAGATCCAGAAAGAGCAGGTGACTTGTTTAAGGCTATGCAAGTGAGTGGCAGGGGTAGAATTTGAACTAAAGTTCTCTGACTCCAAAATTTTTCCCCCTTTCTGTTGTACCAAGGTGTTTCCTGTTTTCCTCATCAGCCAACTGGTTATGTCTTCTGGAGATTGACAAAACCTTGCAAAGCTCGTGGTTTTTACTGACTAGAACTCCTTTCCGTGAAGATAGCTCCATAATGCTTGATGGATGTTAACAATTTTTTTGCGGATGGTAGTAAATCTGATTCAAACTGCTAGTGATGGTGGCATTGGAAAAGTCGTATGGGGAAAAAACCAAATGACCAAATTTTGGGGTTTTTCCATAGGACTTTTTCTGTCAGATCCTATTTCCTTTAAAAATGAAATGATAGGACAGTGAAAATCAATATAGCATAGCGGATAGAGTGCTGAATGTGGAGTCGGCAAGCTCTGGATTGGAATCCCTCAGACAAGATACTTATCTACTGTGTTACCATAGGCAGCTTAACCTCTCTGAGCCTTACTGTCCTAATGGATAAAACAGATGATTTACTTGGGAATTTGAACCCAGGACTTCCTGACTCCAAATCCCCTAAAAGCATGAACTTTATTGGCTGCTATGTAGATCAAATGTGTTTATGTGTTTACATGTGATATACAAAACAATGTGCTATTATACATGACAACTGTTATTATTAACATCTTTACTGTTATTATGACAAAATATTAAAAATCCACAGTCTTGGCACTGGGGGCTTGGGGAAGTTTAGAATTCTAGAGCTTGGAGTATCAGGAACATAAGAAGATCTTTGCTGACTTGTCTTTTTCCTGGCTTTGTCCCTTATGTATCCACCCTTCTTTGTCTTCTCTAAACCCTGAAATGCCTCTTCTTTCTGAGGGCATCTCTGTTACTACCTGCCTAGGTTTATTCTTACACACCCACAACTTGTTACAAGGATCAAGTTCATTCATTCTTACCCAATGTGACTTCCTGTTGGCATTCAGATAGTCCTAGATATCACATAAATCTCAGAGAGGTTTTACGGCCACTCAATACTCAAGCATATGATAATCATTTTATTTTAAAATGAAGTTGAATCTCAAAGTGAGGAGACAATTGTTTAGGAGAACCATCGTAACATGTCTGAGTCAGAGTGGTACAGTGGAAATAGTTCTGGCTTTGGAGTCAGAGTACCTGAGTTCAAATCTTGCCCCTGTGTGACCTTGGACACATCACTTAACCTCTTTGGGCCTCGGTTTCTTCATCTGTAAAATTGGATTAGATTCCAGCTTATAATTTAAGATCTCTGATTTTACTAAGACTAGGAGAACTTGAAACATGAGGATGATGAATTTTCCTTTTCTAGCTCATTTTCTCAGTTTAACAGGATTCATTCACTAGTATTTATGGAGTACCTGCCAAATGTAGTACTAGATATATTTCAGGAACAAGGAATCAGTAACTAGATTTAACTTCAAAACCAGGGAATGTTTTTTCTGACTTCTTGGCCTGATTGGTTCTCTCAGGCTGGACCAGCTGTGCTCACATCTGAATCCACTGTCTCTTTTGTTACCTCTGACTGTTGTCTGAAAAATAATGAAGATAATAAAAGCTAGAAATTACAAATTTGTTTAAGGGTGAGAGGATGCTTTACTCTAATCCTCACAATAACCCTATGAGGTGCATACTAACAGGAATTACCTGAATTTTTCAGTTGTAGAACTGGAAAGGCTGGGGAAGAGAAATGAATTGTTTAGGTTTACTAAGTATCCAATATGGGAATGATATAACAGAATTTGGGACATTGAGGTTTTGATGTAATGCACTCTATTCTCTGCTCAGATTTCCATTCCTGCTAGTGGCAGGGAAAAGCTGAGAAAAGCTCCTGACTTAAGTGAGAGTAACACATAGTATTTTCACTGAGCTATAGATTGGTCTGAGGGAAGAATTCTAGAACCAGGACTTTTGGTTCCATGTAACTCTTCACTGATTTGCTATCCTTCCTTTATGAGGCTAATATTTGACATTTATTTCATACTTTAAAGTATACAAAGTGCTCTTCCCCACACACACAGCCTTGTGGATTGAAATGGAAAGAAATGGTTGTCCCCATTTTTCAGATGAGAGAATTAAGGGTCAGAGAGGCTAAAAAAAACTTTCCCAGGGTCACACAGCTAAGATGCATCAAACCCAATACTTTTGGTTCCAAGGTCAAAGCCTTTCCCACAATACCATCTTGCTAAGTGCTATTGATGCTAATTGATCTAATTGAGTAGATGATTTGAGTGGTCTTTCTGTAGATGTGTACCTATTATTATCCCCAGTAGGACATAAGCTTTTTTTTATTAATTAGAAATTATCTAGTTCACTACCAGTGAGTACTGAGTATAAGGTATATTTGTTAGCATACTCTGAAGGTAATTGGGTCATTTTAGGATGATGACCATATGCCATATCTACAATTCTCCATTTTTTCCAGTGGGAATAAAAAAGGTGATAGAGAGGAAGGGGGAAAAAATAAATATTTATCAAATGCCTATTTATCAAATGCCTATTATCAAGTGCCTGTATGCCAGGCACTGTGCTAAGCACTTTATCAATATTATCTCTTTTGATGCTTACAGTCATCCTGAGAGGTAGGTACTGTTATGATGCCCTGTCTGAAACAGACAGAAGTTAAGTGACCTGCCCAAGGTCATGTAGCTAGTAAGTATCTGAGGCCAGATTTGAACTCTAAAGTTTTTTTTGGGGGGGGGAGGAAACTGGTAGTTTGTTAATCTGTTCCTCACTCATTCCATTTCTTAACTATAAGAACCTACTAAAGATGTCTTTTGTTATAGGAGATGATTTTCAAAAACATTTTTTAATTATAGGAGATTAGTTATAGGAGATGGCACCCTAAGATACTACCCACTGAAAGTTAATGTGGTATCTTGTAGTGTGTCTGCAGATATTAACTATACACTATAGTGGTTGAGGAGATGCCACAAAGAGAATGCCTGTATGTTATCCACGTTTTAGTATATGTAAAAAGCATTAGATTCAGAGTGAGGGTTCCAGTCTTGCCTCTGATATTTAGATAGATTGATAGATAAAGCATTTATTAAGCACTTCATAGTATGTATTTATATATTTATTAAATATATTTATTAAACACTATATGTATTATATGCCAGGAACTGTGCTAAGGATCTGGGAACGCAAATACAAACAAAAGGAGCTTACGTTGTGTTGGGGGAAGATAATAGAATATAAGCTCTTTGAGGGCAGACAACCCATAAAAGGGAACTGAAAAGAGGGGATAGAGGGTGGGAGGTCCCCATGCAGGGAGAAGGTGGAAAAGTCTGGAAATTGATCAATACCAAGTGTGCTAGAGCCAGCTGGAATTGGATTGCTGGAATTGATAAATTTTCAGTGTGAGCATTTACACCTTGGAAATTGAGAACCACTACAAAGCAGGGCTTGATTTATGTTTTGTTGATTGTCTGAACTTAAGAAAGTGATGGAGAAAATGTGAAATGCAATTAAACTTAAGTGTGTATCCTGCATCCATTTCTTCACCCCACCCCCACCCCCAGAGCTGGGAGAGAGCTCATTGTTAAACATTTAACTAGTCTACCAGCAGACCCATTGGTAGAGTTGAGAGAAGTGTGAACATGTCTGACTTAGACATTTCCTCAAAGAGAGGGTTTGAGGGGGAATTCACCAATGGGAGGTGAGGATAGAGTTATCTTCCAGGGTGAGATGGCTGCTGGGATATAGGTATATAGGACATAGGGAGAATAAAGAGCAGAGCCAAGAGTGGGCTGAGCATAGCTGGCTTGGACACTTCCTCAAATGAAGGTTCTGAGGAGAAACCCAACAGTTGAACAAGGGGATGGATGGGGGCTTTATTGCTTACTAACTGTGTAACCCTGGGCAAACACTTCATCTCTAGGATGAGGGAATGCAGATCCCTTCCAGCTAAAATTCTGTGATGGTGGGGTCTTTGGACTCATGGTTCTCCAATCACTGGAATTCATCTTAGAGTAACTAAGACTGAAGCTGTTAGAGATTAATTCAGACACATAAGAACTTGACCTTTTGTGCTGTTGAATTTAATTAGAAAAACATTTGTGTTCAGTTTATTCCTCCTCGTCAAATGAGACTTCCTGTTGAGAATGAGCATGGCATAGTGGAAAGTATTTTAGTTTTGGAGTCAGGAAGATGCAGGTCTAGATCCTGGTTCAGACATTTACTAATCATGTGCTCATGGGGAAATCTCTTAATCTTTCCAAGCATCAATTTCCTCATCTGGAAAATGGAGGAAATAGTATCTGTAGTACCTAGTACCATAGGCTCAAATAAGGTGATGAATGGAAGACACTTTCAAAATGTTAAAATGCCAAGTAAATGTTAAGAAGTGACAAAAAGAAGGAAGTGTGGTGTAGTGGATAGAGAGTTCTCCTTGGTATTAGGAAAACACTTGTTAGGCTAGGTGAGTCATTTAACCTTTCAGTGCTCATGACAACCCTCTAAAAGAAGGATCAGACCTGAATCGACAGAGAGACTTCCTTCACCTGGAATTTCTCCACACCAATGAAATTATAGAGCCAATCCGGTTCTCTAAAGGACAATTATTATTATTATTAGAATTCTATTATCACCCAATTCATTCATTCATAATCATTGAAAACTTAATGGTATTTTGGAAATCTCAGAGGAGTCTCTGAGCCTTGGCGATAAGTCAGAGACACTGATTTCCCTTTTGTAATTGTGGAGAAAATATGAGAGTTTGAAAATCGGGAATCCACACTAGTGGGACAGCTAGGTGGTTCGGTGGATAAAATGCCAAGCCAGGAGTCAGGAAGACTCATCTTCCTGACACTTACTAGCTGTATGACCCTGGGCAAGTCACTTAACCCTGTCTGCCTCAGTTTCCTCATCTGTTTAATGAGCTGAAGAAAGAAATGGCAAGCCTCTCCAGTATCTTTGCCAAGAAAACCTCAAATGGAGTCATGAAGAGTCAGGCAGGACTGAAACAACTAAATAGCTAACAATCCATACTGCTACCTGTCAAACTCTATGAAGGCATTACTTCTCCCCTCCCCCACCCTTTGTTTTAAACATCAGTCTTGCTTCAGTCTCTAACAAGCCACATTTATATATTTCATTTTTCCTCGTTTTAAACATATTTATTGATGCCTTTTGTTTTTATATCACTTTCATTCCAAATATACCCTTCCCCCCCACACATATGTAGTGAGCCATCCCTTGAAACATACTAGGCTGTGATTTCCTTGAGAGCGGGGTCTTTTTTTGGGCTATATTTGTATCCCCAGTGCTTAGCACAATACCTGGTAGGGTAAATAGTTCATGCTTAATAGATGCTTATTTACTTGACTTGACAAGGAATTAAAAAAGGGGGAAAACAGTTGAGCAAAATTAACCCTTGGGTTGACAGTAGTGGGTTGATTCTGTAGCACCCATCAGTATGTTAAGAAGGTGACCTTTGATGGGTATCTTCACTTTAATTTTTTAATTATGGAATCCTCAATTTAGAGCTGGAAGGAACCAGCAAGTTCAGCTTTCTCATTTTACAGATGAGGAAACTGAAGCCCAGAGAAGTTAAATCATTTGCCCAGCATCACACAGCTAGTGAACGTCTGAGGCAGGACTTGAACTTAGATTGTCCAGCCACCTTCGTCTACCACCTAGTTGCATCTATACACCTAGCTGCCCAATATATCATTACTAACAGTAACAGCGTAGAAGAGGTAGTTTTTATAACCATGGAACATTATTCTGGGGCCTCATGGCCCTCTCGTTTATAAAACTCGCCCCCAGGAGAGGCATGTTCCATTTTCCTTCTCTTGGCTTGATTTCTTGATAATATTTTCTTGCTCTATGGGGAATGTTGGTTTGTTCATGCATTCACAAATATTTACGGAGCGCCCACCCAAACCAAATTTAGAGGTGGACCATGTGCTCATTTGCCTAGGGTACAGCGCACAGTGGGGCAGAATGAAGACCAATATTTAATGTTCTTTTTTTTTTTTTTTGATGAATGCACATAACTGTTTATAGGGACCAGCCTTTGATTTTGTTGGTATAGGGGACTCCCAAGTGAGGAAAGTCCCTCTACTAATTCGGATCTGTACCTCCTCTGTAATTTAAAGTTTTAGAGAGCTGCCTGGATCCCTGAGACGCATGTGCAGCATCACAGAGCCAGTGTGTATCAGAGACCCAACCAGCTCTCTATGGGCTTTGCTGCTCATACTAACCCAGGACAAAATATAAATTCCCCTGTTTGATATTTAAAGCCCTTCACTCACCAGCCTCAAAGCACCTTTCCTGCTTTATCATACACTGCATCTCTTTCTTTCTTGAATTCCATGGTCCAGTCCAACTGGCTTTCCAGCTGTTGCTCACTCCTGAGCTACAGCTCCACTTTCTGAACCTTTGCATGGGCTAGAGGACTCTCCCTGTTCACCTCCACTCTTGGGATCACTGGCTTCTCAAGACTCAGCTCAAGTACCGTCTTGTGTAGGGGGCCCTTCCTGGTCCCTCCCTGGGCCTTGCTAGTGCCTCGATCTCTAAAGCTGCTTTTTATTTGTCTTAGCTATCGCTGCATTATCTGAATGTTGTCTCCTCAGTAGAATCCATCCGTGGATGGATGGTGATTTTCAGCACTTCTGTTCAATCCCTCTACCAGTGGAGATCAAAATTTCTTTGGCTGAATTACTATTCCACTTCCCAAGTTCCTTTTTTTTTTGTCAAGGGCATCACCATCCTTGCAGTTGCCTTGCTTGTGATCTCAGTCATACCCAACCCTTCATTCTCCCTCATCCCACATATTCAGTCTATTGCCAGCTCTCGGTCAGTTAACCGTCACCACACCTCTCCAGTCTATCCTCTTCTCTCCTTTTACATGGCCACCAACGCAACTCATACCCTCATCATTTCTCTCCTGGACTATTGTTGCAGCCTCTTAATTGGTCTACCTGTCTCCTATCTTCCTCCAGTCCGGTTTATCCTTCACACGGCGGGGTAATTGGCCTTTCTAAAGCATGGGTCTAACCACGTCATCGAACTACTCTATAAACTCCAATGACTCTCTCTTGCTTCCAGGAGCAAATACAGGCTCCTGTGTTTGGCATTTAAAGCCATTCACAACCTGGCCTCAACTTACCCTTTCAGCTTTATTAGGCATTATTCTCCTATGGTATGGTCAAACTGTGCTTTCTGTTCTCATCTCCTGTCTTCGTAGCTTTGCTCTGGCCGGTCCTCTGTACCTGTAATGCTGTCCCTCCTCAGCCCTGCCTCTCAGAGTCCTTCATTTCCTCCAGTGCTCAATTCAATCATTACTTCTTACATAGAGCCCTTCCTCATCCTCCCAGGCACCGGTGCCTCCCCACTAAATTACTATATATTTATCTTGCATATGTTTTGTGCACTCATGTCATAATAGCTAGCTAGCATGTACATGGCTCTTTAAGATTTGTAAAACACTATACAAATATTATCATATTCTATCCTTACAACAGCTCTGGGAGGTAGGTGCTGTTATTATCCCCATTTTACAGAGGGGGAAACTGAAGCAGACAGAGGTTAAGGGACTTGCCCAGGATCACACAGCTAGGAAGTATCTGAGTTCAGATTTGAACTCACGTCTTCTTGAGTCCAGGCTCAGCATTCTATCTCCTATATCACGAAGCTGCCATATAATTCTCTGTGTATATGTTTTACATGTTATCTCCTCCTATAGAATGTAAGCATCTTGAGGGCAGGAATTTTTTCATATTTGTTTATATAGCCCAGTGGCTTGCTGAGTGCCTAGCACATGATAGGCATGTAATAAGTGCTCAGTAATTGATTCTTCCAAGAAAGGCAGTGTGACCAAGTGAATAAAGAGCTGATTCCAAATCTAAGAAGATCTGAATTCAAGTCCTGCCTTTGATACATATTGACATTGTGATTCTGAGCAAATCACTTGACTCCTTTGGACTCTAGGCAAGTCTTTAAGATTTAGAAATTGCAGAGAAGGTGTCAATCTGCACTGAAGAAGGGCTTAACTCATGCAGGAGGTTCCTATATAAATAAAATCACAAGACCTGTCCATTATGCTATGTGCCAGGCATCACGTTAGCTTCTAGGAATTCAAAGATAAAACCAAAACTTTTCCTGCCCCTAGGTGGCTTACATTCTATTGGGGAGAAACAATATGTACGCAAATAAGTAAAAAAATCAGGTCTTTTTTTGCCTGTTGGGTACGAAATGAAACCTTTTTACTTCTCCTTCCCAAGAAGATCCCATGAGCCATCCCTCCATTTAGCCACAATTTTGTTAAATCTTTTGGTGTGATTTATAGTGAGAATTGTGAACCACAGTTTGTTCATCCATTTCCTAGTTGATGAACTTCCATCTTGTTTCTAATTTTTTGCTGCTATAAAAGTGCTATGGTGAATACTTCAATATATGTAAGTATATAGATATATATTCATATATATGTATATATATAAATATGCGCATATGTATACATATATGTATGAGTATACATATATGTATATATACACATGTGTATATATTTGTGTGTATGTATATGTATGTGTGTGTGTATATATAGATATATGTTTGTTGTTGTTTACTTATTTTCAGTAGTGTCTGACTCTTTTTGGGGTTTTCTTGGCAAAGATACTAGAATGATTTGCCATTTTCTTCTCCAGCTCATTTTACAGATGAGGAAATGGAGACAAACAGAGCTAAGTGACTTGTCTAGGGTCACACAGTTAGTAAATAGCTGAAGCCGGATTTGAACTTGGGTCTTCCCAACTCCAGGCCTGGCACTCTATCCACTGTGCCACCTAGCTGTCTAGATAAAAGATAGATGGATAGAGACAGAGAAATACACACATAGATGTATGTTTGTGTGTAGATATGCGTATACACATACACACTTTTCTTTCTTTGATGTCCTTAGAATAAATGCCAAGTTGTGGAAATGCTAAATCAAAGTGTATGGCCATCTTACTCACCTTTCTTGCATGATATCAAATTGTTTTCCAGAAGGAAAACAATGTTCAGCCGGTATTGAGTTGTGTGCTTATCTTCCTACATCCCCTTCAGTACTATTTCTATCTTTTAGAATCTTTGCCAGATTTGATGGATATGATAAGAAACCTCAGCCATGTTTTAATTCGTATTTTTTCATATTATTCATGATTTGGAATATTTTTATATGGTCATTGATATTTTTAATCTCTCCTTTTGAAAATTGTTCATTTCCTTTGACTATTTCAAGGGCAATTCCGTATTTTGAGGTAAAAGTCTTGGTCATTCAAAGAGATTTATCAATAATAATTAACCATGAAGGCGTGCATTAACAACCAATCAACAAGTATTTATTAAGGGCTTATTATGTCCCGGGTTTTTTCGCTTATTTGTTTTGCTAAGCAGTGTGGCTAGAAAGGGGTAACGGTCCTCATCCTCAAGAATTTTACATTCTAGCGGTGGTGACAAAACATATAGGTGTAGGCCAGGAATATTGAATTTTGAATCAGAAGCCGTAGGTTCAGCCTCTTTATATCTGCGTGGCCTTGGAAAAGTCCCTTAATCTCTCAGCCTCATTTTCTTGTCTATAAAATGGAGGGGTTGGGTTAGTTGGCCTCTGACATGTCTTCCTGCTCTAAATCTGTGATCCTGTCAATGGAATGGAATTACAGTTTCCTGATCAGAATCTAGCAATGTCTTTTCATGTGGTGATCAAATGACCTTTGGGAGACGTGCTGAAGATTTAGTCTTGTTCACAACGTGAACGGATCACCCATTCCCTGAAACGATGGTTGTTATGGGAACATTCTGATCCTGAGTGAAGCCTCGTTTTGGTAACATCTGTTTTTCATGAGTGGTCTTGGAGGCAGCTGTCCATGTGCTGTAAAAATGACCCTACCCAGATCCCTCAGGCTAGCACAAGGCAATTGCTATATAGATTGTCTGAATATTTTTTTTCCCCAACAACTTCCTGAAGCATGAGATTAGAGCCAACTGTATGTCATCAGGGATATCACCTGTTTCATCAGGCAGGTGGCCTTCCTTAGAGAGACACTGTCAACAGTAAGAAGTTACAGACGCAACATACATTTAAAGTATGTTCCAAATACATGCAGAGACTTGTATTAGTCACTGGGACTGATAATGATATAGACTGGCTTTTAAAATTTTTGCATTGTAACAAGAAGCAGGAAAATCCTGTACATCAGTAACTATGTCACAAGAATTGGTGTGCTAAGTAGAAGGGAAGGTTCCAAAGTGCCATGAGGTATTTGAGTAGGGAGAGATAGCATTTCAGATGGACTTTAAGGAAGGATTCAGGGAAAAGTAAGCACTGGAATTGAGCTTTAAAGGATGGGAGGGATTTCAATGGAAGGACGTGGCTGTGGTGAATAACGGTAGTCCATTTGATCCTACGTACAAAGTACAGGATGAATGAATCAAAAAGCTAAAGAGATTACTTCCTGCTAGGTACTATACTAAGTAGAGCAGATATAAATACTCAAAGGGCTTACACTCTAATACCAGGAATTCCTAATCTGAGATTCTCTATATATTCATCTATTTTCTCCACTTCCTCTCCAGTCTAAGAGGAACGGACGAATCTATGATTTTTTTTTTAAAAAATATATATATTTTTACAACTATTCGATATAATTTATTTCCTTTGCAATCCCAATGCGCTTTATTTTGTATATTGATAAATATTATTCTAGGAAGGGATCTGTAAGCTTCATCAGATTTCCAAAGGGATTCAAGACCCAAAAAATTAAGAACCCATATAATAGGGGTGGTGATGGCCAAGGAAGGGTATTTTGATTTGAAAAATTAAGGGGGTGTTGAGTAGAGCTATAGTGGATGAGATTAGCATATTCTTTCAAGGAGAAGTGGCAGAGTTGGTTTGAGTATGATTCCAGACCTGTTTGGTCAGATCATGGTAAAATGTGAAGGAGAAGTATAATCTGGTACGGTTAGAAAGGAAGGTTGGAGCCACATTATGGATGGACCTTAAATGCCAGGATCAGAAATTTATACTTTATTTAGCAGGTAATATCAGTTAGTCAACTAGCATTTTAAAAACACTTTCTTGTGCTGTGCCCAGTGCTAAGGATTGCCAGTACAAATGCAAACTGAAGCAAAATCCTTGCCCTCAAGGAGTTTACATTCTGGAGGCCACACATAAAAGGAAGCTGTGGAGTGGGATGGTAGAGAAAGTCTGGGCTACAGTCTGGAGAAGAAAGAGAACTAGCCGGCCTGGGTGCCTTCCTCACATGGAGGTTGTGGGAGGAGCCATTCAGTCGGAGGGAGAGGCTGCAGGGGCAAAGGGTACTTCCATTGTGAGTGTTTATACACACACACACACACACACACACGTATGTGTGTATATACATATATATAATGTATATACACACAAACATATTGTGAGAGAGAGAGGAGGAGGAGGAGGAGGAAGAGAGAGAGAGAGAGAGAGATTTATCTTTGTGCTTGTCATTAAGGGCAGAGATTTTCATTTTTATCTTTCTATCCCTTGTACTTAACACAGTGCCTGGCACAAAGTAGTTATTTAATAGAAGCTTAATTAATTGAATGGAGTGGGGCTGGATCTGCCCCAGTGCTTCTTCCCACTTTCCCTTTGGGATTGGTGGGGAATGTCTCTTTGCCCATAACTGATTGTTTTGGCTAATTGAGAGTTGGGTCAATCTTCGAATTACATATAGGTCACCCTCAATAAAAACAATAGGACCACGTGATAGAGCAGAGAGAGCCTCAGGGTTTGGAATGAGAGCATCTGGGCCCAAATCTTGCCCCATGCTACCTACTACCTGTGTGACCATGGATGAATCATTTGGGTCTCAGTCTACTCATTTGTGTACTGAGAGGGCAGGCACAAGTGACTTCTGTTTCCTTCAGACTCTCTACCCATGATCTGTGATCTCAAAGCTGCCTTTCAGCTTTCAAACCTAGGATCACTAGGATTTAAACATTGAAATGGCAGAAAACACAACGAAGACATTATCATGACGGGTGATTACCTGATGGCTACCTTTGCTCAGAGAGATAGTTCCTGGTGAAGTCACAAAGTTTGCAGTAAATCCAACAACCATAAGATCAATGCTGATAAAGACATAACAGCCCAAGGTTATTTTTTTTCTATCTTTTTCTAAAGACACATTGCAGTTTTTCATTCTTAATAAGGATGACAGTTTCACTTCATAACAGTGGTTGCCTAAGGAAACAAAATGATGGAAAGGAATGGAAAGGAATCCAGGTGTTACTAAGGGGTTGACAGACTATGAATGAGATTTACAGGGTACACTTTGTCAGAATTCACGTTGATGGACTTAGCTAGGGGCCTGGCCAGGGCAGCTTCTGTGGCATGAGGGGATCATGGTGCTCCCATGCTAAGAAGTTGGATGCAATATCTGGATGTTCTGATGTAGGACTTCCGGAATTGCCTTGAGGTCAAACTCGTGAGGGTGCACCACTGCAGCCATATTCTTCATCAAAAGCGCCTTCTTGTTATCTGTGTATCCTGGGTTTCTGTCAAAGCTCAGCTCAGATGTTCCCTTCCAAATATGACTTTTCTTGTTGCCGTCTACTAGTGCTTCTATTACCCCCACCTAACATTTTTCCTTGTATTTATTTTGTATACACTCATATGTGTGGGCTGTTTCCCCAGTGGAATAGAAGGGATTGAGGGCAGGGACTGTTTCTTTTTTTTTTTTTTTTTAACTAGATCCCCAGTGCTTAGCCCAGACTCAGGCCCATAATAAATAACTAACAAATGGATTCTATTTCCCAAATTTTTCTCTCCATGTAAGGGGATTGTAGAGTTTTAAGTTAGTGCTTGATTTCTTCTTCCCCCTTATGCCTAAATAATTGGCAAAATATCATATATACCCACTGACGCCTCTTTAGTCTGGTGCATTTGTAGCCAAGCCTGAAAGAGATTGCCAGTTGGCAATTGGGATTGGGATGGGCCGATTACTTTCATCCAAACACTCAACAAGCATTTATCAAATTCAATTTTACTTTATTTTTATTTCTGAATTCTCTCCCTCTTACTTGCCTGTGTCCCTCATTGAGAAAAGAAGAAAAGCAACAGCCATTGCAAATATTATAGTGAAATAAAGTAAATTTCCACATTAGCCATCTCCCCCTCCCCGCCCCGGCCCCAGCCAATATGAGTCCATAAGCTCTTTATCTGAAAGCAGAGAGGATCCTTCTTGGTGATTCCTATAGATGTGCTAGAATTTTCAGGATATATAGAATCCAGGGCCCTGCAGCCACTATTTATTTTCTTTTAATGTTTCTTATTAATGAGATTGATCCCATTGTTCAACAAGGACCTGTGACATCCTTGACACTGAGCATGCAAAGCAAAAGCATGACAATTCTTGCCCTCAACGAAGTTATATTTTCCTGGAGAGGGAGAGTAGAAATATAGCACATCCACTGAGAAATAGGCAAAAGATCAATACAAAATAAATACGCAGTAATGGGAGAGCAAGGTTAAAAACTGGGGGGTGATCCCGACAATCATGTGGGAGTTGGAAACTGAGCTGGGCCTCGAAGTGACTTTAGGGGGAGGTGGAGGTTGAACATTTCATGAATGGAGATTGGGAGCAGAGGGTTGTGGGGGCAGGAGCTGGAGACAGAAGGTTGGGGACGAGGGAAAAGCAAGAAGGCCAGTTTGTCTGGAACCCAGAGAGACAAAGTGCGTGGAATGGGAAAGGTTTTGGATGCCAAAGTTTGTATTCAGTACTATAGGCTATTACCTATTATACTATACTCTATTATTATATTATACTATATGCATATATATATACTATATACATATATAGTATATTATTATATTAACTATACTATACATGTATATACTATATATAAACACACATATATACTATATTCATGTATTATACTATACTGTATTATGTTATTGTATTATACTATATTATTATATTATACTATATGCATATATATACTATATACATATATAGTATATTATTATCTTAACTGTACTATATATGTATATACTATATATATACACACATATATA
>NW_020954588.1:28458557-28593558 GCF_900497805.2 Vombatus ursinus
TATATATATACACACATATATACTATATTCATGTATTATACTATACTATACTATGTTATTGTATTATACTATATGCATGTATATACTATATTCATATATACGATATTATTATATTACACTATACTATGTACATACTATATACATATATACACTATATTCTTATATTATACTATATATATTACCTATATACTATACTATAGGACATTACCCATTGGTAATGATAGAAGTTTCTTGATGAGGGGAGTGATACGGTCAGGTCTGAGCTTCAGGAATGTCCGTATGGCAGCTGTATGAAGGTTGGATTTAAGAGGAGGAAAGACTGGATATAACAAAACAAGTTCAGGCTTAACATTTTCCCAGGAAGCCTTTTTTTGGATACTGAGTTTCTCTGGCTTTGAGGAACCCAGTAAGCTATAGGATAATAGAATTTGAGAGTTGGAAGATTCTCTATGAGATCATCTAATTCAACTTCCTACCCAAAGAAGGAATCTATTCCGTAGAATTCCTGGAAGATGGTCATCTAGCCCTTGCTTGAATGCTTCCTGGGACAGGAAGCTTACTCACAAACTAGACTGTTGGAAAGCAATTGAGAGAGATTCTCCTGAGCTAACACCTGTCACCCTAGAATTTAGAATCTATAGGGTCATATTATGTAATTGTAATAGCTAGAGGGCCAGCATGTCTTAGTGAGTAGAGAACTGGCTTCCAAACTAGAAAGACTTGAGTTCAAGTTCCACTGATGACTCATCCTGGCTCTATGATGCTGGGTGAGTCCCCTAATATCTCAATGCTCTAGGGAGGTCTCTAAGACCAAAAGGGGAGAAGAATATGCCAACCTGCATGGGGAGAGGAATGTTCCTCACCCCAGAATTCTCTGGAATTACATCATCACAGGTCCATTCCCTTTCCCTATACTAGGGATACCTAACATACAGCACTTAAAGATTTTCAAAGTGCTAGACATATATGTATGCATATATGTACATATACACATATATGTAAACACACATATACACACATATGCGGGAATACATACATACATATATATTAGGGTTAGCAATTTAGATGCTTCCTTATTGGATTCCCAAAGGACCTCTTTGGCCATCTAATCTGGCCCTTTCCTGAAAGAGAATTCCCTCTCTCTATCAATCAACAAGCATTTATTAAATACCTTTTATATGCCAGCCGCTGGAGATACAAAGACAAAAATGAAAAATCCCTGACCCCTCTAGGGGGAGATAATGTGTGTATGTACACACATATATGAACATATACAATAATAAGGTAATTTCAGGGATTCTGACCCATAAATTCCTTCCCCACCATTAGTCAGTCCCCGTTCTTGAAGGCAGACACCATGTTTTTGCTTTTCTTTGTAACTCCATCATTTAACACAGTTCTTGACGCATAGTAAGTGGTTAATAAAAGCTTATTAACTGACTGATTACTGTAGTCATTTCCTTTTTGAGGTGTTGGCAATTGAGGGGATAAAAAAAGTCCTTAGATAGGAGATGTTATCTGAACCTAGCTTTGAAGGCAGCTTGGGATTACAAGAGATGCTGAGAAAGGGTCCAGTTTGGGCACAAGACACAGCTGTTCAAAGGCAAGGAGATATGAGATAGAATGTCATCTGTGAAGGATAGCAGGAAGGCCAATTTGACTGCTTGCTAGAACATGAGAAGTCTGGTAAAGTGGACTGAAAATGTAGGCTTGAGCTGTATTGTGAAGGATCTCAAATGCCAAACACAGGAGTTTGTATTTAATCCTGGAGGTGATGGGGGAGCTTCTGGAGTTCATTTATCAAGGAAATGGCACGGAGAGACCTGTGCTTTGGGAAGATCACTTTGTTAGCTGGAAGATGGATTGGAGTGGGGGAGGGACTTGAGACATAGAACCCATTTAGGAAGGTGTCGCACAGAGTACAGATTGGAGTTGATAAGGGCCTCAACTATGGAGACCTCTCTGTGGGTGGAGAAAAAGGAATGAATGTGAGAGATGATGAGGAGGTAGGATTGATCAGATTGCAACTGATTCATTGTGGAGATGAGTGAGGGAAAAGGAGGAATTCAGGAATGATTCTAGGGTTTTCAGCCTCAGTGTCTGGAAAGATAGCGGCACCACAGAAGAAAAAGGGAAGTTTCAAAAAAAGGCCAAGTGGGAAGCCAGAACAAGGCTGAAGGATGGACAGTAAGTTCTATTTTGGACATACTGAATTTGTGATGCCCACAGGATGTCCAATTCAAAAGCCCTGGGACTGGAGCTCAGGAGGGAGACTGTTATGCCCAAACAAGAATGTGCTCTGCCTGATGAGTGGGCATCTAGACTTGGCTTGAAGATCCTCACCTCTAGAGGCAGTCCATTCTGCCTTCTGGACAGCTCTGAGGAGTAGCAATTGACTTCAAGCCTAAATCCACCTCTTTGCCATTTGTATGCACTAATCCCTGTTCTTCCCTCTGAGTCCAAGGAGAACAAGTCTAAAACCTCTTCCACAGACTTGCCCAGAGTTCCCCAACTTCCTGAACTATAAAACCCAATTGGATATAACTTATGGTAAATCTCACAGGTCAAGTGATTATTTTTCTGCTCTAGATGGGGTGTGAGTCAAAGGTATACAATTAAGTGTTTTCCCTGTGGCTTCTGTTTTGGTTGAATGAATGGCCAGGTGCCCTACCTGGGAGGATTTAGATAGTCTATGAGAAACAAAGTCATTCCATTTCTGATTGTTCTTAGGAAAAGGCAAAGAATGGAAGGAGGAAGTATGGATGAAACACACAAAAGCCGGGGACATTAGGGCCTTAGGGAGAAGAACCCCACCTGGTGGGTTTTGAATGAAAAATAGAAAGACCTTGAGCTAACCCAGAAAGGAATTTCTATCTTATGTGCTTATGTCATCCACAATAGACCCGAGATGTGACTGGGTGACTGGAAACAAAGATGTGAAATGTTTTTGATTCAACACCGAGGATTAAGAGCAAACAGGATGTTTCTACCAACTGATATTAAAGCGCTTTTTGGCAACACATTGCCAGATTGTGTAACAACAGGCACCCACTACTGTTTAGAAACTATGAATGTAAAAAATGGAAGCCCTGTGTAGTAATATTTAGATTTTGATTCTGATCTCTGGCATATATCCTGGGACCGAAAGGTTCTTCTCACATCCCTTGCCTCTAAACTTAGACTATTTTGTTTTCTAGTTAAGCGGTTATACTTTAAATGTATTTGTTAATGAAGTAGCTCAGGCTTCAATCAATACTCCATTGATTTTTAATGTAGCCTATGTTCTCTAAAATGGGTTAATGTTCCACTAAGACCAAACGACTTTTGATAAGGGGCTGACTCCTGCGTTGTAAGAAAGATTGCATTAACCCAGCCCTGTGAATCCCAAGTTTATGGAGGCTGATTGATTTTTAAGTCAGCTGTATAGACATTGTGCCAGAGAAATGACCTAGTGTTCCTGCCCGCCATGCTACTGTGATCTCCTACAGTGATAATGTTCTTAAACTGATGTCATTTATTTGTGTAAGATATATATTGGAAGATACAGCATGGTATGATGGAAAAGACACTGGCTTTGGAGCCAGTGATTTTATCCATTTCTGTCACTTCTGTCCTTAAGTAAATCCCTCTACTTCTCTGGGCCTCAGTTTCCTCATCTGTAAAATAAAGGAGTTGGACTAGATGTGTCTTCCAAGGTCCCTCCTGATATGTAATCAATCATCCCAAGACATATTTGGCCATTCCCAATGGAAGGAGGATTACAGGAGAATTTCCTGTAAGATTCCATCAAAGTCTAGGAAGTAAGATTCATTCGACAGCATCTTTTATCAACGCTGTGATTTTTTAAAACAACTTCTGTCTTTTGAATCGACTTCACTTAATGCCATGTAATTACAATGCTCAAGCTTGACCCCTAAGAAGAGATAACAACCTCCACTTCCCTCCCCTTCTTTGCAAAAGTAATCCTGAAATCAGAGGAACCTAGATTTAGAGCTGGAACAGACTCCCCAAGGCATGTAGTTCAACTTGCTCATTTTACAGGTGAGGAAACTGAGGTTCAGAGGCATGAAGTGATTGCTTAAGGTTACTGTCAGTCCGTAAACATTTATTAAACACCTACTGTATGCCAGCACTATGCAAGTGCTAGGGATACAAATAAAGGCAAAAACTAGCCCCTGCTTTCAAGGAGCTCCTGAGCTCAAAACCTCTGATGCCAGAGCCTGTGTTCTTGATTCTGTACGGCTTCCTCATAGGTGTGGAATGCTGCTATACTGTCAGACCGGGTTAGTTTTGCAGAATAGATTTTTTTTTCTTCCTTCTTTGTTCCAAAGGTTGGCTTCCTGCATACAAGAGGGAGGGCTATATTTGGAATTAAAGGTGATATAAACACCAAAGTCAGCAATCAGAATTAAAAATTTGAAAGAAAAAAGAATCCACTTCACCTCTACCAAGGGGCATCCTACATTTAGAAAATTTCTTACTCTTGTGTTTACATAGTGCAACAGATGGTTCAACTACAAAAAAGAACAATTGTGGTCTTTTCAGAGCAACATTTATTTAGTAGAGACTGGACTCGTAATTTCATTGACAGAGGTAGCTCCCAGGTGGTAAAACTCCTACTGCCAATGCAAGCTGATACTTCTGCAATTTATATTCCTAGATAGTTGCCTAGAGCATTGTGAGGTTAAGTCATTTGCCTAGGGTCTTATGCCTGAGGTGGCACTTGAACCCAGGTCTTCTAAGCTTCAAAACTAGCTATCTACTACATCAGTAATTCTCTAACTTTGTGGTCTTAGGACCCCTTTATACTTGGAAAAATTATTGAGGACCTTCCCAAATGTGCTTTTGCTTATGTTGGTTATAGTTATTGATATTGACTATATTTGAAATTAAAATATGTTAGTATTATTATTAAAAAAAGTTTTGATTTCACAAACCCCCTGAAAGGGTCTTGGGGACTCCCAGACTTAAGGAGTCATGAGACTGTATTTTGAGAGCCACTACCGTATGCCATGATGCTTCTCATAGACTCAGAGTAAGGAGAACGTTTCTAACAATTAGGGCTTTTGAAAAGGAGAGCAGATCGAGGCAGGGGGTTCCCTGGTTCTGGAAGTTTTCAAGCAAAGTTTGGGTGACTTGTTGGGGATTTATAGAGGGATTCTTGTTCAGGGATGATGCCATATCCAACCGTGTGATTCTGTGGGTAACATGATCAGATCCGTGTATAAAGATTGATCAGATAGCCTAATGAAGGGTAGTTACATCAGAGTGGGGAGAGGCTGGAAATGGGGAAGACTCAATAGGAGATTATTTTAAAAGACCGGGGCAGGGGTGGAGATGGGCATCCATGCTGGGTTTTGGGGAGTAGGAACAGAGAGGAGGATTGGGTGCAAGTGAGATTGGGTTGGGGATAGAGGTAAAATTAACAGCACTTGGCAACTGGTTGAATGTGGAAGATGAGGAAAGTATAAGTAAGGTAAGCACATACAGATATTTTATATCTTGATATTAGGAAATCTATCTTGGGATTTATCTTTTACAAATATTTACATATATACACATGTATGAAAATATACATATGTGTGAATATACCCACATTTTAACCATGCCCTAAAAGTAGGATTTATGATGCACAAACCTAGAATTGATTGTCAGTCCCCTGCTTTTGTGTATCTGACTCTTTAGAATGGTATAGCAATTAAATCAAAATGCCATGGACCTCCACGCCCACCTGACATTGTACCTAAATTGTATCCTCTTAAAACATACCTGACAAGTGGTCATCTGGCCTTTTATTGGAGACTTCCAAGCAGGGCAAGCCCACCTCCTCCTGAAGTTTTTCCTGATAGCAAACCTAGATTTGCCTCTGAAACTTCTGCTCTTGGGTCTACCCTTTGGGGCCAAGTGGAATTAGTCTAAGAAGCATGTAGCATTCTGTCTGACACCTAGTAGGTGCTATATAAATGTTTATTCCCTTCTTCCCATAGAGGATCTTGGGGAAACTATTTTCTTTTTTGAGAGGTGGAGCAAATGAGCAGCTCTAAGATATAGACTGTAACTAAACCAAAACAAGACTTGTCTGTCATTTCCCGTGATCTCCATCTTGTTTGTGCCCTGTGCTGATTGTCTGGCCTTGGCAGCCAGGCTCATTGAATGGGAGCAGTATTCAAATGTTATTCATTCCATCCACATGAGGATCCTGAGACGTCACTATTTGTTTGGCTTGGCAACAGTCCAGAATTATGAGGCAGCCATTTGCCCCTTTGGATAAAAAGAAATTTCAAAATATTTTCTGCTGACACATTTCCCACAGCTTTAAGATACAGTCAGGGGTAACACTGGGTCTTTAAGGGGCCTCGGGGAGATGGCAAGATCAGTGCCGAGAGGATTGCCCCCTTTATTAGGTGTTAAAGGGAAAAAAGCCATGGGGCTAAATTGAAGAAACCCAAGAGAAGTAAAGGCCCCACAGGCGGTGTGCTAGACTTCCCACTGACTCTATAATATTAGGGATAAGATGAGAGTCCTCTGTAGAGGCTTATAGCGGATAGCACCCTGGGCTCGGAGCCAGGGAGACCTGAGTTCAGACACTTGCCAGCTATGTGACATTGGGCAAGTCTGTTTGCCTCAGTTTCCTTATCTGTAAAATGGGGATAATAATAGCATCAGCTCCCAGTGTTGTTGTGAGTTAAATGAGAATTTAATTAAATTAAATGAAATTAAATTCATAAAGTGCTTAGCACACAGTAGGCATTTAATAAATGCTCATTCCCCTTGTTCACCTTTGACATGCTGCCTTATTATTTTTATTATATATGAATGTCATGGGATTGTATATTATCATTAGTCCTACTTAGTGAGGTAGCCTATTTCATTCCCTTGAGCACTTCTAATAATGTAGACATCCCTATTTAATTATTTATCCTCAGCATCCTCATTATTATTAGTCATCGGTGTGGGAGCCCCATTGGTACCAGTCAACAGCTTGCCAGTAACTTATAGCCTGAGAGAGGTGCCTGGGGACCTGAGAAGTAGTGATTTTCTTTTGATCACAATTCATATATGTCAGAGGCATGATTTAAACCTATGTCTTCCTAGTCACAACTTGTATGTTTCCAAGGTAGCTGGTGGCACAATGGATACAGGGCTGGACCTAGATTCAGTAAGACTTCAATTCAAATCCAGCCTCAGACACTTACTAGCTGTGTGATCCTGGGCAAGTCACTTTACCTCTGTTTGCCTCAGTTTCCTCAACTGTAAAATGGGGATAATAGTAGCACCTACCTTGTAGGGTTGTGGTAAGGATCAAATGGGATATTTGTAGAGCACTTGGCACAGTGCCTGGAACATAGCAGGAGCTACACAAATGTTTATTTTCTCCTTCCCTTTCCTTCCTTCCTCTCTCAGTTTCCTCATCTATAAAATGAAGAGATTAGACTCAATGTCTATTAAATTCCTTTCCAGCTTTCCGTCTATCATCAGTGATCCCAAAGGTAAAGCCTAGATCTAACTCAGCCTGTCCCAGGCAACCTCAACTACTCTAGACACGAGGGAGGAGGGAGAGTCCCAGACGAACTTATAATTTTAAGTTGTTTGAGAGATAAGTAGCAGGGTCATCCCTGGGGGTCCAGATCCTGGGCAAATCAGAGGGCATTGGCTTTACCACCCAACAGATAAATCAGGATGACACAAAGAACAGACTTTAAAGGGGAAGGAAAATCAAAATCACCAAAGGTTCTGGTTACCAGGTAGAGATCTCTGAGCAGCCAGACCAGGTGGAGTTTTGTGAGTGTTTCTATAGCAGCACGGATTCCGAGCTGACGGACTCGTAGAGGTCATCCATGTCAGCTAAGCTTACACAGGCAGTGAGTATCAGATCTCTAGCACACTTTCCATATGTACCATGTGTCTTTATGTTTGGCGTATCAGTAAAGGGGGCACTATCTCTTTTTCTGCTTCTGACTTCAGCCAATCCTTAAAACACTGAGGCTACCCCTTAATCCTGCTAAGCTCAGACCTCAGAGCAACACTAATTGTGTGACTTTGGGCAAGTTATACAATCCCTCCAAGACTCAGTTTCTGCATCTATAAAATGGGAGTCAGATCCATACTACATACATCATATGGTTGTGAAAGTCAAATGAAAAAACCATGAATAGTAACCCTGAGTTTTCAAAGGCTATGCCAGCAGAAGGAAAGCTCACTAGTTGGCCCTCCCAACACAGAAAGGCCAGTGATGAACTGTGTGTTTTTATTCAAAGACCAACCTAGCTTTGTTTGGATAGTCTAGCCCAGGAGTAGGAAACCTGCAGCCTCGAGGCCACATGTGACTCTCTAGTCCTCAAGGGTGGCCCTTTGTTCTGTGAAGTTTAGATTCACGTAACCTCGAGGCCACACATTCCCCATCCCTGGTCTAGCCACAGGGTGATGAATTTTTTAGCCACCACAACCCTTGAAGACCATTGACTAATTCAAAGGGTTGAATTTGGCTTTCCTGAGATCCCTTGGCAATTTTTTTGTCCATGACTTCTTTGGGAGTGAAAGAAGGAAAAAACGGCTTGCCGCAATGACCAGAATCAGCCCATGCTTTAGCCTACATAACACAAGGTGGTGTCAACCATGTCCCCAGATGCATTACAGCAGTGGGTCAGCACATCATGCCTAGGATTCCATTGTCTCACCCCAGCTGCTAGGGCCTTTCCCAAATTGTCTTGTAACTCTTTTGTATCTCTCTCTCTCTCTCTCTCTCTCTCTCTCTATACATATATACATATATATACACACATATATATACATATATATGTATATATATATATCTTTCTTTCTGTCTATCTCTATATCTCTATGTCTGTCTGTCTCTATATCTCTATCTATATCTATCTGTCTGTTTATCTCTATATCTCTATCTGTCTGTCTGTCTGTATCTATCATTAGGTTTTCACCCAGTCCTCCTCCTACCTGTCTGACAGCTCCTTCTCAGTCTCCTTTGCTGCATCTTCTTGTCTGCTAACCATGGGTGTTCCCCAAGGCTCTGTCCTGAGACCTCTTCTCACCTCTCCCTAGTCTATTTCACTTGATCTCATCAACTCCCATGAATTTAGTTATTCTCTCTATGTAAATGATTCTCTGGTCTTTTTACCCAGCCCTACCTTCTCTCCTGATCTCCTTCTTACATCTCTAAGTGCCTGTTAGACACCTAGAACTGGATGTCTCGTAGACATCTTTAACTCAGAATGTACAAAACTGAACTCGTTCTCTTTCTCCAAACCCTCCTGTCTTCCTAACTTCCCAGGCTCATGACACAGGTGTCATCCTTAGCTTCTTACTCTCACCCGTCTCCTATATCCAATCACGCACCAAGTCCATTAGTTTCTACTTTCATAACATCTCTGTTATATGGCCCTTCTCTTCTCTGTCACTGCTGCCATCCTAGGGCACGCCCTTATCACCTCATACTTGGTCTATTACTATAGCCTGCTGGCGGGGCTGCCTGCCACTAGGCTCTCCCCACTCCAGTCTATCCTTCACTTAACTGCCAAAGTGATCTTCCAAAAGATAAAGACAAGTCAGACCCTGTCACTGACCTATTCAATCAATGCCACTGGCTCCCATCACTTCCAGGATCCAATCTGACATCATCTCTTTGGCTCCTAAAGCTCCTAATAACCTGGTCCTGTCCTCCCTTTCCAGTTTTATTATACTTTAGTTTCTTCCATATTCTCTGCAATCCAGTGATCCTGGCCATCTTGCTGTTCCTCACACATGCCATTCCATCTTGTGACTCTGACATTTTCACTGCCCATTGCTAGAACTCTCTCTGTCCTTGTCACCACCTCCTGACTTCCCCTGCCTTTTCTCAAGTGTCAGCTAAAGTCTCAGCTTTTGCGAGGAGCCTTCCCCAGTCCTCCATCAACCTAGCACCTTCACTTTGAGATAATCTCCAAATTATCCTGTATGTATCTTGTTGGTACACAATTATTTGCATGTTGTTTCCTCCATTAGACAGTGAGCTCCTTGAGGGCAGAAACTGACTCATGCCTTTCTTTGTGTCACTGGATTGAGAGAGAGCCATGGAGGATGAAGATGCTATCGCTACTTTGCTATCCATATTTTCTCATCTTAGCAGCCCTTCTGTCTTATTCAAACCATAGCCAATTTACTTTCAACTAAGTAATTATCCTTATTATACATGAGGAAAGAAAGCAGCTAATTTGGGTTTGATATGAAGACATCATTCTCTTCCTACGGAAATAACAATGACCCTGGGACGCTTCCCCATTTTCCTTCCCAAGGACCAGAAGGATAGAGTTGACACATTGATATTTAGAATTCGTGTACTTAGGAAAATTCTGAGTACTGATGGTTAATTTCCCAATTTTCTTCCCACGTCTTTGACCTCCTTGTAACATCTTGACTCTTTGGACCCATTGGAACCTCACCCTTGGCTGCATGGGAAGTTGAGTCACCCACCAGTGCCTGACACGGCCTTTCACCAGCCTAATGAAATTTGGCACACCAGGTCTTCATTTTCCATTACTCAGTAATGTTGATAGAATCTCTGCATCTCTAATTATCTTAAGCAGCAGAGGAATGTGGTAGAAGTCAGGTCTATCTGGCATGGCTCCATTGTTTTGATTCATACTCATTGAAGGGGATGGTTGCTTGAGTAGCAAGGCCCAGGCCTCTGCTTTCTTGGATCTCACCTCCCCTAAGGGAAGGAGGACAGTTTGTTTGGCCAAGTGCATCCCTGCCTGTCTTCACCCTAAGGCGTAGCGGCTCCCCAGAGAAAATGTATGAATTGTCTTGTGGAATATGAGCCGCATGCGAACAGGGGCTGGTGTATAAAGTCTTGAACAATCTGGCCTCTTCCTGTCTTTCCAATCTCCATGTTCCATTCTAGTTATGTCGACCTGCTTACCATCCCACCTCCCGTCTCTATGCTTTGCACTAACTGTGTCCTATGTCTGGCATGGGAATCTCCAAGCTTCCCTGGCTTCCTTCAAGCCTTTGCCAAAA
This sequence comes from Vombatus ursinus, assembly GCF_900497805.2. Lineage (NCBI taxonomy): Eukaryota > Metazoa > Chordata > Mammalia > Diprotodontia > Vombatidae > Vombatus > Vombatus ursinus. Next base: position 28,469,571 of record NW_020954588.1, read on the forward strand.
TCCCACCTTTTATAGGAAAATTTTTCCAGCCCCCCAGCTTCTAACACCTCCCCTTTGAGATGATCTTCATCTCTCCTCTGTCTATGTCTTATATGTTTCTACTTATCTCTATGTTGTCTCCACCATTAGAATGTAAGTTTCTTGAGGGCAGGGGCTGATTTTGCCTTTCTTTTTATCCCTAATGCTTAGTATAGTGCCTGGCAAATAGTAAGCACATAAAAATGCTTATTGATTGAATGCTTGGTACATAGCAAGTGCTTAATAAGTGCTTTTCCGTTCTATTCATGATCCACTCACAAAACAGTCAATGCTTCCTCGACCAGACCTTTACAGTCATAACACACAAGAAATGTAACCCAAGACAGACTTGAAGCCAGTTCAGGGAGGATGGGGAAAGGAAACATTTATATGGTGCCTACTTTGTGCTAAGCATATTATAAATATTGGCTAAAGACTCACAACAACCCTAAAAGGGAGGTGTTATTATTATTCTCATTTTACAGTTGAGGAAACTGAGGCAAAGAGACATTAAACAACTTGCTCAGGGCCACACAGTCATTAAGTATTGTAGCAGATTTGAACTCGTCTTCTGACTTTAGGCCCAGTGATTTTTCCATGGAACAACTTAGCTGCCTCAGATTTGGCGCATTCTAAAATTCTTCTGATTAGTTTCTTCTGACAGGAGATTGGTTCAGTCTCCATTAGAGAAATCATTGCTGATGGAACTTAATTTCATAGTAATATAATGCTTGTCAGTCAATAAACATCTATTCAGCACCTACTATGTGCTAGGCTCTATGCCAAGTGCTGGGACTGCAAAGAAAGACAAAAGACAGTTGTCATTCTCAGGAACTCCCAGTCTGATGAGGGAGACAGTGTACAAACACAACCATGTATAAACAAGGTATATACGGTAAGATTGGCAATAGAAACAGTTAACGTTTATATCGTGTTTTAAAGCTTACAAAATATTTTACAAATATTATGTTAGGTGTTATTATGATTCCTTTTTTACAAATGTTGAACATGAGGCAGACAGAGGGTAAGTGACTTGCCCAGGGTCACACAGCTCCTAAGCATCTCAGGCTGGATTTGAACCCCAAACTTTTTGATGCCAGGTCCAATGTCCTATCCATGGAGCGCATAGGGTACTAGCATAAGGGGAATAAGGAAAGCCTTCTTTTAGAAGGCAGGATTTTCGCTGAGGCTTACAGGAAGCCAAGGGAAATGGGAGTTGGAGATGAGGACAGAGAGAGAATTGCAAGTCTGGGGGACAGTCAGTGCAGATGCCTGGGAACCAGATGGAGTGTCTTAAGAGAGGAAAAGTAAGGAGGAAAAGTACATGCCGGTGACTTAGGTGTAAGAAGGCCAGAAAGGTAGGAGGGGGCCAGGGTCACAAGTGGATTTTTAACATCACAGGATTTTATATTGGATACTGCAGATATTAATAGGGAGCCAGTGGAGCTTATTGAAAGGGGAAAGGAAGTGATATTGATCATTTCGAAAGCCAGATAACACCAAGAAAGTAAATATTGCTATTAACAAATATAGATGCAATATTAGAGAGAGGATGGTGGGATTGGACTTATGGACCAAATATTTACCTTGTTTTATCCTCTTCAGCATGCATCCTTCCATCCTCCCATTTGACTAATATTTAATAACATTTTAAAATCTGTTCCTGGGCTCTTGGTGGTGCAGGAACCTCCAGCCATCAGGGCAGTGTAGGAACGGTATTGTCTTAGAGAGTTGTCTGGAGCTCAGAGAGGCTGAGGCACTTACCCAGCATCACACAGCTAGCATGTAATTGAGGTGGGTCTTGAACCCAGGCCTTCCTGACTCCTAGATTGGCACACTAACCTCTAAGCCTGGCTGCCTCCTTTGCTAGCCTTTGGATGGGAGCAGAATCAGTTTCTGCCCCCGAGGAGCTTATAGCCTAGGTGGGGAAGATTATACAAAAATATATACAAAGATCTATAATATATTAATTATATATACCTATTGCAGTATCTTATAGTTAATTACTTTAGGAGAGTTATGTGCAAGTTCAGAAGAGGGAAAAATCACTTCCGTCTGGGAAGAATATTGTCATATTGTTGGGTTTAAAAAATTTTTATATTCAGTTCTACTAATATTATAGTTAATAATAACAGCTAACATATATATAACCTATATCAAATTGCTTACCACCTCAGGGAGGGGAAAAGGGAAGGAGGGAGGGAGAGAATATGGAACTCAAAGTTTTAAAAAGTGAATATTAAAAATGGTTCTTACATGTAATTAAGAAAAAATAAAATATTCAAAAAAAGAATTGAGTATAAAACAAATCTATTATTTTTTATTGTTAATAAAATACAAATAAAATGTTAACAATAACGAAAATGATAACAGCTAACACATCATTTGCCAGGGACAGCTAGGTGTTGCAGTGGATAGAGAGTCAGACCTGGTGTCAGGAACCCCTGAATTCAAATCCTCCCCCCCTACACTTGCTCACTGGCTGGGTAACTCTGGGCAGGCCGCTTAATCTCTTTCACCTTCAGTATCTTCATCTGTAAAACAATAGGATAGGAGATAACTAATGTAGAGCATTTTACAAACTTTAAATCACTATGTAAATGTATTATTACTACATCATGGAGAAGGCATTGAATGATGGGTGAGATTCTGATGGAAAGGTGTAGGGAGGTAAACACAGCATAAGCAAAGGCCTGGTAGCAGTCAAACATAGGGCACATTTGGGTAGTAATTTAGCTGTTCAGTCGTGTCCAACTCTTTTTGACCCCATTTGGGGTTTTCTTGCACAGATACTGGAGTGATTTGGCATTTCCTTCTCCAGCTCATTTTACAGATGAGGAAACTGAGGCAAATATGTTTAAGTGACTTCCCCAGGGTCACACATAGCTTTGTTCTAGTATTTGATATATTGGGTCTGGTCTCATCCAGGTAGAAACAGGAATAATGGGTAGAAGTTGCAGGAAGATAGATTTAGGCAGATTTTGTCTCCATCTCTGCTACCTGCATGTGCTTGGGCAAGTCCCGTAACTTCTCTCTATTCTTATCTGTAAAGTGGTAACTTCTAAGGACCCTTTCACATCTAAATCTGTGACTTTATGGCCTTAAGGAAAAGCTTCTTGACCATTTGAGGTATCCAGAAGAAGAATGGGACTCCTGGGGAGGTGTGGGTTCCCTGCAATTGTTCGTCTTTGACTAAAAGTCATTGCCCACTTGTTGGGAATGTTTATACAGGCTTTTTGTTCAAGGATGTATTGGGGAGAATGGCCGCTAAGGCTCTTTCCAGCTCTGAGGTTCTAGTAATGAAAAAATCTGATGTGTTTTGCACATTGCAACTGTAGTGTTGGGAGACTTTATGAGAATGCCCTGAAGGTTGTATGTTGATGAAACTGTGTAATGTGGCATGGAAATTTACAACATAAATAATTTCATTTTGGGAATCAGTCAGTCAGTAAACATTTATTACATGCCTACTGTGTGTCGGGCACTGTGCTAAGCTCTGGGGATTAAAAAAAGAAGCTAACGGCAGGTCTTATCCTCAGGGACCTGCTCAGAATGTAATGGTGCAAACAATTAGCAAACAAATATGTACAAAAAGGCTGTATGTAGAATAAGAATAGTATTATATGAATATTTTATGGGAGCGATAGGGGCGTGGAATGGACCTGTGGTTTCATTGCAAGAGGCAACTCCCAGGAGAGAAAACTCCTTCTACCGAATACAAATCAGTATCTTCTCTGCCATTGATAGTGCTATGCCTCTAGGGTCCCATCTAGCTGTGAGATTCTATAATTCTGTGAAAGAGTCCGTGAAAACCTCAAGCACCTGATTTTAAAACTGTTTGCTGGAGAGCGATGATTGAACAAAGATTTAAAATACTAATTTACTAAACACTATAGGGTTTAAGAGTGGGAGAAGACATTTGGAAAATAGAACATTCAATCAACCAGCCTTTTAGCCATTAGACACCTTATTAAGTATCTGCTGGGAACCCCTCCAACAGTCCTGTTTCTAAGGGTGTTTAGGAATCTAAAGGACAATTTCATGGCTACCCAAGTTATCTATCACCTCTCAAATGAGAAAATATTTGGAAAACACTTAGCACAGCACCTGGCCCTTATGGGAAGCTTGTTCTCTTTCTCTCACTCAGGAAAGACAAAGCAAAACCAGTTAAACACACCAAACCCCCCAAAACTTGGCTTCCTTAGCATCATCTTGTTTTAAGTAATAGAATTCACCCAGTTGGGCTCTCTTCCTAGGCTTTGCAAGTTCCATATCTGCCTTCCTCAGTTCCAACTAGAGCAATACTATATGGTAGCTTTCATCTCCGGGGTTTGGGGGAATGGGCTGTTCAGTGTTGGAAGTGCTCAGTCTCTGGACTTTTTGGAGTCTTAGAATTCTGGGTTCTAGGGTGGGAGCTCCATCCTGGAGTCAGGATGATGACATTTGGTCATTTTCAACTTGGGGTGCAGATCATTTTTAATAAGTAGCACTCCCTGAGGGAGGAGTGCCTCTGACTTTAATTTTCTTCTCTCTTGTTCAAAGCGATGGTCAGGATAGGTGAAGCGGTAGGCAGGACGCTGTAAACGAGAACCATGGAGAGGGTTATCAACAACCAGGAAAAACCAGTCATCCCTCCGAAGATTTCCTTGGCAATATTTGTTGCTATTGCTAAAACAAAAAGAGAACTGGAAGAAACCTAACTGTCCGGTCATGGGGGAACAAATTGTGATACATTAGTAATGAAATGCTGTCATGCAACTAAGATAAACCATGTAAGGAGGATGAAGAAATCTGGAAGTGCACCAAGTAATAATCTCATCATAGAGATCGTCCTAGAGGAGAAAAAGACTTGAAGGGCCACCTCCTTCGACTTCCTCATCTTACAGGTGTGGAAGGGAAGCTCAGAGAAGGCAAATGGTTTGCCCGAGGTTACAAAGTAGCAAAACTGGGATTTGAACCCAGATCCTCTTTTTTTTCTAAATCCGGCACTTTTTTGCTGAATCATTCTGACTCTCTTATCTTTATCCCTAAACCAGTCCCTCCTCTGAATTTTCCCGTTTTTGTCAAGGCCTTCACCAGTCATTCCAGGCACCCAGGTCTGAAACCAAGTTCTTCTCCTCACTTCTTCACTCTCATCACCTCCCAAGCTGGTTATGTACTGCTCCACCTTCTCTGGTCTTAAATTCTAACCAGAATGGCTGACTTGCTATTCCCAGATATATGACATTCCATCTGCCTGTCTGCCTTTATATAGGCTAGCCCTCCGTTTCTTGGAACATCTGGCTTGCTTCAAGGTGAGGCTGAGCTTTTGCCACAGACGCAGACCAGCCACTCATTTGTAACTTCTTAGAGAGTATCATATGTCCAGGATCATATAACCTGTATGTGGCCAAGGGGGAACCTGACGTGTCTATGAGGCTGGTCCCTCCGTCCACTGTGTCCCTTGCCTCCTGCGGGAGAAATGAGCAAATCAATAAACAACTTTCAGATGGGTAGGATATGAATGAAATGCTACTTGGGTTGTTTCCTGCCCTCTTACTCTCCTCTTATTTTTGGTAACATCCTTTGGTAGACACATTTTCTATAGAGAACTGTTCTAGAGACACCCTTAGATTAGGCAGGGAGGCCCTTATCCCCAGCTCCTACCAGACGCTTTTAGATGCCTGAAATTCTGGCACTGACCCAGGTTGCTTTTAGAGCTGTTAGCAGTCACCGGGCCAGGGTAGGCTACTTGAGCTATTGCTGCTGAAGTCTGCACTGCTGGGCACATTCCTCAGAAAAGTCTCTGTTTGCCTTTTGAATTTTCATGAGCCATGTCTCACTTCCTAAAGATGGGGGAAATACTAGAAGAGAGGCTTCCAACAACATAATTTAAAAATATTTTATTGATGAAAAATAATGATATCATTTCTCAATACCAGCCCACCCAGTAGAACCCTGCCTTGTAATAAGAGTACTGCTATGGAAGACAATTGATGCACTGACTGTATCTTACAGCATCGGTATGCCTTGATCCATCCCTGTAGTCCACCACCTCTCTACAGAGAGGAAAGTGGGTTCTCTGGATTCAATTTAACTCACATTTAAGATGTGAGTTGTGAAAGCTTTTAATGTTATTTTCCTTTCAATTATTTTGGTCATCATTATTTCCTTAGCTCTACAGCCTGATGGCAGCATTTGTAAATAATTCCCCCCTCCTGCCCACCCCATCTTGAGAAATTCTTATTGTCTTCAATGGAGCTAGATGGGCAGTATTTTTGGTCTGTGAGGGGCACTCCTGTCCATGGGTGCCTCAATATAATTTCCTTTGATTTAGTAGCCAGAAAGTCTTTGATTTTTTTTGCATGGTGAATGTACCCAGTTCTGCCATGAATTTACCATGTTGACCTTACCTTGCATTCTTTTTGTATCTACCCATTCATTTCTAAATTAGACATAAGGAATTGCTAAAGTTGAATGAAGAGTCAAAGGTTAACTGGTTTTTAGCTATGTATTTTTAAAAGGAATTTTTGTTAATTTGCCAGAATTTCACTTGGCCTCAAAAGAAAACCCAGTTGGGGAGAGCAGGGTTGCAGAAGGGAAGGCAATGGAAAGAATGTTAGATTTGATGTCGAAGGACCTGGATTCAAATCCTAGCTTTCCTATTTAGTACCTGTGTGACCTTGGGCAAGTCACCTAATCAACAAGCATTTGTTGGCAGCTAAGTGGTACAATAGATAGAGTGCTAGACCTCAAGTTAGTATGACCTGAGTTGAAATCCAGTGGGGTGACCCTAGGCAAGTCACTCAACCTCTGTCTGCTTCATTTGTAAAATGGGGATAATAACACCTACCTTCCAGGGATGTTAAGTATCAAATGTAATGACATTTGTAAAGTAAACCTTAAAGTATAATATAAATATTAACTATTAACAAGCATTTATTAAGCACTGACTACATACCAGGCATTACATTGGGGATATGAAGAGGGATAGTAATGGACCTGTGATTTCATTAGTGTTAAGAACTCCCAGGTGAGGAAACTCTCTCCACTAATGCCAGGAGGCACCTTCTCTGCAATTTATCGTCCTAGAGAGGTTATGGAATGGGCTTGGGATCACACAGCCTATATGCTCAGAGACAGGGCATGAACCCTGGTTTTACAGGCTTTGATGGTAGCTTTCTAAACTCTTACTTTCCAGGAGCTTGCATTGGGAACATACTGTACTTAATTATCTACCAAAAGGGCTTAGCGTCCTAATGACTGAACTGGATTAGCGGATCATTAGTAAGGTGCCGGCCAGCTCTAAATCTGTCACCGAAGGATTACCATCCCCTACCCTCATGGCTATCAGAAAACACTTCTTTGAGTGCTGGCCAACATATGTGGTCCTACCCCCAAGAACGGAATGAAAGAATTTATAAGTGTGTTTCCCAACTGGCTTTTTAGTCGGTCCATGCGCCCGCTAAGAACACTCCAGGGCTTGTGTTTCATCAGTCACATGGGCTCAGGGAGGAGGGAGTCAGTCGGAAGGCAGAAATTCCAGGCACTCCACAGGACAGGAATACCTTGTGTCCTAGTTTGATTGTCTTTTCTCATCTCTCCATCTTGCTATCCTTTCTAGAGTACACTATTGGAACCCCAGTGAAATGAAGATTGGTTCCATTGCCTCCCTTTTAGAAACAGATATCTCTGTCTAGTCTTTGTGGGTACATTCTGAGCCCAGACAAGTCACTTCAATTTCAATTGAATAAGCATCTATTAAACTCCTACAGTGTGCAGTCATGGTGTCAAGCACGGGGGATTTGTGCTACAATTTAGTTCAACAAACACTTATTAAGCACCAACTATATCATTGAGATAAGGCAGTTGAAAGAATGCTGAATTTGGAGTGAGAGAACTTTGGTTCAAATCCCAGCTCCATCAGTTTCTTTACCTATAAAATGAGGCTGTTGGGCTAAAGGACCTCTTAGGTCCCTTCTAGCTTTACATCTCTGATTCTGTGTTCCACATAGACTTTCTCTCCTCACTGAGCAACAAAGACAAAAACGAGGCCAGTCTGTGCCCTCATGAAACCTAGATTTTCCTGGAAGATAACACATACACAGACAAATGTATGCCAAATGCCTACATTGTAAATACAAAGGAATTTTGTGCTTGGGGGGGATCATGAACAGCTGGAAGATCAAGAAAGGCTTCAGGTGGGAGGTCAGTCAGTCAATAAGCATTTTATTAGGTGTTTACAACTGCTTGATACTGTGCAAAGCACTGGAGATAGAACAAAGAGAACCTGAACTATTTGTTTGTTTTTAAAGAAATTTAGAGATTCTAGAGGCAAAGGTGAAGAGGCAAAACATTTTCAGTATTGGCTCTTGCCAAGTCGTGGAGGTGAAAAACAAGACTGTCACTTTACTCCTCTGAGAATCAGTTTTCTTCTATGTAAAATGTGGATATTAATGAATAAATGGAAGGGAAAAGCATTTATTCAGTTCTTCCTATGGGCCAAACATTGGGGGTACAGATAGAAAAGGGAGGTGGTTCCTGCTCTCAAGGAATTGAGGGAGAAGACGCATATAAAATAGGGTCATCCTCAGGGTGGGTCAACAGCCCAGAAATCCAAAGAGTATAGAAGGGAGCCCAATGGTCTTTAAGTACATTAGCAAGTCAGATGGCAGTGCCCAGGGTCTGGAGTGGTAGCTGCAGGGTGGATAATAAAACCTGGAGCTCCTCCATTTTACTGGAAAGTTGGTGACTCTCTTCTCTAAGTTGGTGACTCTCTCTCATGATCTAAATCATGAGCGGCCACGTCATCTTAGCCAGGCAATGTGTCCAGAGGGGCCCATTGAAAAAGGGGAGTGGGCCTGAGGGTCCAAGTGGACCAGGGATGAGTTCTTCATAGCCTAGGGAGGGGGAAAAGGGAAGGATCACCTCACGCCCTTCTCAACCACCTAGCTTTCTTGGATGGGCCTGGGGTGCATATTAAGCAGAAAGGTGCTACTTATGGTATTAACCTCAGAGGGTCACTGGAAGGTTTCTATGAGATCATATATGTAAATCATTTGGCAAACCTTTAAGTGCTTAGAGAAATGTCAACTCCTCTTCCTCCTCCTCCTATTATTATTATTATTACAGTGGAAAAATCACTAAGGTTGGAGTCAGAGGGTCAGGGTTCAAATCTCCCCTCTCTCATGCTTATTATGTGGCTTCAGGTAAGCCACTTCACCTCCATAGGCCTCAGTTTCCTCACTTGTAAATTAAGGGGACTGGCATGGTTGGTCTCAAAAGCGCCTTCCAGTCATGATCCCATGATCCTGTGAAATGGTTAATGAAGGTTTTGAGGTTTTTCTGCAACATCCCAATCTATTCAAGAGTCTGTCAAATATCAACAGGAAACATTGGCTTTCTCCCCGAAGTTTAAAATATTCCCTCCTAACATTCCAAACCAAATGCCAGAGGAAAGAAAAACGCATCATTTTCCTTGAATAAATTTATTGGGTCAATACAGGGGAAATCCTTTCTGGGAAAGAAAGCCCAGGCTCATGCCATCTCAGGTGGTCTTTGTCCGATTGTACCTGTAACTCAGGTTTCCGCAAAGGAAGAGTTTAACATCCTTTTATAGGAACTTTGAATAGTGAGCGCACATTCCCTTCTTTGTTTCTTTAAAAAAAAAAATGCACTGTTCTTCTAACATTTAAGGGCTCTATTTTTAGAGACCTGACCGTAATTTTTAACAATGCCAATTAGCCCTGTGGGGCTGGGGTAACAACAAAGGGGAAGGAAAGCTTTCTTGACTAACCCCTAATTGTTTTAGCTGATCTCTTTCAGGCACAAGCAGGGATTGTCTTCTTCTTTTTTTTTTTTTCCCCACTTGAGTCTAAAACACTTTCTAGAGTGTAAGGGAGAGGAGCATTAATAGAGGGAAGAAAGAGGCTTATGAAGGGGGTGTGGCCCCTTCCTTTTCCTACAGCCTGTGATCTCACTCTCTTACTCTTCCAATCCCACCTTTCCTGAGGGCAGGTAGGCTGCAAACCACAGAATAAGTACATGGTTTTTAGACCAGTACACCCTCCTCACCTCCCACTCCACCCCCACCCCCCCCCAGGAAACCAACTTCCTTCCCTTTCTGACTCCAGAGACTATGCCTCAGCCTCCCACCCCCACCCTCTCTCCCCCTTCCTTTATAATTCTGTCTTGAAATGTATTTTCTTTTTACACTTCAATCTTGTCTAACATCCTCATTTGTTTAAACCTATTCAAATATTAATTTACCGATAAACAATTTAGTGACGTATTGGTAATATTGAATGAAATTGTTAATTGATAAGTAACACTGGCAGCAAACTCTTTCATCCATGTGTGTTAGTGACATACTTTTCAAATCTGGAAAGATGGCCCTCTCCTAGTTTTATCTCAAGGTACAAATGGAAAGCATTTTCTGGGGTAGGATAAAACAAATCCTAGCTTTCTAAAGGAAAGGTTATAAAGCTAATCCACCTCTGCCTTCAGGTATATTAACATCTCTTATAGGTCACCAATTGCAAATGGTTTTTTTTTTTTCTCTAGCATTTAATGACTGATATTTCTTACAACTCTTTCTAATTGTTTTCATGGGACTTATAATCCTTGGATAGTAATTAAAGCTTTAAAGTTCCCACAGCCTCCCTGAAAGTTTCAGTTTACAGGTGAGCAAACGGAGTCATAGCTTGAGTAATTTAGCCAAGGTTTCTAGTGACCTTGGCTGCTGTTGACGCCCATCAATGAATGCCAAACTGCTAAAACCCAGCCAGGACAGTGGCTGCTGGGCGCCATCCTGGGAAGTGGCCCTGCCACTGTTGGCCTAAGCCCAGCGTCTGTTTCTGTAGCGTGGTCAGTATCCAGATATTTTCTTTCTGGATTCCATCTCCCCACCCCTAACCCCCATCACCATTGACTGTTTAGTAAGCATTCAGTTAAACATGTATTAAGCATCTATTGTATGCCAGATTGTATAACCCTGAGTAAATCGTTTAACCCAGGGATTCTTAACTTGAAATCTGTGAATGTATATGTGATTATATGTGTGTGTGTGTGATTTTATATATATATGTGATTATATGTATGTCTATATATACACATATGTATACGCACAGACACAGATACATACACATATATGCACACATATACATATATAGGCATCCAAAAAAGAATTTGAGAATTCCTGACCTAACTCTCCAGGCCCCAGGGAACTAAAATGGTATGTTTCAGAGCAGGTCAGTGATCTGCATTATCTCAGAGGTTGTTTCCTTTTCGGTATTTCCCTATACCAAAGAACTCACAGGTTCAGTCCCCCAAAACAAGAACACAAGTCACAAGATGAGTTTTGGCCCTGTCCCAAGGCTGACTAGCTGTGGGACTTTGAAGAAGCCCTCTTTCCACCCTGGGCCTTAATTTTTCCATCTGTAAAATAATATTTGTCTATCAGAGGTATCAAACTTGAAGACAAATTATCAGATTAAAATGTAATTGGGAAATGTTTAACAAAATAAATAAAAACACAATACAACATAGATGATGTTAATCTGTGGTATTTTTTGAGATTCTCTCTATTTGAATTTGACCGTACTGGAGATGACTATTAAGGCTCTTTCCAGGTCTGAAATTCAAAACCTCAATTTAATAAGCTTTTATTAAGTGCCTATTACTATAGGGCACTGGATCAGGGCCTGACATTGTTTAAAAGGACAGAGTTAGATGAGAAATAGGTGGAAACTAAATTAATACAAGGTGGAATGCGATAATGGTCCGAGAAGGGTTGAGACAAACACTTGAGGGAGTGATCACTTTTATTTGAGGGGAATAGGAGAAAGTTTTGTGGGGAAGTGGCCCTTGCTCTGGGCCTTAATCCTCAGACTCATAAACTCAATATCTCTGGAACCACTGACTCCTTCCACCCTCCCCCTGCCAGACTTGTTACCATGGAAGGCACCAACATCCTTCAAGTCCCAAGGCTCAAAACCTTTCCCTAGAAGGAAAAGTCAGAGATGATCCCACGATTTTGAGACTGGCATCTAGGAGGATGGTGTTAGCATCAACAAAAATAAGGAATTGGCAGGGAGAGTTTTTGAATTTGCTAAATTTGAGATGTCAGTGGAACCCAAAGCTAGAGATTTCCATCAGGGAGCTAGAGAAGCAGGTTTAAGATGGAGGTAACCATGGTCTTCTGGTAAATGTTTAACAACTGGCTCTCAAAAATGTACATAAGACATACTTTTAAGTTTCATCTGCATTTAGCATTTTCTCTACCACTTTCTAAAGTCCAGATGGTCTTCAGAACAATAAATCAAGCCCTGATTTGTAGCATTCACCAGTTTCTGAGATGGAAATGCTTATACTGAGAATGTAGCAGTCAAGCTAGCTCCAGCTACATCACTGGCTATAGGAGGAAAGTCCTAATTCTTCAGGGCAGCCCAGAAAGAGAGTGGTCTGCATCAGGATGCAGGGGATGAGCCTCACTTCAGATCTTAAACAAAGCTTGGAAGGGTTGTGATGCAATGCAGAGGGCATTCTCATTCAGGCACAGGTTGAACTGGATGGCTCCTAATGTGTGTTCCAGCCCTGAGAGTCTGAGATTTTGGCCTTGAACTTGGGTGCAAGACCAGGTCTGCCTTTATTGATCTGATTTGCTTATGCACAAAAAGAAATAGATACCTTTGCCATGGATCACTGAGATGATAAGTGACTTGTCCAGGGTCACACACCCAATTTGGGGGTGGGGGGTGAACCCAGGCCTTTCTGGCTCCAAGGCCAACTGTCTATCCATTACTACACAGGTAGTGAGTATGTAGTCTTTCAAATGTAGGCTGAATTGAATTTTTGAAAATCATACTTTTTTGGTATATCAAGACTTGGATAGGTCATCTTGGTTCCAGACATTTATCTTACAATTAACATACAGAATTATATAACAAAGGGACTAGTTTTCTGATGTGGTGACTTGGCAGAACTGATGTGAGAACTGAAGTTATGGACCAGGAAGTCCTAGGCCATTTCAAGAGTTAAGAGTCATGATTGTATTTGGAGAGTTCCAAGATGATGAGATGCTTTTCCTGGGATGCTCTAGAAAAGAATCCTGAACTGGGGTTGGGTTGAATGGCCACTTGAATGAGTGAGAGGGCAAGAAGGAGGGGACTTCAAGGTTTTCAACCTGGATGAATGGGAGAAATGCCATTGGTATTTTTTTTTTAGCTGAAGCTGTCTTAAAATGGCCCATCTAGAAACCTCCATGATACTTTCTTGTTGGCACTATCATCCCTCACGTCTCACTGTTCCTCAACACATTTAAATGGACGTTGTTTGGAAAGCAGAATAAAGCATTTCTGGAATTATAACATATATATGTACAAGGAAAAAAAATAATGCTAATAGAGAGGTGGTTTTCATGCTGAAATGACAAGATTGTTCTCTTAACCACTGTGAGGTATAGGGAGTAGCTCAGCTGCTGACAAACTGTTTCCATTGGAAACAGCCACCTCCAGTAGCATCAGTGTGTACTGTACATGATGAAGTTGTCCTGTTCTCCTTGGGTTAGTATTAAAAATAGCCAAGAAGCATCATTATCAAAAAGCATCTTAATAACACACTAGACTTGCTCCAAGCAGTTCATTTGGCAGAAGGTTATAGAAAATTGTAAGAACTGTGGAAAACAGACTTTAAGCAGTTGTTCACTTGCTTTCATTTTTTAGCCAAGAAAAGCCAAGAAAAAAAAGAAAGAATACAATAGTTCCTGTCCATTGAGCTATGGAGCCTGCAAATCTGACTTAAGTTTTTGGCAGCATCATCTCTGATTTCTACCCCCAAGGAGGGAAGATGCCAACATCAGCACTGGGCCTGATAGAAACGTCTATCTCCAGGCAGAAAACAAAAGACTGAGTGTGGGGTGAGATTGGGTAGTGGGAGCCAAAGGTCAGAGTACAAGCAGGGTGATGGAAGCTTTTAGCCTCCTGGGAACCAAACTGCTTCTTCTTTTCAAAAACCACACAGACATTTATTTATTAATTTGTATATTTATTTCAAATTCTTCCTTTCCTTTGTTTTCCCTGCCACTTAATAGCATTTTATTTTTTCTAATTACATGTAAAGATAGTTTTCAACATTTACTTTTACAAGATTTTGAGTTTCAAATTTTTTCCTCTTTCTGTACCTTCTCCCTAAGACAATGTGCAATTAATCAGATATGGGCTATACGAGTACAATCGTATAAACATATTTCCACATTAGTCATGTTGTGAAAGAAGAATCAGAACAGAAGGGAAAAACCACAAGAAAGAAAAAAAAAGAGAGAGAGAAAATGGTGTGCTTTGATCTGCATTCAGACTCCATGGTTCTTTCTCTAGCTGTGGATAGCATTTTCCATTGTGAGTCTTTTGGAACTGTCTTAGGTCATTGTATTGCTGAGAAGAGCTAAATCTATCAAAGTTGGTCATTGCACAGTGTGGCTGTTTAGAAACATGGTACAATGGGTCGTAGAAAAGGTAATTTAAGGGAAAAGTTGCATTTCCGGAGACTGTCCTTTTGATGAGATTTTGCAAATGTATCTTTTGGGTCAGGCCATAGAAATTGGATTTATAGTAAAGGAAATATTGGATGATAGTTAAAGACATCTTAGCTATTTTGCTATGGAAGTGTATAGATCACTTTATCTCACCCCTACCCCCACATCCCGGTTTTGTGCTGGGTGATGTCTATAAATGAAGCCTTAAATGCTAGTCAAATATGAACTTTCTGAGCATGGAAATGGAAGGACCAGAAAGACCCAGTGAGAGGATACTGGGAAATCCGGTAGTAACAATTAGCCCTGGGGTGGCACCTTTTCTTCTGTTAAGTCAACAAGAGATAAAGGGAGAGATTATGAGGTCATAGTTTTAGAGTTTAAAGGTACTTTGGAGGCCCAGCTCCCTCATTTGACTTCGCTTTCACCGTCCCCCATTACATAGCATACCTAATTCCCCGGGTAGGAAGAGGCAAAGTCAGGACAGGAAGCCAATTTCCCCAACTATACTTAAAATACTTTTTCCATTGTTCCATAATGTTTGACCCTTAGAGGGGCCAGTCACCAAGCCAATTGATAGATATACTAAGCTCAGAAAAATAGTAATTTGGAAGAAACTCACTTAGCACAATGCCTGGCACAGGAAAGATGGTCAATAAATTCATGCCGACTTGACTGTTGAACTAGAGCTAGGCCTTAAAAGTCATGGGATCTCATTTTACAGATGTGAGACTAAGACCCAGAGAGATAAAGGAACTCTTCCAAAGTTACAAAATTAGTTGTGCAGAGTCAGGACCTGAACCCTGGCCTCGGAACCAAGTTCCTCACTTGTTATCTGGTACCACAAATCTCCCAAGATGATATTCATAAGTCTTTTTTTATTTTTTCCATAAGTCTTTAAAAAATTGGCTTAGTTAGGCCAATGAATAAGCTAATGGCAAGACTTTTATTTTAATAAGGTACTTGGCCCGTGCTCAAGAAATCCTGGTTGAGTTAAATTGAGTAAGCACTCTATCAAATGTGGGCTGAATTGAATTTTGAATAGAGTAAATTGTTTGTTTTTTGAAAAAATAGCAGACATTTTATTAAACATCAAGACTTGAAGAGTGCCATTAGCTTCTAACATTTATCTTACAACAAACATACAGAATTGTCTTTGTATAGTAAAAATTCAATTCTGATCAATAGGCATGCATTAAGGACTTACTTGATGACAAAGAATTGGATTTATTACTTTGATATGTGTATGTATATATGTATATTTACCTTAGGAAAAGAATCAAGACAGTTTCTAACATTCATTTGCTATCTAATCTGTGTGCGGGCTGATGCTCATCCAGCAGAAATTCTAACTAATTTCATTTTAAGGAAATACGAGAAAACAAGGACTCTACATCAGGGGTAGATGGGCTGTGTTGGGATTTAATGAGTTGTGAGAGGAAAGCTGTATTCTTTGGGAGGCAACTGAGAAATCTGGGGCATTTATTTCTCCTGGTACATGTAAATACAATTTGTGAAATGTACTTATGAATGCAGAAGGAACATCCTTTGTCTAACCAAATGGCAATGATTTTTGGTTCAGGGAATATGGCACACTGGTTGATGAACTCAAAGCTGTTTTGCTTAGGAAACATACAGATCCCTTTTTATTCCCTTATCCCCTCTTCCCCTTTAACCTCACCACACACACACACACACACACACACACACACACACACCACACACACACACACACCCCATATTGTGAAGTAAATAAATGCAACCTCAGCCTGGTTGACTGAGAAAATTCTGATTATGAAAGTGAGAATTAAATTTGAAGATTAATTAAATTAGATAAAATTTCTTAAATCCTGTTATATACCAGGTATTGTATTAAGCATCAGGGATAAAAAAAAAATCAAGGAGCCTATATTTATCAATAAACATTTATTAAACACCTCCTCTGTGATTAATAAATGGGGCACCATTCTAGGTGCCAAAGATACAAAGACAAACATAAAACAGTGTCTGCCCACCAGGAACTTACAAGACTATATGTATTGGTATGTATAAAATAGATAGAAGGTAATTTATAAGAAGAGGATAAAGTGGAAATATAGGGGAATATAGCTACTAAGGGAGAAGAACTAAAATCAGAATATACATTTAGTCATTTTGGAAGAGCAATGGAAGCTCTAACTAATTACTGGGGAGTCAGGAAAGGCTGCCTGTGGGAGCTGGCACTTGGAACTGAACCCCTGGAGCTTCAATAGGTGGAAGTGTGGGAGGAAAGCATTACAGGCAGTACAAGGAAGGAATTAGGAAGGGGGTGGTTTTAGGAGGAAAGAAACAATACTAGGTATGAGAACCAGGAAGTAACAGCTAGAACCTTTCAGGCTGTTAGTTGAGCAAAAGATGATGGTGAAGATACTTCCTAATATGCTCCTTAGAGAGCTACACTGTTAATCTGATTCCAGTTGGTAAGAGAAACAAAATGTCAGACACCCTAGCACCTTACAGGAAGTAGGAAGAAGTCATCTCTTGTCCCCACAGTATATTCAATGGTGTAATTGACACACTGTTTGGCAGTTTCACTTTTGAGCAAGAAGGGTCCTGGATTTCTTGGAGTTCTCTGTCCAGGCTGGGTCAAGAAGCATTCATTAAGCACTTACTACCTTCCAGGCAATGTGCTAAGTACTAGAGATACAAAGAGAGACAAAAAACCAGACTCCTTTTTTAACCCTCATAGTGAGATGATCATACACTTTTGATGTCAACTCATATCATCAGAAAATTATAGCATCACAGATTTAAATCTGGAAAGGCGCTCTGAGATCCTCTAATCCAACTCTCATTTTGCATATGAGGAAGTGAAGACCTAGAAGGGTTCCACTGAATTGCCCAAGACCACATAGGTAGCATACAGAGCCATATATTGTACACTGTGCCTAAAGAGAGCTCTGCCTTTCTCTGCTTGAAGCATTGACTTTCTGCAGATTTTTGACACGTTCACTGTCTAAGATTGTCTGAGAAGAGAGTGCCACTGTTCATAATGAAAGAAGAACCTATTTTTTCCTCTAGTGCAAATGCAAACAGAATCATCCAGAGCTGCTGTGAGCTCTTCATGGATACTTTCTCCTCATGGTACTGAGTGTGATAAAGATCTCTGAGCATAATTTCATGGCAAGGTAATGAAACCAATTCCATTATCCAAACTGTAAACACTACAGGCATTCTCTTTCTCTGGCTGAGCCAAAAAATAAGAGGACCACTGTCCCTGGCAGCTGCTCACCCACCACTATATATCATTGTGGGTGAAAGAACACATTGGTTATTAAATGAAAGTTTGGAAGCCTAAGAGCTACAGAGGGCATAGGGGCCGAGAGCTTAGGAATCCGGGACTCAAGTATGACTATTTAACTATGAGAGATATTCTGGAAAGAAATACTGATTTGGAGTCAGGCAGCCTGGCTTCAGATCCCAGCTCTGTGATTTAACTTTTGACTAGGCATTTCCCCCTCTCTGGGCCTCAGTTTCTTTATCTGTAGAATGGGGGGTAGGATAGACTAGAGGCCAATCTTAAAGCCTGTGAGCCTAGCATCTTAACTAATATTTATATGACCTTTAGTGAATCCCTTCACCTTTTTAGGCCTCGGTTTCTTCATCTATGAAAGGGGCTGACTAGATGACCTTTGAAGTCTTTTCCAGTCCTAATTCATGAGCTTATATTTGTCAGCTCTCTCTGGGCAGGGCTGAGCCTTAAGCTTTTTCTGTACTCTAGAGTACCTAACTCCATGCTGGGTATGCCAAATGTAAGTATTTTGGGTATGCCCAATAATGTGTGTGTGTGTGTGTGTGTGTGTGTGTGTGTGTTTGCGCACGAGTGCGTAGTAGAAATAGGAGAATTTTGAACATATCTTGGTTTCTTATTTATACTTCTCCTTACCCTTGCTTAGGTTTTTTTATACCTTAGGATGCCCTGTTTTTCTCTAGGCTCTTAGGATTTACCTGTGAAAGGTCCTTAGCAGTCTTCTTAGCCCAGTGCTTGGCACATAGTAGGTACTTAATAAATATTGATAAGTTGTTTAATTGAGCTACTATGATGCTCCCATTCTACAGATTAAGAAATGGAGACTAAGAAGTTTGCCCAAGGTTACCCAAGGAGTATGTGGCAGAGTTAGAATTCTCTAGGGAATCCACACGTGTTGATCTATTTTCCTTTATCTTGCTATATTTTTTTCAGAGATATTTGGACTGGTTTAGATTCCTTGGAGGACATCTTTCCCTTTCTTATTAATAGCTTCTCTGTTAATTTATCTACTCACACTCAATGTTTGTTTTTTTTTTTTTGACAGTTTCCTTCCTCTTGAGATCTTTGGCAAACTCCCTGATTGGACTGTAAACTCCTTGAGGGCAGGGACTTTCTTTTGCCTCTTTCTTTATATCAAACACTTAGCATAGTGCCTGGCACATAGAAGATGCTTAATAAATGTTTATTGATTGATCAATTTCATTTCCCACACTTGTGTTCCTCCAGTTCTCACTTTCTGACTCCTTCCTCTGAAGGTGAATGCCTAAGGAATAGACCTCAAAACTTTTTAAATCTTCTGGGGAATTCACTTTTCATCAGCTTCAGTCCCTTCCCCAAGAGACTTCTGAGAGGAGAGAATGGACCCTCAGCTGAATGCCAGTTCCCCTTCCTTTGGGTCTAGTACAACCCCATACATAAACTAGTGCCTGGCCCCAGTTGTCTCTCTGATTTAGTTCTCTGGCTGAGCACTGCTTACAGTGTGCTGTTGGCCTAGGTGAAGCATATTTCTACTTTCCTATGTCTCCACATCTGCCTCTGGGAAGCAGGGCAGAGTTGAGTTCCATTGCCTATTGCCACAGAATGGTAGGGAAATGGCAGGGGCAAGGAGGTGTCATGGCAGAGACTACAACAACAGTCAGGAGAATTGCTGCCCAGAACACGAGGCTTTGGTTGGGTTGTGCTGCCCAGCCAGGGTGTAGGAGCTGGCTGGGGAAGGGATACTTAATGGACACCTTAAGCATTAGGGATTAGGCTTCTCTGCTTAATTCATCAAGTTGTTTCCTCTTAGGGTTCTTGATATCTTAGTATGTGGAGGAACCTACAACTACATTACTTTTTGCTTATAATTCTTATTTTGGAGAGTATTGAGATGGTAAGGATCAGAGAAAATGTCTAGTTCTCCTTCTTATTGGTCACATCAGTAGGTACTATTATCCTCATTTTATGGGTAAGGAAACTGAGGCTGAGAAAGGTTGAGTGACTTTCCCAAGGTCACATAACTAGTATGTGTTTGAGGCAAGATTAAAATTTAGATCTTCCTGACTTCAGGTGCACCATTCTATTCACTGTGCAACCTAGATGCCTCTCTTAATAAATGTTTTTTCTTTCATTCATACATTCCCATTTAACTCATTCTTTCTGGTATGCGTTTTATTCCCAAGTCTTTTAAAGAGTTTATCTTCACTTGTGTCTGACAACTGAATCTCTTTCATTGATCGTGCCTTCTTTTATTTTAACTATTAACTTCCTGGCCAGAGGGCAGAGTGCCATCTCTGATAGATAGCCAAGGGTTCTGTTTTGCTGTACAAATAAAATTTTCCAAGTGAATCATAATTCTGTTTAATCGATAGGATCCAAAGTCTTTATAAATTAACAACCAAAGGTGGAATGATATATCTTCCTTGGTTTGGCTGGTTTCATTCACTCCAAAATTTCCAATAACTTGAGCTATAAATATTGTGAGAAGAAAGGTAGTAAAATCCATGTTGGGCACCAACTTTCCTGCCAAGAATTTATATATATACATGTGTGTATATATATATATATGTGTGTGTATGTATATATATATATGTATGTATACACACACACACATATAAATATAGATATAGATGTTCAGGAAAAATTAGTTTTACACATGAATAGGGTCTAGTTAATAGCCCTTGATTTCCTGGTGTATCTGCTATCCCATCCTACCTCTTGAAACTCCAAATAAAATTGTAAAATTCAATTCCTTGATTCCTAGAATTTTTCATTTCCCCCCTTGGTTACTATTCCCAGATGCCAATATCAGCTCCATTTTGTAGGGTTTATTTCCCATTCCTTTCTTTGGTCACTTTTTTCCACTTTATTTATTTTTTCCTTATTTCCTGGTAACCTGTGTGCTCCATTGAAAAACTTAGAATGTCAGGAGAATTTAAGGAAAGTCAACGTATTGGCTAGACTCCCCATGGCCAAGTCTGCATGGTATAGAATTGACAGGAGTGGAGTAAGATGGTCAGTTATGGATGAGCTTCAGTCTGCATTGTTGGAGGGTATGGCCATATTGATGGGATCATAGATCCATTGGCATATTGGAGTATTGTTATTATTTTGAAGGCTCTATAATTCTATGGATATACATTTCTACTCCAATAATGCAGAATGAAGCCCTGCCCATCCTGTGTGATTGCTGTTCAGGGCCTCCTGTAAATTATCTGTTATTATTGTTAATATTCTTAGAGATTTAAGACCTGGGTTCTAGTCCAACCTCTGACACATACTGGCTATGTGACCCTGGGCAAGTCATTTACCTTCTTGGGTGTTGTAGGCAACTCTCTAAAAGTATAAATCACAAAGAAAATGCTAGCCTGAATTGGCAGAAGAGTTTTCATCATCAGTGAATTCCCAACACCAACAAAATCATAGGTTTAATCCTTAGCATATTTTGGTAAATTCATCTTCAACTTGAAGGGTCCATGATTGCATTTATGTTGATGATCTGTTCATCAGTGCTGGTGATGAGTCCTCATTTATTTAGCAGCCCTGCGTGGGGAGCACTGTGCTAAGACCTAAGGGACTTTCCAGATCTGTCCATAGGGAGCAGTGTGGCACAGCATGGAAGAGCGAGGGAATCAGGAGAAACTGATCGTCACTTACTTAATCATTAAATGGTCTTTGACAGATGCTGCTGCCAAAAAAACCTTCTCATCCCATGACCATCTGATGATCAGCCTCCCCACACTTGATCTGAGTAAGCTTTGGAGGGCAGGCATACAGTTCGCCCCTGGGCTCTTCCTTGGACCCTTTCCACCTTTGTAACTTGTCAGTTAGCCAATAAGCATTTATTACTATAGACTATATTGTTTACCATGTGCCAGGCATTGTGTTGATCTCTGATGGTACAAAGAAAGAGCTTGCGATCCACTTGCATAAACTAGTGGGGGGTTATCTCCATACCAGGATGAGGTATCAGTCGGACTTTAGTGCAGGAGTAAACTTCCACTCTTAACAAATTTGTCGTTCAGTTGTTTTTCAGTTGTGTCTGACTCTTCGTGATCCCATTTGGGTTTTTCTTGGCAAAGATACTGGAGTGGTTTGCCATTTCCTTCTCCAGCTCATTTTACAGATGGGGAAACTGAGGCAAACAGGGTTAAGTGCCTTGCTCAGGGTCACATAGCTAGTAAGGGCCTATGGTCAGATTTGAACTGAGGAAAACGAGTCTTTCTGACTTTAGGCCTGGTACTCTATCCCCTGCACCACCTTAACAAATGCCAATAAAAAAATCAACAAAATACAGGATAAATCTATTTTTATTTTCATCTGGACCTCTGGTGTTGGCACAGGGAGTCCCTGTGTGGATATTCCTGATTCAGATCAGCAGCTCTTTTGGATTGTATGATCTGGAAGAGCTGCCAGAAGCACTGGGAGGATATGCATTTCCCAGGGGTCACAGAGCAATATGTATCACAGGCAACGCTTGAATTCAGGTCTTCCTGACTACAAAGCTAGTGTATCTGCTATCCCATCCTACCTCTTGAAACTCCAAATAAAAATTGTAAAATTCAAACTCATTCACTCAGCTCTTGGCACCTGAGTAATCTTCACTCAGGGCAACTAAATAAATATTTGTTGAACAGATGAACTTTACAAATCGAGTTTGAATTTTACCATTTTGTTTGGAGTTTCAAGAGGCAGGATGGGATAGCGGATAGACAACTAGCTTTGTAGTCAGGAAGACCTGAATTCAAGCCTTGTCTGTGACACATGTTGACTCTGTGACCCCTGGAAAATGAGGATAATAATAATTATTATGGTTACATCTAGTTCATGGGACCATTGTGAGACATGTGAGGCATTATATAAATGATTTCTTCTTCTTTCTCCTCCTCTTCCTCTTTTTCTTTTCCTCTTCTTCTTCCTCCTCTTCTTTTTTTTCTTCATCTTCTTCCTCCTCCTTCTTCTCTTTCTCCGTTTTTATCTCTTTCTTCTCCTCCTTCTTCCTCTTCTTCCCCTTCTTCCCTTGCCTTCATGGAGGCAATCTAGTAGTTGCCGGATGACTTAAAATGTTTCTGTTGAGTGACTGACTTTAGTCTCCCTAGGGAAGGGCTGCTTCCTTTTTGGCTACGGATAGGAGAGCCCTGACACCTGTTTGCCCTTGGCAATGGTACTTTGTTTATGTGATTTTAGGTGATGATCTGGGGGTGTAGTCTTTGCCTGTTTCTAAAATAATATCCGTACCAGTCACATATTTACAAATGCTGAAGCTTAGGCTTATTGGGACAGAGGTTGAAGCTGTCACAATTTTCATATTGTTTTTCCCCTACCCCCACCCCCACTCCCAACTCTATATATCAGCTGAATTTGGCAAGGAGAAATCTGGTCTTTTTGGGTGACCCCAGCTGGAGAATGGGGTACTGCAATAGAAGGGGGGAGTCCACAGGCTGTCAGGCCAGCTTTCTAGTCTCAGACTGTAAGAACCTAAGGCAGGAAATAGGACAGAAGCAGAGGGAGTATCCCATGGAAAAATATACGGTGGGAAGTAGAAAAAGGAATAAAAGTGAAGGTGGTGGCAGGCAACAACAAGGTCATTGTTCAGGAAAACACAGGGTTGTACTCAACCTGCATTTTAATCCCATTTCTACCCTGTGTTGGCTGTGTGACCCTGGACAGGTCACTTAGTTACCCTCTCAGGGCTCTTGGCAACTCTCTCAGGCCATAAACTACAGAGAAGATTCTGACCTGAACTGGGAGAGCATATTTTCTCAGTTATACTAATGAAATTGCAAGTCCCATCCTGAGCTCTATTCTTATGTGGGGAGTTAACACATTTCTATAGTGCTTTAAAGTTTGCAAAGCAGTTTCCTCCCAATAATCCTTTCAAGTATCATTATTCATAATTTTTTGGGTGAGGAAATCCAGCTTCAGACAAGTTAAGGACTTGACTAAGGTCACATAGACAGGAGGGAGCTGAGCTGGGACTTGAATCCTGGTTGTCTGATTCTAGATACTATCTTTGGTTCCCTGCCTCTCCTTCGAAAAAAAAGACTATTTTTCATTAACTCTTGGCCCTTCCCCCAGCTTCCACCTACTTATATGGCCTCAGGTTATAAGAGAAGCCTTGACTTAAACCTGAAGTAATATATAACCACTAGCTGGACCCAATCCAATAGGCATTTATTAACTACTTACTTTGTGCAGGGCACTGAGAACACAGAGACAAGAAGAAAAGCCTCCTGTGCCCGCAAGGAGCTTAGCTGGGGCTGTGACAGTTACCCGGATAAGTAAATTGGAAGGGGAAGAGAACACGAATGGCTAGGGACAAGAAACCAATGATGGCAATGACTATGCCCACTAGACTTCCTAGGATTTGGGGGAAGCAAATTAATAAAAATAATCGGCATTTATCTACTGCTTTAAGCAAAGTTATTTACATCCTTTATCTCATTTGATGCTTTCCACAAGCAACCATGTGAGAGAAGTATCCCAGATGGTGTTTTTCCTGTTTGATAGAGAAGGAACTCTGAGTCACGGAGATGTGTTCCCTCAGAGCGGTAGAGATCAGACAGCATGTTGGTCTTGTATTCCACCAAGATTGGGTTCAAAATCAACCTCTGACACTTATTAGATGTGTGGCTATGGATGAATCACTTCAGTTTCCTCATCTGCAAAATGGGGATTCTAATAGCATCTATCACACAGAGTTGATGTAAGAATCAAATAAATAAATGAGTGTATATATATGTGTGTGTGTGTGTGTGTGTGTGTGTGTACACACATGTGTATACATACACATCTCTTTGCAAACCTTTAGTGTTATACAAATGTGAACTATTGTAAAAAGGCACCTCCAAGCCTCTCCTGATTCTCCTAGTCTTTAGTCTTCTCTTGTTTCAGTTTTGCCTTTGTATCCCCAGAGTCTAGTCCATAATAGATACATGATAAATCTTTTTTTTGTTAGTTAATTGTGTTAAATTGAGTTGAATTGAATCATGCAAGGGTTTACAGTTAATAAGTAGCAAAGCTGAGATTCAAACCTGAGTCTTCTAACTCCAAATCTATTGCTCTTGGCGCTTGTCTGATTATTTGGCACTCTGTGATTATTTGGAGCTGATGAGTCATAGAAAATAGCATTATCAGTGACAATTAAGCCTGGAAAAGGAGGTGGTCCAGTCATATAAGGAGAGGGAAAGACAACAGATGGATGACCCAAATCGTCTCTTGGTACCCCTGCCCCAAGATACTAGACGAGCCATGTGTGAAGGGAGAGCCTCTACCAGGGATGGATATTTGGGGAAACAAGGATGAGAATGGAACAGTGTGGGAGAGGAGTAAAATTCTGAATCTGTATTGATGAAATTGGGGGTGGGGAGCAGGTGGTGCAGTAGATAGAGTGCCGGGCTTGAAATCAGGAAGACTTATCTTCTTGAGTTCAAATCTGGCCTCAGACACTTTCTAGCTCTGTGACCCTGGACAAGTCACTTAACCCTGTTTCCTTCCATTTCCTCATCTATAAAATGAACCGGAGAAGGAAATGGCAAACTGCTTCAGTATCTTTACTAAGAAAACCCCAAATGGGGTCATGAAGAACCAAACACAACTGAACAGCAACAAAAACTGATGAAATCACAGATCCATTAAAATAAAAATCAGAGTAAACTTTTTGATGTCAGTGCCTGGGGAGAGTGAAACCTTGGGATCCATGCTGCTTAACGTTTGCTATTTGGAGGCAAGGAAGGTATTGCATTGTCATTCAAACTGAAGGCTTATTTTTGGCTTACAATTTCATTTCATGTTTCTCCGATAACTTCCTATGAGGCAAGAGAGACTGAGATACCAATTTCTAGGAGCAAGCCAAGGATTCAGAGTTATAGAATTGCCAAATCTCTGAGGCCAGGAGATGAAATATCTGCCACTGTACAGAGAACTGTTGTTTCTGAGTACTTCAATTATCTTGAAGAGCTTGCTTAGCAATCTACTCATTGGTGCCCTGAAAGGACTTAGTTTACACATGTGGGAACTGTCCTGGAAGAATATTGTCCAGGGCCATTTACAAATTCAGTTCTTCAGGCAGAAACATACACATTTGTGACCTTTACTAAACTTACAACCTGGGCTTTTGCTGGGTAAGAGAAATGTCATGGACCTTGATATTCCAAACCTCTTTCTCAGGTGTCCTAGCATCCCTTCTTACAGAATCATAGACTCAGAGTTTGAAAGGATGTCAGAAACCATCTCCCCCAGTCCATCCCTAATCAAACATCCCCTTTATAGCACACCCAGAAAGTGGTCATCCTGTCTTTGCTTGATTTATATTATAATATTATAAACATAACATTTATAAATATAATGTAATTATAAATATAATATTATAAACATTTGATTAATGATTCATGATTAATGATTCTTCCTCCCACCCCCAAAAGTTGCTTAGACTTCATTTTCATGTATATAACTGAGAAACTCTCTCTATACTCAATGTATAGAATTTTTATTTAACACTCTTGACAGTCCTGTAGGCTCAAAACTCAGTATTTGAAATGAAAAATGAAATCTATATAAACCTCACTACCTTGGCTACTGATGTGCAGCGGCTTGTGGGATTAGATGTCTCAGTGAAATAGAACCCTTTTTCTCAAAGAAGCCTGTCTCATTCTTGTACCTTGAGTACATATCAGTTAGAATAATTTTCATCCAAAATGTATTTTTCAGTCAAACTAACGTTAAGCCAAAATCTCTGATAAGAAATGGATCCTGTGTTTCCCATACCCCATAACATATGGCATGCTATATTGCTATGGATATTGCAGAATGGTTTCGTACCTGGAGAATATTATTTTAATATCTCCATGTTGAAATGCCCATGAAATAGCATAATTTTCTTTTAGAAATTGTTCTTCCTAGGTGAGCTCATCAAGAAGAAGCATGTTGCTACTTGAGCATGGAATTTGCTATTGTTGATTACATTCCAAAAGTAGTTAATTTCTCGCAAGAGTCTGTCTCCTCTCCAGGACACTTGAGTGGAATCATGGTGTCATTGATGTGTACGTCACCCCCTCCCCTAGAGCAGATTGTAACCCATTCATGCCTTCTTGTCTTGTTTTGCTTTCACTTCCATCCTTTCTTCCATAAATCCTCTGGAGAGGAAGAGGCAGCTACATGAGCATTGGACCTGGAGGTAGGAAGACCTGAGTTCAACTCTAGCTCAGACCCTAACTAGCCATGTGGCCCTGGGCAAGTCATTTAATCTTTATCCGCTTCAGTTTCCTCAACTGTAAAAGAAAGATAATCATAGCACCTATGTCTCAAGGTTGTTCTGAGGATAAAATGAGATATTTGCAAAGTTCTTAGCACAGTTCTTGGTACATATTAAGTGCTTAAAAATGTTTTTCTTTCCCTTTTCCTTTCTTTCCCCCTTAGCATCATGTCCTGGTGCCCTTGATGAAAATCAGAACATTTGTCCATTAAAACAACTTTATACATTCAACAAACATCTGTTAAACACTTACTATGTGCAAAGTGCTATGCTAGGTTCAGGTTATACAGAAATAAAAGATGATGATAATAATAATAAGAAATAACTAATAGTAACTAACATTTAGTCCCCACTCTCAAGGACTTTACGTTCTACTGGAGATGATATGATGTGTGTATAAGTAAATAAATGCAAAATGTAGGCAAAGGGATACAGTATAATTGCAAGAGGTTGGAGACATTCTCTCAAAGAGGCAACAGCTGGCCAGCCAGTGTGAATGGAACTAAGAATGCACGAAGATGAGTAATATGAAAGAAGGAAGAAGGAAGAGCCAAGGATGACTTGGAAGTTAGATGCCTTCAAGAGAAATGGAGAAGTTAAGGAAAAGGGATAAGTGGCAGTGAAAATAGGCATTCTGGCTTGGTCATGGGGAGCTTGAAACGCCTGGGGAGTGCCCAATAGGAGCTGTCCAGGAGGTAGTTGGGCATAAGAGTCTGATGAGGTTTTTTCTTGTAGTCTAGCTATATGACAGGTTAAATCAGCTTAGAAACCTTATGTCTTTCGCAACACTGTTTAAGGGAAAACATGATCCCACTTCCAGCAATGGACTTTTAAATGCTAAATACCATGCCTTTGTAAGTTGAGGCTTATAAATCAGTCAGTCAGTTAATAAACATTTATTGAACAGGGACACCTAGATGGCACAGTGGATAGAGTGCCAGGACATAATCAGGAAGACCTGATTCAAATGTAGCCTCAGACATTTACTAGCCATGTGACCTTAATCTGTTTACCTCAGTTTCCTCATCTGTAAAATCAGAATAATAATAGCACCTACCTTTCAGGGTTGTTATGAGGACCCAGTGAGATAATACTTGTAAAGTGCATTTATATATTAAGTGCTATGTAAATGTTAACTACTATTTAGCATCTACTACGTGTCAGGCATTGTGCTAAGTTCTGGGTGTTAAATTGGATCTGTTATTATTGTTCAGTTATTTTTCAGTCATGTCCAACTCTTGTGACCCTATTTGGGATTTTTTTGGCAGAGATACTAGAATGGTTTGCTATTTCCTTCTCTAGTTCATTTTACAGATGAGGAAATTGAGACAAACAGGGTGAAGTGACTTGCCCACAGTCACACAGTTACTAAGTGTCTGAGGTTGAATTTAAATGCAGGAAGATGAATCTTCCTAATTCCAAGCCCCAAATTTTTACCCCTTAGTACAAACTAGTTTTTTTGTTGTTGTTCAGAGCTGTGCTTTCATCAGTGCCAAGAACTTCCGGTATGGACATTCTTTTCACCAAAGTTGATCAGCATCTCATCTATAACTTATAGTTTTCCAGAGTTGTCTGGGAGCATTTGGAGGTTGTATGACATGCTTGTGATTACACAGTTTGTATGGGCCAAAGAATGAAATAAAACTTGATATTTTTGACTCATCAGCTCTCTTACCTCTCAATTGATACACTAGATATTATTGTCCAGAATATGTATGTAATGTTCTACAAACCTGTCACATGATATAACATCCTAGGGTCACGAGATCCTTTAGTTCATTCCTCCTCATCTTACTGATGGGGAAACTGAGGACCAGAGACATAAAGAAACTCACAGAGGGTCACATAGTAAGTAGCAGAGCTGAGATTCTACCTTAGACCTTCTAGAAGTTTCCAGATCCGGTTTTCTCTCTCCTCCTCTTCCTCCAAGAATTAACATTTGGTTATTGGAATAGGGGAATCTAAAGAACATTCTCCCAAGACAAAGAAATCTTAGCTTTATTAGAAGGAAGAATTCCAAACACTAAATTTTAATTTTATGAAAACCTGCCTCTCCATGGCAAAAATGACTGCATTGATACATATCAGTGTCACTGTAATGGTTCCCTTTAAATTAGTTGATGTGTAGTTGGGCTTTCTCCAGATGCGTGTCAGCCATCCCTCTGTCTTGCAACCTGGCCAGCCCTGCTCCTCTTGTGAGTATACATTTCTTGGATGAAAGATTTTCCATTACTTTTTGCCTGACTTTCATTGTTGGTAATATACCACAGTCCACTTGCGCAGATGAAAAACTCATTAGCATTTCATTGTAGAGCTACTGCCTTGTTCCTTTTAAGGCTAAGCACCTGACTTCAATTTAAGCCCCTTCTCCCCGGTTAACTTTTAAAAGATCCACAGCCTGTAATTATACACACACACACACATACCACGTATATAAAATATATTTAATCACTATGTATATATAATACATTTAATAGCCAGCAACAAAGAAGATGATCAAATAAACATGCTCAACAAGGCATAAAATCTCATATGAAATCCAAGGCATCTCACAAGGGAATTGACAGACAAAAAATGTTTGTTCTATGTTCCTTTCCAAGGTCATCTGAAGTTTTATAATATATCTGTATCTGCATACACACACACCTATGCACACATATATACAAACACATATACATGCACACACATATATGGGCAGCTAAGTGGTGCAGTGAATAGAATGCCAGGTCTAGAGTCAGGAAGACTCATCTTCTTGAGTTCAAATCTGATCTCAGACAATTACTAGCTGAGTGACCCTGGGCAAATCACTTAACCTTGTTTTCCTCCATTTCCTCATCTGTAAAATGAGCTGGAAAAGGGAATTGCAAACCATTCTAGTATCTTTATCAAGAAAACCCCAAACAGGATCAATAAGAGTTGGACATGACTGAAAAATGACTGAACAACAACATGTATATATGCATATATATAATACATATTTGTATAGACATATATATTATGTATACATATATACTGTATATATGTGAATACACGTATTTTTATTTCTATTTGTACTAGAAAAAAAATGGTTGTCCATCACCTAGGAGAAGACTGAACAAACTGGGATGTATGAAGGAAATGGGACACTATTGTGCAGTAAAAAATTATGAATCAGGAGTCTCAAGTTTCCTTCAGAGTTAGCGCCACTAACATTTTACTTTCCTGAACCCCTCCCCCAAGCTGTTAGTGCCTTCCCCCTTGAAATTACTCCATATTTGCTTTGTCTATTTTTCTTTATATACATATTGTCTCATAGAATAGACTGTAAGATCCTTGAGGGCAGGGATTTTACACCTTAGTCTTTGTACTCCCAATACCAACCACAATGCCAGGCTCACAGTGAATGTAAATAGCATTGCCTCTAAGGAACCCTAGCTTTCTTTGAGACTCAGTTCAAATCTACCTTCTTCAAGAAGTGCTCCCTCATTTTCCTAATTGTTAATACTTTTTCTTTCCTCAAAATATCCTCCATTTAGATAACTATTTACTCACTGTATCACCCAGTCTAGGGTAGCTGGGTGGCTCCAGTGAATAGAGTGCCAGGTCTGGAGTCAGGAAGACTCCTCTTCTTGGGTGGAAATCTGGCCTCAGACACTTACTAGCTGTGTGACTCTGGGCAAGTCACTCAACCCTCAGTTGCCTCAGTTCCTCATCTGCAAAATGACCTAGAGAAGGAAATGGTAAAGCACTCTAGTATCTTTGCCAAGAAAATCCCAAATGGGGTTACAAACAGTTGGACACAACTAAAAATGACTGAACAACGATAATGAAATTACCCAGTAGTCATAATAGCTCATATGTGAATGGCACTTAAAGGTTTACACAGTGTTTACATACCTCATATCATTCTGAATGTCAGTTATTCAGAGATAGAGATTATTTTGTTGGCTTTTTTTCTTTTGTACACAGTAGGTACTTAATAAGTGTTTATTGGGTTAAATTACTTAGGATGGCTGGGGGCTGTGTACAGCTGGTTGGTTGTTGGTTTTTGTGGTTGAGGTTTTTAAATTTTTAGTGTAGTGCATTTTATCTTGGATTTAAGCCTAAAATGAAAACTACTTCCTCTTTCCCAGCTCCTGGGCATCAGCACCATCAGAACTTAATATGTCTTTGAAGAATGAACCCCGAGTAAACACCTCTGCACTGCAGAAGATTGCTGCCGACATGAGCAACATCATAGAAAACCTGGACACCAGGGACCTCCATTTTGATGGAGAGGAAGTGGATTTTGATTTGTCCCCGGAGGATTCCAAGCCTGGTAAGATGGAGATCTCTGTCCCTTCAGCACCTAAAGGTTGCTAAGCTTGGGGAAAGAAATGCACTTCCCATGTGGGTGCAGGGAGTAGGAGATGGGTTTGTGAGTTATGAGTGAAGCCGTAGTTCTATGAAAGAGCCCATTCCAGAGTACTAGTTTGCTTTTTGATGAAAACCCTTGGAGTATGCCTTTGAGCGTGGGATTGGGAGACGGAGGAGGTAGGCCCGAGTGACAGGATCATGGATTTAGATTTAGAAGGGGCTTCTGAGGTCATCATCACCCCAGTCCTCCCAGGTTGACCCCCACCTGCCTAGATTCTCACATTCGGGGGTGGCGGGGCTGGCTCAGAATCCTTCCACCTACCATCCCAGCCTCCGAAAATTCTATTAGAATTTCCTCTTCTCCGTGATCATGCGTTGGGCCCTCTAGGCTCCTGGCTACAGAGTGGACATGGCCACTCAAACATATTGACATCCACTTTGCCGCCCTACCCTAAAGACTCCTTGGACTTGCTATCAGCCACACCCCCGTAGCCTTAAGAATGCCAGGCGTTTCCATCCTCCTAGCAGCTGAACTCTCCTATACGTGTTGTCTCCTCAAATAGAAATTGAACTCATTGAAAGCAAGGACTATCTGGCTTTTCTATTTTTATTCTAGTACTTAGCATGGTATTTGGGAACTGGGGGCTCAGTAGATAGACCACTGAGCCTGTAGGCAGGAAGACTCATCTTCCTGAGTTCAAATCTGGCCTCTGTCAAGTCACACACTCACTTAACCCCGTTTGCCTCAGTTTCCTCATCTGTAAAATGAGCTGAGAAGGAAATGACAAACCACCCCAGTATCTTTGCCAAGAAAACCCCAAATGGGGTCACAAAGAGGTGGACACAACTGAAATTACGGAACAACAACAAAAAAATAAATGTGTTTCCATTCCTTTTCTTTCTAACTATTCCAAATCTCTCCTTTTACAGGAGAGGAAAGTGAGACCCAATCAAGTGACTTGTCCAAGGTAGCAGCAGGGTCAGGATTAAAGCCTGGTTCTTCTGGCTTCAAAGCCAGAATCTCATTTCTTCTGCTTATTCCGTATAGAGTTTTTCCATTTCATTTTGGTTTTGATGCTGTGATTTCATTAGGGTAGAGAATGATTGAGGAAGTTTCCTCTAATAATGAATATCAGCACCTTCTCTTTAACTTAGAGTCTTAGAGAGTTGACTGAAAAGTTATGTGACTTGCCTAAGGTCACACAGACAATATATGCCAGAAGTGGAATTTGAACCCAGGACTTTTTGATTTTAAAGCTAGCTTTCTCACCAGTTTGCAAACCATAAAACACTGTCTGTACAGTTAGCTGTAGCCAAATCATTTCACCTTTCTCAGTCTGTTTTGTTATCTTTCAAATGCTAAATTTTGAGAATTCCAAAAATCCTCCCAGGTCAAAATCTATAATCTTAAGAAAGTATGGTTACCAAATCAAGCATTTTATAGTCAGTTTATACTTGTAGAGGCAACATGACCTAATGGCTAGAGTACCGGACTTGGAGTCAAGGCTGCAAGCATTTATTAAGCACCTACTGTGTGCTGGGCACTATGCTGAGTGCTAGGCCTACAATGAAAGGCAAAGACCAGACCCTGCTTTCAAGGAGCTCACATAATAATGAGGGAGACAACATGTAAACAAGATATGTGAAAGATACATTGGAAATCATCCCAGAGGGAAGGCATGAAGGTGAAGGACTGGGAAAGGTTGCTAGCAAAAGGTGGGATTTTAGTGAGGACTTGAAGGAAGCCAGGGAAACTCGGCAGCAGAGATGAGGAGGAAGAGAGCTCCAGGTGGGACCGCCAAGGAAAGGGCCCACAGTCTGGGGATGGAGCGCGGTTACATGAGGACCAGCCAGGAGGCCAGAGTACATAGAGCAAAGAGAGGGGTAAGAAGAATGGAAAGGCAGAAATGGGTCAGACTATGAAGGGCTTTCAAAGCCAAGCAGACAATTTTATGTTTGAGCTACTGGAATTTACTGGAGAAGAAGGTGATCCAGGTAGACTTGCATTTCAGGATGATCAATAACAGCTGAGTGGATTGGTGGGAATAGGGAGAGACTTAAGGCAGGGAGACCAACCAGCAGCTTGTCTCAGTTCAGGTGTGAGGTGATAAAGGGCCAGTACCCAGTCAAAGGAGGAAAGAGGGAGTAGAAAATTAAAAAAAAAACAAAAACTGAGTTCAAATTCCACCTCAGATGCTTTCTAGCCATTGACCCCAGTAAATAACCTAGTTGGTGACCTCTAGGTAAGTCAACCTCTCTCAGCCTCAATGTGCTCATCTGTAAAGGGGAGCCAAGACTGATGCTAAATTAGAGGGCAGCTCCATGAGGATCAAAGGATTTGACAAACAGAAAGCACTTTTTAAAACATAAAACGCTCTTGTGATTGTTGACTGTTGTCATGTTTATTTAATGAATTGTTTTTAGTGCGCATCCCCTTCTCTATCATCTACCACACTCAAGGATTTAAGGAGCCCAACATAACAACCTATCTCACTGGGTGTCCTGTCAAAGCCCAAGTGCTGGAAGTGGAGCGCTTCACCTCTACAACAAGGGTCAGTACCCACGTGGAAATGCACGTAGCTAATTCACTTAGTTGTTTTATATCTCCAAGAAGATTGCTCCCAGTGGAGTGAGTATGCTCCACCAGCTCAGGTAGCAACTCTTCTGCCATGCTAGGTAAGTAGAGAGCCTTCATAAGTTGCTGGTCACCAAAATTCGCTTGGCAGCCAGCGCCTTGATGAGGAACCTCTTGGGATTTAGCCAGGCTGTCCGTTGGCCAAGAAACATATACCCTGTCATCTGGTCTACATTCAACTTCTTGCCAGCTTGGTATGACCTGCCAGAGCTTGCCCATTGCTTTAGACCCCAGGGTCACTCCATATAATTACAAAGCACAGGATAGAACTTGTGTTTCTCCTGGGTTCCTCAAGATTTCAAAGAAAAGTCAACCAAGTGCACTAAAGTCTTTCTATTTTCTTTCCTCTATGACATGATTTTTCTTTTGGTCACTC
The DNA here is from genome assembly GCF_900497805.2 of Vombatus ursinus. Classification (NCBI taxonomy): domain Eukaryota; kingdom Metazoa; phylum Chordata; class Mammalia; order Diprotodontia; family Vombatidae; genus Vombatus; species Vombatus ursinus. The sequence goes on from NW_020954588.1 coordinate 28,503,962, forward strand.
CCAAATTAGGTTCTGCTTTGTTTCTGTAAATTCTCTTGTCTCCCTGGGTCTGCCATTCTTGCCTCCGTGCCCATATCCTTGTTTCCCAGCTAGGATCAATGGGTCCATTTCTGGTTTCTTGCTTTGTTCCCTTGCTATCACCACACAGTAGGAAGAGCCCAGAGCATGGAGCTGCAGAACCTGAATTTGAACTTACATAAAACCTAGTTTTCCCTCTTTGCAAATGCTACCCATTTATCATAGTTCTGACCACTGTGACCAGATAGACCAAGGCAGATCCCTCTTTCACTTGACAACCCTTCAGATTCTTGAAGGAATCATCATGTCCCCATGAGTTTTCTCTCTTCCATGACAAGCATCCCTAGTTCCTCCCACCAGTCTCCCAATAGGACAATTTCAAGGCCCTTTACCATACTGATAGCCCTTCTTTGGATGCTCTATAACTTATCAGTATCTTTCTTAAAATGTGGCATCCTCAACTGAACATAATATTCTAGTTGTGGTGTAACTGAGACAGATGAAAGAAGGATCCTCATCTCCATCTTCCTGGGAGCTCTGTCTCTTTTCATATAGACCATATTTTAATCTTCTTTGTATGACTCCTAGCAAAGTGCTTTGCCAATAATATCTGCTTAATGAATGGGTTTTGAATATATACATGAGAATATCCGTGTGGTTCTCTGCTACATGTTTCCAGAGAATTTTAGTCATTACCAACTTGTCAAAGGTGGAACCAAGGTGATTTTTCAGAAACTCACAGGGCATCATTGCCACTATATCCTTACGTAACATTTCAGAGTAGGCAAGGTTTGCTTTGCTTCCTTTTCTTCATTTTTTTTTCTGCTTCCTGGCCCCTTCTCCATCCTCCCTTCCAGGTTCCCAGTATCCTATGACTGCCTAAGGCCTTCCAACAATGGCAGTCTACATAAGCTGATCCTGTACCTCAGATCCCTATGATCCAGATTTATATTTTCGCATCTCCCAAAATAAAAGCTGTGATTTCCACATAGCTTTATTTTAGCCAATCTGATGATCTAATTATAGTAATACATAGTACAATCTTCTAGGGTAACTTACTTTTTGAAAGAACTTTTTAACTTGAATCTTTCATTTGTGAGCTGAGGGAGGTGGGAGGAATTGGGGAGATATTTTTGAACAGAAAGATGTCCGTGGTACCCCTCATAGACTCTAAAACTCTACCAACTGAGTCTACGACTCCAGGCTCCTCAAGGGAGCACAGTGGGAGGAGAGAAGGCAATGGAAGTTCCCCATTTCCATGTTTTCTGTATGATTTCTGGGGGATGAGAAAGAGAGCAGAGCAGTCCCACTTTTCTGTCTGCATCTGGCTCTAACCACCTGGCTTTATCTCTGTTTTCCCTCATTCAGCACTCCTCTCGTGTCCATGTGCTTGGTTGGTCAAGGACAATTGACTCAATCTCTAGTCAATTTGGTTTTAGGTGACTGTGCTTTCTAGGAATGCATTGTCTATGGAACTCAAAATCTGAGAGTCTATTAATGATGTCCTTGAGGTGATGAGCATGCAAATAATTCATTCCATTTTTAGAAAAATCACCTAACTATTTCTGTAAAATGAGGGGATTGGGCTCGTTTTGGTGAGAATTGTTAAGCAACTTTCTGAGAAATAAGATTCCTCCCAGCTTGTACATTCTTCAAGTCTGTGATGTGACTCAGTTCCTCATTTTTTAAATGTCACATTTAAATGGTTTACAGCTATCAGTTGCCATCCAGATGCCAGTAACTTTTATCTGTCACTGCAGGTGCCAAGTGTTAATCTTTACACTATTGAATTAACCCATGGTGAATTTACATGGCAAGTCAAAAGGAAATTCAAGCATTTTCAAGAGTTTCATAGAGAACTACTGAAGTACAAAGCTTTTATTCGAATCCCAATTCCCACCAAAAGGTAAATGTTTATCTGATTCAGAATTAATTTAAGAAACCTTCCAAATGCTACTCAAATCTCTTGACTTCAATACCCATCTGGGTTCTCATCTGTCAAATGAACATGCTAAACTCAATGGCTTCTGAAATCCCTTTATAGTCTAGATCTATAATCTTATATTAAGTATTTCCAAATGCTGCTTACTAGCTATGTGACATTGAGCAAATCCCTTCACTTCTCTGTGCCTCGGTTTCCTTATTTGTAAACTAAGGGGGTTTCTATCTAATTAGTTCTTTTAAGGATTTTTTCCCCAGTAGACAAATGTCCCCTAACCCGTTTTACTCTTAAATTCAGTAGTTCCATTTGGATTATACATTGGTCCCCTGGGGGGGGGGGTGGGGCTTAAAAAAAGCTAATTAAATAGAATTTCCTAAAGATGAGTCATGTTATAAAAGTATTTTACTGTTGTTTAGTAATTCAGCTGTGTCTTTGTGATCCCACGGACCATAGCACGCCAGTACTATCCATGGGATTTTCTTGGCAAAGATATTGGAGTGGTTTGTCATTTCCTTCTCCAGTAGATTAAGGCAAACAGAGGTGAAGTGATTTACCCAGGGTCACATGGCTAGTAAGTTTCTGAGGCCAGATTTGAACAATGTTTTAATGTGTGAACTGACAAGTGTGTGTTTCTTGTGTATGTTGTGTGTGTCTGTATTGAGATTTATTGATTTTTTTTGTTTTTACCTTATAGTAATTCGTTTCCTGATAGACCTTAGAAATAAAAAAAGATACAGACGTATTTCTGGGTATATGTACATTTCTCTTTTTTTCATTTCATAGTTGTAATTGTATATTTTGTGTTCCTGGTTCTACTGATGTGTCTCAGAACTAGCTCATATGTTTCCTTGTTTCCCTCATAATCCTTGCTTGTTCTAGCCCAATAACATTCCTATTCTGCACATGTTTTAAGGCACACATTTCGAAGACAAAATGTCAAAGGAGAAGAACCAAGAGCGATGCCAAGCTTACCTCGGACATCAGAAAATATGGTCAGAGAGGAGCAGTTCTCCAGCAGAAGGGTGAGTCCTTCACTTTCCCTTGGCTCGGCTGCTTTGCTGCCAATGCAAACAAATCGAACTCATTCTCAGTTGAGTATTGAAACCTTCAATGAGTCCTCTGAAATCTATGTGTCCTATATTCTCCCATATATGACTCAATATCTAGGTAGAGAGAGGTGAATTGGATAGGAGCTGGCCTCAGAGTCATGGAGACTTGGGTCCTAGTCCTAGTTCTAGGGCAGGTTGCTTTACCGCTGACTGTCCCAGGTAAGTGTCTAAGACTAAACTGTAGAATGGTGGCAGATCTGTGTTAGTAAAGGGAGTTTCCATACTTGGATTTCCCTGAACCAATAAAATCACAGCTCCACTTGAAAAAAAATTATGTAGTGGCAGACTGGTTTGGTAAATAGAGCTTGGAATCAGGAGTAACTGGATTCCAATACTGCCTCTGACACTGACTACCTGTGTAAATCACTTCACCTCTTAGAAATTCAGGCAACTTTCTAGGATTTACCTACCAATCATAGATAAGATTGGAGGAAGTTGAGGATGTGTAAACCCTATTGTCAAAGGGTAGAGTATCATACATCAAAATGATGGAACAGAAATCTCTGAGAGAAAGCCTCACTTTCCCCTACTTTAACAAAGGTCCACTGCTTGAGTAAGAACCTCAACGATAGAGAATTCCCAAGTTGATGTCAGTCCTCAAAAACCAAGGAAAAATTCCAACTCTTATCACGAAGATTTAAAAATATATAAATATACGGAAAAAGTCATAAGGAACAGCTTTTGTGTTCCAGAAAGAAAGAGTTGGGTTGGCCAACTTTGGGGCTCTGATTTTGGTTTGAAGCTCTAGAAATCAGTTGTTCTTTAGTAAGTGAGCTCCTTGAGAGCAAGGATTGTTTCAGTTTGGTCTTTGTATTCTCAGCACCTAATACAGTGCCTGACACATAGTAGGCACTTAAAAAAAGGTTTAATGAATAGAATGGACTCTAAAGTCTCTTTTAGCTCTTACATCTCTGGTTCCATTTTGTCATATGTGAGTATGGTTGGAAATACTGGTTCTGTGATCAGTATTTTCCCCAATGGCACCAGTGAATAATGCTGGATTTGGGAGCAGGTTTAATTTTGTAGATAGATTTGCTCTCCAGTTCTGTGGCCAATTCTCTGTCCACTATGCCACACTGCCTCTGACACATACAGTGTGACCCTGGATAAGTCACTTAAATTCTTGTTCTCTTGTCAACTCTTTAAGACTATCAGTGGCAAAGAAGGTGCCAATCTGTGTTGCTCATTTGAAAATTCCCTCTAAGCAATTCAAGTCAACAAGCATTAATTAAGCACTTACTATGTGCCAGGAACTGTACCAAATGATAGGGATACAAATATAGCAAAAAGAAAGATAATCCCTGTCCTCAAGTAGCTTACATTCTAATGGGAGAAGACAATATTCCTATGGAATGAAATAATAAGTTCAATCCTTATTCCTATTTGTTCTCCAAGATGACCATCCATGGTTGAGTCAAATCAAAATCTCCAGGTATTTACGGAACACTTACTATATACCAGCCCTTGCTATGGATGTTGAGATGGAGGGAGGAGGAGAGAAAGATGATGGTTACTCAAGAAAAATCATTACCCTCAAGGAAATGATAATCTAGTTGGGGCCTAGAAAATAAAATGGCAGAGAAAGTTAAGTAGTAATTAAAAATTTAAATAACTCTTCAAGAAAAGAATAAAAAAATTGTTGCCAGATGAAGTGCATAGGACAGTAACTGGCCCCTGAGGTTAGAATCACTTTTTTTTAATGGCTTTCTGTTTTCCCATATATTTGCACATTATAAACGAAGCCTTAATATTTGCATTTCAGAAACAACTGGAAGATTACTTGACAAAGCTATTAAAAATGCCCATGTATAGAAACTATCATGCCACGGTGAGTATCATGCAGTGATTTGACTTTGGAAATAATATCTTTCACTGGAACACAGAGAATCAGATTTGTGACAGTCTCAGATCCATGAAAATGAATTCTCTCGTATTGCATTGTTTATTAACTCGCATATTTTTATCCACTTCTGGATTGTGTCTTTAGTTCAAAGTAGATGAAAATGGAATTGAAAATTGATCTGATATGAGAAACATCCAAATGATGGAGATAGAACACTCTTGCAGTGGATACAAGTTCTCACGGATGTTGGCATTCCTTGCAACAGTGCTGACTTTGATTCCTCTGTGCCTTCTCACCCCCCTGTGACTGTTGGCCTCGTTTTCCCCAAGTTCTCCATGGGAGCATGAGCCCAATGTGCTGGGGGCTCTCCCCTGGGTCTTTGGAGTCGTTTGGGCCAGAACAAGGGACATGCTTGCTAGTGCCACCTTGCTCTGCCAACATGACTTGCCACTTCCATTTCCAGGCAGAGTGTGGTGTTGTACCGTTAAGGACCCTGAGAGCTGAATCAGACTTTAACCAATTCCTCTACAATCCACATTGAAAGCCTGAAAGAATTTTGTGTAACTAGAATTTCCTTACGAGAGATTCTTTTCAACATCCAAGAATTTTTTCTTGCCTCAGTTTACTGAAAGCTTTTCAACGTTAATTGATGGAATTCTATTAAATTGAAGAAGCATTTTTTTTATTAAGTAATTTCTACATCCCGGGCTCTGGCAGGACTGAGGAAAAAAAAATGAACTGGCCCTGACCTGAAGCGCCTTTTACTTCACTCCACCCTCACTCAGACCCCTCTCCCCCAGGCCACTGATGTCCTGGGGAGATTAGAGAGTCTCTGTTCTTTCCTCTGGAATACAACAAACTGACCAAGGCCAATGACCAACTGACCATTTATGAACATAAATAACTGTGTTTTCTCAGTACTCTGAGTACCCACGGGAAGTGGTTCATATTCAGAAGCTTGCTCCCTCCTGAAAGAGACTTACCTTGTCTATGAGCCAACTGATCCATCTCCCTGCCTTGGCTTGTAAATGTGCACAAAATAAAGCCTTTTACTGACTCATTCTCCCTAAATTGTAAACGTTGGGTTTCCCTTCTGTGACTATAGTTTGTGTCTCTTGTTTTTACATCTCTATTTTACATCTTTCCCTATGAGTTCTTATTTTTTATTTGTTCTTATTTCTTACACAAATTGTATGTTAAAATAAGCTACCCAAATGATAATAATTCACATTATTAGAACACTTTAAAGTTTGAAAAGTTTGTTCCCTATAATAGGAGGCAACCGGGAGGTATAGTGCATAGAGAATAGGAATCAGAAAGACCTGAGTTCAAATCCAGTGTCACCCTGGGTGGGTTACTTAACCTCCATCTCTCTCAGTTTACTCTCATCTGTAAAATGAAAGTAATAAAAGCATCTGGCTTCCAGGATTGTTTTGAAGATCCAACAAAATAGTATTTGTAAAGTGCTTTGCAGGTGCTAAAATGTTATATAAATGCTAGCTATTATTAATCATAATAACTGTAAGGCAAGGAGGTTCAAGTATTATTATACTACTCTGCTCCTTGCTTCCTGCCCTCTCTCCAATTGCTGATGCTTCCTCCCCCACCTCAGAATTCCTTTGCATTTTTTTACATAAATTTTGTACTTATCTGTATTCAAGTTGTTTTCTCCTAAAAGAATGTAAGCCCTTTGAGGGGATGTGCTCTTATTTTTTGTCTGTGTGTGTCCAGTGCCTAGCAAAATGACTAGCACATAGTATGTATGCTGAATGAATGTTTATTGAAGAAATGAGTGAAAGAATGATGAGGAAACTGATGTTCTGAGAGATCAAATGGAAATTGGGATGAAAGTGTCAGAGGTGGGATTTGAGTCCAGGTCTTAGGACTCTGTCTGGCTTTTTTTAAAAATTAAGTTCTTACTGTAAGATCCTAGGATTGAATGATCTTTTAGGCTAGGCTTCCTCTCATGTACCTGCTCCAATGGTGAAGACAATGGGCTGCACCCTCGGTGGCTATTCGTAATCCACTGGATTTATTTCTTGATCCCTATAATCAAGAATTGATTGTTTTCAGCTGATTTCAAAAAAAATGACAATAGTAATTCACTCTCCATCCTATGGAATGCTTAAAGCAAACTTCCTTTCACTTTTTGAAGCTGAATCAGAGCTAGGCAGAAGGAGAGGCATTCCTTAGCATTCCCTGCCTTTTGAATCTAGAAGGACATGCCAGCCCAGTAGGTTAGAGGGAGAAGGAAGAATAGCAATTGAACACTTTTCACATACATGTATGGATATATACATATATGTATAATACAATATACATATGTGTGTATATGCCTATGTTTGTGTATGTATGTATGTGTGTGTGTATATATCCATACCTATAGATATATAATTAAAGATGATAATCTCAAAGCAGAGTCAAAACTTTCCCATTGCAAGGCACCTACTTGCCTGGGACTTGTGAGAAATATTTCCCAATTAATCATTTAATCTCCCTGTCTTAAATTTCTTATCTCCGGCAAGGGTGATGATTTGAGACTTTTAGATCAAAGGAACCACCTGGTGAATGAACAGAGTTCAGTTTTCTCCTATTTCAAAGGGTTTATCATTTTAACTGTGTAGGGGTAAACATGGTGTTAACACATAAATGTACCCTGCTGGAAAACAAAAACTCGAGTGAAAGAAACATTGCTATCATTCTCAGTTTCTTCCTTGAATTAAACTGCTCAGTAATATATGTAGAGGCAGAAAGGATTTAAGAGGTCATCAACTCCAGCCCCTTCATTTTACAGATGAGGAAACTGAGTCAGACAGTGGTTAAATGACTTGTCCAGGGTCATACAACTAAGTGTCTGAGGCAGGATCTGAACTCAGGTCTTTTGGTTCCAAATTCAGTGCTACAACAGTAGAAAAATGGGGATTTCAAACCAAGCCCTGTGAGTCCAAATCTTGCACTTTGTCTACTGTACTTTGTCCTGGCCTTCAGCTAAATTGATGCGTCAGTCCATGCATATTTATTAAACATTTATTAAGTGTTAGGCACTGTCTGGAGTGCTGGAGATACAAAGAAAGGCAAAGGACAGTCCCTGCCCTCAAGGAGCTTCCAGTCTGAGGAAGGACACAACACATACAAGGAAGGAGCATAATGGAGTCCTGTAGCTGGGAGCTCTCCAGTGTCTACCCTCTCCAGTCAGAGGACCCAAGGGGTACTGAAGAGGTATGATGTCATCTTGCGGGATGATAAGTCTCTGGAGACTATGATCCAGTCTAGGAAAGCAATGGGAATTTCTGGTGGGAAGTAAAGTTCTGTTAAAGTTTTACTCCCAGAGTTCCGATAACTCATCACTATGGGTAGTTAAGCCTCTTCCTCCCTCACCCCATCATCTAATGTTTATTCCTCTGTCTTCAAATTCTTCTTTCTTCTGAATCAGCTCCCTTTGACTTTTCTTTGAATTTTTGTTGCTAGTGAGAGAAGAGGAACAATGATTTTCTCAGTATCCTTGTCTTTTAATATCAACAAGGACTGGTGCATATATCAGTGTTCTTGTGTGCCTGGTCTTCATGCACAGCCTGGATACATAACAGGGTGTGGAGCCCTGGACTTAGGACAGGAAAGAGGTGGGTTCAAATCCCAGCTCTGATAGTTATGAGCCATGGGACCTTGGGCAATTCACCTAAATCCTCTGTTTCCCCATCTCTAAAATGGCTATGATGATACATGTTGACAGGAAGGTGCTTTGCATACCTGAGAGTGTGATAGAAATTGGTGTTGTGTCATTTTTCAGTCATGTCTGACTCTTCATGACCTTATCTGGGGATTTCTTGGCAAAGATACTGAAGTGGTTTGCGACTTCCTTCTCCAGTTCATTTTACAGATGAGGAAACTGAGGCAAACAGGTTGAAGTGACTTGTCCAGGGTCACACAGCTAGTGTTTGAAGTTGGATTTGAACTCAGGAAGAGCCGTCTTCCTGACTCCGGGGTCTTGGGACTTGGCTGGTCTCTCCATCCAGAGCATCCTTTTGTTTTACACATTGGCCCTCTAGATATTGAGTCTTGGTAAATACATTTGAATCCTTGACCTCCAAATGCTATTTGCATTTAAAGTATTTTTGAAGGAATATTTTTATTGGTTGGAAAGTCCCACCTCTTGACACTGGCTGTGAAGTAGAATCTTGAGCAAAATTCTTAACTTCTACATGCTTCAGTTTCTTCATATGTAAAATGAAGGTACTAATACTGGTGCTAGATACTAATTTGCCTCATTGGGTTGTTGTGAATCTCAAATGAAATAATGTATGTCTATAAAGCACTTACGACCTCATTGATTTAGAGCCAGAAATGGCTTTCCTTAGAAGTCATCATTTTGCAGATGAGGAAACTGAGGCCCAAAGAAGTCACGTGACTTGCTGAAGGTCACATAGATATTAAGTGACAAAGGCAGGATTTAAAGCCAGGGCTTTTCCCACTGTGCAACACTTTAAACACTTTAAAGGGCTAGAGAGGTATCAGTCATCGCTTAAATAAGAGTTATTTGTGTTTCCTTCCTATGCAGTTCATTCCATTGGGGGATAACTCATATTGCTTACAAGTTGTTTTTCCTGTTCTCAAGCCTAAATCTGCTTTTCTGCAACTTTGTCCCTTCCTTCTAGTTCTGGCAGAATAATTTCAATTCCTCTTCCTCAAACAGCTCTTTCAATGCTCTAGGAAGCCTGTCCCTTCCCTGATGGATGTTCTCTTCTCCAGGCTAATCACCCCAACTCCCTTCATTGGCATTGCCCACCAATGTCTGACCTCACCTGTGGTGCCCAGAACTGAGCACAGCCTTCGAGACCGGTCTGATCTCCCCCCTGAAGCCCCCACCAATTTATCTTGTCTATATCTTATTTGTGCATAGTTGTTTGCATGTTCTCTCCCCATTAGACTGTAACTTCTTGAGGGCTTTCTTTTGCCTTACTTTGTAACCCCAGCACTTAGCACAGTGACTGACGCATGGTAGGTGCTTAATAAATGCTAGTTAATTGAGTACAGAGGACTTATTTCTTTATTCATCAAAGTTAGACGTACTGACACATAAATTCCTACTTCGGGCTATTTGGCTAGTCAGAGGAGACAGTTACCATTGGTAATTTTCTGTTTATTTTCCAAAATGATGGAGACGGTGTGATATCATGAATGGGGTGCTTGCCTCAGAGTTTGGAAGACCTGGGTTCACTTAACTCTCAGGTTACTGTCTAAGACTTTAAATGGCGGAGTGGGTGTTGATCTGCATGGACAGAGGGCTTTCTCTCCTCGAGAGATCCCTACCCTAAAGAAATCAAAGCTACAAATACAGCATCCAAAAAAAATACCAGTTTCTCAAAATAATATTTTGTGAAATTTTTCAGGGAGTATGTTTTTTTTGACACTTTTTTAAAAAGACGTCTCCAAATGGGAAGAGTGTACATGGTTTGAACTGAATTACCCTTTGTTGTTGTTTTAGTTGTTTTCAGTGACCTCTTTTGGGATTTTCTTGGCAAACATACTAGAGTGGTTTGCCATTTCCTTCTCCATTGACTTAACCTGGGTTTTAATATTTGCTTCCTTTTTTTCCCCATTTGCACACCCCATTGCCATGCATAAGTTAGGTGACGTTCCCATGTTTAATTTGTAATTTGCTGAGCATGGCTTTTCTCAGATGTTTCTAGGGAGATGGTGAGTGCAGGTTTCTGATTTGAACACTCGTGGCTATGGGTCATGCAGGGGAAGACTCCTCACCGCTAACCCCTTGCAGAAGATGTTTTGAAATCAACGAGCATTCTCAGCAATAGGATAGAAAATGGATGCTGACACATTAGTAACAATGACGATGTTATTTTTTCCATAATAATTTTGTCCACTTGTGTGATAACGTTAAACATGAAATAACTTTAGAGAGCAACTTGTCATAAACTCATTTCAATTTAACTCCACCCAACAAGGATGACAACAAAATGATGATAGTAGTAGTAGTAATAATAATAATAATGATAATAATAATAACTAACCTCTACGTAGTTCTTTTTAAAATTTTATTTTTAATTTATGGGATAAAACAAGCATTTCCATAACATAGTATAATAAAAAAAGATGATTGCACATGAAACTGCAAATCTACTACTCTGCATAGTTCTTCAAGACCTTTCTCTTGACGATGCAGGAGGAAAAGTAGCTCAAGTATAATTGTCCCTGTTTTACAAATGGGGAAACTGAGGTTTGGGTTACATGACTCTCTCAAAGCCTCGCAGCTACTAAGTGTTGGGACATTGGGATTCAACTTCAGGTCTTTTTATTCTAATCCATGTGCTGCATCCACAGCATGGCTTTTCACTATCTGTATGCATTCATTACTTGCTCTTCAGACAAAATCTCTTTTGTGAAAACTGACTAAGGGGAAATTGATTGTATTTTCCTTATACGTGTGTGTGTGTGTGTGTGTGTGTGTGTGATGCATGTGCTACAGAGGAATCTGTCCACAGAGCTGGAAAATGGTCCCTAGAGTAAAAAATAGGTATGGTTTTCTATTGGGTGCTAAAGAAAACAAAATATGTATTACCCACAGTAAATACTGAAACACCTGAGATGTGGCTCATTGTATGTTTTGCACACGAGTTCCTGCTGTGATTATTTTGCAGTCATATTGTTAGAGTTTTTGTTTTCTCCTCTTAAACCAGTATTGTGGGGCCTGGTGTAAGCAACTCCAGGGCTGCTTACTAACGATAGCCCATTGTTGTCTGAGTCCTAAAATGCGGCTTCTTGGTCCCTTTGCAGACTGAGTTCCTTGACGTGAGTCAGCTGTCCTTCATCCATGATTTGGGACCAAAAGGCATGTAAGTTCAAGTTGGTGATAGTTTAAATGAATCATGGGGCATTGGTCAGCGTCACAGTTGGACTTCTCTGGCATGGGAACTGCACTGGAGTATGGTGTCCTCATGTGGCCAGATGTTGGCCAGATGTTTCTTTTCTTCTCCCCCTCACCCCCTTCAGATTATAGAAACTGTGGGAAATTATTTGACAGGAACCCACCTATCACACTGCTGTGAACAGCTGTAGCGGGCCCTCCACCCTCCCCTCCAAAGTACACATGGTGCGAGATTTCCTTTTTTTAATCCCAAAGGACACTGCAAGCCTTTGGTTGCAACTGGACAGTGTGGGTGTAGGGGGGCTGAGTGGGGGGTGAGCGAGGGGTGAGGGTTGGATTGAAATGCAACAGATAGAAGTCCTCTTCTTTTGGGGATCTTGCAAGAGTGAGCAATAATCCAGTGGCCTAGGAATTTAAAAATCATTTTGCAGTATAGAGTAGAAAAAGAGTGATCCATTTCTCCAACTTTTAATCTCTTGTATTGGGTGAATATCTTGTCATTAAGAGTCTGGCTTTGCTGTGTGTGTGTGTGTTTCCCTTGAGGCCAGTCTTATGCATCTTTTGCTACTGCCCTTTCTGTTTGACCCATGTCCAGGAGTCATAGGGTTTAGAATAGGAAGGACCCTTAGGGATCATCTACTCCCCAGCCCTTTTATATCTTGTAGTAGCCTTAGAGAAATCATAAGAATCACTCCCCAGCTGGTGGTAGAGAACCAGGTTTGGAGTCAAGAAGACCTGAGTTCCAGTCCAACCTCAGACCCTACTACCTATGTGACTATGGACAAGTCATCTAACCATTGCCTGCCTTGATTTCCTCATCCGTAAAATGGGAATGATAATAGTACCTTACCTACCTTTCGGAGTCATTTTCAGTAATGAATGAGATATTCGCAAAGTGTTTTGCAAACCTCCAAGTGCGATTTCAAATTATTAATCATAATAATAATAAATAATGTGATTGGTGTTAATAATACATAACCCAGCATTCAGGTGAAGTACAAAACAGTATAAGAGGGACATCAGGGAAAGAAGTCAAGCCTTTCCAAGTCTAAATTGTCAAGTCAGATCTACCTTAGCGACAAATTAAAGTGCACTGATCATGTTAACATTTCTTTTGCCATAAAAGGGAGTTTGCCAGAATGGATAGAATGGTGGGCTTCAAGGTGGTAGTGGTGGTAATAATAATAATAGTAATAATAACATCAATAACTAGCACTTAGCACTTTGAGGTTTGCAAAACACTTTCCAAATATTATCTCATTTAATCCTCACAACAACCCTGAGAAGTGCTATTATCCCCATTTTACAAATAAGGAAACTGAGGCAGGTGCCGGTTAGGTGACTTGCCAAAGGTCACATCGTGAATAAGCATCTGAGGCAGTATTTGAATCATGACTTCTGATTCCATGCCCAGTGCTCTATCTATTTCACCACCTTGTTGTATCTGGTGCAGGAAGACCTAGGTTCTCACCTCAGATGTTGCTCAGATGGATGACCTTGGTTACGTCACTTCCTTTCTTCTGAAACTGAGTTTAAAATGAGGATAATAATACCTGTAGAATGTCCTTCAAAAGGTTGTTATGAGGCTACAATAAGGTGATATATAAGCATAACTCTTTGCCAACTTCAAATTCATGATAAAATTTAAAATTTATAAATGAATTATTGCAATTATTTCAGAGAGGGCATGATAATGAAAAGATCTGGCGGACATCGAATACCAGGTCTGAATTGCTGTGGCCACGGAAGAGCTTGCTATCGATGGTCCAAGAGGTAAGCTCTGCAAGTTCTTCTATGCTTTAATAAATGGCGACCCTTCTTTCCTTATTGGGGTAGAGCCTGTCTGCATCCTGCCATAAAACCTCCAGAGAAGAATTATGTCATATACTGCAATTCTTCCTTTAGGCGTTGTCATATTTCTCATATTGGCATTTAATTAACTGAATATGTCTGATTGATTTAGAAGCAGAAATTTGAGAATGTAAGTAACGTATTTGCAGAAATACCAAATTCCTCCCCCCAAATCAAACAGACACTTAGATGTACTCAAGTTGATTCCCATTTCATACTTGGTTTTCTTTTATTGTCAAAAACGAGTATTGCATGCCAACAGTATTTTCGAAAGACCTTTCCTCAGGTGTTGGGTTTTTGAAAAACAAAGCCCGGATTGGCTTTGGAGTCAGAAGTTTCAGTTCCTAACTCTTCCCCTGACTTTTTTGGGCCTCAGCTTCTACAATGGTGAAATGAGGGATATGGGCTATATAACCTCTGAGGTGTCTTCTGCGATCAATCAGCAAGCCTTTATCCAGCACTTCCCATGTGCCAGGCATTGTGCTTAGTGCTGGGCATATAATTGTTTTGTGGTTCAATCATTCAGTCGTATCTGACTCAGTTATACATAGAAAGAAAAATGGTACCTGTGCTCAAAGAACTGACATTGTAATGGGGGAAAAGAACACATAAAAGGAAGCTGAAAGGGGGAGAGGGAGGTGATTGATGGGTGTGGTAGAGAAAGTCTGGAGGGTAGCCTGGAGGAGTAAGACACAGCTGGTCCAAGCCACCTCCATGGAGGGTCTCGGAGGAACCCCCCAATCAGATGTTCCTATGCAAATGAGAGCTATGCTCCCATGAAACTGCTTCCCTCATGGCTATTCCCACTTTGCTGTCTTGAAATTTATAGCTGAAATCACTGATATGTCTGCAGCCTTTTCTATAAACATACTCATGGTTTTTCATAGCGCAATTCCAAGCAAAAGAGCCATTTGGACAATCATCATGTCACCATCATCTGTTTTCTCAAACACATTATTGGGTCCTTTCATTACTTTCCACCCTAGCCACAGGAAGTCAAACTAGAAAGACGCACTTGTTACACGTCGAATGTAAGCTCCTTGAGGGCAGGAATGGTTCCCATTTTTTGGTCTTTGTATCCCTAGCACTAGCACATAGGAAAAGCTTAGTTAATAATAATAATAATAATTAATAATAATAATAATAATAATAATGGCATTGAATTGAGATGTTGAAATGAATTTTTGAGGAAAATATTACACTGGCAGATTTAAATCTAGCTTCACATGAACTAATTTATGGGGAAAATGAAATTACTTTAAAAATGTTCTCACCATTCCTATGTATAGATGACAGCTGGCCTCAGTGACATTGCCAAAGAGCCCCTGCTGATTTAATTATCCCAGGGATGGAATGTGCCTTCACTTTAACACTTTAAAAAAAAACATTTCCAAGTTGATTGGAGCCGATGTTTCATGTTATTAAGCATTTCCTGAGTGTGCTTTATAAATTAAGAATAACAACAAGATCAAATGGGGAGAATGATCATGTCTTCTGGGCAGATTCAGGGAGAACATTGCCGTAGAACAGATGGTTTCGTTGGTGAAGGCGAGAGTCACTTTGACAATTATCTGACACCTGGCTGTGACCATCCCTTTGTTGTGTCGCTCATAACAACCCTCTTGGGCCCTTCCTCTTTTTTCCTAGAATGGCCATACACCAAGAAGAAGGAAACACAAGCAAGTTAGTAAATTTTTAAGCAGAGTAACAGAGTTTTAGTGTAGCAAGGAACATCAGAGGCTTACTGAGGCATCTCTCTCCCCCTGCCAATAGCCCTGGAACTATTTTATGAGTATTTTGTGTACTTATAATGTGTATGATATTATTATCTGTGTATATACATTTATATACATATTATGTATGTTACATTATATATACACATTAGGTTATATATGTATACATGTACAATATATACACATTACATTATATATGCTATATATATACACATGTCATCATGTTATAGATAAAATTTGGTATCTCCACTGGATTCTTGGGCCTTTGTGACTTTGCACTATGAAGGGAGTTTGACATGACAGGAAAAGGCAAATGTTTAATACCAAATGCAAACTCTTTGAGGGCAAGAACAGTTTCATTTTGGTTAGTTTTTGTCTTCAGCACTTAGAAAACTTCCTGGCACATAGTAGGTGCATAAGAAATGCAGTTGGTTGATTGACCTAATCTGTTCCATCCCTGAATGCTTAGCTTCTTTCAAGGGACAATTCAGGTTCCATACCCTACTCTAGCCCTTGCTAATAGTGCATACTGTCTTAAAATAATTATTTTGAAGTGATTTTATTTTATATATGCTTGAGAGCCAGTGTGAGAGCAAAATAGATGGAACAAACGTGCCTCAGAGCCAGAAAGCTCTGGGTTCAAATCCCACCTATTGGTTTCATGACCCTGAGCAAGTGACTTAACCCCTAGGTGGTTCTTTAAGACTCTAAGTTACAGAGAAAATGCCAGCCTACATCGATAGAGGGAGTCTCCTCATCTGGGAGTTCCCTGTACCAATGATGGTTGTTCAGTGAATGAATGAGAATCTCTTGCAGAACTCTCAGGCTGCTAGTCATCTTCCAAACCTTGTTGGAAGACTTGTACTCACCAGGAACCACCTAGTTGCCCAAGTAGCCTACTCCTTAGGAAGTCTAACCATCATGGTATCTGAGATGAGTTACCAGAAACTTTTATCTCATAATCACCTATCCTCTTCTGACCTCCCTCATCTTTCATTCAATCATGAACCTTGCTTCCACATGCAAGGAGGCAGGAAACAAGCATTTATTAAGCTCTTACTGTATGCCATGCCTTGGGCTAAGCTTTGGGGTTACACAAATAACAAGCAAAAAGAAAGAAAGATCCCTGACCTCAAGTAGCTTACACACTAATGGGGGTAGAGATAACCCAAGAGGAGTGGAGAAGCAAGGGGTGGGGCATGGTGGCCAAGAGCATAGCATGTTCACGATCCCATCATCCTGTTTTTACCTGTTTCAGGGTTTCCTCCTCTCTCCTTTCTCTCAAAAACAAGCCAAACAAGATATACTATCCATGTTCTAATCTCAGAGAAGCAAAACCCCCAGAGGCCACCTTGTCCAGTCTGTAACTGATCTAGAATCCCCACTACAGCATACCTGACCAGTGGCCATCCCACCTTAGTTTGAACACTTCCGGTGAGGAAGAATCAGTCACTCTCAAGACAGCACATTCCATTTGTGAATAGCGCCCATCTATAGTGTTTTTGGTTGTCATCGACATCAAATCTAACTACCGCTTTGCACCTTCCACTCCTTATCTAGTTAGGATCAACAGAACAAGTCTGTTCTTTCTTATACATGAAGGTCCTCCATGCTCCTTGGTCTAGTCTAGTAACTGCCAAAAATGAGTCGTATTGGTGTGGCTTGACTTCTTAGAGAAGAAGACATGATGGCTTGTTTTAAGTACCGCCTCACTTTCTAATTTTCCACCAGCTATCCCCTTCATATAATATGCTTGAATTTTGGCAGGAATCAAAGCCAGGCCCACTGGCCGGTTGTTCAGAGATTCCCAGGCTCCCTGGTCTACTGTTTGGAGACTCGCAGGCCCATTGGCCCGCTGACTCGGAGACTTGTCTTCCTAGAAAACCAGGACATTTGCCCTTCTCCAATACTGGGCTACCTCTCCCATTCTCCATAGTCTTTCAGAGACTATTCACAGGGATTCAGCCATCACATCTGCCAGTTCTGTTACTACCCAGGGGTGCAGTTCGTCTGGGCCTGGTGCCTGGAATGTGCCAAGGGCAGCAAAGTGAGGAATTTATAAACTGTGTTTACATTAAATATCAATTCCTTCCTAGCTGTTTTTGTTATCCTCAGCCCAAAGATCATTCTCCATGACAGAGAAAACAGAAGGAAATGGAGAACTGAGAAGCTCTGCCTTGCCTTATTGTTTCATCTGTCCCAAGAAGCAGCCCTATCTATCCTTTCTTTGTTCCCTTCTTTTTTTTTTCCAATAAGGCTAAAAATTGTTTTCCTTAACCTTCCTCACCAAAGTCAGTTTATTCTGTACAGTGCCCTCCTGCTTTTATATGCATCCTCCGTTAACTGAATTTACTTCTCTCTTCTGTACATCCTCCCCACCCCAATATGTGAGTTGTTAAACATTTCAATGCCTACTCTGTGCCAAGTACTGGGGAAACAAAAAAGAGCAAAAAGAGTCCTTGCCTTCAGGGAGCTCACAATCTAATGGAGGTGGGGGGTAAGGAAGCAGCTGGGTGGCTCAGTGGATAGAACACCCCGCCTAGAGGCAGGAAGACCTGAGTTCAAATCTGGCCTCTAGCTTTGTGACCCTGGGCAAGTCACTTAACTTTGTTTGCCTCAGTTTCCTCATCTGTAAAATGGCCTGGAGACCATTCCAGTATCTTTGCCAAGAAAACCTAATAGACGGTATTGGCGTGCTACGGTCCATGGGGTCATGAAGAGTCAGACATGACTGAACAATAGAAGGAGCAGCATGCCTACCACTACCCATAGACCAGGTATCAGCAGGATACATGAGAGGTAATCACTGAGGAAAGGCGTGATGACTGAGGGGGACCAGGAAAGGCTTCTTTTAGAAGGTTGAATTGTAGCTGAGATTTGAAAGAAGCCAGGGAAGCCAAGAGGTGAAGGGGAGAAGGGAAAGAAACCTAGACATGCTATGGGGAGAGGAGAAAATGCAAGAAATTGAGAGATGGGTGTCTTGTGCGAGGACCAGCAAGGCGGCCAGAGTCACTGGATCATAGAGTATGTGATGGGGTCTAAGTATGTGGTGGAGAAAGAAGATTGGGAAGGTCCAATGAGGCAGGTTATCGGAGGATTCCCAGGGCATTTGTAGGTCAACAAGAATTCATTAAGCACATATTCTGTGGCACTGTGGGATGCACATGCCAAGAAGTAAACAGTCCCTGCTTGTGTTCAACATTTTGCATGTGTTTCTTTTGGTAACCACAAAGTGAATAAACACAAATTCACTTAAACACAAGGTAGTTTGGGAGGGAGCACAGGTGCTAGCAGTCGGTATCTGAGTTGCGTCTTGAAGAGAGAAAGGGGTTCTGTGAGGCACAAGGGTAAGGATGAGTACTTTCCACTAAAGGGAATGGCCAGAGGAAAGCACAGCCTCCGGACACGGAGGACAGAGAGAAGGCCGGTGTGGCTGAATCCCAGCATTCAGGAGGGGAAGTAAGAACATCCAATGAGACTGCGACAATAGTTGGGATCAGATTGTGAGGCACTTTAAAAGCTAAACAGAAGAGTCTATAGATCCCAGAAGGGAGTCACACGATCAGAACTACGCTTAAGGAAAATTGCCTAGGCAGCAGCGTGTAAGTTGGACTGGACTGATGAGAACTTTGTGGTGAGGAAACCAATTAGGACGCTATTGTGATAATCTCAATAAAATGGGATGATAAGGGTTTGAATTAAAGTGGTAGCTGTTTGAGTGAAGTGAAGGAAAAGAACGTGAGAGAGATTCTGAATGAAAGTAGAAATGGTCAGATTTGCACCTGATTGGATCTAGGGGGTGAGAGATGGAGGCGTTGGGGATGAGGTCCAAGTTGTAAACTTGGAGAACTGGGAAGGTGGAGGTACCTTCCAGAGAAGTAGGAAAGTTTGGAGGAGAGAGGCTATTTGGGGGAATGCTAATGAATTCAGTTTAGGACATGTTTTGGACATCCAAATAAGTGTTTTTAGATAAACCCTCCATTTTTTCCTCATTCCTCTTTGCTGCTTTAGAATTTTGTACTTGAGAACTTCTCATTCCTTCTGGACTGACTTAGTTCATGGGACCCTATGAGCCCTTTAAAATATGCTACCCCCAACTACTCCTAGCTTTCCTGTCAAAAATTCAAAGACAGAGTGGTCACTCCCTTCAAAACTCCTATCATTTATACCCCAAAAAAGTTCTTCCTTGTCACTGAGAATTAGATCCCAAAGAGAAGTTCCTTTCAGTGTGTGCTCTACCCCCCCCTTTTTTTTGAGGCAATCAGGGTTAAGTGACTTGCCCAGGGTCACACAACTTGTAAGTGCCTGAGGCCAGGTTTAAACTCAGGTCCTCTTGCCTCCAAGGCTGATTCTCTTCTATTGCACCACTTAGCTGCCCCATTTCCTTTACCATTTGAAGGATGATTAAAGCAAGGTAAGAAATTATTAACTGCTCTGCCTTTGTCAGGGATAACTAGCCACAGCACAGTTCCTTGATTATGCTCATGGGCCAGACTTGTCATCTAGTTATCTCTTCTGTCCAGGTGGTCTGTAGTACACTCCATTAACTAAATCACTTTGGTCCCTGCCACAGTTGATGTTTACTCCAATGCTGGCTGCCATCCCTTCCTCTTTCGTCCTGGATTTTTTCACTTCAGTAAATCTTCTTACCATATGGTGTTATTTCAACCCCTGAGCATCTTTTACTGCCCTGTTCCTTTGAAATAAAGTATACTCCTGAAGAGCCATGACTCTCATTTTGCTAATTCTGAGCGATCCCTATGAGGTCCTTTTTGATTCATTGAGGTAACAAGTATAGCTCATGGTACTTGTAACTGAGTGTGTATAGAAATAATCCTGCCGTGTCTTTCATTTTTGACTCTTTTCCTGAATTTTGCTTCCTCTGAACTTCAAAGATCTATGGCTATTTTGGATATCTATTTGCACATTATAACCATATTCTAAGGTGTCCAGCCTGTTGAAATGGAGCTGTCTCTGTCTTCTTTCCTTTTCAGATTAGATTTCTCTAGGTAAATAGGTGGCTAGGTGGTGCAGCAGATAGAGAGGCTTGGCCTAGAGTGGGGGAAGACCTGAGTTCAAATTCAGCCTCAGCTACTTACTAACTATGTAGCCGTGGGCAAATCATTTAACTTCTTCCTTAGTTTCTTCATTTGCAAAAGGTGGATAATAATAGTGCTTCCCACCCAGGGTTGACATGAGAATAAAATGAGATAATATTTGTAAAGTGCTTTGTAAACCTAGTTGTTATTATAATATAGATTTTTATTAAGCTTTGTCAGGTACACTCTACTCCTAGTTAGGAAGTTATTATTTGTCATTTAAGCTGTGATTCTCTGGATCTAAGTCCTGATATCAAACACCGTCTTCTTAAACGTCACGTTCACTTCTCCATTCTACTATCTCTTCTGACTCACTGATCTTTGATTGATGGCAGTCATGGAAACCCACTCTGTGCCCTGAAGGGCTTTCTTCAATTTCTTGACCAAGACTACTTCTTCCACATTCCTCTTGCCACCTCACCGCCCCCCCCCCCACGTGAATCACTAGAAGTGGGAAGCAGTCATGTGGTTTAACAGGTCTTTGGAAATTCTTTGTCACCTGCAGTCTCTCTATTACGAGAAGGTCGACCAACAGCTGCTTCTGCTGACCTGCGCTGGATCAGCTCTGTTCACCTGATAGTACTTGTTTATCGTCATCCTCATGGAAGGGCCAGCAGCTGCACTCTCTTAAGGTCGAGCTCTGCCCTTCCTTCCTCACTCATCGCCAAGAGACTCCTGTGGGTCAGGTGCTCATTGACCAGGAACGGCTTACTTGTAGTTTTACCTACAAACGGGGACGGATTAAAATCAAGGAACTGCAACGTTCAAGTAGCATTAGTCATTTCATCTAGCCTTTCCCATTGCATTAATCTTAGCTGCATTATCCCTGACAAATGGTCATCTGGCTAGAGTTTATAGACCTCCAGTGACAGAGATATACTACTTGCTCTGTTCCTTCCATTTTTATTAACCCTATCTCATTTATATATGTGGATAATGTATATGTGTGTACATGGATAATGTATATGTGTGTATATTCACACACACATATGTATATGTACATATATACACAATACACATTATATACATACATTGGCCCTGGAATCAGGAAGACCTGAGTTCAAATTCAGCTTCAGACATTTACTTAGCTATGTAACCCTGGGCAAGTCTCTTAACCTCTGCTTGCCTCGGTTTCCTCAACTTTAAAGTGGAGCTAATAATAACACCCACCTCCCAGGGTTGTTTCGTGGTATGAGTTTCTAATGAGATGATATTTATAAAGCACAGTGCCTGGAGCACATAGCAGATCCTATATAAATGTTATCTATGATTGTCATCATTATTATTTTAATTTATCCATGACATTCACTCCTCCTCTTGTGTGTGACATTCTTCTGCCCTCCAACCTCCTGGCATGTCGACATTCCCCTTTGCCACATCATATCCTTTTTCTTTCATCTTTGTTTTTAACATGAAATCCTTCTTCCTTTTTTTTTTTTAAAGGAACTCTTTATTCTTCCTAATACCTTGAGGGTAGAAAGGCTTTCTTTAAGCATCCAGATCTTCTCTTTTAGGAGGGAGACCAGGTTAGCCTTTGAGCAGAGACAACAGTCACTTGGCTGTGAGAAATATAAATATAGCATCCTGCATGTGGGCTACTGCGAAAATGTCCTTGCTTTCCCTATTTCCTGAAAGTGAAAGCCTCCTTTCTTTACACCCTGGAGAAATAACCCTGGTGAATTACTAGTGGGTGTCTTCAATTCTAGATGTGTCACTTGTTAGCACCTTGACCCCTACTTTCCTTTCCTTTGTCTTAGTAATCTGTGCCTCTGTCTGTCCCACTCAGTCTTTTTTTTTTTTTGAGGCTGTTGGGGTTAAGTGACTTGCCCAGGGTCACACAGCTAATAAGCGTCTGAGGCCAGATTTGAACTCAGGTCTTCCTGACTCCAAGGCCAGTGCTCTATCCATCCACTTCCTCTTCCTCTGACCTCCACTTTAGTCCCTTTTTCTCCTCCTCCAACTTCCCAAGTTGCTCCAAATTTTCCCTCCTCAAGTGAATCTTGTGCATTATTCTCAGCTCTGCATCTCCTTTATGATTCCTTTTCCTTCTTCTGCACAAATCATTATCTGATTCCTTCTCCCATTCAGCCTTTTCCTAGGAAGCTGGAAGTAGAATGATCACTTTGGGTCCCAATTCCGCTGGAACTTTTGGGTTTCAAAACCATAGTGTTCCATTGAAACTAGGAGTGTCTTAGAGCTTGAGTGCTGGCCCAGAAGAGAAGGCTAGGTGGTTGTTGCCACGTAATTGCAGACATTTACTTTACAGAACTGTGACTTCACCCAGTGATTGAATATTATGGGATGTGTCAGTAGATCAATGAATATTATCTTCTGGCTAGCTGATACTCATTTACTCATTAAAAAGGCTGCCTCTGTCGCACACAATTCATCGCAAAGTGACCCATACTTGTCAGGAGAGCATTCTTTGAGTTTTGCAATCACTGGATTGTTAGGACTTGTGTTAATAATAATGTCATCATCAGAGATCTGAGGGCAAAGCAACACTGAGGGAGGTATCATGGTACAAGGGAAAGAACACCAAATTCAGAAGCAAGCTCTTTGCATTCGAATCTTAGCTTTTCCATTTATTTTTACCATTTAGCACTCACTTTCATCTGTAAAATAGGAATAAAATGCTTATACTATAGAGAAGGACAGCATGGCGTGGTATTTCTTGGTGTCAGAAATGTAGAAGCAGCTAGGGGACACAGCAGATAGAACACTGGACTTGGAGTCAGGATGACCTGAGTTCAAAATCTGCCCCAGATGTATGTCAGCTGTGTGACCCTAAGCAAGTCACACAACCTCTGCCTGCCTCAGTTTCCTTATCTGTGAAATGGAGATAATAATAGCATCTCCCTCCTAGGGTTGTTGTAGTGATTAAATGAGATAATATTTATAAAGTGCTTTTCAAACTTTAAGTATTATAGAAATGCTAGTTATTGTTATTATTATTGTTATTATTATCATCATCACTAGCTATGTCAAGCAAGTTGCTTAACCCCTCGCTGTCCTAGGCAAGTCACTAAGTCTGTAAGTTCCAGAGAGTGGAGGGAGTTTCCTCACAAGGCACTTCCTAGGCAGTGAAATCACAGATCTTGCCCTAACAACCCCACAAAATTGTGAAATACCATTAAGGTCAAATATACCTCGCCATTGTAAAATCTTATGGAGGTAAATATGTAGTAGTTCAGTCCAGCAATTCAGTAAGGATTTTTTAATTCCCTACTGTGCTCTAGGCACTGGGGGTATTGAAACCAAAAGTGAAATGATATTCCTACCGGAAACAATATCTTCACAGGTAAGAAAATGGTAAATTAATATAAATAGGGACAAATTCATGATGACCACTGAGGGAATCAGGAAAGGCTTCTAGCGGGAGGTGAGACTGATCTGAGCCTTGAAGGAAGAGAGGGTTCCAAGAAGCAGAGGTGAGGAGGTGGAACTTCCTAGGCAGGGAGGTCAGAACATGCCCAAGGATGGAGATGGAGATGAGAGACAGAATGTCATGTGCAGGAAGCAGAACCGATGTGGCCCGTCTGGCTGGAACATCAAATGTGTGAGGACAAATGAGGTGTAATCAGCCTGGAAAGTACAGGTGAGAGGTGATGAGGACCTGAGCCGGATGATGGTGGCATGAGTGGAAGGGGTATTGCTGGGAAGAGTCAACAAGACTTTGCAGCTGATCGTATGCGAGTATGAGAGCAGGAAGGAGAAAAGATCAATGGATCCATGAAGCATTTATTAAGCTCCTACTATATACCGGTCACTGAACTAGGTGCTCCTGAGAGCAGAGACAAAATTGGAGAGCTGGGAGGGATCTCAGACAGCATCTAGTCTGACCCCCTTCATTTTACAGGAGGGAAAACTGAGAACCAGGGAAATACAGGGAGGTTGGATTTGAAGCCGGTAGGGCTCTTGCTTAAAATGCATAATATTAATTCCAAATGAACTCATGTTCACACTGGGATGGCTCTGGGAGCTCACTGACATGTGTACACCCTCTCCTGGCTCAGATTGTAATCCATCCCCACCTTCTCAGCCTGTCCACCATTTCTCCATGTTCCCCTGTAAATTCCCCCAACACATTATAGTCCACTGTGCAGCTGTTCTTTTTAAAAATGTTGCTTGTTGAATGAATGAAAGAAATTCACTTTCAGGCTAATGTAGCATCACCTTCACTTAAAAACAAAAACAATATAATGTCAGATATACAAAAAATCCAAATGGACAAAACAGAGAAGTTTGGGGAGCAAGAATTATTTTACAGAGACCCCCATCATGATTTTCCTTCAAATAGTCAGACCCTTCAATTGATTTAAAGCCTTTCATTAAAAAAGTGTGACATTCAATTTCTGTCATCTCATCCATTATATAAAGGGAGAGACACTCAGGAGAGATAGCGCCTTAGAGTTAAAGGCTGCTGGACTTAGGTTCAGGAGAGATGTGGGTTCTACTACTGCCTCTGATGCTTACCAGCAATGTGAACACTGACGAATCACTTGATCTGGGCTTCAGTTTTCTCATCTGCAAAATGGGAATGAGAGGAAACTCAGTTTAGTGCTTAGAGAGTTGGAGTTGCAGTCAAGGAAGACCTGAATTCAAATTCTGCCTCTGAAATGTACTTGCTCTGTTACCCTGAGCAAGTCACTTAACCTTGTAGTGCTCCAAGGCAATTCTCTAAGATTTAATTTGCAGAGTAGATGCCAGTTTAAAAATAGGTCACAGGAGGGGCAACTAGGTGATCCAGTGGATAGAGCACTGACCCTGGAATCAGGAGGACCAGAGTTCAAATCTGGCCTTGGACACTTACTAGCTGTGTGACCTAGGGCAAGTCCCTTAACCCAGATTGCCTCAAAAAAATAGGTCACATATAAATTGGTAAGGGATATATAAATTACATATAAATATAAATTGGTGAAACCATCAGTGAAATCACTGGTTTGGTCCCCTGTCCCTCCTCCCCCATCGCATATAAGGATATATTGATTGACATTGTACAATGGCGATACTATTTTTGTGGGGCCTCCCCACTTTGGTACAGATTACAGCCTATCCACACCTTCTCATTTACACCATTTGTATTTCTCAGCTATGCTTCTAATCCTACCCTGATGGGTGGCAACGTAATAGATCTATGTTTACTATTTGATTAATATCTCTTTTCATTTTTAACTCCATTGAGAATAATTTGTTATGAATTCTGAAAATGATTCATAATTTGTGGTCAACAAGGATGCTCAAAGCAGAATGGTCATACAATGATTTATCCTAAATTAATTGAATAAAGTCCAGTCCTCTGTTACGATGCTTCTAGTATCAGCAGCAAGATGGAGAAATGGATAGATCACTGGGCCTGGAGTCAGGAAGACCTGAGGTCAAGTCCCCTCCCAGACACTTATTATTGGGTGACTCTGGGCAGGTCACTTAACTTCTGTCTGCCTCAGTTTCCTTTATTGTAAAATTGAAATAATAATAATAATACCTACCTCCCAGGGTTGTTGGGGACATCAAATGAGATAGTATTTGTAAAGCACTTAGAATAGTGCTTGGCACATAGTAGGCACTTAAGAAATTCTTGTTCCTTCTCTTTTTTATCTTTTTAGTAAAGCACCAGGTCATGTCAGGATAAAGATGTATATTGTTCATCTTGAGTGATTCTATGGAATTTATATATATCCTTGCAGGTGGTTAATAGTGAAAGATTCCTTCTTACTCTACATGAAGCCCGACAGTGGAGCCATTGCTTTTGTCCTTTTGGTAGACAAAGAATTCAGCATTAAGATAGGGAAGAAGGAAACTGAAACAAAATATGGGCTCCGGATTGATAATCTTTCAAGGTGAGAACTTTTAGCTACTTCCAATATTTTCAAAAGTTGTTCTTTCACTTGTCTTATGCATTTTGAAAAGTTTTGGTTCTGATTAGGAATTAATTGCATTTACATGGGTTGATGTCATTAAAATAATGCATGATTGAAATAGTAGATGGCCTAGTTAGAGATAAGGATGACTGTGTGTTCCATTGGTTTTCTCAAGAGGTCAAGAGTATGAGAGACCCGTTATGTTAAAGTTTTAGAAGAGATAGATAAGGATTGCGCAAGACAGGCTGGCATGGATGGGGGATGATTTGTTCACTGGAAGGAATATCGACGTTTACAAGATTGGTATTGGAGTGTTTTAATGACGTACACATCCATTTTTGAGCGATAGCAGTCAACAGAAAGAGAGAGACAGAGAGACAGAGAGAGAACCAGCCTCAAAGCCAGGAAGACCCAGTTTCATGTCCCACTTCTGACATATCCTGGCTGTGTGACCCTAAAAAATTTACTTAACCCAGAAAAATGACTTAACCTCTTGGTGCCCCCTAGAAATTTTCTGAGATCCTAAGTTGCAGAGAAGATGCTAATTTGTATTAATAGGGAAAATTTCTTCATGGATGTTGGGGTGAAATAATTTACAGGTTCAGTCCTATTTCACTAAAATGTAGGTACTATGGGAATATCGTGTGATATGTTTAATCCTCAGTCTATATCCTCAGAATAGAAATTCCCTTGTAGAAATGGAACACAGGGCATCATTTACACCCTCTAAAACTCCTTTCTTCTTCTCTTTGTAGGACACTGATTTTGAAATGTAACAGCTACAGGCACGCACGGTGGTGGGGCGGGGCCATTGAAGAATTTATCCAGAAACATGGTGCCAACTTCCTCAAAGAGCACAGGTTTGGATCTTATGCTGCGATTCAGGAGAATACCTTGGCCAAATGGTAAGGAATTTTCCTTCAGCAGAGATTCTTAACATGAGACCCATGGTTTCAGGGCATCTATGTATTTGGATGGGGAAAGAATTATATCTTTATTTTGAATAATCTCTCATTATAATTAGCATTTCTTTCCATTATGAATGTAGGCAACAAACCACAACCGTATCAGTGGAACTTTTGACTTTATTACTAATAGAAATCACAGAAGTTTTCATATCACATTACGGTTGTTGCAAGTCATTCCTTTGAAATTCCTATAGTTATTAGACCCACCATTAAATGACAGGTGATTGACTGTAGTCTTCCTGTCTATAGACTGTATTTCAATATAATTGGTTTTATTTGTAAACCTATGTATTTTATTTAATGTAATTAAAAACGTCATTCTGAGAAGGGGTCGTTAAGTTTTCCCAGATTGTCAAAGGGGTCTAGGACACACAAAAAGATTAGGAACCCCTGACCTAAGGCTTTCTTTCCTTAGTATTCTACAATATAATTAGAATAATAAAATAAAATTAAAGTGATCTTTCAAAATTTGGATGGTGTTTTCCTTTCCTTTTTTTTGAAAGGTGTTTGCCATCATGTGGAAGAATGGGCAGAAATGAATTTTCCTACTTAGGTATCTTAAGAATTTTTTTCCACTGGATGAGTTTATGATGGGTTTTCAATCTTATAGGCTGAGCTCTGAACCTTCAGCCATATAAAAAGTACACAGGACTTTTTCTTCTTGGTACATTAGAGAATCAGTGTGGTAGGATGGAAAAGACCATTATAGAGTTTAGAGTTAGAAGGTCTAGGTTCAAAACCTATGTCACTTTGCTCTGTGGCCTTGGACAAATCGCCCAAACTCTCTGAGACGTGGTTTCCTCATCTGTAAAATGAGAGGGTTAGACAAGATGGTCTCTTCCCAGTTGAGATATGTGATCCTATAAATATTCAAAGGATTTACTTGCCAGTTAATTTTCCTCTAATAACAAAGCACATTCAGGTTAAATTTGTTTTCCTTACCCACTCATTAATGGCTAGTGGTTATTGTTAAATATTAAAAGAGAAACTTTCAGTGGTTTCGTGCTGAAAGCCAGGACCCTCCCATTAGTGGTAAATGACCTCTGGTTCCAGAGCTCTTGGGCTATCAGCTCTGTTCAGAAAGTCACACTCTGAAGCCCCCAGTAGAATCATTAGTAATCACCCTTATTTTACATAAACTAAAACCATCACCTATAATACCTGAAAGGTTCAAGGAAGTATTTCCTAACCCAGGAATCAGAGTGCAGGAAGGCTTAGGTTCGAATCCTGCCTCAGATATTTAACTAGCTGAATGACAGTGGGGAAAGTCATTGAACTTCTTCCATCTTTAACATGAATGTGAGAAAACCTGTAGCTCTTCTCCTGAAGGGTTGTTATCAGGATCAGACAAGATAGGGATAAATAAAGGACTTTTCCGACCTTCACCTGCTACATGGAAATGTTATTTCTGCATGTTGTTTGTCAGATTTGTCCTTGAACCAGTTAGGGAGAATTGATTATGCCACTCTTTTTACTGTACTCTTTAAGGCAGAAAGAGACATTTTCCATCTATGTTTGCTGGTTGTGTCAAACCGTTTATTGTTTTTATTAACCCTATAGCATGCCTTCAGAGAGCAGCATGGCATATATGGTGGCTACGAGGTTGGATTTTAGAGTCAGGAAGTCTTGAATTCAAATTCCTCCTCTGACTTATACTAGCTGTGTGCCTGGGCAAGTCACTTAACCTCTCAGTGTTCTAGGCAATTGTCAGACTGTAAGGTGCAGATTTGTGGTCAATACATATCTGTTGATGTAAAGTTATCAAGACCATGAGTTGTTCATTCACATCTGTAGAGGGAGTCTCTATACTATAATTTTTTTCACTGATGAAATGAAATGAAAACAAACTCTGATGCTTTGCCATGAGAGATATGATTTTCTTTTTAATGAAAACTTTAAAAATACCTGTTTGTTTTCTTGCAGGTATGTTAATGCAAAAGGGTATTTTGAAGACATAGCAAATGCAATGGAAGAAGCTAAAGAAGAGATTTTCATCACGGATTGGTGGTTAGTATTCACAAGTGGGGATCTGGTCCAAAGGTCTCCCCCTTCGATGTTCCCCATATTGTGGGGCCCTGTGCAAAAGACTTACATTATGGAAACTAACATCACGACCAGATGGTCTGACAGTGGTCTGAACCAACTCAGGGCTCAAGTCTCTAGTCAAAGACCTTTTCAGAAAACTTGGCATCCAGGCAGGGCCTTAATATCTTCAGCTTGGAGATTTCTTTTTCTGTTGTTTGGAAGAGAGATGCCCTACAGTTGACTTCAGTGAGGACTTCAGGGCCGAGCGGGTGTGACTGTTCAATGACAAAGCCTTCATTTGGCCAGCCCTCTGATTTCTCGGAACTTTGCTGCTGGCTGCAGAGCAAGTGTCCCTCTGAGTCTTGTTTCTTAGATACTGCAATAGTTACATTTGTGGGTCATCATTACAAATGTCAGATAGAATGATTGGCACTATTGGCTACGCAGGATGGGTTTCTAATTTGTTAGCTCTGAATTAAGCTGAGGCTTTCTCACACCTCCATTTAAAGTCTGTGATAGCTCCTGATGAAAATTAGTGGCAGAAGCTTCAAAGAGAAAACCCATTCAGACAGTGGGAAGGTATATTCCTGGAGTCTTTGTATTTTGACCTGGTCTCCTGCCTAGTTTTCTTTCCAGTCAGAATCCACAGGGCAGACCAAAAAGACATCTTGGAAGTGTTCAGCCACAGCAAATGTTGTTATTTTCCTTCTAGGAATTCAGTTTCCTGGCAATCTGTCTTTTTTTTTTTTTTAAAGACTGTTTCTTCCAAAAACTTATTAAAAGCAGTGGGAGACCACATGCATGAAGTGGGGAAAATACTACCTGAATGTGGGCAGTATGGGTCAGGTTGTGTGATATATACAGTATTGGAGTCAGAGCCAAGTTCAAATTCTGCCAGTTTGGCTGAACTGTAGAATTTATATAGTACTTTAAGATTTGCAAAGTACTTTCCATGCATTGTCTCCTCTGGGCCTCACAGCAACACTCTAAGTTATAGATTTAGCTAAGTCCCAGGCAGTGCGTGTAATGAGTCCCCGGCAGAGGTCATATATATTTGAATTTGCACCAGTCAGAGTTATAATTATGCAAAATGTGGTCATTGGTTCTAGGCCAATAGAAATATGCAGTGCAAGTTTGAATAATGCTACCTGACCCCCCTCATCTCCCCCAGGGGATTCTTTATTCTCACCCAATAGGCTTCTAGCTGTACTACAGGTGATATTACAGATGAAAAGACCCAAGGTTCAGAGATGTATTGTACGTGATCATAATTAGCAAGTGTCAGAGTCAGGATTTGAACCCAGGTCTCTCCTGACTCCAAATCTAACCCTCTTTGCAGCAGCAGGACCCTCCTTAATTGTTTTTCCTTTCATGTCTCACCCATATAATGTCCCCACCTAGTAAGCACGAGTTGATTGTCAAAACAAAACTTTAAAGTCTGGAGCCTGTATGAAATAGAATTCCATATTTAGGAGCCAATTCCTTTTTTTTCTTTTTAATACTTCTTATAAAGCAAGAGCCAGACATGAACGAGACTGTAGCCATAATTGCTGCCATTAAAAACTCATTTCTTGGTTTCTGAAAAAGAATAATGTCCTTCTTGACCCTTCAGAAAAATAAAGCACAAATTCCCAGCCTCTTAGGTATCTGAAGAGACAGGGTGCTGAATGTTTTCTCTCCTCCTGTCTACCTTTAAATGAGTAATGACTCTGAGACCAATATCTGGTGAAAACACACTCTGAAATCAAAGCTGCCTCCTCCATTCTTGAGGGAAAAATCACTTAGCTTTTCTCAGCCCCAATTTCTTCATCTATAAAATGGGGATAAGAAAATGGGAAGAAGTAATTACTTCCTAGAGTTGCTACACATTCAAGACCTTCAGCAGGAGTGTGGCCCTGGCCAATTAGTGCTTGTAAATCTTCAAGAAAATGTGGAGAGCAGAGGTTTTACTGATAACAACCCACATCAGAAGTAGAGATTTTTCTCTATATCAGCCAGAGTAATCCAGACTCAAATTGCACGGTTGCCAAAGATTCATCTTTTGACCTTCATGTAGCTAGAGATACTGCTATCAGCATAGAGACAGCTAGCAGAGGAAACAAACTCAGCAGGCCCAAGGCCATGTCCTTCAGTCTGGAAGCTTTCATGCTCTCTGTACTCGATAGTCATTTGAGATCCTGCCAACTGTGATTCATTTCTTGAAGTAATGCATAGCCTTCAACAAACCCAACTCAAATAAACATGAGTTATACATTGGTCTTTTGCTGTTTAGTGGCACTGGAATAGTGCTTATTACAAAACAATTAATTGAGAGAGCTCTTGATACTAAACATTGGGAAATGAGCTGACCACCTGTCCAACCTTGGAATACTCTCCTCCTCATGAACCATATACTATAAGAGACCCTTGCATGGGAGAGAGAGTGACATGGTCAATTAAATTCAATATTAGGCATATTCTAGGTGTTAGGCACTGCTGGATACCAAGAATTCAAAGACAAAAATGGAACAATCCATACCTTGCATATATTTAATGAATAAGAACTTGTTGGCTTTGTCAACAGGGAATCACAACTTCATGGAACTTAGATGAAAACTAGGTTTATTAAAAGAGAAACGAACGTGCATCATCATCATTGTTGTTACTATTGTTTGTTATCCATGATGGTTGTCAACTCCCTAGGTTAGCCTAGAAAAGCTCCTTTAGTCATTACAAAACCTGAATAGCAGTGATGCTGGACACTACAGACCCATCCACATCATATTAAGACCCACTATGGGGTCTAACAATGAAGTAACAAGGTTGCTGTGTTGCTGTTCAGTCATATCCGACTCTTTGTGGTCCCATCTGGAGTTTTCTTGGCAAAGATACCAGAGTGGTTTGCCATTTCCTTCTCCAGCTCATTTTACAGATGAGGAAACTGAGGCAAACAGGGTTAGGGACTTGTCCAGGGTCACACAGCTAGTAAGTGTCTGAGGTGAGTCTTTCTGACTCCAGGCCTGGAACTCTATCCACTGTGCTACGTAGATGCCCCTCTTTAAAATATATCCACAGGTTAAATCTTCCCTGCTCTACCCCACACTCCATATTAGTTAAAGGAAAATCTCTTTGGACACTGGTTGCCAGAGATTAACATTTCCCCAAGGATAAAATCAGATATTGACCACATATATATTTAAGCAAAATGAAAACTATACTCCCTTCATGTTGTTGATAATTGCCCAAAGAAACACTGAGAAATAAATTCAGCCCTTAGTTTAGGGAGTAGACACTCAACAGTGGTT
This sequence comes from Vombatus ursinus, assembly GCF_900497805.2. NCBI lineage: Eukaryota > Metazoa > Chordata > Mammalia > Diprotodontia > Vombatidae > Vombatus > Vombatus ursinus. The sequence goes on from NW_020954588.1 coordinate 28,536,575, forward strand.
GTTCTCATATCTACAATGGTCTCTTTCCTCAGTTCTGTCTCTTAGATTCCCCAACTTCCTTCAAGGGAGGGTGGCACTATCTGCTCCATAATTCCTCCAAATTCTTTTACACTTGTTAACATTCTTGTCCTCTTAAAATAACTCTGAGATCTGGAGCAAAGATTGGACCAATATGTTAGGGGAGAAAGACAGAGATGGGAGAGTTACTGGATCAGGACCACCTTAACAGGGACAGATGCCTTCCACCTCTGGTCCCATCATGAACCAGCCCTGGGACAAAGTTAGAAATGTGTACAGTTTGGAAATAATGATGAACCTAGGCAGAAGTCAATTGAGGAAAAAATGGAAAGGAAGAGAAAGAAGGGAATTAAATTGCTATAACCAAAAAGTCACCTACCCAACATTTACCAATACTTCCTGATTCCAAATCTTATGCTCTTTCCCTGATGCCATAATGATTTCTCTTCCATAAAAAATGAGGGATCTGGACTAGATTACATGGAAGGTCCCTTCCAACCCAAGTTATTTTTTTAATTTGGACAACTCGAGTAGCAGGCAAGACATGGATGATATATACCTTGGCCTGTTTCCATATACGTTTGATATCTTTCACTAAAGCTCTATGTTCTAAAAGCTTTTAATTCCAAATAGTTTGGAAATTGAACATTCAGCATGGCTACCTCTATTGAAAATGTTATCCTTAAATTTTTATAGCTTGATACAAAATAATTTATTATTTATTATTATTATTTGTTTATTACGAGCCAGGCGCTGTGCTAGGCACTGAGGATATAAGTATGATAAATGAAACAATCCCTACACTCAGGGAGGTATGTTCAGATGATTGTGGGTAGTGCTTTTGTCTTTAAGAATTCCCCAGTTGTAATAAAATTTATTTGTTGAATTCTCAAGGATATTTTGGGGAATGTATTTGTATAATTTGTTCACTGTTAGTTTATGAAAAGTAAAGAGCTTTGGGTATATAATTCTGGTTCTGGGTAATTTCTTTCTAGAAATTTAATAGCCGCTAAATGTTTTGCAACCTACTAGGATATGTTGTACAACTTCTACCATTTTCTTGCATAATCTGTGTTGCTTAGTCAATTTGACATCCTTATAACCCTCATGACCCTGATAACCTTTCTACAATTTCTCTTGGCCAAGACTCGGTCCTGAGCTCCCATGATAAACACCTCCATTTCTCCCAAACAAATACAAATGATAACCATTTGTTCGATGCTTGTTTGGCACCATATTGTTAGATGAATTCATTTGAATGTCACTCATGGCGTGTCTTTTAGTTACACTACTGTTTCTTCTTCTTCTTCTTCTTCTTATTATTATTATTATTATTTTTATTATTATTATTGCCACCATATGTGGGCCAGACTATTTACCAACCAAGGGAAGGATAGGGATAAGTTTACTCTTGATTCTCTCTCTCATTATTGAGACAAAAGCAAAAGTCAGTTGATTTTACAGATCATTTGAGTAACTTTGGGATTATATGATTTTAGGTTGAGTCCAGAAATCTTCCTGAAACGCCCAGTGGTAGAAGGAAATCGTTGGAGACTAGACTATATTCTCAAACGGAAAGCAGTAAGTACTTGACAGACGTATTCCCCCCATTACCCCCCCAAAAAAAATTCCTGTTGATTTTTAACGTAATCTTACTTTAGTACTTGGGGGCTCTATGATGTTCTCTGCATGTGAACCACTTCATGGTAAATCTAGTGACTTCTCTCTCTAAGGTTTCCATTTTTGTTAGTTTCTTTGCACACACACAAATCATTTCCTGGTGGCCAGCCTTCTGAGACAGGCTTCTCTGAATTTATCTAAGTCAGTCTTCAGACACCTGTTGCATCCTCTGTCTCTGCCCCCCCCCCCGCCCCAATCTTTTTCAGCTTTGTAAAACCTGTGACAGTCTATGTTCCCCTGGCACAGCCTCCAAGAAGCCAGGGTCACCATCAAGCCATGAGGCAGAATTGGGATAGGACATTAGTAGAGAAATATAATCATTCCCCTATTTTTCTCATAGTTTATCAAAAAGCAATATGCTCCTTGTTCATAGTCTCATTCTCATAGTGCCATTTTTCTCCATTAATGTTTGACTCTATGGAATGAATCTTTTATAATGCATTCTATTAACACCTCTTATCCCGTCAACTGTTATTACAGTCCCAAGTCCTAAAGTGTGATGGAAATGCCTTGTCCAACTGAAAAAAACTTTGCAACAAGCCTTAGAGAACATCTAGTTCAACGCTATGTTAGAGATGAGGAATCTAAGGCCCTTGGGGCTACCTAGTGTACATCAAGATTAGGTGACTTGCTCTGGGTTCTTCAGCTCAGCAGTGTCAGACATGGGATTTGAACCCGTGCATCTATAAACATATAGTAATAGGGCTAGGGACCAAGATTGGACCTATGATTTCTCTGATATGAGGAATTAACACCAAGGAACTTCTTATACCGGTATGGATAGACATTTTCTCCGTAACTCATCATTTTAGAGGGTTGCCTAGAACCCTGAAAAGTTAAGTGACTTGCCCAAGGTCACACTGATAATAAGTATGTGTTAGAGGCAGGACTTGAACCTGGATCTTCCCGGATGCTAAGGCCAATTCTCTATCCATATTCACTACATCTGTTGGTGTTATTGCTCATCCATGTCTGACTCTTTGTGACCTCATTTGGGATTTTCTTGGCAAAGATACTGCAGTGGTCTACCATTTCCTTCTCCAGCTCATTTTACAGATGAGGCAAGATCACACAGCTAGTGTCTGAGGCCAGATTTGAACTCATGAAGATGAGTCTTCCTGATTCCGAGCCCAGCGCTCTATGCGCTATGGTGCCACTTAGCTACCGATTCAGCATACTCTTCCTCATATAGTAATACCTGAGCCCATCTAAGTGGAATGTGAATGTATCTGTTGGTTAATCAATAAACATTATTATACATTAGTCACTGTGCTAAATGCTAGCGAAACAAAGAAAGATAATTACCATGAACTTTATCGTCATCTTCTCTATCCTGATCCAGGAAGTTAAGCATATAACCTTTCCATTGTGATTTGGAAGGACTCTTGTTTTCTAGAACTTATCACTAAAGTCCCTAGATCAGGTCTGACGACCCATGATGACACTTTGCTATATGCCATCTCCTTCTTGGCTTGTGCTCTGCCTTTTCTTCCTCTTCCTTTCCCTATACTCAATATTGCCAAACCTTTCCTTCCCTCCTTGTGTTCTTTCTTCTCTTCCGGTGTACCCCTGGGGACATTTTATATTGAAGGAGATAAGCAAGTAAGGGGTGTAGTCACAGGAATATTTTAGAAATAGTGATCCCATGGTGGTATGTGGCATAGGAGCATAGATTTAGAGCTAGGAAGGGCTTAAGATATAATCTAATCTAACCCCCTTTTTGAACATCTGAGGAAACTGAGGCCAGAAATGTAGAGTGACATGCCCAAGGCACTACAGCTCATAAATGGCAGAATTTGGGATCTGAATTCAGATTTTCTAACTCTAAAATTGGTACTCTGTCCACTGTACTACTGAGCCTCCCTTGAACTGGAATGTGGAGAGGCTGGAACAGATTAGAAAAGGGTGAAATCAGAAGTAAAGAGCTAGTTTTGGACATGGGCAACTGGAAATGCTAGATTGGAGTTTGAGTCACAGAATATAGAGTCTTCCATGTCTGCCATATCTGTGTCTTAACAGCTCCCCCTATATTTTGGGTTTGTGTGTTTGCATCATCATTGGGTTTGTGGGCACTTGGACCAGTCTTCCATTATGTTACTACCATGGCTTCTCTTTGCTTCTCATGGCCCGGATGTTCAGGCGGTGACAGTGACCAACACTGATCATCCTTTATTATTCTTTTCATGTAAATCCATATTCTCTGAAACTCATCATTAAATTGCTGATAACGGCATAAATCTCCCAAGGAAACGCTGATTTCATTAGATTAATTTCCCTTGTGATGCATTGGTGTCTTTGTCCTTTTTCTTCATCTAGCCTGGCCCTGGCAACATCTGCATCATCAATTTTTAAAACTGAATTGACATTTTCATACTCTCATAAACACCCATCATTTGAATAATTTAGCACCTGAAAGTCACACACTAAATCCATGAACTTTTGCAGTCATGGGAGGATGTTTATTCTTGCATTAATGGGCCCCAGGCTCTCTGAAATCGATAGAGATGGGCAACCTTTGATATCTGAATAGGCCTGTTCTTTGATGGGATGAGTTCCAGAGGCTTTGTACAGTCGTCCAGCACTCCTGTGTTTGTTCACCCCAAACCTATTCTTCTCCTTCATCCAGAATCTATTTAGAGCTCCAGTTACCATAGCACATTCATTCAGCAAACATTTATTAAGTACCTACTTGTATACAAGGTACCGAGGATACAAAGACAGAATGGAAGAGGAGGCTTACATTCTATGGGAGCTTTAGGGGCAGGGAGGGACACAGATAGATAAGCAAGTATAAGGCACATACAAAGTAAATACAAAATAATATAGGGTCCAGGAGAGCACTGACAGCTAGGGCATCAGAAAGACCCAGTGGAAGAGGAGGCCCTTGAGCTGAGCCTTGAAGAGACCTAGAAGTCCAAAAGGTAGACGTGAAGAGGGATTGGCCTCCAAGTATGGGGGATAGGGCTTGGGCAAAGGGACAGAGATGAGAGATGGAGGACCATGTATGAGAAATGGGTTGCTAATACACCAGTTTGACTGAAATTGCTATTGCTTTTCAAGGAAAAGACCCCAAAATATAGGAGGAATGTGGAACTGGGGAAAGATCACTGGAATCCAAAGATCTGGGTTCAAATTCCACCTCTGACAATCATTGCCTGTGTGACTTCTGGGAGAATCAATTTATTTCCCTGAATTTGCTGACTTGTAAATGAAGGGCGTGGCCTAAATAAATGGCACAGAAGATAGAGATCTGGACGTGGAGTCTGGAAGACCCAAGTTCAAATCCAACCTCAGACACTTATTTTTTCTGTTTTGTTATTGCTGGTGTTGCTATTACAAAGAGTTTTGTAATAAATATTTTGGTATCTAGATGACTTTCATGAAACTTACTTTAGATTCACTTCTTTTTGATGTTCCCTTGGATCATACTTATTTTTAAGCCTTATAAGCAAAAAAAAAACCAAACAAACAAACAAAAAAAAAACCATGGGTAATGTGGTACAATGGATTGGGTTCCAGCCCTGCCTCTGCCACACTTGAGCTGTGGGGCTCTGGGCAAGTCACCTAACCTTTCATGCCTCAGTCTTTCCAGCTGTTAGATGGGGATAATAATTCCAGTACTGATGGTTGTAAACTTCAAGAAAATACTGAAAGCACTGTACAAATGTGAACATTAATACAATTCATATCACTCATTCAAGTAATTTCATAGGGCTTTAAATCTGCATATACCCTCTTCTTGTTTCATATTGTATCTAATAATATTAATAAAATTAGACTTTTCCGCAGTACTTGCCCTCAAGTAGCATGAGTGCTATTGAGGTAGCAAAGCAAGTTGTACATATAAATAAATACAAAATATACATAAATTAAATACTGGGCAGGGAGTGGGGAGGATGCTGGCAATAGGGAGGATCAGGAAAATTTTTGTGACAAATGTGGCCCTTGAGCTGAACCCAGAATGGAGCCAGGGATTCTGGGAGGCTGAAGTGAAGAAGGAGAGTAACCCAGGCAGACTAGACAGCCTACGCAAAGTTATGGAGGTGGGAAATGAAATGTCATGTATGGGAAACAGGAGGTTGTCCACTTTGCCTGGAACCTAGCATGGAAGGAGAAAGATGGGTTGGCTCCCAATGGCCAAAGACTTTAAATGAGCTGGAGAGGGGCACTTTCCACTGAGAACACCAGTTATTTTTCTTTTCTCTTTTTTAATAGCAACAAGGGGTGAGGATATTCGTGATGCTCTACAAAGAGGTTGAACTAGCCCTTGGCATCAACAGCGAATACAGCAAGAGGACTTTAATGCGCCTGCACCCCAACATAAAGGTCTGCAACATGGGTTGAGGGTCTCTCTGCATTTATGTGGGATTCAAAAGCACTTTCCCAGATATTTTGCATTAGGAATAACAATCGTCTATTAAGAGCACTGTGTGCATCTTTTTAAAAAACACTGAAAATTATTTTTTAGAAAGAGAGAGGAAGGCAGTATGACACAATAGAGAGAGATCCAGCCAAAAAGCCAAGATGTCCTAGATTCAAGTCTTGCGTTTAACATCTATTGGCTGTATGACCCTGGACAAGGTATCGAATCCCCCAACGTCCCAGGAAGTTCTCCAAGACTTTAAGTTTCAGAAACGGTGCTTACTTGCAGTAGTAGAGAGAGTTTCTCCACTTGAGAGCTCCCTGGACTAATGAAATCACAGATTCAGTCGTGTGTGTGTGTGTGTGTGTGTGTGTGTGTGTGTGTGTGTGTGTGTGTCTATGTGTGTGACACAGAGAGAGAGAGAGAGAGTCCCATGTTCCTATGCTGATGGAGCTAACTTCTTTAGAATCTCAGAGTTGGAAGGGGCGTTATGAGGCCCCTTAGTCCGAACCGCACCCTGGCAAGGGTTGCCTCCGTTTCATACCTGACAAGTGATCGTCCAGTCTTTACTTGAAGACCTGCACTGAGAGATGAATAGATGGATGGATGAATGAATGAATGTATGAATGGATGGATGAATGAAAAAGGCATTTATTAAGCACTTACTATGTACAGAGCACTGTGCTAAGACCTGGGAATGCAAACAGGAAAGTGAAATCATCCCTGCTATCAAGAATCTCACATTCTAAATGGAGAGATAACGCATATAAGGAGGTTTTGGTTTGCAAATTAGATAGAAGGACCCCATGACTTTTAGGGTGAAGTGGCAAAACTGATGGTAGGATAGGAGCCCACAAGCTCCCAAGACAGCCCATTCCATCTTGTAAAGGAAAAAAAATGTTGGACAATTTCTCCTGACATTAAACCTAAATGTGCCTCTTTACAATTGTCATCTGTCTTAAGGGGCTACTTGAGTGATATGGGAATCACCAACATGTTCCTAGCATTGACAGTAATTTTTGATTTATTTTCCAGCAGATGGACCTTAAATATCAGTTTGAGGCCTCCCTATGCTCTTGGGGTGATCAGAACATACATCCTGCTTGATATTCTCATGCAAACAGGTCATCAGTTAGGGAAGGTTAAAGAGGGGACCCTTTTAGAATGAGCAACTCTGTGGGGAAAACCACTTGACATTTTTTCTTGTCCTTCTATCAGTAACACCTCATCTGTGCTCTCCCTGGTACAAAACGTCAGTGCAATAAGAGATAGGAATGATCCTTGGCTCTGTACCAAAAGATTAGAAGCTATTAGGGAATATGACCCTGTTATTGACATACTTCTTGACTCACGGAATTATCTGGAGTTTCCCCTACTTGTTAACATAGACAGGATCAAAGTATATTTCATTAGGTAGGAGGGGAAAAACAATAGAAGGACCTAATTTCTTTCAAATATTGGCTTAAAACATTTGTGGATATTAGTTTTATCATAATTTAGTTTAAAAATCATTTCTTAAGCACTTCCAGGCACTGGGCATACCAAGACAAGAATGAAATATCTCCTGCCCTCAAGAAGCTTATGTTCTACTGGACAATTACAATGTCAGTTGCATTTTCAGTGATTTTTTGTGGCCTGACACTATGAAGCCAGACAAAATAAGTGGTTAATGCAACTAACCTGGTGATTCAGAGATTAAAAAAAATAATCCTCTTGGAGAATCATCAGAATACATCATACAGAAGTAATTTGGGATGCAGGGGTTGGAGCTGAATTGTCTAGTCTCGGTCATTCACTTTTCCTTTACTAGGGTAAGACTGCCTTTATTGTTGCATAAAACAATGAGCCTAGTAATATTTTGTTATGTTAGTCTCCAGGCATATAGGTGGCACAACGGATAGAGTGCCAACCCTGGAGTCAGAAGGACCTGAGTTCAAATTTGGCCGTAGACACTTACTAGCTCTGTGACCCTGGGCAAATCACTTAACCCTGTTTGCCTCAGTTTCCTCATCTGTAAAATGAACTGGAGGAGGAAATGGCAAACTCCTACAGTATCTCATTTGCCAGGAAAATTCCACGTGGGATCACAAAGGGTCAGACACAACGAAATGACTCAACAACAAAATGTTAGTCTACAGTATTATGAGATCATGGTCTTTGGCCCTCAAGTCCAACACTCTCATTTTACAGATGAAAATAGTGTAAGTTTAAGTCACTTGCCTAAGGTCCATCAGCAGCAAGAACAATTAGTATTATATGGGACTAGTTTCATACTTGTCTAGTGCTTCTCATACATTATCTCATTGGAACCTCCGAGCACGCCCTGAGAGAGTGCCTTATTTTATCCCAGTTTTCCAGATGAAGAGACTACCACTCAGACAAGTTCAAGTGACTTGTCTATGGTCACATATTTACCTTCCCTCTGAGATTATTTCCAATTGATCTTGTATTTGTCATGTGCATAGAGTTATTTGCATGTTCTTCCCTCCCCCCCCCACCCATCAGGTTGTGAGCTCCTTGAGGGCAGGGACTGTTTTTGCCTTTCTTTGCATCACTAGTACTTAGCCTGGTGTCTGGCACATAGTAGGTGCTTAAGAAATGCTTCTTGACTTCATTGAAAGTGGGAGTTGAAGCCAGGTATTCATGACTCCCAGTCAAGAATACTACCCACTAAGAGAATGGCTTCTCAAAATTTTTTTCAACTAAATAATTCTGTAATTAATACAGTTGGTAAGATTTTTCCTTGTTAAATATATGTAATAAACATTCAAGCTTTAGTTTATATATATATATATATATATATATATATATAAAATGCCTTCCTTTGATAAAAGGGAAAACATGGTAGCTATGAAATGAAGCTGAATTTTCCTGAACCATATTTATACATAGGCAAAGTTTCACTAGGAATGGCCAAACCTCAAATTTTTGGAAATGCCAGGGAGCATGTGAAAAGGGTAGGTACCAATAATTTCCCTCCATTGATGAGAAAATATGTGAATTGATTTGTAAGCCACAAAATGCTATGTAACTATCAATTGTTACTATTGAACATTGATAATGAAAGTTATTTTCTTTGACAAAATTTACCTAGCATATTTCAGTTCTGGGTCTGTTAACTGTACATCTATTTTATAACTGTAATATGTTAGGAGAAGCATAAGCTTTGTTTGTGAAAAGCCTTTTCCATTTGTTGACTTATTTTTCCTTCAGGTGATGAGACACCCAGACCATGTTTCTTCCACTGTGTATTTGTGGGCTCATCATGAGAAACTTGTTATTATAGACCAGTCAATTGCATTTATTGGTGGAATAGACTTGGCCTATGGAAGATGGGATGACAATGAACACAGACTGACTGATGTGGGCAGCGTCAAACGAGTCACTGTGGGACAGTCAACGTTTTCCCTCACAGTAAGATACGGAGAGATGTTCAGCAAGTTTTCTTTAGTTACAAGTGAATGCAAGTTATATTGGAAGGAACAAAGGAAGGGAAGGAGGGAAGAAGGAAAATGAAGGAAGGAAGGAAGGAGGGAGGGAGAGAGGGAAGAAAGGAAGGAGGGAGGGAGGGAGGGAAGGAGGGAAGGAAGAAGGAAGGACAGACAGACAAATTTATTAAGTGCTTATGGTGTGTCAGGCAATGTACTAAGTACTGTAGGTACACATTAAAGCAAAAGGAAGGACAATAATTAGTAACTATTAATTATTAACATAACTCTACTAGATTTGTTTTATTAAATTACAACATTCCAATCTGTTCTTGGAAAGAGCTATGTGGTCAGTAGCTGCTCTCTGAACTTCTCTGGGGCAGCTGTTTGGGAGCCCAAGTTATAGATGCTCTGCTTTAGCCAGGTTTGACTTGGTGGGGCGGGGGTCCTTGTCACAACACCCCATTTTTAGCATCTTTTAAAAAGTGTTGCCCATGTTTTTTGTCCGCAGGGGGAGATGGGAGAATCCAGTGAAGCCTTAAACCTCAAAGGGAATAAAGAACTTAAAACCAATCTCCCATTCCCAAAAAGCACTGATGATTCTGACTCTAGAATGAAAGGTGTGGGGAAAGCAAGGAAATTCTCCAAATTCAGCCTTTACCGGCAGCTATACCGGAACAACCTGGAAAATGCCGATAGCCTCAGCAGCCTTGATAGTGCCTCAAGTAAGTCCTGGTCCTCGTCTTCTGTGAACTTTCCTTAAAAAAAAAAAATCCAAACCAAAAATAAACCAAAAAATCGTTTTATTAATGATTTTTCTTTTTATACCATATTCACTTAACCATCTGCAGCATTGAAATCACAGATCCTTTTGAGTATTTGTTTTCCAATAATTTCCTGTCCCTTTGGTACCTTCCTTATAACAGATGACAAAGAAAAGGCATTTAAGTACAATCATCCAGTACAGCTATCATGACTGAGAGAATACACAATATTCTATACCTATAGTCTACCACTTCAGTACTGAGAGGAAGGTTGTATGTTTGAACGGTGGTCATCCTTTCCATGGCCTCTCTGACCATTCATATTTCTATAGCAACAGGCTCTGTTTTTGTTTGCCCACCTCCCCGTAGAGTAACATACCAACATCCCATCATATACTTTCCTTCCTGGTATCATTACATTCCCCAGGACTGATGCTTCATTTTGAAACAAATCAGTTGATGTTTTTTCCAGCCCCAAATTGTCAAGACTAGAAGGTGTACACATACACATACATACATACACACACACACGTGCGTGTGTGTGTGCACACATGCCTTAATGGTAGCAGAATCATTGAGGACTGTCAGGGTACTACACCAAAAACGTGAAGTTACAAAAGAGCCAGCGGGTATATCAAGAGAATTTCCCAGGCTTGGCCAAAGAATATTGACGATTCTTTCATCAGCTAGTAAGGGTGCATTAGATGCCCATTTGAGATTCTCTGCAACTCATCAATTTATTATCTGTTCTGGAGCTCAGTCATTTATACTCCAAAGGTTCCCTGAAATCATGGATCAATAACATAATTTCTAACCAAGTCTTAAAGCTAACCACCCAACAAAAAGCCCAGACCATTTTGTATTGATCTTTAGTTCCTAGTTTGCAAATCTGTTGCTATCTGTCTGTTTGTAAAAAAGAGCGTCTCAACTTTCCCCAGGTTATTTTAATCACTGTAGAAGTCGCCAGCATTTAATTCGAGGGTTAAAGCCCCACTTCAAATTCTTGCATCATTCCAGCGAGTCGGAACAAAGACTCGCAGACTCTGGAGGTGGTAAGTGAAGGGGGACGCAGGCAAAAGGTTCTCCGTTGGCTGTTTGTTCTTGCCTGTTGTGCAGTCACCATGAGTGTGCAGTGTTTCTGAATCGGTACGCTATCCATGCAGTGTTCATTCATTCATTCATTTGCCAAGTATTTGTTGAGTGGCTGCTACGTACCAAATGCTTTGCTGGTTACTATTAAGAAACCAACATATATGTGATGTGGTTTCTGCCTCCTGGGAGTTTGTAATATAATAAAAATTCCAAGGATTTCCCCAGTATCCTCTATGTAGATCTGTAATGCAATAGATAAGTCTTTGAGTTGCTTGGGCTCAGTCAGAGAAGGTAACTGACTTGTTTAGGTTCAAATAAGCAGTATTTGTTAGCAGCAGATTTGAATATATATTTTAAAAAAGATATTTCAATTGTCTTTTTCTGAGATTGACAGACTTCCATTTATCCAGACACAAATAGCAATGTTTCTCCTTTTGTCATTTTTATGATGTTTGTGAGGACAACATTCAAATTGTAGACCATGGCAAGCTAAATAGATGTGAGAAATCATGGAGTCAGAAGGAAATGAATGATCTGGGTACTTATGAAGCGAGTCAGTTCCTGGAGCTTTGAATGAAAACCCAACGCTGTGGAAAGAGGAGTAGCTTGGGCTTGGAAAAGGACCAGAAGGGATCAAGATCTCAGAGGCAGATTGGATTGATGTGGTGAAGACTTGATTCTTACACTCAACCCATGTCCATGAAGATAATTGTCTAAGGAAGGCTAAAGAAGAATGTTTGATGATCAGCGCTGAAGACGGGACTGGGTGTTGGGGAGAGAGGAAGAAAATGAGTGACTGCTGGTTGAACTTAGAGATTTGAACATGAGTCCAAGAGGTCAGGAGTCAGTAGCAATGTTCACTTAAAGAGTGTTCTTCAGACAGATGTGTGGGATTCAACTGATGGGAGGTAGAGAGCAGGTAGTGGCTTAAGTGAAAAAAAAGCATTGAAGCTGGAGTCAGAGGAGCTGGGTACCAATCCTAGCTTTGTACCTGTGGGACCTTGGACAACTCATTTAACCCCTTAGTTCCCTATCTATAAACTGAAGGGATTAGTCTATGGCCTCTGAGGTCCCTTTGAGTTCTAAATCTGATTCTGTGACAGAGTTAGCATTGAGGAATGCTGCCTTCCCAGCACCGGTGAATAATTCCCTCCCTAAAAAACTGAAACTCATTAACCCAATGAGGTCCGAGTCTAGACGTGGACAATATTTTCTAAGATTTAAAATTGGGTCCTTGCTAGAGTTGATCACAAGATCATAGCTTGGTACCTGGAAGGGACCTTAGGGGCTATCTTGTACAACTCCCTCATCCTATAGGTGGGGAAACTGAGTCCCATTGAGGAAAAGTGGCTTGTCCAAGGTCACAGAATTAGGGTTAAAAATCAAGTGTTCTCATTCCAAATCAGGAGAATCGAGTTCCATTCATGTTGACATGAACAGGCTTGGCTGCTCTACAGCATTGGTTTCAGTTGGATGCATAGTAACCTGATAAATGAATCACATAGTACATCTTAAGGGTTGTTTTCATTGATGGAATGTGGCTGTGAAATCTCCTGCTGACTCAGCATTCAGAAAACTAGACCGTAATTAATCCTAATAGGGGATTGGTGACCATAGCAGATTCCTGTAAAAAAAAAAAAAATACTGTGGTCTCTTAAATCATTCTTTCACCTGTTATTTTCCATGCGTTGTTTTTCCACCTGAATTTATGTGATTTCAGGAGAAGCTCAGTCTCCTTGATGTTATTTCTGTGTAAAGAATTGATTCATTAGTGCTTCTTCATTCAGAAACAATTTGCTAAACGTTTTAATTTGAGCAAGAGTAGATATGTTTGGTTTGACTAGGGGGAAAAAAACCATTTTTTTAGCTTAAAGGTTTAATTTCTCAGTTAAAACTTTCTTACAGCAAGGTTGTTACCTACCTAAAATTATTACTAGAGGAGGCTAGAGAAACTTCTTCATTAGTTCAGCAAACGTGTGCTGATCTCTGGACAAAGTTTTTGTTCTTGTTGAATCATTTCAGTCGTGTCTGACTCTCCGTGACCCCATTTGGAGTTTTCTTGGCAAAGATACTGGAATGGTTTGCTATTTCCTTCTCCAGTTCATTTTACAGATGTGGAAACTGAGGCAGATTTAAGTGAATTACCCAGGGTCGCACAACTAGAATGTGTCTGAGACCAGATTTGAACTCAGTCTTCCTGACTCCAGGCCTGGTGCTCTAAACACTACACCATCTAGCTGCCCCTGTGCAAAGTAGTGACCACATTAGTCTCCTTAAAATACTCTTCTATGCTTTTGATTTCATTCTGGCTGACTAAAGAAAAAGTCAACCCAAAGATGGCTCATGAGCTATTGTTTTTAGTGGATATTTACTGACAATACCTTGAGCAGGGGGTAGGTATTCTGAGAGCTCTATGTATGAGAGGGGTAATTGTCAGAGTATAGTCATTAGATTGTAAAGTCCTTGAGGGCAGGAAGTAGGAACAATATGATGTGAGGTAGTAAATTATAGGAACCTTAAAAACAGTAATAGTTGGAGGCAGCTAGGTGGCACAGTAGATAGAGCTCCAGCCTTGGAGTCAGGAGGACTTGAGTTCAAATCCGGTCTCAGACACTTGAAACTTACTAGCTGCGTGACGCTGGGCAAGTTACTCAACCCCGATTGCCTCACCAAAAAGCAAAAAAAAAAAATCTATCTATCTATCTATCTATCTATCTATCTATCTATCTATATATATAAATAGTGTAAATTACAATGGGAGTTTAGAGTTTACTCTCTATTTCCGGCTTACTCTGGATCCTGTTCTATCTACACACTGGCTACTTGGCTTCCCGGGATGACTCCAACCTGGGGTGTCTCAATGACTGCCTGGAAGTGCTACATTCTGAGACGACCCATTCATACTGCTCACTCTCTACTTCTGGTTCACTCTCTGGCCTGCTCCACCTCCATACTGGCTTCCTGGTCCCATGGGGATAACTCTATTCTAAGGCTGACTCAGTCACTGGTGGGTGGAGATGGAAACTGGATGATGGAATGAATGAGATTGAAGAGTCAAAGAATTTGGTAAGGTTGTATAGTGGTGCCCTGTACAGAAATAAAGAAACTCATAAGAGGTGTGGATTGCAGGGGAAAAACAGTAAGTTATACTTCGGACATGTTGAGTTTGCGACGTGTACAGGACATCCAATTGAAAATTAAGGCTTGAAATTTGAGAGAGAAGTTTGGCTGGGTATATAGTTAGGGAGACATACTGACAGAGTTGATCGCTGAGACAAAGTGAGTAGATAAAGTCGCTGAAGGAAGGAATATGGGAAAAGAAGAAAAGACCATCAAAGATGGTCTCTTTAGAGCTATCCCCATGTAGATATTGGAAGAAGAAAGAGGAGCCACTGATGAAAACAAGCTACTGAGGTCAATAGGAGCATTGGATAAAAGAAAAATCAAGATAGTTACCTCCCAGAAGCCAAGGGGAAGTATCATACTTTAAGATCTTTATTACTGAAATATATTACATATATTTCACTATGTGTGTTTTGAGTGGATAAAGAGCAGTCCTGATTGTGGGCTGTGTTGAGATGAGACCATGCATGAATTTAAAGCTGTATTGCTCATATTAATTAGAATGGAAAGTATTAAGAAACATGGATAAGAGTTTTTCCATGGCTATGTTTTTCCATTATAGACAGTTATGCTAGGAGATGTCCTACTCTAATCTGGGAAAGTTGTCCTTAAAAGATATTTGTGCTTTGAAATTTTTAACTTTTTAATCTCCTTCAGTCTATGTAGCACCTAGGGAAAGTTACTGCAGAGATAAAGATGATTTAGAACAATACCACCCACTAATTTATTGCATCCCCATTGGGTAAAATTCCATTAGACTTTGGTTGGAGTCCTTCCTTTTTCTTTTGCAAATCCTTGCCCTGATGGAGTCACTGCAGAAAGATACAGTTGTTAAATAATAAAAGTGTGTGTGTGTATGAGAGAGAAAGAAGGAAATAGGAATAGGGAAGAAAAGAAAAAAGAAAGAAAAAGAAAGAAGAAAAGGAAGAAGGGAAGAAGTGGAGGAGGAGAAAAGGAAAGGAAGTGAATAACAGAAAATGAGAAATTTTTGTCTTTCTCAGTGTTTATGTTCAGAAGAAAATGTTATTCTAGGTTATCATGCTTTCTTGTACGTATGTATAGATTAAATTATATCTACATCTTTCTATCTATACCTATCTTGACTTTTTGACCTTGGCATCTTCTCTCTACCTCACCATCTCTTAACAAATAGATCTTAACATGAAGACTAACAATTTTCCCCCAAACATGGACATGAAATCGTTGAAGTGAAAGTGGTCTTAGAGGGTATCTAGTCCAAGCTTTTCACTCAGTACATGTGAAAACAATGGCCAAGACACTTTAAATGTCTTGCCCAAGGTTATCCCAAAGCCAGGTAGGCTCAGCACTGGGACCAGAGTTCAGGTTTCCTAACTGTCCATTCAGGATTTTTCTACTACACCTTCACTCCCATTGTGTCAGAATCAAAGCTCAGGTGTGGCCTCATTGTCCACAATGGACATCATCATGTGCCAGGACCCAGAAAACCCGTAAGAGACTGGGCACCTGAACAGGGGAGCGGGAGGGAGTGTGGTAAAGCAACAAGATGCGTCTGATTAATGGGACCGCAGAAAGATGAGCAAGGATGTCATGGGTGTAGCCCCTCCTCCCATAACTATATGAAATAATAAAGAAGTTGGGAAATAGGAAGAAAGAGGGAGCTTCATATGAAGTTCTCCCTACCACTAGCCTCTCATCTGGTGCCATGTTGCACCAGGCTCCAAGCATGAAATTGTAGAGTGGTTGATTAGTTCTAAAGGTTGAATTTGGGGTCTATTTGATGATGAATCAGATGTGTTTTGATGTGATACGGGCCATGACTCCTGGCTGGAGTCAGGTAGAATCTGCTTGTTCGATTGAAATGACGTGTTTGATGGATTTGATTCCCTGCAGATAACTGGTTGACTGAATTTAACCTTTTAAAATTAGCGTTTGTGCACGTGTGTGCTTATGTTTCTTAATTCACAGCTTCCGAATGGATTTTCTCTGTTGGATTAAAATGAAATAGTGAGAAGCAACTAATCAATACATATTTATTAAGTGCTAATTATAAGCCAAGCCCTGTGCCAGGTGATAGGGCTACAGATGCAAAAATGAGGGAGTGCTTACCCTCCAGGAGCTTTTCTTTTTCTTCTTCTTCTTCTTTTTTTTTTTTTTTGCTAGGCAATGGGGTTAAGTGACTTGCCCATGGTCACACAGCTAGTTAAGTGTCAAGTGTCTGAGGCTGGATTTGAACTCAGTTCTTCTCCTGACTCTAGGGCCACTGCTCTATCCACTGTGCCACCTAGCTGCCCCAGGAGCTTACCTTCTACTAGGAGAATTCCTCTTAGGCTTACCCCATCATTAGTCTTTTTTTGGCCTTCTTTTAAACCAAATTTCTTGTTTCTTATACAGGTTAGTAAAAAAAATGTATTCACTAGCATTTTAACATTTGTACTTATGGAAATGAAACAATTCAGTTCAAACATTTGTTGAGTGACAGTTGTGGTGGCTAATACTTGAAATAATTTATAATAATTTATTTAAATGTCCATTTTAGCCTTGTGTTAGTATAGGAAATTCGCATTATGGAAACTTCCTCCCTCAACACAGATCTAGGTCTTGCCTTTAACTTATAGTTTACCTTATAGCTAGTTAACTAGTTAAAGCATTTCCTGGGACATTAACTATGATTTGCCCAATCAGAAAGCATAATTTAAACACAGGTATTCCTAACTCCAAGATCAAAATTTATCCACTAGATTACTCTGCTTCTCAGTTTCATCTTGGGTTTCCACTAACCTGTGCTTGTCCGTAGATATCCTAAAGGATTTGGGTAGTCAACCTAAAAGAGAACACTAATAATTGGTATAATGATTATCTTAATCTGTGCCCTCATTGACTAATTCAAGTTACCCTGGCTATTGTGGATAATTCTGCCCTACTCCCTGACATGTTGCTTTTCTGTTGCACTTGTGCTATAAACTTCAGTGGTCATTTATCTCAATCTATTGCCTCTGGTATAATTCTGGCAACCCTTGCAAAAGAATATTGCAAAAAATCTCTGCCCCACGTTGTCATGTGCTGCTGCTGCTGCCATATGCTTTTGTCTGTTGCTGCCATTAATTTTCATGGATTACTGACAAGCAGAAGATCTAGTGTTCTGTGTCTGAGACCCTTACACATTGACATGTTTGTAAAGACAAACCCCATCCATCAGTCATTTCACACACTTTTTCTTTATTGAGAAAGCTTTAACTCCCTTATTGACTCTGATTTTTTTCCCCTCCTAACACACTTTCTTTTATTTTTATCTAATATTCTCCAGTTAGTCCTGTGCTTACAAATAGCATGTAGTGGATTCTTAGCAGCTGAACAGGTGCCGGAAAACGTGTTGGCTTCTATGAGGCAATAGCAGCCATATCGACAATTCAATAGAATGGATTCGGTCAATAATTCACTAATCGCTGAACGTCACACTCAAGTCCCATGGTTTGAGTAAAGGATTAAAAGTTAGGATGGAAGAATCCCTTTTTTTACAGAAGCAACTACTTCTTTACTTTTATGAGCTTGTAAGAGTTTTAAAGCTCCTTTTTTATTCACCACCGTTTTTATTCACAGAGGTTTTGTTTTTGTGGGTTTTTTTTTTTTTTTAACTGAAAGGAGATAGGATCATAGGTAGAAAAGCCACAAGGACCTTAGAGGTCATCTTGTGAACCCGCCTTATTCATTTTACGGGTGGAGCAATTTCATCCCAGAGAGATGAGTGTCCTATCCAAAGTCACACAGCTAGTCATTAGCAGAACCAGATCTGACATTGTTTCTGCTACAGCACACTGTGTACTTTTAGTTATATAAATATCAGGTATTATTACTGGGATTACCCCTTCCTGCTAAAATCTTCTCCTGCCTCTTCTTGGGGCCCCTCTCTAAAATTTCTTTGCACCAATTCTGGGTGTTCCAGTAGTATAAATTCCTTAATTTCGCTAAATTTTCCCATCTCCACCTTTACCAACCCCTGAATTCCAGGGCTGTCTTCTCCTTTCAGTGGCATCATTTATGTGAGTCTTATCTTGGGGTCCACAGGCACCACCCACAGGGTAGATTTCAGGCCTTCCATGATGTTGGATGGAAAGAAAATTATATTTTTATTTTCACTAATCTATAACTGAAATTTAGTATTTCCTTCAGTTATTAATTTAGAAAAATATTCAGAGAAGTGGTCCTTAGGCTTTATTAGACTGCCAAAGTGGGAAGGGGAGTCCATGACACACACAAGAAATTGAGAAACCCTGATAGTAAGGGACAGGACTCCTGTCTCTGAGACCTGTCTTAGTGAGCATCTGACAGCACGCTTTCTGCTGCATCTTGCAGACATGGGGTCCATCCGTAGTTTGCAGACAGGTGTTGGAGAGCTCCATGGAGAAACTCGATTCTGGCATGGAAAGGACTATTGTAATTTTGTCTTCAAAGATTGGGTTCAGCTGGATAAACCCTTTGCTGGTGAGTGTCTCTGCAGTCTGGTATAAGCTGGGGTGGGGGTCAGGGTATGCATTTTGGCTTGAACTTGTGAGATTTTTTGTTCCTCTTTATATGTGTAGTAAAGAGAACATTTACAAATGTAACACTTGCTAATGTGGTTATGTTGCCTTTAATATTTGGATTTTACACATTCAAAAGTCCAACAACCTTTTAGAGTGTGTGGAAGTAGACAAGGTCAACTTGAAAACTTTGAAAGAGCCAGTTCACTAATGTGGGCATTCCCTCTACTGTTGCAGATGGCAACACCATCTTAATCAGTGACAAGATTTCCCAGACTTACAGGGCTGGTCATGAGCCCATGCTATCACCAGGCCCATGCCAAAGCCAGTCCATCTTGGAGAATCTCTGCTAGTGCTTGCATTTAGCTGGCATGAGCCCACAGGATACAAAGGAAAAACAAATTGTCCCTGACCTCAAGGAGCTGTTGCAACTGAAATTTACCAGAAGGATAAACTGAGGCAATTCTCTGAGCAAGCTATCATTTACTAACAGGGGCATGTGATCTGATAATAAAAGTGGTTCAAATGGCCCCACCTCTGTCCAGAAGACCCTGAATTGAGGGTGCAACACATTTTTATAAGCATAGAACAGAGAACACAACAGAAATTATCTAATTGTCCAGCATCACAGAGATGAAAAAAATCATTATTGGTTGCATCATAGGAAGCAGGAATAACCCCCACATGTCATGAGGACCACCTCTCTCTATCTCTAAGGAATGTCTTTGTAAACTTACAGGTCCTAACTGTATCCTGAAGTCTCTGATAAGGGCAGACTTTTAGGTAACTAAGGAATTAGATAAGAACACCTTAATTGTTAAAGATGGGGAAAGGTCAGGTTGTCCTAGCTATCAAGATACTCCACAAGCCTTGCAGGAAATGCTGAGATCAGGTTTTGTGAGAGTTTGGAGAACAGAGTTTTTCTTTATCTGGCAGCAATTGTGGGAAAGCTTAACTTTTAATATCTAACTAGAGAGAGGGAGAGATTGAATTTTAGCACACCTAAATGTCTTCTCTCAGAAGAAAATGGTTACAGAATAAAATCAAATACAAAATACAGGATCAAGAATTAATTCCCTCAGAGTTTGTATATAGAGTAGATTATATGCAAAATATACTATATATAAAATATATTATATGTAGAACAAAATTTATTTTATATAGAATATATTACATGTAATATATTCTATGTATAAAATATGATATATAATATATTTCACCAAGGAAAGTATATTCTATCAGAATACATTATATATAAAATGTATTCCATCAGAATATATTATATCTAACTTTTTTTGAACATATTATATATAAAATATGTTCTTTCAGAATATATTGTGTAGAAAATATAATATATCAGGGAGAAAAATAAGATCATAAATTGAGAGTTAGAAGGGGTCTCAGAAGTCATCCAGTTCAATCCCTTCATTTGACGGATTCAGGTAGGAAGCATCAGAGATAAGATTTAAACCCTGTTTCTCTGAGTCCAGATTTGGTGTCCTTTCCTCTGGCTCCCTAAAAGACACATTAGGACAGTGGTAAGATATGCATATATAAGGGGAATAAGGGAAGAGAATAAACATTTATTAAGTGCCTACAATGTACCAGGAACTGCATTAAGCACTTTACAAATATTATCTCATTTGATCCTCACAACAACCCTGGGAGATTGGTGTTATTATCTATTTTACAATTGAGGAAACTGAGGCAGACAAAGGTGAAGTGACTTGGCCAAAACTCTGGTCTTCCCGACTCCAGGTCTGGTGCTCTATTCACCGTGCCATGTAGCTGCTAATATAAATGTGTATAAAGTGAATACAAAGACATTTGAGGGGCAGAGGAAAGGTGGGGAGGTACAAATCCTGAAGAGATCCTCACTTTTAGCAACTCAAAAGTATTCAGTTCAACAAATATTTTTTAACCTCCCATGTGAGGCATTATGATGAAGGGAATAGAAGTAATTCTGTATCACAGCCCCTGCCCTGTGTTTTAAAGTTTGCAAAGTGCCTTTTTATGGTAACTGTGATTTAGGAAGTCCCATTTTACAGATGGGGGAAATGAGGATCATGGAGACTCAGTGATTTACTCATAACCATACAGCTAGTAAATACGTGAAGTGAGATTCTGCCTCGGGTATCCTAACTCAAAACTGAAATGAAGCTCCTAGATCCACAAGGAGCGATTGGTGCATTTTCATTGTGAGCATTTATGCCTTAGAAATCACCAACACCATTAAGTAAGGGCTCACTTTATCATTCTGTCGATTGTCTGGGCTTAAGAAAATGTTAATAATGTAGGTTAAACTTAAAAGTGTGTCATGTGTACATTTTCCCTGAAGAGCTGGTTGTTAAATTTTTTACTAGCGCACCCCTGCTCCACAGGGTCTTGTTTGTGCTATGACAGAATCAAGTCTTTTCATAGTAGTTCTATGTTGACAGTGAGAAATTGTGCTGTTGAGTCATTTTTCAGTTGTGTTCAACTCTTCATGACCCCATTTGGGGTTTCCTTGGCAAAGATACTGGAGTGGTTTGCCATCCTCTTCTCTAGCTCATTTTAAAGAGGAGGAAACTGAGGCCAACAGAGTGAGGTTACTTGCCCAGGGTCACACAGCTAGTAAAGGGTCTTTGAACTCGGTTATGTGCACTATGGCACCACCTAGCTGCCCAGTAAGAAATTACATGGTTCATATAGTTCAGAAGATATTTCTACTGAATTCCCTCTTAATGTCATTATGTTACAATGTATCTTGGTATAATAGAAAAAGCCCTGGAAAAGGAATCAGAGAACCCGGGTTCTAATCCCACCACTGATGTTTATAGCTTGTGTTACCTTGGGTAAGACACTTAATCTTTCAGGCCTCAGTTTCCTCATCTGTAAAATGAGGGAATTGGACTAGATGACTTCTGAGGTCCCTTACAGCTCTGCCTTTATGATCTTAGGAGTTGTGTTCCCCAAAGATGGAATTCTTCAAGTGATCATGCCTCGTTTAATTCAGACTTTAAAAGCTTCGTTTTCCTTTTATTGGAATGAGTCATCTTTGTCACTCATCTCAGACTCATCGGATGTCTAATTGGAAAAATAGATGGCACTTTCCAAATGACCTACCATTACTTCAACATGATAAAAGAAAAAAATATATCAAGCACAGAGTCCTAAGATAATTAGTATGTGCTCAATTTTGTATCATAGCTGGTGATTATCTGTTATTATCTAAGAGAGAAAAGTGGAAATATAAAATAGTTAAAGGAATAGCATTAAAGGGCCATTTACTTGACCTGGTGGAAGCCAAGCTTTGGTACATCTGAGCCAGGGAAATTCGATTCAACAAATGTTAATTAAGGGCTTTCTATACGCAGCGCCATAGGCAGTTAGGTGGTGCAGTGGATAGAGCACCAGGGCGTGGAGTCAGGAAGATCTGAGTTCAGATATGGCCTCAGACTCTTACTAGCTGTGTGACCTTGAGCAAGTCACTTACTTGAGCAAGTCACATTTGCCTCAGTTCTTCATCTGTAAAATGTGGACGAACTGGAGAAGGAAATGGCAAAGCACTCCAGTATCTTTGCCAAGAAAAAACTCCCATGGACACGTCCATGGGGTCACAGAGTGTCAGACACAGCTGAACAACTGAGCGCTCCAGTATCTGGGAATACAAACACACACACACACACACACACACACACACACACACACCCCAAAACAAAACAGCCTCTGCCTTCAAGGAAGTTACATTTTACTGGGGAAAAGAACAAATATGCAGGTAAGTAAGTAACAAAGAGGGACAAAGTAACATACATTCATGAAGACTAGAGTAACCACAGTTGAGAAGGGAGTGTCTTAGCTGTGCCTAGGAGGGTAGGGACCCTGAGAGGCAAAGATGAGTAGGGAGAGCATTCCAAATGGAGGAGACCATCCGTGCAAAACCCCAGAGATGGGAGGAGGAGCAGGGAGGCAACGTGAAGAAAGGCGGTGGTTAAGATCTTAAGTCTAGGGCTTCTGACATTAGCATTGCTCTTTGTCATTTTATTGCCTGATGTGTCTGGGTAGATTTCATTGACAGGTATTCCATGCCGCGAATGCCATGGCATGACATTGGCTCTGTCGTCCATGGGAAGGCTGCAAGGGATGTTGCCCGTCATTTCATCCAGCGATGGAACTTCACAAAGGTAGGTTGTCCCTCTGAGCACCACGAGGGCTGTGTGATCTGATACGGGCATCTCCAAAGTAGAAGAAAAGGATATAGGGACAAAGGAATGGGGTATGGAAAATAAGGCATTTGGGACCAAGGACTCGAATGATCATAAAAACAAATATTTATATGGCATCATATATAATACATAACTATGTATGAAACCTATGTTTATAGATATAACATTTGTATATGTGGATGTTTATAAATATATTATAGCTACACTTAGATATAACATATATTTGTGTGTGTGTATACATATGTACATATATAGTTAGGATCAAATAAGATATTTCATATATATGAATATTTGTGTATAAATATAAGTATAGATGTAATATATTTATATATAAATATTCACATATGTGTGTACATATACAAGCACAATGCACATGCATGCATGTATATATGCATATATACGTATGCACATACATATGTATATGTGTGTATGTATACACACACACATACAAACACATATATCATTTTATCTGATCCTTACAACAACCCTCTGAGGTAGGTGCTGTTATTAGATCCATTTTACAGATGAAAAAACTGAGGCTGAAGGTGGTTAAATGACTTGCCCATATTCACATAGCTAGTAAATCTCCAGGTTGGGATTTGAACAGGAGTCTCCCTGCATGTCCAGTACCCTATTCACTCTACCACCTAGTTGCGGGAAGGCCACATAGTTCATCATTTTCTAAATAAAGAAACAGTCCCAGAGTAGAAAAGGGATTTGCCCAAGCAAGCTTGTACACAGTTATTGACAGAGTGGGAGTTGACTCCCTGGTCCTTTGATTCCAAATCCATTTGTGTTTTCTGTTGTATTCCTGTCATCTTTTCCCACTGACTACCATCAGTGGGCCCAAAACATTAAATTATGAGCTCCTCCATTAGACTGTGAATTCCTCCATTTGATTGTAAACTACTATAAGGGATTGTCTTTTGCCACTTTTTGTATCTCAGGTGGTTAGCACAGTGCCTGGCACATTATTGACTGAATCTAGAGGTAGAGGACAATGATATCTCCTGGTTGTATTCCTCCAAGCTTCAGAGATTAGATGGAGAGAAACAGAGAATGGGTCCAGTATCTTTTCCTCAGCTTAGCATTCTCAGAGTACATGTATTTGTGAAGGCAGATATTTTTAGAGTGACCTTTTAGCACATGTACCATGTCCACACCCCTGTTCATCTGTGTAAACATTCCTGATTTACTGAAATGTGTGACTGCAGCAGAAAGACACTGTGCTCATAGCCTCAGGGCATCAGACAGGCCCTGAAGCCAACTGTTCAGCCAGTGATGAAGGAAAGCTTCGTTTAGAATGAGTCATCTTCTTAGCTCATCACAGAGCCTGTATGTCTAATTGAAAATATGGATGGCACTGGACTAATGGATGGCCTTCCGTTATTTCAATATGAATATGTACATAAGGAAGGATAGGCACCAAGCAGCCTTTGTCTTTCAGGGTGGCCTTTGTCTATAGGGAGATACTTACCTGGTAGCTAACAAGAGAGATGATGTCTGAATTTCTGCTGGCCTGAAAGTTATTTATGTATTTTTTTTTAGAGTAGAATATTTTATTGGTCCATTTTCATCCAATCATTATTCATCATAAGGAGTTGACTTGAACTAGGACTCACATTCCACTCATGAACTTCAGGCATCTTCACCTTGAAGCCACTAGCCTTTGCATTCTTCACAAATACCCTCAGCTTTCTCTGCTGGGCTGGAGTCACATGGCCTGGCACCCTTTGGGGCTCTCTCCTACCCCACATGGCAGAGCTGGAGGCCACCTGTCCTTGTCCTCCCTAAGAGACAATGGCTTCTGTCTTTGGAGGCAAGACAGTGGCCTAGAATTTAAAATGGGGGAAAGGCACCCTTTCCAAGAATGTTGTTCAGTCATTTTCAGTTGTGTCCAACTCTTATTGATCCTATTTGGCGTTTTCTTGGTAAAGATACTAGAATGGTTTGCAGTTCCCTTTTCCAGCTCATTTTACAGATGAGGAAATTGAGATAAACAGGGTTAAGTGACTTGCCCAGGGTCACACAGCTAGTAAGTGTCTGAGGTCAAATTTGAACTCAGGAAGATGAGTCTTCCTGACTCCAGACCTGGCACTCAATCCACTATGGCGCCACCTAGCTGCCCTTCCTAATTTTACAGAAGAGAAAACTGGAGCCCATACATAGTAAATGACAGAACTGGGATTGGTGAAGTATTAAATGGCTTGACTTTTCTTCCTAAGTTGTTTTATTCACATGAGAACGCAGAAAGTCAGACAGAGCCACATTCTTACAATAATCCCCAAATTCATTCCCAAACCAAATATAAATGACTGGGATCTACTGACACCAAGGTGCACTTCCAGTGATGGGGATAACATTTGTTGGAAAAGGGTAAATACCAAAAAATGTTGGGAACCTAATTTTTATAAATCTTTCTCCCATCCTCTGGCTAGGAGAGGAAAAAAGCCTCTCCTTGTTTGCTTCAATGAAGAGATCAAATATTTAGTTGGGTATCTATTATTTAAAGATTATACAAGTGATAGATTTGCAAATTGTACAACTCCATCTGAATTAGAGCCACAAGTTACAAATTAAAAATGTAGATGGGTTCCCAGTGAAAGAGGAATCAAAGGTAGCATGCACATAAGTTTAAATACATATTATCAAGATGTCATTGCAATTTGAGGAATAGCAGCCCTCTTTGCAAGTGAACAGCAATTATTTTCCTTGGTAATTTGCAGAATTTCTCAGTTTGATTTATAGTGTGGTGCTAGCAACAGTCACTCTCTCCAGCACTGGAAAGCTGAGTGGTAAACACATTTTTTTTAAAAAAGTAAATAAGAATTCTTGGAAATAATGAAAACGTTCCACACATAAATCTGGAGGGAAAATTAAAAAAAAAAAAGCACAACCCCTTTCTTCAGCCCATCACAGTCACATTCTAGAGTTTTTTTTTTAATTTGTGGAATAAAATAAGCATTTCCATAACATAATATAATAAAAAAAAGATGTTTGTACTTGAAACTGCAAATTTACTATGTACAACTTGCTATTCCTTTTAAATGTATGACAAAGTTTTCATGTAAATTTTTTTCCCTTTTTTTTCCTTCCTCCTCCTCCTACCTATTCTAGAGATGGCCACCATTAGACACAAATAGGTGTATATATATATATATATATATATATATATATACACACATATGTATATATACACATATATGTAAAAATTATTCTATACATCTATTTATCAGTTCTTTCTCTTGAGTTTTTATTTTATTTTTACAGATTATGAAGTCAAAATATCGATCCCTTTCTTACCCATTCCTGTTGCCCAAATCTCAAGCTACAGCCCATGAGTTGCGATATCAGGTGCCTGAGTCTGTGCATGCCACAGTGCAGGTAAGTAAAGAAAACTGCATTTTCTTTTCTTTTCTTCTTAAATATCTTATTGGTGTTTTATGGTTGTTGTTGTTTTGCACTACATTTGCAACGAAATGTATCTTTGCCTCTATACTGCATGTGCATGCTCACACAAACACACACACACACACAATAAAGAAAAACTGTTAGTCCAGTCTAGGAGCTCCTGAGTGTGCCATGATTTGCAGTATTCCATACCTGTAGACATCCATGACCTTTCTCTCAAAAGGAGAACAGTCATTGTCAATCAGTAAAATGTTAGTGGGTAAAATCACTCTGGTTTGTTTCTATACCTAGAACTTCTATCCAACCCTTTTAAAATATACTCAAAATGAATCATTTCCCATCTCATTTTAATGGCTACAATAGGTTAGCACTTCTTTAGTCAGTGATAATAAAGGCTTCTTATTTTAATGTGCTGTCATTTCCTCTTTTTAGAAATTTTATTAGATGTGATGAATCGATTAGAATTGCAGTGGGCACTCATCCAGAAAATGAAATCATAAGACCTTCTATTTGGAAGGGACCTTAGAGATCATCCAGCTGAAACCTCTTGTTTTATAGAAAAGGGTGCTGAGACCTGGGGAGCTGCTGTGACTTACTGTGGTCTACTCACTTGTAGCAGAGAGGGCAGTGGGATGCTGATCTGCTTTTTTGTTACCCCACCATGTTGCCTCTCTAAGATTAGCCTATGGAAAATCGTAACCTTTAATCAAAATGCCAAATAAATATTTCAGAGGTAATAGATAGGTGAGGGTAAAAACCAAGACACCAGATAGTGACTCTGCCTTGTCATTCATAGAAGGCTGAATAGAATAAGATCTCATTTTGGAGGCAACCTCAAGGAAGAACAGAGTTTAAATCCTGCCTCAAACAAATACTATGTGCCACTGGGTCAATCACTTAATCTCTTTGTAGCTCAGTTTCACCTTCTGTAAAATTAAGGGGTTGGGTTCTCTATGGAACTTCCAGCTCTAAATTTATAATCATATTATCCTCAAGAAATTTGGTTCATGTCTCTGTTACTATAAATTCATTATAGAGGTTTTATTTTTTAAAGAAAGAAAGGGAGCTTAGTTCATCATGATTATTTTCAAATATTTAAAAAAATATTGATTACTACTCACTTAATGCGATGGGTACTGGACAAAGCAAGGTAAGCAGATTCCCTTACCATCCGAGGAGGTGGTAGTCTTAGACAGTAACAATGTAGATGGGTGTATTGAAGATAAAGAAGGTAAAAAAAAAATACATAAATCAAGCATCTGAAGTCAAGTATTTTGTACTGCATGTCAGCCAAGAGGTACGTGTAGTTATCAGATTGGGGTTTAGTGTAGATTTGAGCATGAGTAGTTAACTGTGGCTAGGAAGGTACCTGTCTCCATGTGATAAAGTTCCAATTGATTTCAGCTTATAGCTATTGACATAGATCCATTCATTTATTAAATTCATTTTGGTAGTTTCTGTTGTAGACTTACTGTCCTACCAGTTGCTTGATGAAGTAAATGGTGCATCATCTGAGATACAGTTAGGATATCTTTTAGAGGAAACCAAAACAGAACCATGACTGGGAGAAATTTGAGTTCACATTAATGTTTGACTTGTTGAAGTATTCAAGAGCATCTCTTGTGTTAATTAAGTTATGACTGAAACCTAGAGCTGACTGTCTAGTAAGGATTATACCCCTTTGTGCAGCCCCACTCAATGAAACAATCCTATTTGTTTCGTGTGGAATGAAGAAGAATGGGGAGGATGCAGCTGGAAGATTGGAGTCTGGTTCCATCGGGACCACTGGCACTTCTCGTGCCTACAGGGCAGACAGGGCTGTCATTTGATGACCTCGTCTCTCCCCATGCTTTTGAATACTTCCTGGAGTTATGGGGAAAGCATTTGGTCCATTGGGTTAGTTTACACTCCTGCAACTTTTCACTATCTTGAGTCCTAGTGAATTTTCCAAAGACTCATTCATTCACTGATCCAATTTATTTTGATTCAATTCAACAACCACTTTTTAAGCCCCTTGCTAGGATCTGGGAAGGCAAAGTTAAAAACTGAAAAACAGTTCCTGCCTTCAAGGAGTTTATAGTCTACTGGGGGCTAGAAAATCTTCATAGATAAGTGTGACACAACCTTGATTTGAGGAGAGGGAGTCCAAGCAACTGGAGAAGTCCATGAGATGCTTTGAAAAGTAGACTGAATCTGAACAGAGCTTGTGGATATTGAGTATCTAATACAGGGCATCCCTTAGCTTAGTACTGCACTAAGACTTTTGGGACACTGTTCATTGGAAGGACAAATACCAAAGCTTAGGTTTAAGTACTTTGATTGGCCACATAATGAGAAGACAGGACTCATTGGAAAAAGACTTGGATGTTGGGAAAGATTAAAGGCAAAAGGAAAAGGGGAGGGCAGAGGATAAGATGGATAGATAGTGTCATGGAAGCAACGAACATGAGCTTGGATAGATTTCAGGAGATAATGGAAGATAGAAGGGCTTGGAATGGTTCATGGGGTTGCAAAGTGTCAGATGTAACTGAACAAATGAATGACAACAAATATACATAACATGGCACTAGGTTTTGAGTAGGGGAACATGAGAGGAATTTCTCTCCTTCCTACTGAAGCTAAGAAACTAACTAAGGAAAAAACATCAAAGGATCACAGATTTAGAGCTGGAAGAGACCCTTGAAGTTACCAAGTCCAACCACCTCATTTCACATATGAGGCAACTGGGGCCCGAGGTAACAAAGGTAATAAGTGTCAGAGGTGAGATTCGAACCCAGGTCCCTTGACCTCAGAGTCAGTGTTAACTCTACCATTCCACACTGCCTGGTTTACTTTATCTTGACAATTTATTTTTCTAACTTTATAGTCAAGTTGTGAGTCTTTCTAAGATGTAGCTCCCGACGTGGGACTGGGGTTCATTGTCTACATATAGCTCGACTGTTTTGTCTGAAAAAAGCCAAGGCTCAACACATGTTTGACAGGTTAGCCTTTTGCAAGCTTCATCTCCCTGGGCCCTCAAGGACAAGGAATATATTTATAAAGGAGAGAGGAAGCACCCAGAAGTAGCTCCCAACTGGTTGTTTTTAGTGGCTGATTATTCATAACAGTAGCTGACATTTATATATTATCTCGTGATCCTCCCAACAACTTTGCAAAATAAAGTTTATTATCATCATCCCCATTCTACAGATGAGGAAACTAAGGCTCAGTGAGAACTTAAGTGACTTGCCCAGTCAAACCACTAGGAAATGTCAGAAGTGAAATTTGAACCCAAGTTTCCTGATGCCCAGAAGAGCAATCTTTTCTGCCATATCCCACTCTAATCCCATATATAGAACCTAAAACGTTATCAGCATAGGACTGTCTGCAATAAATTTGGTCCTGAATGCTATAAGAATAATTGCAGGGGGCTATAGCTGGAGATAATGAAATTTGATCATCTCTATGTCATGTACAGAAGCCAGGAATTTTTGATGAAAAAACGCTGGAGGCGACACAGGAATCGTAAGTTTCAAGTGAATTCTAAATCTTGTCACAATAAAAGGTATAGCCAAAAGCCTAATGGGAGCTGCTTGTTCAAATTAGTTTCTTCCATGTGGATGTAGTAAAAAGGGGACTCATTTTTCAAATCCGATGAGATAATGTGTATAAGGCACTTCATAAACCTTAAAGCTCTATATAAATGTGAACTATTATTATCATTTTAAAAGGGAAAAGTAGCTCTTGGGGAAATGTGTTGGAAACAGTGTGGAACAGTTGGGAGAGAGTGGGATTTAGAGCCAGAGACCCTAGGTTCAACTACTCCTTTTCTATGTACTACATGGGGGACCTCCAACCATGTCTCATTCTCATTCAACCTTTACATCTGTGTTCCTTTGACTAAATGATCACTTTTCAGTCAACCAGAATTTATCACTAGACTCTTGGTGCCATTCTACAAAGATGATAATGAAGTAGTGCCTGAAAGACAGATAGCTCTTCTATCTTCCTGTTCCTCCCACCCCTTGCTATACACACACACATACACACACACATATGTGCACATGCACACACGCACACACATTTTCTTCCCCAGGCCAAACCTCTCTGGTTCTTTCAACTAGACCTTTGGTTCAGATAGCATGATCCCCAGTAACTTCACCATCTTGATTGTGTTTCTTGGACATGCTTTAGTTTATCGATGTCCTTCCTAAAATATGAAATCCCAAACTAAATACAATATTGCAGATATGATCTGAATAGAAAACTGTCTGGAGGAACTATCTCCCTCACTTCCTCAGTTAGATATCCATTATGTCTCTATTAACATGCTCTAAGATTATTTTTTGACTGCCATATCATACTGTTTGTGTGTATGAAACTTGTAGGCCACTGAAACCCTGACATTTTTTCACATGTGCCGTTGTCTAACCGTGCCTCCTCAATCCTGCACTTGTACAATTGAGTTCTTAAACCAAAATCTAGGATTTCACATTTATCTCTATTAAATTCCATCTTAATTAGATTTCATCCTACCCTATCAAGATTACTTTGGATCCTAATATTATCATTTGGTAATGTATTTGCTATGTATTTCTTTTGGGAATACATTTGGTAATGTATTTACCTTGTATCATCTGCACATTTTATAAGCACACCAGATACTCCCTCCCTACCCTGAGGTCATTGATAATAGTACTGAACACCACCAGGCCAGACCAGATCTTTGGAGCATCAACTAGAGACTTCCCTCCAAGCTAACATTGTGCTGTTAATTACTATTTATTGGGTCAGATCATTCAGCTACTTTGGAATCCACCAAACTGTGCTGTTATCAAGTTCATCTCTCCATTTTGTCCTTGAGGGTAGCATGGGAGACTTGATTCAATGCTTTGCCCACAGTCCAGACTGTCAAAGTCTGCATCATTTGAGTGACTAATGGTCTAGTAACTTTTTAACTTATTACTACTATTATTCACACACAACACTTTCTTATTAGAAATTCTCTTAGCAGTGACAGAAATCACAGAAGACTCATAGGGCTGCATTCCACTGAATGGATTCCCAGCCTGCAATGTTCCACAGCGTGCTTGTTTGATCCCTCTTCTCTAGCCAAGGTAGCTCTCTGCCATGTAGAAAATATTCCTTCTTCCCTCTGGCTAGTTTCCTACCAAGTAGTGCCTCATGGATAGATAGATAGATAGATAGATAGATAGATAGATAGATAGATAGATAGATAGATGTTGGTAGATAGATGTTGATAGATAGATGTTGGTAGACAGACAGACAGATAGGTAGAAGATGGAGGTAGGCAGATGGTTGGATAGATAGATGATAGATGATAGAGGTGGATAGATGGATAGATAGATGATATATATATGTATGTATATATACATATATGTATATGTATTTATATATTTATATGTGTATATATGGTCTCTTTGGATACATGTGTATGTATGTGTATATGTATACCAAAATATGCACACATATTTTGTATATATTAAATGTAAATACATTATTTAATATGTATATTATATAATATTATATATACTATACAATATAGATATATATCAGATGTATGTGTGTATATATATGTGTGTGTGTGTGTGTGTGTGTGTGTGTGTATGTGTTTACATATATCTATCACAGTACCTGACACACAGTAAGCACTTAATAAATACTTGATAACTGAGTGACAGACTCAGAAGTCCCCTATAGTCCAGGGCCAGTTGGCATGTCTCCATCCCAAGTTAACAGGCTATATTAACCCCAGGATTTCTAGTCTACCCTCAGTTGCACCCAGGCCTCCAGCCCAGATGTCTGTTCCCAGGACAGTGGTGGTTACTATCCCGAATCTTCAGTGTTACCAATGCTGAGGTCACACAAATTCTCCCCTAGCCCCATACATGCCCAGTTTACCTTCATTCTCCTATCCATCTCGCTCCCTCCAATACACACACACACACATACACATGCATACACACACACACATACATACACACACCAGGTTGTTGTTTTGTTTTTGGTTTTTTTTGCTTTGAAAATTGTTCTTAAGGAGAATCATTATAATTAAGTGTTAGCATTTATTCCTCATCTGCATTCTGCAGCCCTGATATAGCCACAGTCCTCTCTGGAATCATTAGTGAAATGAGTCAGGAGACAGAGACAGAGAGAGAGAGAGACAGAGAGAGAGAGTGACAGAGAGAGATCTAGGCAAAGGCTAGCTCCCCCCACCCCAAATTGATTTCAGCTTCTCGAAAGTGGTTTTATAGACTTGGCACATTGCTCTGGCAGCTTCAGCAGACACTTCACAAATAAGGTTGGGTGCTTTCCTTTAGCCCTGGGCACATGAACCAAAATCTGCCACAAGAATCCAGAGGGAATGCAGCCAGAAAAAGACAGAGGGGAGTGCTCTGAAATTGCTGAGGTGCAGAGAATCTAAAAATGCAAGGTATGGAGTTTTTTTTTTTTTTAGAGGAATAAACTATATCAGCCAACAGTATAACTACTGCTTTGACATGGTACCAAATAATGAAAGTTAAGATTCCTCTAAGTTTTAAAATTTAAAGTCTGCCCAGCTTGGTGAAGAGAGCACTGGATTTTTGATCTGAGGATCTGGATTTTGATGCTGACTCTGATATGTAATCATTATTATTATCATAATAGCTAGCATTTTTATAGCACTTAAAAACCTCAGATTCAAATCTCTTTTGATCCTCCCAAAAACCCTGTAAGGTAGGTGCTATGATTATTATCCCTTACTTGCCATTTGGAATCCCCTACATGGAATTGTCCCTTGACCTCTCTGAGCCTCAGTTTCCCCATGTGTCAAATGAGGATTTTAGACTACATGAAGTGACCTCTAAGTTCCTCACAACCAGAGGTGTGCTGGAGCCAGTTCAAACTTGACTAGAGCCAATTGTTAAATTTTCCGTATGAGCTTTTACACCTTGGAAATTGGCTATCACTTCAAACCAAGGCTTGATTTATTATTTTGTCAATTGTTTAGGACTTAAGAATGAGGGGCAGCTAGGTGGCACAGTGGATAGAGCACTGACCCTGAAGTCAGGAGGACCAGAGTTCAAATCCTGCCTCAGACCAAACACTTGACAGTTACTAACTGTGTTACCCTGGGCAAGTCACTTAACCCCAATTGCCTTAAAAAAAAAAGACTTAAGAATGTAATAGAGAAAATATTAATAATGTAGCTCAAATGTGAAAATGTGTCTTGCATACATTTCTTTTTCAGAGTTCTAACTGTTAAACATTTACCATGACAACACTACCAGAAATCTAAATCCTATAGTTCTATGGAGATGCTATTAAGAAAAGTAGTGGCAAAATGCTTATTCATTCATTTATTGGTTCAGTCAACTAGCAATACCATCAGCAGGTGCCTAGTGTGTAGTGTAGACTACTATGCTCAGCGTGTAGAAGATAGAAAAGTTTATATTAGACGTGGTTTCTGCCCTCATGGGGCTTCTAATCTAATTGGCAAGGAAGAAACAAATACAGTTCTTGTGTGATGTTATATATTATAATTAAGTGTATCAGAGAGTTGAAAAACAAAGGCAGATTTGAGGTACAAGTTTGTTATAAAGAGAGCTTCATGGAACCTGTGGAATCTGGAGTGGGTAGGGATTTGTACTCAAATATAGAGAGGGAGGACATTCCAGGAATAGGGAACCTCATGAGCAAAGACAAGGAGATGGGAGGATGAAGAATATTTTCAGAAACACTGAGTCCTTGGCCAATTTGATGGGAATATAGACTGTGTTGAGGGAAATGTTATGCAGAGCTGAAAAGGAAGTGTGGTGCATTGGAAAGCGTGCTGAATTTGGAATCTAAGAATTTGGGTTCAGACCCCAGCTCTGCCATTAACTACCTCTTTGACCTTGGTCAAATTCCATTCCTTCCATGGCTTTCCATTTCCATCTGTGAAATGAAGGATTTAGACTGTTACCTTCAAGCTTATGGTCGCTGCAAATCCTATGATCCTTTGAGCTGTGATGTGGAGACTCTGAGTAACAAATCTCATTTCTTCAGCCCATAAAGTTTGTTGAAGAGCTTTCTTCCCAGCCCTTTCAGATAGGGAGTTTGAGCATTATTGTGCTCATTTTATGTCAATACATCAAGGACCAGTAATTTCACTAGGTGGGGGACTCTCCATGCATTCCAGGAGTCTGTAACTTTCTTCTCTCTCTTCCGCACTTGGTGAACCTTGGGTGAGTGGTGGGAAAAATGCCAGGGTTCAAAAAGTTGTGGAAATAGATGGCAGAAGAAAGTTAAAAGCATTGGGTGTAGGTAAATTTTTCAGGGACAAGGAAAGGTAATATCCATCCATTGGATAGAAGGAATGGGTCAGGGACTCATCTTTTTTTTTTTATTAAAAAAAATATTTTTTTAGGACTTGGGGAACTTGAGTTATTTTGTCAGCCCTTGGAAAGGAGCCAGAAGATTGAAAATGCTTAAAAGAGAAGGGTTGACTGCTAGAGCAACTTCCTGTAGCAAGTGGGAAGGAATGTCATCGAGTGGTCAGATAAGAGAGATTAGCCTTGGTTCCTTCTCTGTTAGTGATTGGGAAAGAAGGAAAGGGACAGGAGAAGGAAGAGGAAGCAGACAGAAATACCAGGAAGTTTTGTGGAATAGATGAAACTGAGAGAGATCAATTTTCTCATGATAGAGGGAGATGTTTATCATCCATTGGGGTGTGTGTATGTGGAGCTTGGAGGTCGGGTCGGGGCTTGAGCAGAGAGGGAAAGTTTTGAAACAATACTGTTACAAATGATAGCGAGTGCTGATAAGGCTAGAGATAGAAGGATTGCCAAGCAGCATCGAGGGCCCATGCATGCTCAGGACGATGAATTTGTAGCAAAATCAGCTCAATTCTGTGTCTCTCGCCTCAGGGCAGGGTAGTCAGATGGGGCTTGTGTGAGTTGTGATAGAGATGGCCAAAAATACCACTATAGCCTCATTATAGGAACTCTTTCCACTAACATGACCTCTGGCAGAAGGATCTTCTCTTTCCCACTTCTGAGAAACCAAAGCTATACAGAACTCCATTCTGAGTCATTATTTGGCTTGGTGTCTATGCAGTAGGGAGTCATTCACGAGCAAGCCTGAACTTGAGTTAAAGACCACCACTAGAGTGAGTTTGCCTTGGCTCACAATGAATGAGTTGTTTATTAGCATTTGTGACAAGTGTCCAGGTAATGCCACTGCAAAATAAAGTGTCATGTTAGATTATTGAAAGGTCATAAAGTTTGGGGATATGGGGCTGGGACTGGAGTGAGATAATGTAGTGGTGAAGGAGAAACATATAAATCATTTCCAGGAAATTTGATGAATGCTACTAGTAGTCAGATGTATTCAAAATAGTACGGTTAGGATGGCATCTAGGTGGCACAGTGGACAGAATATGAACCTTGGAGTCAGGAAGACCTCAGTTCAAATCCTTTCTCAAACGCTTATTAGCTGTGTGACCTAAGGCAAGTCACTTGACTACTATCTGCCCCTTTTTCCACATCTGTAAAGTGGGGTTAATAATAACACCTATCTTTTAAGGTGGCCATGAGGAGAAAATGTGATTAATATATGTAAACCACTTGGCAAAGCTGAACATGCTATGTAAGTGCTAGTTCTAACAATAATATTCATTGCTAAATAATAACAATAATATTCATTATTTGTGTAATCATATAACATCAGTGACAGTATTTATTGTTGTTAGTGCTAGCATACCTTTAATACCTGGGATAATAATGATAATGATAATTATTATTCTCATTTTACTGATGAGAGAGCCAAGACTCAATCCAGGTCTTCTGGCTCCAACGTTCATCTGTCTTCCAGGACATACACCATAACGACCTCCAAGTTCTTAGAAGAAGTTTAAGTCAAGTTAACCTTTAACTCACAGAATATATTGGAGAGGGATTTTTTAAGGACAAGGATAATAATTCTGTGAATAATACCTGGAATTCATATACCACAAGCCTTCCCCGAACCCTGTGAGATAGATAGCATTATTATCCCCATTCTACAGATGAGGAAATCAAGAATCTGAGGTGGTTATGGGATTACCTAGGGTACTACTAAGTGTATGAGGCTAAATTTGAGCCCAGGTCTTCCTGACCTTTAAGGTGAATGGATGTGGTTGGGATGTTTCTTGCCTACTCTGCATGCCCTAAACTCAGTATTAAAGCAGATTAAAGAGAAGCCATCTACTTGCCACCCTACTTCAGAAAAGTCACCAACTTTATCTATTGGTGTCTGATGGTTGTTGACTGAGTAACTGAGGAAAGTAGTGGGATGAGGGAAATAGTATTGGATTAACGATAAAGACTGAAACTGGAAAGGGTCAATGAAGGCATCAGGTTAAGAAAAGAAATGCAATTTGGGAGAAATTCTAGGAAAATTAGAAATGTTCCCCTCCAAGAACAGACTCCTATTATGCAACCTACGAGTTCTACTTGGAAACAATATAGTAAGAAGGTTGGGAGTTGTGCTTGGCTGGAGGTATTTTTTGTGCTTAAGAGGGGGCCACAGGCAGAAGGAAAAATGATGGGTTCCAGTTGTAATTTTGAGAAGAAACATATTTTTAAAGAACTACCCCTGCATTTTTCATATATATTCTGTAATTTTGTAATGCTGAGGTTTGAAAAGTGGAGGTTAGACTTGACTCCAGCTATATTTGGGGCAATATGATCTATGTACTTTCTGCATGAGTTATGATCAATTTCAGTCCTGGCACCATTACTTAGGTTTAATCCAGAAATGGAATCTGTGCAGAGAAAAAAAAGTGGAACAGCTGGAAAAAAATAGGCATTCAGTGGTGATGAAAATATTTCACTGAAGTAATACACACATTTGTCTGAGCCATCTAATTTTTATTTTGATGCAATAAATTGGATTACAGGCTTTTCCTTTGAGATTTCTAGAAGCTCAACTAACATTGGTTAATGACCATAGACTACCACACTGTATGTGCTTGTCTTGACCCAGAACACTCAGAAAAGATGACTGTAACTTTCTTTTTTGGGGGGGAAAGGGAGGCAATTGGGGTTAAGTGACTTGCCCAGGGTCACACAGCTAGTAGCCATAACTTTCACTGGCAGTGTTATTTAAGCCCACTGCAGCTCTGTTATTTCTAATTTGGGTACATATAACAAGAGCTTATGTGATTGTTTATTTTGCTTTTTTTGGTGGAGAAGTGAGACAGCTAGTTGGCACAGTAGATAGAGCACTAAGCCTGGAGTCAGGAAGACCTGAGTTCAAATTTGTCCTCAGGCATTTACTAGCTGTGTGACCTAGGGCATATCATTGAACCTCTATTTGCTTCAGTTTCCTGAACTGTAAAATGGGGATAATAATATTGGCACATACCTCCCAGATTTACTGTGAGAATCAAACGAGATAATAATTGTAAAGCACTTAACACAAAGCCTGGCACATGGTAAGCACTATATAAATGTTAGTTGTTATCATCATCATTATTATTATGAATATCTGGTTCTATGGTTTCCTCAGAGTTCCCTGTATGGAACTTCCCTCTACCCAATGCATTTTAGTAACTGTTCTGCACCTTATAGTTTAGAAAGTTACCTATGGCAGTGAGAGGTCAAATAATATGTCTAGGGTCATAGGGCCAGAATCTGTCAGAGGTGGGAACTGAACTCAGTTCTTCCTGCCTCTGAGCTGGTCTTCTGTACACCAGGCTGCCCCCCAAGTTACTCTTTTTTTTGAGGTAATTGGGGTTAAGTGACTTGCTCAGGGTCACACAATTAGTAAATGTCTGAGGCCAGATTTGAACTCAGGTCTTCTTGACTTCAGGCCCAGTGCTCTATCCACTGTACCACCTACCTGCACCCCAAGTTACTTTATGGTAGGAAAAACCTTGTTCTTTTACTGAGATGCTGTAAGGTAGAATCTCCATTTGAACATACTTTTTAAGACAGCTCCTGTAAAAAGCCACCAACCCAAAGTTTTTAGCCATTTACGATGAACTGTTCATTGTAAAAAAAAAAAAAAAGTTGGTATCATTGTCCCTGCGTCCACCTGGTCACAGGTTTGTCATCCTGGGCCCCATGAACGGCCAATTCATTCCAAGAAGGAATCTGCTTCCTTGTACACCACTATCTTTGCTCATCTCTTTGATGACTTTCCTGATGTATATCATTTAGAGGATAGTGTGACCATAGAAGGAGGTGGGCTGGTCATGTAGTGACAGTGAGGGATGAAAGATGGATAGTGCATAGCCTCTGTTGAATCCTGGCCTAGGTTTAAATCTTCCCTCTACTACTTATTACCTGTATATTGTTGTTCAGTTGTGTCTGACTCTTCATGTCCCCATTTGGGGTTTCCTTGACAAAGATACTAGAGTAGTTTGTCATTTCCTTCTCCAGCTCATTTTACAGATGAGGAAACTGAGGCAAACAGGGTGAAGTGACTTGCCCAGGGTCACATAGCTAGTAAGTGTCTGAGGCCAGATTTGAACACAGGAAGATGAGTCTTCCTGATTCTAAGCCCAGTGCTCTATCCATTGCACCACCCATCTGCCCTGTTACCTAGATGGCCTTGGGCAAATCTTTAAGTCTCTGACCCAATGACTTCTCATATCCCTTCCACCTCTCCACACACCTATGCAATATGAAGTGATCTAAACTAGCATACTGGCTGGACGTTTCCAGTGAGGGACTGTTGGGGAAATGAATGAGAGTCACACAGGATAGGGAGCAGGGATAAGTTGTGCACTCTAACACTGGGAAAGGAGAAGAGAATAAGCATTTATTAAGCACCTGCTGTGTGCTAAGCACTTTAAAAAATATGATCTCATTTGAATCATTGGACCAGAATACCCTCTTCAAAGAGATCACAGCTTCATTGAAGCAAGTGGATGAGATCTGTCCATGCGGGGTGGTGTTTTCTAGACATAGTACAGCATTTTCAGCCCCCATGCTCTATAAGGAGGGCATATGGTCCCTAGCCCCATGAGGAGAGCCTGAAGAGTCTCCATCTCAGGAATTCTGCAGTCTGGAGGGTTAATGGGCCTCCAGAGAGTTACTGGAGAAGGTCAGAGTTGGGTGGGGATGAGGAAGAGGGAGAGGTAATAACCAGAGGCCCTCACTCTGGGGGCAAGTTTCAGCTGGTTTTCAGACCTGGGTAAACCAGAAATGTAACTGAGGATGTAAAGTGCATGAAACAGGTTTAAGGTCAGTACCCAGAAAGCTAGAAGGAAGGGTACAAGGTTCAACCTTGTCAGAGCACCTTGGTTCTCTTCCTGGTACTTGTATTGGCTTAGCTTGACTGTCCCTAACACCTGACCAGGTTTTGATGGAGTCCACCCTAAATCGATCAGCAATTAGAACAATTCCATGTCAAAGAGGTGGCAGGGGAAGGGGGAGGTGGAGAGAATGCAGAGCGGAAAATAAAATTTAATTAAAAAAATAAAGGCGTTACTGAATTCAAACTCTACAAATAAGCAAACAAATAAAAAAGGTGACATGAAGTGTAGAATAAGTTCAGAATGTCAGACCATTGACAGCGAGGCATGCCTCTTACCCCTAGGGAGAAGTGGTGGACTACAGGTATGGAACTAGGCATACACTCTCAGATATGGCCAATGTGTTGTTACCATTTTCTCAAGTTATACTTGTTTGTTACAAAGGAAGGTACGAGTGAATCATTGGGGAAGTCATAATGATTTTCTTTTGGTATAAGAAGCTGTGATCTTATTGAGTTAGGGTCCATCAACGCAGATTGGCACCTGCTGTATACCTTATAGTCTGAGGGAGTTGCTTGGGGCACTGAGAGTTAAGTGACTTGCCCAGGGTCACACAACCAGAATATCAGAGATAGGACTTGAACCCAGCACTTCGCAACTCTGAGGATAGCTTTTTACCCTCCGTGCCATGTTGAATCTCAAGAGAACTTTTTTTACAGACTACTGATAAAGCATTTACCAAAATTTCTGTTTAGAAAGGAGATCAATGTGAGGCCAGAAACTGTCCATTTTTGTCCTTATGTCCCCAGTCCTGTGCTTGGAACACAGGTGGTGCTTAATGTTTGCTGAGTTGGATTGAATTATGTGCTACAAGTGCCCAAGAAATTCTTTTGGAGGAGGTAGGACTGGTGCTGGATTTTTCTGGAAAGGATAGGATTTGGAGAGTGGGAGAGGAGGGGTTCAGAGATGAGGCCACCTTTACCTGATGGACCCCTGGGAGAAAATGCCCCAGGGAATGGGTACAGACATCCACAAGAGAGGCTTGTCTCTGTGGCATGTCATGAGAGACAGAGTAGTATGGAGGAGAGAGTATCTCCCCTGAACCTCCTAACGTCTTGGTGAAACAAGTATTATTATCACCATTTGACAGATGAGGAAGCTGAGGTAAATGATACCTTCAGAAACGTAAGTGATTTGCCCATGACCACACAACTAATAGGTAACAGTCTGGGTTCCAATCCAGGTGGCCTTGGACCTGCCATTTCCACTATAGCTAAGCTCAGAGGATGGTAAATTTTTTTTTCTGTTAATGATACAAATTTCTGCTTACAAAACTTACCTGGAAAAAAAGTACCTGAGGTCAAGAGAAACTTATGTCTGCCTTAGGTGTGTTTGTTAATGTGAATTTGAAGTGCTCTTTGGAGGGGAAAGAAGCCACATTTTGAAATCATCTCAAGAAAAAGAAACCCTTTTGGTAGAAGCCGCATCTTTGTGTTTTCAATTTGAAAAGAAAACATTCTTGATGGAAGGATAACCTGCTCTTCCATGACTTCACGTGAAACAATGTCTTGAACATACAAAAGATTCTTAACAAATTTATTTTCTTCAGTCATTTTTCAGTTGTGTCCAACTCTTCATGACCCCATTTGGGGTTTTCTTGGCAGAGATACTGGAGTGATTTGCCATTTCTTTCTCCAGCTCATTTGACAGGTGAAGAAACTGAGGCAAGCAGGGTTAAGTGACTTGCCCAGGGTCACACAGCTAGATCTGAACTCAGGAAGGTGAGTCTTCCCGACAACCGGCCTGAAGCTCTATGCACTATGGCACCCTGTAGCCATCCTTCTTGACAAATGCTTGTGTTCAATTGTCTGTTATTCCCAGGAACCATTGAGGCAGTGTGGTCTAGTGGAAGGAGCATTGGTTTTGAGGTCAGAGCATCTGGGGTCTAATACTGGCCGTTGTGACCTCGGGCAAGTTATGTCATCTCTCTGGGCCTCAGTTTCCTTATCTGTGAAATGGGAATAATAACCTACCTCTCAGGATTGTTGTGAGAATCCAATGAAATAATCATTGTAAAGTGTTTAGCGCAGTTATAATAATAATTATTATTATTAGAGTCACATCCATTAGAGGGTAATGCAAGTTTTAATCTTTCTTCATTTTCTCTTGTAGCTACTCCGTTCTGCTGCAGATTGGTCAGCCGGCATAAAATACCATGAAGAATCCATCCATGCTGCATATACGCATGTGATAGAGAACAGCAAACATTACATATACATAGAAGTAAGTCCCAGGCATGGGAAATAGTGAGAATCAGCTTTCCCCAGAAGAATACTTACTCATGACAGTGGCCCCTGAACTCAGGGCCAATCTCCTCTGTAGGTGGTCAACCCCCTGTACCGTCTGAGTGTAAGAGAGTTGGTTGGGGAAGATCTCCACCATGGCTTCTCAAATTCTACCATTGGAATAGCATTGCTTTGGGTCAAGGCCCAGTTTGTCCAAGGGTTCCTTCTCAAAAAGATGTAGTGCTCTAGGAGGTAAACACATGGCTTGGGATTTAGCTTGCTTTGTAATATTAGCAGGAGCCTGAGAGAACAGGATATTGGAGAGGCAACATTTATTAGATGGTAAGGTTAAGTTGAGAACATGAGGGACTTGGGGGGCAGAAGAGGTGGAGGCCAAGCGCAGTTAGGTTGTTGAAAGCAGCAGAAGCTTCCATTTGCTTGTGTAACTGCTCAACTGAACATTTAACAACTGGCTCCAGCACATGCCCCCCTCAAGGTGGCTTCCAGTGAGGATCTCCATGCACCAATGGAGACCTGGAGCCATTCTGCTCCTTAAAGCCACAGTGAGTTGCTCGGAGGCAACAGAGCTGAGGTGCTTTCCCGGAGTCCCACACTCAATACGTGTCAGACTCAGGACATGAACCCATGGGCTCCTGACTCTGATGCCTGCCCTTTACCTGCCACACCCCCCCAGGCCATTTCTCTATAATGTTTTATATAGCAATAAATTTATTTTTCCCAATGTGTTCATGTTGCAAACACTGGTGTATGAAAAAAAATAAAATATTTTAAACTAATGAGTCCCAAGGAAAAGATAGAGGTAATAAGAGTTTACCCATTTAAATAAGCGAACCCTGTGAACCTAGAATATAATATTCCATATTATTATATTTTTACTTCTTTAATCTGGTCAAATATAATAAATCTAGTATATGGGTCTGATCAAATGTAATTTAATTTAAATTACCTTCTAGAGAATTGTCAGTATGGAATAATATTTCCATCATTCACTTGACTAAGTTGTCTCAAATTATTTTTGCTAAGAACTGCAAAAGTTTCTAACAATAATAGAGGCCTTGTGACATAGATATGAGGCTGGCCTGAGGGCCAGGAAGAATTGAATTCAGGCCCTGACCCTAACACACACTGACTGTGTGTCATGCAAGTCACCTGATTTCTCAGAGCTGTGGGCAATTCTGATGTCTTGTATCTACCTATTTATTTTGGATATATCTTTATCTCTTCTTTAGAATGTATGCTTCTTGAAGAAAGGGACTATTTTTGTCTTTCTTTCTTTCCCCAGTGCTTAGCACAGTACCTGCTATATAGTAAGT
The DNA here is from genome assembly GCF_900497805.2 of Vombatus ursinus. Classification (NCBI taxonomy): domain Eukaryota; kingdom Metazoa; phylum Chordata; class Mammalia; order Diprotodontia; family Vombatidae; genus Vombatus; species Vombatus ursinus. Next base: position 28,579,981 of record NW_020954588.1, read on the forward strand.
GTTTAATAAATGCTTATTGAATGGCTAAGACTATAAATTGTAGAGAAAGTGCTAATCTGCGTTAATAAGTGAGTGTCTTCATCTGAGACTTCTCCATGCTAATGAAAACCACAGAGATAATCCCTTGCCATAGCTAATACTAATAAGTATAATAACAGACATTTCATACAACTATAATTTTGCAAAGGGCTTTACATTATTTGTTTCCTTTGGTTCTGTTGATGACTAGCTATTATCCTCATTTTACATATAAGGAAACTAAGGCTCAGAGAGGTTAAGTGACTTGTCCAGGGTTACACAGCTAATAATTGTTCAAGGTAGGATTTGAACCCAGATCTTCCTGACCCCAAGTGCAGCACTACGTTTTACAAAGTGATGTAGGATCTATTTATCAAAAGCGATGTTCAACCACATATTCATAAAATATTAGAGCTAAAAGGGACCTTAGAGATCACCTAGTCTGATCCCCTCATGTGACAGGTGAGGAAACTGAGACCCAGAAAAAGGAAACAACCTGGCCAGGGCTAAGACAAGTTAAGTGGCTGAGCTTGGACTTGGATCCAAGTCTTCTAATTCAAAGTCCAATGTTCTGAACCCTAGCATGACTGCTGAATGAGAGAATTGTCCTTTCTAAAGACATATTAACTTTGCTTTTTTCATGCTGCACCCTCTCCTCCTCCTCCCCTCTTTCCCCTTCCTTCTCCCTCCTCTCTCTCTCTTCTCCTTCTCCTCCCCTGCCCTCCCCCATTCTCTTTCTCTCCCTCCCTCCCTTTCTCTTTTTCTCTCTTCTCCTCCCCTTCTCTCCCTCCCCTCTCCTCTTCCTTTCTCTCCCCCTCCCCCCTCCCCTGGATTATTAAGGAACTGAGTGACTTCAATGATTGTCACATTTCTTTTCTCTAGAACCAGTTCTTTATTAGTTGTGCTGATGACAAAGTTGTCTTCAACAAGATTGGTGACACCATTGCACAGCGGATACTCAAAGCTCATAGGTAAGCTTTCAGCATTGCCTTGGGCATTGGGGTTTGGGAGGACATGGGTTCCGTGCCTGCTGCTAAGACATTTGGGACAATGCAGCTTCAAATCCTAACATCGGCAGTTAGGAATGCTTTGTGCTCAATATTCGCTCTTTGGCTTCTTCAGTCCAGGTCACTGGTTAAAAGTTTTTTTACCCCATCTTTGGAGGGGATTCAAATTCCATCTGGCCATAGTAATTTTCACTACTTGTCCAGCATCTCCAACCTTTGACATATTTTCCAGCCATATGTTGATGCTGCTGGAGAAAAAAACAAACACAACCCCCTCCCCCTCAAAACCAGCCCCATCCCAGTTGTGTTTTCCATTAAGATTCTTCTTCATCCTCAGTCTAATTTTCTGCAGGCGATGGCTATGTTCCTTCAAGTGGATGGTTTCAACTCTGTGTGAAGGCATCAAAAAACTTTACTTTGATGACATCAGGTCATTTGAATAAAGGCACGAGTGTCCGCACACACACACACACACACCCACACACACACATCTGGGTGAAAATCACTCTTGACTGGAGAAGGTCAAAGTGACAACATCCTGGGGGTTCTAGGTTTGATGGGAAGTTTTGTACCAAACCAGTTGGCATCATCAGTCTTCCTTCAAAGGGTTCTGGGAAACATTTACTCATCTAAGAATTTAGGAATATTTCCTATACATTTGTGATGATCAATAGAAGATGTATTTTCTTAGCTCATGTTGAATGTGGGGCCCCTGTTGACAAAACTGCTAATAGATTCACTCGGATCCTATGAAAATTTTTGTCTTTTAATGTCAGAGCCCTGTGATTTCTGCAGTGTAAAAGCAGAAGCAGATTGCACCTTATCTATAATTGATAATCTTAGCAAGTTGACTGAAAGTCTGAGAAGTGAATTGGTCACATGGTCATAACTAATAAATGTTAAAATCAGGATTTGAACCCACATCTCCCTTAATCCAAGTTCTGCACGTTATCCGTCATACCATGCTGCAAGCCTCCAGGCAGACAATGTTGGCTCCCCTAACTTCTCTCATGTCCAGTACAGCCTGTAAACCTGTGAGTGTTCAAAATACATGGCTACTGATCATTCAGTGGTAGTAGGCACTAGACATGCAGATACCAGTGAGACTGTCGTGCCCTCAAGAAACTTACATTCTACTAGAAAGATCCAGCTCTGTCGTATATGGGATAGTCTATGGAGACTAAACAGCAAGCAATTTCCTAGAGGTCAAGGATTATTTTGTTTTTGTGTTTGTATACCCATGAGTTTGCACGGGGTCTTGTTTATTTTTTTGGACTAGATCTGTGGTTTCATTGCTTCAGGGAACTCCATGGTGACAAAGCATCCTCACCGATGCAGATCAATACCTTCCCTACAACATATCAATTTTTTAGATTTTTATTTATTTTTCGCTTCTTTATTTTTTTAATTTTGAATTTCAAATTCTCTCCCTCCTACCCATTTCTCCCCCAGCCATTGAAAAGGCAAGCAATATGAGATTGATCACACATGTCGAGTCATGCAAAACATATTTCCATATTAGTCACAATGAATGTGTAATCTTAGGGTTGCCTGAGACACTAAATTAAGTGACTTGCCCAAGGGCACACTGCCTAAGTAGGGCTTGAATTCAGCTCTTCCTGCATCCAAGCCTAGTGTGCTATGATCCATATGACATTCTCTCTCCTTTACTGTATATAGTAGAGGCTTAATAAATGTTTGTTAAGTTGAATGAATGTTGATATCTAGTTTTGCATGTGATCTTTATGTACATCAGCATAATGATCATAATAACACCTAGCACTTGTATAGCACCTACTATGTGCCAGGCACTATGTTGAGCGCTTTACAATTATTATCTGATTTGATCCTCATTATAACTCTAGGAGGGAAGTGCTGTTATTATCCCCATTTCACAACTGAGGAAACTAAAGCAAACGGAGGTTAAGCGACTTGCCCAGGATCACATAGCTAACAAGTGTCTGAGGCTGGATTTGAATTGATTTGAATTTGATTGACAGTGTTTTTCAATCAGGTCTTCCTGATTCCAGATAGGGTGCTCTATCTACTGCATCACCTATTTGCTTCATAGAAACAAATACACATAGGTCATAGAATTTCTTTCTCTGGAGGTTTTAAAGAAAGTCATCATGAAATCTTTCTGTGATTGCTAAAATATAGTTCTGCATGGAGACTTTTCCAGTTATATGAAGCCATAGGGTATTCTCTCCATTGAGGGTGCCCATCTCCAGTTGTCCTGATCTATATCTTGCCACTGGACCCGGATGGCTCAGGAGGAGAGAGTGAGGCTGGTGACTACACAGCCCTCCCTCACTTAAATCCAATTCACTTGCAAGTCATGGCATCATCTCCCTGATTTCATGGTCCTCTTTGAGAAGGAAGGACAAACAACCACAGCATTGAGAGAAAGTTTAATCTCTTTCTTCTAGCTCTGTTGTGTTTCAGAAATGCCAAAGTGGTTTTTATTACATTTGTGGAACACATTTGATAAAACAGGAACGCTGAAGTTGTTCTTGGAGTTGAAGCAAGAATCACAGGAATTACATAAATTGCAAAATATGTGCATTGGGGCTGACACACAGCAAAGGTTTTGGGTCTGAGAACAGCTCATATCACATGGGAGGATTCCTTGCCCACCATAAATAAATCAGTGACTATGTCCTATAAGACGTGTGCCAATAAGCATGTGAAAGATTTATTTTTGGCTATGGAGATTGTTTGCTTTGTATAATAATTCTTCTAAAATAATAATTATGCTAGCCAATTTTGTATGGCATTATAGCCCGTATAAACTCTGAGGATATGTAGCCCAACTCTGACTCTCTCAGATGAATCTTGGGTCCTGAGGCAAGGCTATATCTCTCCCTCAGGGAAGCAGAGGAGCAGAGGGTGATTCTCCCATGTCATAGGCTTGAGCCCCCATCGGTGTGCTTTCCCTGATATTAGTTGAGAATCAATTTAGTCACTCATCCTTAAGTAGCTTTTAGAAAAGGATGGTATCCTAAGATGAGTTGATACAAGATATCTCCCAGTAAAGACTCTGATACATACTCCCACAAGCACATACAGACTCCAGGGAGAGGTGGCTTAGTTTTAGAGTGAACATAAAATAATGGGGTAACTCATAAATCTTGATTACTAGAAGTCCTTCCCCCCCATTTGTGGGATTCTTAAAAGTTCCTCTTAAACATGATGACTCTACATCCAATTCTCCCTTGGCTGCTGGTGCAACACATACCATGGTGCCTGGCACATAGTAGGTGCTTAATGTTGATAGCTGACTGACTGACTTGTTCACTCTAAGCCCTAGTTACCTCATCTATAAAAAGAGAGTGTTGGACTTCCAAAGTCTCTCCCATCTTTAAATCAATGATACTATTTGGGGCCGGAGGGATTGTTTCCTGAGTATGTTACTTTCTCTAAAATATTTAGATCTTCAGTGGAAAACATGATGGTACATAGCCAAGAAGTATTTTGTTCTTTTCATTTTTCCTGTTCTGTGGCTCGTTGTAGGTACAGGACATCCCCAGTGTCCACAGACTTCCCAAACCAGCTGCAAATTAAAAATTTATTCATGTTTAACTTTGAAACAATGAAAATTAGTTTTTTGATTAGGAGAAAATTTTAATTAAAATAGGTAGCTTGCTGGGAAGTCCCCTCTTCAAGAGAAGCCACAGTGGGCTCAATCCCTAGCTCCTAGAGAACAGGCAGATCCTCCTTCCCTTTCCCTGCTTTTCCCTTGTCTCTGATCTCTACACTGTCTATTCTTCCAGGCAGGTCTAACTCTCCTGCCAAAGTCAGGAGGTTGGTGCTGTCTCTGATTATGGTGGTTAGAAAAAGAATGAAACTCATGGGGAGAAGAGGGAGTTAGCCCACAGCCAAGCCCACCAGAGGAGGTCAGGACATCTTTCTGGATCTGATTCTTGGACCAACACAAGTGTGAGCTTTCCCCAGACTCTTTTCTCTTTCCTCTCTTCTTTGGTGACCTATGCTACCTCCATGACTTCAAGGATTACCTTGAGACACATGATTCTCAAATATAGTTCTCCACTCCCACCTCTTCCCCACTCCCGCCTGCTGCATGTCTCACTTTGGACAGCCAGCAGCACCTCAAACTCTCCATGTCCCAAAATGATCTCGTCATAGTCTTGTTAAAACCCACCCCTTGCCCTTCACTTCCTGTTTTCCCCTAGCTGCTGCCCCATATTATCTTGTATTTTTGTATCTGTTATATATATATAGTTTGTGAGAGTCAGCAGAGCAGAGAGAGGGCTGTCCTTAGCATCATAAAGACCTGAGTTCAAATCGGCCTCTGACATGTTGGGGACACTGGGGAATCCCAGGCAGTCACTGAATCTGTTAGTGCCCTAGACTATGTTGTAAGACCTTGAATTATGAAAGAAGTGCCTATCTGCACCGGTGGAGAGAATTTCCTCATCAAAAATTCCCTTTGCAATGAAGTCACAGGTACAATACACACACACACACACACACACACACACACACACATATGTGTTTGTGTATATGTATATATGTGTCTGTCTATCTGTCTATCTATCTATCTATCTATCTATCTATCATTTCTCTATCGGACCCATCTTCCTCAGTTCAAATCTGGCCTCAGACACTTACTAGCTGTGTGACCCTGGACAAGTCACTTTCCTCATCTATAAAATGAGCTGGAGAAGGAAATTGCAAACCACTCCAATTTCTTTGCCAAGAAAACCCCAAATAGAGAAGAAGAGTCAGACATACTGAATATCAACAAATTATATATATGTATATATATATACATACCCACACACATAAATATGCACATATATATGTATGTATGTGTGTGTAAATAAAATGAAGTCATAGGTACAACCCCAGGGTGGGTGGGTGTATTTATAAAGGTATATTTTTACCTCCATGTCACCTTTTCCATAGAACATAATTGGCCTTGAGCACAGGGAGTAATTCCCTTTCACCTTTGTACTCTCCTCTCTGAGCCCACTGCCTGGCACATAACAAGCACTTAGAAGCATTTGTTGTTGGCTAATTGGTTTCTGTTCATGGCAACACCATTCCTACAGCCACCAAGGCTTAAAATGCTTGTCATGCCTGATTCTTCTCCTCTCCTTATCACCTGCAAGTGCCAAGTCCCCAGTTTTCTGTCTCCAGATTTCTTTAGCATCCATGCCTCTCATCTAGTCTCCCTCTGCCGCTAGTTCTGGCCTTCATTCTTGCCTGTTCTCTGGTAACAGCCTCCTAATCATTTCTCCCCAGTTGTGGAAGGAGGGTCTGATCATGACACTGTCGAGCTGAAAAGACTTATGTATTTCTCAGTATAGTGACATGGGAACATCATTGAGTTCTAATTCTGACACCTATTAACTCTATATTTGGGGACAAACTACTTCCTTCTTTCTTTGCTTCCTGAAGTACGAGTGAGGTTATGTTTGTAAAGCACTTTCCAAGCTTTAAGATACAACCTGAATGCCAAGTTTTATCGTTATTACTACCAAAAAATACCAACTCAGCCTGGCATTCGCCGTTGCTACAACCTACCTTTCCAACCTCAGCTCCGTAGTAATCTTATTTGAACTCTCTGTGCTGTAGATGAATTGAGATACTTCTGAGTCCCCCAGTTGTCGTTTTGTCCTCTTTTGCCTCTGGGTATTCAAACGTAGCTTCCCCAGTGCCTTCCTCCTCCCCAAGTCTGCCTGAGATCCTCTTTTAGTCAGTCAATGAGCATTTCCTAGGTGCTTCCTATGTGCTAGACCTAGTGGTAGCTGCGGGGGATACAAAGACAAGAATGAAACAGTCTCTGCCCTCAGGGAGCTTACATTCAGTTGCTAAGGTCTAGGTCTGGTACCTCCTCCTCCAGGAAGCCTTTTCTACCATCTTACCTGAAGTGATCCTTCTCTTCTTGGATTGCTCATTCTCCTTTGTGTTTCATTGTTTTCTAATTTGTATTACTGGAATTGTCCCCTCTAAACACACATTAAGTTATCAACTTATTAAGAGCATAGACTACATCATCTGCTTTTTGTGTCTCTAGCACCTAAGCTTTGGACAAAGTAGACACTTACTTCTTGTGTGACTATAGGCAAGTCATTTAAACTCCTTGGGCCTCAGTTTCCTCATATGTAAAATTATAGGGTTGGACTCAGGGCTTCTTAAACTTTTTCCACTTGCAACCCTTCAGCGCTTTTTTTAAAAAATATTTAATTTTAGGCAATTGGGGTTAAGTGACTTGCCCAGGGTCACACAGCTAGTAAGTGTCAAGTGTTTTCAGGGCTGGTGCTCTATCCACTGTGCCACCTAACTTCCCTTCCTTCAGCACTTCTTAAATTGTTTAAGAAGTGCTGGAATGATCTTTGAGCTCTGAACTATGATACTAGGAGGCAACTGGGTGGCACAATGGATAGAGTACTCAACCTTGAGCAGATGTAAGTTCAAATTCTACCTGAGACACTTACTAGCATGACCCTGGGCAAATCACTTAACCTCAGTCTGTCTCAGTTTCCTCATCTATACAACAGAAATTATAATAATATCACCTACCTCCCAGGGTTTTCATTAGAATCCATTGAAATAATATTTTTAAAGTGCTTTGTACTTGAAGTGTTAGCTATTATATTTTCTAGTTATTATTTATTCTTAACATTCTTTCCCTCCCCAATTTTAAGTTCCAAATTCTCTCTTTCTCTATAGCCCCTCCAATGCCCACTGAGGCAATCAATGGATATCAATTATACATGTGAAATCATGCATAACATATTTCTATATTAGTGATGTTACAAAAAAGCAAGAAAATAAAAATAAGAAAAGCATACTTCAAGCTCTACTCAGGTTCATCAGTTCTTTCTCTGGAGGTAGATATCATTTTTCATCATGGGTCCTTAGAAATTGTCTTGGATCATTGTCTTGATCAAAGCAGCTAAGGCTTTCACAGGTGATCATTGCTGTTATTGTGTATGGTGTTCTCCTGGTTCTGCTCACTTCACTCTGCATCAGTTCATATAAGTCTTCCCGGGTTTTTCTGAAACTATTCTCATTATTTTTAATAGTAAATTCTGGCTGTTATAATTTATTATGATGATTTCTTTGATTCTAAGTCTTGGTTAGACTGAATTAAACTGAACAGGGATGCCATGATTTTAAAAGGCTATCTTCCCTCCCTACTGTCCAGTTTATTTCTCTAACCGTGATACAAGGCTGCCCCTTGGACTTTCCCTAGCTTCCCCACTTCTAGATGATCACCTTTTGTCTTCTCATGTCCCACCAACATTCATTGGTCTTGACGAAGACTCAGTAGGTTGGAGAATAAACTAGAGTTGTGTTCGTCCTTCAGTTCCATCATCCAAGAAGAGGTGCTTGGAGACCAGGCAGGAATTTAACATTTAAAAACAAAACACATGGTTCTCATAGTGGCTGAAAGATTTGTGGGAACTGAGGAAATTTACCCCAGCCCTTTTCTGGATCCTTTTATCAGGCAGCCACGAGACATTACAGTCTCTGGTGTGAGAAGTACTGGGTTGGGGAACAAGGATAGGTATGCATGTGTAAGTATGTGTATGTATACACACGTGTGTGAGTACAGTGTTAAGTGTGTGTCTGAGTAAGAAGAAACAGGCTCTACAAGTTAGTGACTTTTTGTAAACACTTGTTGCATAGTTGGCCTTTGAAGGGTTTCTGAGTATCACCCCAGGGCTGCTATTTGGGGAAGATCAAGATGCATGCACCTGTTTCTTAGGTGATAAGCCAGTGAATGGTAGGAAGCCATTCCTTGGGGGTATTTATCATCAGGGAATTGTCACACACAAACACAGTGGAAAGAGGTAAGATTTTTTTTTAGAATAAATTCATTTACTACTTGTTACAGTTATTACTATAATACGTGATGAATTCATAACAATATGTGTACAGTTTATAAAGTGCTTAGTTTATATTCAAAGATCCTTCAATTCAACAAATATTCATTAGGCACCTATATGGCCCCATTCCAACAACTCTGTGAGAGAGCACTTATCAGCCTTGTTTTACATATGAGGAATCTGAGGATCAGAGCCAGGAAGGGGGCAGCTAAGGAACATACAGGTCAGGGTGATTTCATTGATTACATAGATTCATCAGTCACACAATCATAGATCAGGAAATAGCAGTGGTTTTAGAATCTGAGTCCAACTCTTTCTCATTTTACCAATGAGGAAACTGAGGTTTATAAAGGAGGAATGCCTTGCCACTCATGGGTTATAGATCTGGATTTGGAAGAGACCTCAAGAGATCAAGTCTAGTCTTCTCATTTCCAAGATCAGGAAACTGAGGCCCATTGAGAGGGAGTGACTTGCAAACACTCTTAGGTTCATGATATCATCAATTTGGACCTAGTTCAAAACCCAATTTACAGATGAGAAAACTGAGGCTCAGAAAGTAAAATGCCTGCCCTAAGATTTCATTGATTGTAGGTAGCAGAGACAGGATTTGAACCCTGGTCTTTTGACTTTGAATCCAAAGCATTCTAATGCACTGGACTCTTGCTGCTGTTCAACATTCTCTCCCTTTCTCTGTCTCTGTGTCTCTCTCCATCTTTGTCCCTCTATCTCCATGTCTCTGTCTCTCTATCTCTATTTCTCTCCATCTCTATCTTCGTGTCTCTTTCTGTCTCTGTCCCTCTGTCTCCATGTCTCTCTCTGTCTCTCTATGTCTCTCCATCTCTGTCTCTGTTTCTCTTTCGGTCTCTATTTCCATGTCTTTCTCTCTGTCTTTCTCCCTTTCTGTCTCCATGTCTCTCTCTGTCACCATGTCTCTCTATCTCTATTTTTTTCATTTTCTTGCCTTTTTGCTTTGCACACCTGCTTTAACATCTGTCTCTGACTCATGCTCTTCTTTGGAATCTGCCGCTTTTTGAGAGATCTTAAAAATGGATGTCTGAGCACCTTGGGATGCTCACACACAGATTTCTCCCATTTCTACTTAGTTGGTTAGACCCAGCTGCTCTTTCTGGCTGGACTTTTCCCTAAGAGTCCTTGGCACCTCCTCCATTGTTTACCCAAGCAGTAGGACCCCAAGGGAAAGGACGTTTTGCTCCCAAAGTGCCCACAGGTCTCTTCCATTTCAGATCATTCTGCTGTCCTCCGCTTGGCCTCATTTACAAACATTCTTGGCATTGCAGAGGCCTCAGTGAATGATAATTTTTCTGTAGCCCAATGACCTCCCTGACCAAATTAGAAAAGATATCAAGCCACTACCACCCAAGGAAGGGTAAAAAGAAAAAAAAATCCAACAAATTAATAGTTGAGAATTAAATTTTAACTTGGGAAACAGAACTCTGAATTAACCCCTTTTGGGTGTGTTAAATGACTCAGCTCAAATGACCGTGCTTAAGTAGAAGTCTTCTGGTATTTTCTTGAAGTTGAGACTTTTCCCAGGAAGGCGTAAAAGGGGAAAATGATTTAATGAATTGCTGCTATCAGGAAATATCCTGGCAGCAATGGTGCTGAAGTCCCTTTAGAGGCAGCTCCCTGGACGTGGATTCAGATTCACCTTTGCTGGTCCAATGAAAGAAGCCAGAGACCTGAACCCCACATCTAGTTCAGTTGGTAGATTGGGGCCACCAGCCATTTTTGTTTTGGAGTCCCAGTATTTCAGCAACTAAGTTGCCATCTAATCCAACCCTTGCCTGGTCAAGAGTCACCTCTGCAAATCCCCTCTGGTCATCAGGCTCTGCTTGAAGACCTCAGGTTAGCCCCCAATCACAAGCCTTGCAACTTTATCTCCTCCAATAGGTGGGAGAGAAAATAGATTTTTCTTAATTAAATCAATGCTGATCTTATGACATATCCTGAATATATTTTTTTACTGGTACAATGGATAGAGCATTGGGCCTGGAGTCAGGAAGACCTGAATTCAAATATGGTCCAGACACTTAGTAGCTGTGTGACTCTGGGCACATAACCTCTATCTGTCTCAGTTTCATCTGTAAAATGGGGATAATAATAGCACCTACCCCCCCAGGGTTGTTTCAAGGATCAAATGAGATAATAAATGTAAAGCACTTCGCACAGTATGTGGCATGTAGTAGCTGCTATATGAATGCTAGCTATCATCATTATTATTATTATTATGGAAGGAAGGTAGAAAGAAAGGAAAGGAGGGAGAGAGTCAGGGAAAGGAAGGAGAAGAGGAGGGAAGGGAGGGAGAGAGAGAGGAAGGAAGAGAAAGAGGAAGAATGGAAAGGAGATAGAAAGAGGGGGTGGAAAGGTATAGAGAGAGGGGAAGGAGAGAGAGGAGGGGAGAAGGGAGGAAGAAAAGGAGAGAGGGAGGGAGGGATAGAGGGAGAGAAGGAGGGAGAGGGAGGGAGAGAGAAGATGAATGGGAGGGGGCAGAGAGAGTGGGTGGGAAGGTATAGAGACAGGGAGGGAGAGGAAGAGGGAAGGGAGGAAGGAAAGAAGAGAGAGGGAGGGAGAGAGGAAGAAGGGGGATGGGAAGGAAGGGGGGGGGAGAGAGAGAGAGAGAGAGAGAGAAAGAAGGAGGGAGGGAGGGAAGGGAGAATTTGTATTCCTTACAGACCACTATTATCTCCTTCCTCTCCCTGCCCTACCCCCCTCCAGTCTTCTCTTCAGGCCAGATATCCAAGCACTTTCGTTAGACATCAAATAAATTCAGGGCAAGGATAGGAGATGTTTCTCAATAAATGGTCCCCCAAAAGCCTATAAGAGAGAGGCAAATTTGTGTTTTAAAAGCAAACATGGAATGAATGCATTGTGGTTGCCTGATAGATGATGACTTTTTGTTTCTTGTCTGCATACTATAATTACTGTAGCCTGTTATTTGCATCAGCGTGTGGGTACGCAGTGGAGAGGACATGTCAAGTATGTTTTAGAATTTTAAACTGCAGTTGTGATAGGATGACTAGAAAGGTTGTTTTAATTCCACATACCACCCGCTGGAGAAGTTGTCATTTAGTGTTGCTGAGGTCTGGGGCTCAGCTTTTTCGCAGGCTGTCTCTGCTCATACATCTGGAAATGGGCAAGAGGCTTCTATTATCAGTCAACAAGCATTTATTAGGCACTTACTATATGCCAAGCACTGTGCTGAGGGCTGAGGATGCAAAGCCAGACAAAAACACAGTCCCAGCCATTGACAAGTTCACTCTCCAGTAGGGGAAACAACATGTAAACAACCCATCGAAACAAAATACAGAATAATCATAGGTTCTCACAAAAGAGTAATTGAGGGTAATCACAAAATCTCCACAATAATATTCAGACTTATTTGCCTGGAAAACACGGAAAAATAGAATGATTCAATTCAACAAGCATCTCTTGAGTGCTTACTGGGGATATAAAAACAAAAACCAAAATAATCCCTGACCTCAAGGAGTTTACAATCTACTGAGAGCAAACACTACCAGATAAATTTATACCAAATATAGAAAGTAAATGCAAAAAAGATTTGGGGTGGGGAGGGAACAGGAACATCAACAACTCTGTGACCTTGGGCAAGGAAAGAAAAGGAAAGAGACAAGCATCTATTAAGCACCTACTGTGTACCGGCACTATGCTAAGTGCTTCACAAATATCTCATTTTATCATTAGCAAGTCACTTAAACTTAACCTTGACTGACCTTAAAGTCCTCGTTTGTAAAATGAAGAGGTTGTACTAGTTGACCTCTGGAGTTCCTTCTACTCCTAGAGTTATGATCCAATGAACTGGGCAGAACAAGAAAACGCCTCCTCTAAGAGGTCATTCCTGAGCTGGGCTTTGAAGGAAGCTAGGCGTTCTGTGAGGTACAGGTGAAGGAGGGGTGTGTTCCAGGCACGGGACCCAGCATCTGCAAAGGCACGGAGATGAGAGATGGAACACAGTGACCTCTAAGGTCCCTTCCAAATCCATGAGCCTGTTTTTCCTGAGACCCGATTGTCTGAAATTATTTTCATGAATCTCTCCACTTATGTGAGAAGTCCCTTATTGCAGCAGAAAGCACGATTGCTCCTGTCTGGCTGTTCAAAATTATTACGCAAGGTTACACAAAACAGCAAAACAAATGAAAAACAAACAATAACCATAGTTCCTCAATTTCCTTTTATTGTTTATTTTTATTTCCTGTTATTATTTATTTTATTGATTATTCTACTGCACCATCTCCAAATTTTAGAAGTCACATTTCAAGCTCAGCTCAGTCGAACAGTGGTTGTCTTGGCTTGGATCTAGGAAGTTATTTTTGACACAACATCCTGCAGGACTTCCTGCACCCGGGTGAAAGGATTGTCAACACATCGGCTTCTCGGTGATTGCTATCTAATGAACCTTGCTCCCTTCCTTTCCCTCTGCTGAAATACTCACACATTGAGTTCCACCTTTCACCAAGCCTTCCTGCAACTGCACCTGTTGGACAGGTGTATCATTGGACAAACCCAGGGAGAGGCGGCATGAATAATGAATGGCAAAGTTCCAATCTAGTCCTTGACACAATCATCAAATCCAAGGAAAATTCTGGGTCTTAGGAAACAGAAAACGTGTGTGTGTGTGTGTGTGTGTGTGTGTGTGTGTGTGTGTGTGTGTG
>NW_020954588.1:28593568-28623421 GCF_900497805.2 Vombatus ursinus
GTGTGTGTGTGTGTGTGTGTGTGTGTGTGTGTGTGTGTGTGTGTGTGTGAAATCTAGTGCAAAAGAATGATTTAAAGTAGGACATCATGGTTGTTAGTGTTTGCTCCCTCTCCAGATAACCTGTTTATTTATCCATGTACTTCTTGTAGCCTCCCCCCACATCGGTAGAATATAATCTTCTTGAGGGCAGGAACTACTTCATTTTGGGCTTTGGATATTGGGGCCAACATAGTTCTCAGTACAGAGCAGGTGCTTCATAAATATCTGTTGAATCATCAAGTGGCATATTTCTCACTGTGGTATTTATCTGTGTTTCACTGTTTGCTTTCTAGAAGTATAGGTATCAAAGAGAGCTCTCCCAAAGGCCTGCTGATGTTTCCAATTCAATTTCTTTTTTTTTCTGCTTTCAGAAAGTGGGATTTTCTCTTTTTTCTTTTTTTGTATTTTTAATTTTTTTCCACTTAATAGTATTTTATTTTTTTCCAATTACATGTAAAGATAAGTTTCAACGTTCACTTTTATAAGATTTTGAGTTCAATGTTTTTTTCTCCCTTCCTCCCTCCCCCTCTCCCCAAGACAGCGAGCAATCTGATATAGGTTATACATGTGCGATCATATTAAACACATTTTCACATCAAATACAATTTCAGGGCAGTACAATTCTGCAAGCATCCTCTAACTACATACTATATCCCAGGCACAGAGATAGGTACTGAGAGGAAAAAAGATAGACATGAAACAATCTCTGCCCTCAGGGAGGTTCCAATTTACCTGTAGGATGCAACATCTATAAAGTACAAACAAAGTAGTTTCAAGAGAGGTAGAATGAGATACCATGTACAATGCCTGGTAAACTTTAAAGAGACATATAAATGTTAGTTATAATTATTATTAAGAGGGAGAGTACTAACAAGTGGGGTGATCAGGAAAGGCCTCTTGGAGGGTGTGGTGTCTCAAGAAAGCTCGATTCTCCAAGGTGAAGGCGATGAGGGACGAGGCATCTATGCAACACATCAAGATGGTGGATAGAATGCAAGATATGATGAACAGCTTACAGACCAGTTGAATTAGAAAGCAGAGTACATGAATGGTACAGAAGAAGGATGCTAAGGCCTATGGGAACTAAATCATGAAGGGTTTTACTGACCGATTGAGCAGGGCAGAGGATTCACTACTTGACCTAAGGGTACCACTGGAAGCTTTCAGAGCAGGAAAGTGACATGGTCAGATTTGGGTTTGAGCAATATCAATCTGGCGGCTGAATAGAAAATGGATTGGAAAGGGAAGAATTCAGAAACTTTCTCTGCATAGGCTATGAATGTATATCCTCTCGTTGAAGGCCCTCACATACAGTGGCCTTAGGTTTATGGAATTCAGCTGAACTGCTGGAAGGATGAAAGAACTTCTCTAGATGGCTGGCCTTGATCATGGGCCTTAGAAAGAGAGGTGAGCACCCAGGAGAACGTAAGCTTCTTGAAGATAAGGCCATTTACATTTTTTGTCTTCACATCTTCAGTGCTAAACATGATGCTTAGAACAATAATGTTTTTTTTTACTTGAACCTATTTTTTTAAATTAACCAACATTTATTTTTCTCTTCCTTCTACCTCTCCTCACTGAACAAAAAGAAAATCCTCATAACCAAATTCCCCCATTAGTCATGTCCACAAACATGTCTCATTCTGCATCATTAAAGAACTGTGATTTCATTGTGGAATTCCCTAGTAGGAAAATGCTCTCCATTGATACAGTTGGTAATTCATGTCTCAGAGAGTTTCCTGAGCCATTGAAGTTATGTGAATCAGCTAGGGTCACACCACTAATGTCAGAATCTGGGCTTGAGCCCAGGTTTCTTCATTTCAAGGCCAGCAGCCCGCTCTGTCCACTACACCATGGTAGACACTTTCATTCAAATCTGGTGGAGGTCTTTATTCCTCTTAATATTTGATCATGTCAGAAAATGTGGCCATTCTTGAGATTAACCTTGGAATGGTGATTATGGAGTTAAAATTTTATCTGGACTTCTAACTGGTAGACTCATTTGAAAATATATTAAGCAATCCTTCTGCTCTCCTCTTCCACCCTCCTTTGCCAGTCTCCTGTGTATCATTTAGGGGCATGAGTCATTTTTTCTGCAGTTCCTAGGCAGAAAATTTTGTAATTCTTTGAATAATGCTTTTCAGCCCAAACTGTGCTTGCCATCTAGTGGTTAGCCCTGGGCATTACAGGACCCAGCTTAAAGCCCTCCCACATAAAGCTGCCTTGCCTTGGAGAAAAATCCAAGCTGCCTGTGGCTCTACCTAGCAGCAATGACCTTGACCATGCTATGGAAAAAACAAGCTTAACTGGCACCCTGAAAGGAGTTGACTTGTCCAGAAAGTGTCACATGGTCCAGCTTCCTGTGATGCAAGGACACCCCTAGCGAAATCTGTCTTCTGGCAAAGGAACCATCAAGAATGTTTGTTGTTCAGGTTTTTTCAGTCATGTCTTACTCTTTGTGACCCCATTTGGGACTTTCTTGGCAAAGATACTGGAGCATTTTGCCATTTCCTTCTCCAGCTCATTTTACAGATGGGGAAACTGAGGCAAACAGGATGAAGTGACTTGCCCAGGGTCACACAGCTAGTAAGTGTCTGAAGCTGGATTTGAGCTCAGGTCTTCCTAATTCTAGGCCTGATACTCTAGTCTATTCGCTGTGCTACTGAGTAAATTCAGAAAAAATTAGGAGGAGTTTGAATTTTACTGTAGAGGCAATAGGAAATCACTAGAGTTGGAGGGCAGGTTGGATTACTCAGATGTGTCCTTTAGGAATATCTAGTTGGTAGCCAGATGAATAATGGATCAGAGAAGAGAGAGTGGAATCAGGAAAACCAGTTGGGAGGTCATTGTACCCTGTGAAATAGGGAGTGACGGTATAATCATTGGCCCCACCCCTGCTTTATAGATGAGGAAACTGAGGCAAACAGAGGTTAAATGACTTGCCCAAAGTCACACAGCTAATAAATGTCTGAGGCATATTTGAACTGAGGTCCCCTAACCCCAACTCAATCACTCTAACCATCAGACCATACTGCTGCCTTGATATATTTTTATATTAGAGTGTACCACATTGGCAAATCCTAAATCATTGGTTTCTGCCAATATAAGGATACAAAAAAATTCAATCCAAATTCAATAGTTATTAAAGAGTTTATTGTATTCAAGGAATTCTGCTGGAATTACAAAGACAAAAAGAAGAAATTTAGCCCCTGCCTCAGGGAGTTTGCATTCTACTGGTGGATACAACAACAATAGCTATCCATTCATCCATCCGTTCATCCATCTATCCATTTATCCACCTATCCATCCATCTATCTGTATGTATGTGTATATATATATATATATATATATATATATATATATATATAATATGTATATGTGTATGCTGTACACATACATACTGTATGGGCAGGTAGAGAAGGAAACAGATTAATTTGAAGAAGGAAAGACCAGTAAAGGCTCCCAATAAAAGGTGATCCCTTAGCTGAGACTTGAAGGAAGCTAAGAAATACAAAAGGCAGAAGTGAGGAGGGAATGCATTACATACATGCAGAAAAGTCTAGATAAAAGCTTGGCAGTAGGAAAAAGAAAAGAATTGCTCTGCATATAAATGATCCTGTGGCACACATCTGCTCTTGGGGGCAACTGGGTGGCACAATGATGACCTGGCCAGAGTCAGGAAGATCTGAGTTCAAATCTAACCTCAGACACTTACTAGCTGTGTGACCTGGGCAAGTCACTTAACTGCTGTCTGCCTCAGTTTCCCCATCTGTAAAATGGAGATAATAATAGCACCAACCTCCCAGGGTCGTTATGAGGATCATATGAGAAAAATAAAGCACCAAAAACAGTGCCTGGCACATGGTCGGCAATTAATAAATGCACATTTCCTTCCTTCCTTCTGGATTTTGGTCTTTCTGCCCCAATGTGGAAAGGTGGGCTTAAGGCAAAGATATTTTATATTTTCACTGTGAAAAATGATAGTTTTAAACAAGGTATGATTTAAAAGGGTCATTTTTTAGTAGTGATGATTTAGGATTTTTCTGAAAGTCTCAGATAATCTGAATGGCAATGATGAACCTCATTCAACTATCATTATTGGAGTTCCCTCTAAGGCCATATATATGGGGTTAAGATTGTAAGATCTCTCCCCACTGGGATGACTTGGAAGGTAGTGAGTTCCCTGTCACTGGAGATCTTCAAGCAGAGATTGGAATCAGATGGAGATCAGGCTGAATCTTAACATTGTGCAATCTAATACTGGAAGAGGTCTCAGAGGCCCCTGGGATCAATTCCTTCATTTTCCAGATGAAATAACTGAAGTACAAAAAATAAGTAACTCATTCAGGATCATAGAGCTAGTAATGGTCGGAGGCAGTATTTGAACTCAGATCTTCTTGATCTGTACCCTAACCTTGTCCTGTACCCTAACCACTACACCAAGATGGCATCTAAAGTCCTTTTGAACTCTGAGAGTCTGTGATTCTCTGACCATGTTACAGGGAAACAGTATTTAGAATGAGGGTTCTCTAGAACTTTCCATAATAAGTAAGCCCAGATGGTCCTCAAATGGGATTTGCTTTGGATTGATTCTTGCCTTCTCTGAAGTTTCACATTATAGCACACAGGTATAAAGGATCCCTATTTCACTGCCAAATTCAGTTATATTTTTGCTTCCTTTTTGCCTTAATAAATGTTTATTAATTGATATTATATATATATATATTATATATGATTATCTGTAAATATAAATTTGGCTAAACTCATGTGGGGCATGGATAGATATCTGGGATCTGTCCCATTATGACTTCTGTCTTGAGGGAAACAGAAGGGCTATGGCTTGGTATTTATGCCTTTACTCACTTATGTTGAAGAAGGGTATTGGGTTCAAATTATATCCATCAGCCGCACTTGAAATATTATTGGTTTGGGAGGGTTAATATTTTCGGGGGCTCAAGATTAATGTCACTTTTCCCAATTGCTCTCAAGGGGAGGGAAATGCTTAATTTATTATCTACTATTTAGTTCCCTCTTACCAAATGCTGGTTACAGGAAAAAAAAAATCATGAATACCTATTAAGCCTTCTTAAGCAAAGTGGTAAAGAGAAATTGGAGAGGCTATACAGATTGGGGTAGAGGACAGAATGTATCAGAGTAAATTCGTTTTTTTGGCTTGGGAGCAAGATAAAAGTCATGTCAGCTCAACCCCGGAGAGATCTCACTAGAGTGGAATCCCTCTTGGTCTGTACGGTTGTAAGCACTGGAAGTCACAAGATGTGTTGAGGGGATAGGGGCAATTTCCTCTACATGTCTTCGGCTCTAAGGTCTCCAATTAGCCTTCCAAAAGTTTGCAGCTGCCTTTCAAGGACATCTCTCTCCAAGTCCTCTGACCATCTGAAGATGTCCAATCTCCTTCACTGAGAGATGCTGTGTTGTGGCTCAACATTCTCTCAACCAACAAGAGTTACATCCCCCTTCAGGAGGACAAAAAGATGGCCTTCATTGTACTGCCTCACCTGAGTGAACAGATGTGATCATATGTATGTGTATATAGATGTACATATATATTTAATTATGTAATGCATAAACATACACACACAGAGATATCTATATGGATATTTTATATCTAGAGAGAGAGAAAGAGAGGAGAGAAGGAAAGAGGGAAGGGGACAGAGAGCTACAGAGGAGAGAGAGGGAAGGAGAGAGAGAGGGAGGGAAGAAAGAAGAGAGATAGGAGAGAGGGAAAAAGGGAGGGGGACAGAGAGAGGAGAGAGAGGGAGGGAAGAAAGGAGAGAGACAGGAGAGAGAGAAAGAAGGGGAGGAGGAGGAGAGAGAGAGAGAGAGAGAGAGAGAGAGAGAGAGACTTATTAATATGTATCTTGCTTCCAGCTATAAATGTTCTGGTATCCTAATATTCTGAAATATGATCAAATTGGTTTGACGGGCTCTTCTATGTACTTTCTGAAAGCCATCTGACTCGCCTGAATGTTATTTTAAATGAATGCTTATCATACTGTTGGGTATCTTTTGGCACTTGACTTTTGCAGAGAGGGCCAGAGGTACCGAGTGTATGTGGTGATCCCACTCCTGCCTGGGTTTGAAGGAGACATTTCAACAGGGGGTGGAAATGCACTCCAGGCCATCATGCATTTCAACTACAGGTAAGCAAGTTCAAAAGGGCAGTTGGCATTTTGATCTTGTGTACTGATAGAACAGAAATAATTGTCTCTCCACAGGAATTCAGCCAAATTTTATTTTAAAATAAATAAATAGCATTTATCCAGTGACTTAAGGTGTGCAAAACACTCTATAAACATCGCATTCGATCCTCACAACAACCCTGGGAAGTGGGTAATATTATTATCCCCATTTTACAGCTGAGGAAACTGAGGTAAATAGAAGCTAAGTGACTGTTCCCAGGATTGCACTGCTAGTCTGAGACCATATTTGAGTTCAGATCTTCCTGACTCCAGGCATTGCCCTCTATCTACTTTACCGCTTAGCTGCCTCTGTACTGAATTTTTCTCTTTGTTGGTATTTTTCTATCATTTTCTTGGATATGTTACAAGATTTAAATTGTGCCAATCACTGAAGCTATCTCTGGGTTCTCAAAGGTTGTGTCAGTGGAACATGCAACTTCAAATCTGTATTTCTGTCTGCCAGTGTTCTCATAGGTCCCACCAAGATGGAAAGTTTTCAAATACAGGTCTAGGGATGGTCCATATGTCTTTTAGGCCAGAGCCGTCCAAGTTCAGACAGTCTCCTCTCCAGGTTGACTGCACAGTGATGCATCTTTCCTCCACGGTGAGTTAAAAACCATCTCCTAGCCATAGACGTCTTACAATTTTGTGTCTGTGGAAAGGGACCTGCTTGGACTAAATCACAGAAATTCTCTAGAAATTCACTAGAGCCAGTGACAAGAACTACAGAAGGCTGGCCCAACTGACCCTGCATGGGTGTACTTAATCTTGGGCATAGCAGCTACAGAAGAACCCAAAAGATGCCCCCATTGGATTTAACTCCTTTGATGCCTTTTCATGTGCAAGTCCATGCTCTGAAAGCTGCTGAAGAGTTGGCGAGTTTTCTGTCATCTTATGCCGAGGATAGAAGTTTTGAGGATAGCCTTTTAAGCATTGAGAATAGCAATGTTTTCTTCAAAGATATCTATCATCAGTTAATATGTGGGCATAGTTATAGAGACCAGTGCAGGCCCTAGTCTACTGGAGATCCATGGCATGATGCCAACGAGTGCATGATCAACCAGTCAGAATGTGGGAACATAGATCTCATCCCACCTGCCCTTGATACTCAATCACAGAGCTTGTTTCCAGCACATCTAGGCACCCCCTTTTGCCCTTTATCTGCCCAACACTTCCTTATTCTTACCCCTCCCTGGATGTGCAAGCTCCCAAACTCTACCTTTATGCTCAGGTGTGGCATTCTTAGGGTGGTTACAACCTAACTTCATGTCGGTACTCACCCAAGCATCATTGAAAAAAATCCCTTCCCTCTCCCCTGGTATATGCTGCGCCCCAGACTTCATGGCCAAAACGGGGACTTTGGCTGGCTCTGGGCTTATGGCAGCGACCAGGGAGTAAGAGTTCTCTACCCCACATCCTCAGGGTTTTTTATAGGACCATAAGAGCTCCCTACCCCCACATCCTCAGGGTTTTTAAAGGACTGAATCAGAATGGACAGGCAGGGAAAGAGTGTAGTCCGAATTACTGAGTTCATTACGTTCTCTTTCCCCCGCTCCAAACACATACCCCGGTCTTGAACTTCCTTGGTGGCTCTCACGGGTGCCACCATCCTGGTCACTCCTGTTCCCATCTCGCATTCATCCTCTGCTCTTCCCTCTTATTCATCCCTCCTATTCATTTGGTTGCCAAACCTTGCTGAACACCTCTCACAGATGTTCTCTTTTTCCTTCTCACACCACTATTATAAGCCCTTATCACCTGTTGCAATAATCTTTTCTGCCTCAGTTTTCTCCTTGCTCCAGTCCACTCAGCTGTACTTTTTCTCAAGTTCAAGACTGAGCATATCACTCTGTGACTTAATAAATTCTAGTGACTCACTATGTATGCCAAAATCAAATATTACTACATCTTAATCTGATTTATAATGTCTATTTTCTGTGTTATAATGTAGATAAATCAATGTACACACATTGGGAATATGTGCTCAAAAACTTTTTACTGATTGAGTACATGATCAAAAAAGTTTGGTGACCCCTGTTGTAGATCCCAAGGACAAATCTGCCACAGTGGCAAATGATGCCCTCTGCTAGGAATAGTTGTTCATCCAGGGAGTCAGCTGGTTACTACCTCACCTCCTTTAATGGAGGAGAGAGAAGTTGAGACAATTCACCTTCCTCCACTCTTTGCGGAGGTGAGGAACTGTGGCTATGAATTATTTCACATACTGTTAGTTACAATTGTCATGTTGATTGGATTTGCTGAACTGCTTCCTGCCTCCCATCCTTAACTCTTTAAAAATCTGTTACAAAGGATGGGGGTGTATGGAGTGTTCAGGAGGACTGGCATCTCTGGTGTGAGGGCTGTTCATTTACCTTTGGTGTCCATTTGTCACCCAGCTCTCACCTGTGGCTCTAAGAAGCTGTAATGTACATGTAACATGTCACATTAGTAGATGGGCCAAACCAGATTGAGGGTAACAAACAGCACTCAAACCTGTCAATGAGTTAGGGGGATGTCTACCCCAAGTATGTGAAGACCTCCCCTGGCGGAGTGGGTAGATGAGAGCAGTTTGTTCCCATGTCCATGAAGGCGGCTAAAGCAGGTGCTGTGAAGCACTTAGAGCTTGGTCAGCCATCAAAGACACCAAGGTCATCCTCTGCATCCCAAGCCATTGGCCAGTCATCCCAACTTTTGTCTTACCACTGGACTTCAATGACTCTGGAAGTGAGAGTGAGGCTGATGACTTTGTGCAGCTCTGCCTCACTTAAATCCAATTCATGTGATGCCGCAGGTCCTCTCCAAAAATGAAGGACAAGTTGGGGAATACTCACAAATGTGGTTGATATAAAAACTTAATGATAGAAAAAAAATTAAGAATGTTTAAAATGTTAGGGAGGATAAACAGTCCTAGCAGATTACATTCTAGAAGCCATAAACAGTGGCTTTTCCATTTTTTTCTCCAAAAGCACTTCTAAGACCAACGAGGGGCAAAGATTTGATACTTATAGAATACCCTGGAGAGAAAAAAAATGGACACACTAGTTATGTGACAATGGACAAATTACTTAACCACTTAGTGCCCTAGACAACTGTCTAAGAACCTAAGTTCTGGGAGTGTGGCTACTCCTACTTTTCCTGTCCTCTTAATACCTTGTTCCCCAACACATATTCTTGGATCCAGTGGCATTGACCTCCTGGCAGTTCCACAAACAAGACATTCTTTCTTTCAGCTCCAGGTATATTCTCTGGTTGTCCTCCATACTCAGAATTCTTTACTTCCTCTGGTCCAACTACTGACCTTCCTGACTTCCTTCAAGTCTTCTACAGGAAGCCTTTCCCAACATCTCTTAATTCCAGCACCTTCCCTCTTTTAATTATTTCCTATGTATCTTGTATATAGTTTGCTTTTTATATATTTGTTTGCATGTTGTCTCCCCCATTTGACTGTAAGCTCCTAGAGAGCAAGGTCTGGCTTTTTCCTCCTTTGGTATCCCCAGAACTTAGCACAGTACTCGGAACATAATAGGCACTTTATAAATGTTTATCAATGGATTGATTGACCCTGCATTGGTAGAGAAACTTTCAACACCAGGAATCCCACATACTAACAAAATCATAAGTTTGGGCCAAAAAGAAGCAAAAAAGGAAGGAATGTTCTTTGGGGCAGTTGAAAAGTACTTACTAGTGGAAATCAGGTTTCCAGATTCAGTGATGGAAATATAAATCTGGAACTCCTCCTAACTCACCTCACTCAGCATCCATAAGCAGAACCTAGCCTGAGGCAGGGACAGAACAGTGGAAAAAGCAGGTGAGCATTTTCTTCTCATTTCCCAAGAATTTCTGAAATTTTCTTATTTCTTAACTTTGATCTCGGGAGGAAATGATTCAGCCTTCAGGCTTAACCTGTCAGCTAAGTGACCTGGTGGCAATTTCCCATGTCTATGCCTCTCAGCCCACTCAGAGTCTGATCACTGGCATAGGTAACTTAGGATTGCTTCCTTATCAGAACTCGTTTTGGTTTCTTTCATTGCAAATCAAGTGACATTTTTAAGGTTGATACCATTCCTTGCAGATTCTTAATGCTTTCTACTTTGCAGCTGCTAGAATTTGGGGGAAAGATGTCATGTTTTCCTGTAGGATGGATTCTGCTTAGCCACAGTCAATAAGGGACTCCTGAAATTTCCCCTAGTCTTCATTATTAGTTTGGAGGTTTCCATAGAGCAGTGTCAAAAATGCCCATTTCAGGAGCTTTTTGGTATGACAAAAGCATTACCATCACATAAAATTGGGTCATATCTGCTTGATTTTCCATTCTCAGATATTTTGGGGAAAACTGTAAATCTCAATTCTTTTCTACGGATTTTTAAAAATTGAGTTTCAACCCAATTGAAACTGACATGATTAGTGTTTACTAAAGAACACAAACCAAATCCTTTTATCTGCTCAAATGTCTTTATGTATACTTCATTGAAAATAATATCAACATAGTCTAAGCATGACTGTATTTTTAAGTGTTTTAATTGTATTTATAGAGCAAGCAGATGGAGCATGGGATCTTCGTTATTGCCAATGGAGCTAATTCATGATTTTTTTCCCCCTGTGGAATAATTAAAGTTGAACATTGGAGTTAGAACTAACTTAGTACTCTACTGATCTAAATGAAAATAGAATATGGTTTCAAATGGTATCCCTGATATCTGTGTACCCTCTAATGTTCTCTGTATGCTCTCTTGCCTGTGGGTACCTAAAATCTCTTCAGTCTCTGTTCCTTTTTAACTCTCCCTTCCCCCCCTCCACTCTTTCTATAATATGGAATGAAAATAAATGTATGTGGATACATTTTGCACTTGGAAAGTTCTCCCACTGTCTTCTGTGATTCAGGAGAGTAGATGGTATACTCAATAGGCATTGAACCTAGGCAACCCAATTGGGCAATGTCTTGGAAAACAAAACAACCAGTTAATGGTCAGAATGTTTTTAAACCTTCCAGCCAGTTGTCTCTGCATTACATAGGCATAGCCTAAAACACTCTTTCTAAATTGTTGACTTGTTATGTTTGTCTAGAGAACTAGTTTCTTATGAAGCAATGTTTTTTCTCTCAATTGAGGAAGTTTGAGTATGTTTTGGTTATTGCATTTCACCTAAATACCCAGAAGGAAAAGGTCCATTTGTAACTATCTTTAAATCTCTAAATTCAAACACCAGCTTCATAGCTTCCCCATGTACTTGTTCCACAGAAACAACATTTACCATGGGTAATATCATTCAAGTGTTCGAATATTTTAATTTAATGCTTCACAAGTGAAACTTGTTATCTTGAAAGCACCAAAATGTTTTTAAACAGGCTCCTCTTAGTCTTTCATGTGATAGAGAATTAGTTTTTACCATCAACACTAAAATGACGTTGGGTGACTTCAAAATGCTGATAATTGTTCTTCTCCTTTAAATATTTCCAGAACCATGTGCAGGGGAGAAAATTCCATCATTGGACAATTAAAAGCTGAGAGTAAGTGATTTGCTTCTTATTTACCTTTGATTATGTTTGGTTACCAGGGAAGGAGAGCAGTGATAGGCTCATAGCAAATGGTATCCTAGACTGAGAGGTGGAAGAGCCCCTTGAAGAGCATTTGGCCCAGTCTCCTTGTTTCCCTAGTTGAGGAAGCTGAAACCCAGAGAGATACATTTACATGGCAATGATTAAATGGGGAGCAAGCATTAGATCCAGCATGCCCTCTGATTCTAAATGAATCCAGTGCGCTGCCCAATGCATCCAGCTGATAGTAATCTCATGGTCACCAATATGGGGGATGGAGGGGTGGTGGAAATGGGGATAACCAACAGCAGTTTTATCAGGAGCAGTCATGTTGTCACAGTTATCTATTTATAGATAACTGCTCTTGAACCAGTTAAGGCAGATCCCATTAGTGCAAATTACAAATCTCCTGAGGTGGTAGAATACATTTGAATTCTCACTCCTCAAAGTTGTAATCTTGTAAAATATGGTCATTGGTTATATTTATAACCTAATGGAAAGACAGTGCAACCACTTTAAGGAATTCATGGTTCATACTAATTGGGATAATAGCTAATATTTATTAAGTGTCTACTTTGTGCTAAGCACTATGCTGAGCATTTTGAAAATATTATCTCATTTGATCCTCGTAACAACCCTCCAAGATAGGTGCTGTTATTATCCCCATTTTACAGTTGAGGAAACTAAGGTCAGCAGAGGCAGAGATAGTTACCTTCTAAAATGATGGTGTTTATTATAATCTATTATCAACGTTATTAGATGGGTTCAGTTGGTGAGGGTTATGCCTATGCATTACTTTTGAATAAATTAAACTGATACGCCTGTCACAGCAATAAGAATTTTTCCATCTTTAATCTATAGTTGGCAATCAGTGGATAAATTACATATCATTCTGTGGACTTCGAACACATGCGGAACTGGAAGGAAACCTTGTCACGGAGCTGATTTATGTCCACAGCAAGTTGCTCATAGCAGATGATAACACTGTCATTATTGGTGAGTGAAATGATATCTAGGTCATTCACCCTGATGATTTCTGGAATAATTGTGATTATTCCACAGGAAGGCGCCATATTTGTGCGGGAACTCCCTCCACTCATGTAGATTGCAACCCACAGCCACCTTAGTCGATAATTCCCGAGGATGCTTGCAACCTGTTTGAGTTTGGAAACATTCCTTTATCTTCCTACCCTTTAGTTTTACTCATTTTACAACACGAGGGGATTGGAGTAAATTAGGAGAGCTAAGGTCCTTCCCACCTCTAAATCTCTGGATGATTTGATCTCTTTATGGCTGTTCAAAGTGGGGATTCCTTTCACATTGGTTAGACTTGAAGACCTCTGAGGTCTTTTCCAACTCTCAAATCTGGTGACTGTCTGAAATTCCCTAGTACGTGGAGCTGGCTAGGTCCTAGGAAGCATATGGTATAATCAGCAAGAAAATAACAATGATTTACACACGTCAATGCCAAGTTAGCCATTCCAGAAATGGTTCCATACTATTCAAAACAGAGAAGTATTTGTTTGCCACTTTGCTCCAGGTTCTGTCCTCTGGATATAACCAAAAAATAACCTTAGTGTTGTGAAGCAGACTGTCCAATTGGTAGTACAGGATGACCTCAGGGATCGTGTCTGAATGATTTTTTGTATGACCGCAGACCAAAGGTCCTCAAACTTTCCCTGATAAGGAGAATTGTAATGATGGACTAGTCCAGTGAAGGAAATGATGCAATTCCAAGAGTGTTTATCATTGACCAGTGTTGGGATCTGCCATGCGTTTACCCCATCCTAAACGATACCCACTTGACTTGATATAAGCTGTCTGTGCTCTATCTGCAAGGAAATCTGAATTTTTGTTATATTTGCCACATTCCACTAATACTTCAGAATTCTCTATGAAAGTACAGGAAAGAAGAATGAGCTGTTACCAATTTTTCCCATTTTTTTTGTTTGTTTGTGTTGATCCCCTTTGTAGTCACAATTCTACATATTTCTTTAAAGTTAAACTCAGGCTTCTTAGCTAGATTTGAGAGACATAAAGAAACTAAATCTTCTAAGATATATGGAGTTCCCCCTGGGTTTGTGCAGGCTTCTGCTGGAGCTCTATGTAGAGCCTTGAATGACTTTTCCTCATCTCATCCAATCTGTCATTGACCCCTGATACAGACACTCTCATCTAAGAAACCAAGTTAAAAGTCCAAATCTTCTGTACCCTAGGAAGTTCAGGAGGCCTTTCCAGCCCAGGTGGGGATGGGGGTGGGAAGAGGAAATAAGTAACAAAGCTTCTTCTCCAATCAATTTTTTTTTCCTCAGGGACTATAAAGTCCTTTCCTTTCCACTGCCAAAACTCTTTGGTTCCAATCATCTCAACAGTTCTATACAAGGCCCAAAAGGCATGACCAAGTCCTTCAACGACTCCAGACAGGCTTCCTAGGGAGATGCCAGCTCACAACCGCTAAACAATCCAGATCTGTTCTTACCTAATGGAATGTAACAGGTGGTTCCAAGGATTGTCTCACTTTTATGTCTGCATCCTCAGTGCCTAGGACTATGCTTGGCACATAGTAGGTGCTTAATAAATGCTTGGTGTTTGCTTCCTAGTGGAATGTAACAGGTGGTTCCAGGGATTGTCTCTCACTTTTGTCTCTGTATCCTCAATGCCTAACACTGTGCCTGGCACATAGTAGGTGTTTATCAGATGCTTTTTGAATGCAGGAATGAAGCTCCCGTGGCTTCACATAACCTACTCTCTGGCCATACAGGAAACTTCTTTCTCACTTCTCTCAAGGACACTCTTTGCTAACTACTCAAAAGCCTGAGTCCCGGGTTTATTTTTAGATTAAACTTGGCAGTGATAGCAGGGAGGGCAAAGCAGTTACTGCTGGCAAAACTAAAAAGGAAAAAAAAAATTGGCCAAGAGAAAAGTCTTTAATTCCGCTCGGCTCTACCTAGGTCCTAAAATGACAGTTCTGGATGTTTGTCATTTAAAGGTCATTTTGTCTCTCAGTTTGCTTGGTTTTACATAATATCCAAATGTAGAATAAATTTCAACTGCAGAACCAAAATTAAAAGAGATTAGAGGAGGAGCATTTGAAAAAACTTGGTCTCTGAACCCCCAAAGGCCAAATCGCATTTGCATTAGTCAGAATTGATAAGTTTTACAAAACAACTCTTCATTCACGACAAGGAAAATCTGGTTCCTAGAGTCTCAACAGGCCATTATTTACTGGTACTTAAAGGTTTGGCTTTTTTTTTTTTTTGCTTTCCTCCCAAAGAACAGCATGACTCATAGAAATGATTTCCTTTCTCAGAAAAAAAAAAAAAACTGTAGGTGTTTTGTTCTTTTTTATCTTAATAGAAAGGCCTGGCTCTGAGTAAGTGGACACACTGCTGGGGAGCCACGGTACTCTGTTGGCCTCCTTTGGAAGGAAGGAATATAAGGCAACATTTTCAGATGCCCTCTTTCACATAGCAACAGATAAGTCAGATTTTGACAGGGACTGAAGAGGCGTCTTCAAAAGTTTTCCAGACTGTGGGGAAGTATTTAAGGACCTTATCTGAAAGAGGTCAAAGACGCCTGTAGCTGAATTCTCGAGCATGGTGGCAAGAGGCAGGATAGATTTGGAGCGGCTCCCAAATGAAGTCATAAGATTTGAAGGGGGCCCCCAAATCTTTCTTTGTCCTTTCTCACAAGGAGGGTGCCCAGGGGTGTAGCATAGAGGCTGGAGCTGGAATGGACCTTAGGGTTTGTCAGGTTCAAAGCTACCATTTCTTTCATTTCTTGCTATGTTTTGTTTGGACTCAACATGCATTCGCCAACAAACTCCATCAGTACATTCCCTGGAAAAAGTCAGTTTACAGCTTCTTAAGAGGAGGGAGGAAGGAGGTTTTCTTTCATTTTTCTAGTGTGGTATTAACCTGGTACATTGCTATTGTTGAATCATTTTCAGTCATTTCTGGCTCTTTGTGACCCCACTTGGGGTTTTCTTGGCAAAGATACTGAAGTGGTCCGCCATTTTCTAGTTACTTTTCACTTCAGAGTTGCCTTCATTGTTACTGTTGTTGAGTTTTTAGGTTCTATTTCTTTACCCTTTGTTATTTATTATGTCTCCCCATGTTTCTATGAATTCTTCATACTTACCATTCTTTATCTGTAAAATCTGAGTTATAATAATAATAATAATAATAATAATTAATAATATCACCTACCTCCCAGGGTTGTTGTGGGGATCAAATGATACCATATACATACAGAGTTTTGCAAACCTGGTGCTCAGACTTTTCAGTTGTGTCCAATTCTTCATGGCTCCTTGCGGGGGATTTTCTTGGCAAAGATACTGGAATGTTTTGCCATTTCTTTCTCCAGCTCACTTTACAGATGAAGAAACTGAGACCAACAGGGTTAAATGACTTGCCCAGGGTCACACAGCTAGTAAGTGTCTAAGGCTAGATTTGAACTCACAAAGATGAGTCTTTCCAACTCTAGGCTCGGTGCTGATTGCACCACCGACCTGCCCCTTGCAAACCTTAACAAGCTATATTAATGCTAGCTATTACTCCATTCAGCACAGTAATATTTGTTTACATTCATGTACTGTGCGTTGTACAGGCAAGAGTTGTTGAACAGAGTTTATTTGCTATTACAAATAACATCATTGTGAAGTATTTTGGTACCACTGAGGTATTTCTTGCTTTCATTAGCCCATTTGGGATAAAGCTTCAGAGAGGATCTTTGGACCAAAGAATATGGACAATTAGGAAAAATTTTCTTGCTTAATTCCAAATTCAAATTGCAAAAATTCTATTAGTAATAGTTGATATTTCTATAGAACTTTTCAGTTTTGCTAAGTGCTCCCATCTGAGCCTCACAACAGCCCCATGAGAGAGATACTACTATCACTTCCATTTTACAGATGAGGAAATTGAAGATCAAAGAGGCTTAGCATAACCCCTAGTGACTTATCTAATTAGCAACTGAATCACAGTTCAAACCTAAGTCTTCCTGATTCTAGGGCCAGTTCTCTAACCGCTGTGCAACATGGTCATTGAATCTCTCTGAACCTCAGTTTCCCCATTTGTAACATGGAAATAGCACCTACCTCACAGGATAATTGTGAAGATAATGGATAATATATTTATCTACAAATCACTTTGCAAATCCTAAAGTGCCATAGACATGTCAGTTATTAGAGAAATGCAATGACTGGTCCAAGGTCACACAGATTGCCATTCACCATACCAGGATTCAAATTTTCACTTCACCACACTGACTCTCAAAAATAAAGAATTTGGGGCAGCTAGGTGGTGCAGTGGACAGAACACCAGCCCTGGAGTCAGGAGAACCTGAGTTCAAATCTGGCCTCAGACACTTGACACTATGACCCTGGGCAAGTCACTTAACCCCGATTGCCTCACTAAAAATAAATAAATAAATAAATAAAAGAATTTGTCTTCTCATTCCAGTGATCTCTTTTAATTACCCATTATTCTAGGCAGCTCTGCTTACCACGAACCCTGTGCATCTCACCATGGAGATTGCACTGTTAATCACGTTATATGCACCAAGTGAACTATTACCTTATTAGGTGAAAGTTGCAAAGAGGCAAAGTTTGCTTTGCCATTAGGAAAATCTTCCAAACAAAGACAGTTGTCCAAGAGTGGAATGGGTGGCCTTAGGAGGTAGTGATCCTCCCTGGCATTGGAGGTCTTCATGCAGAGACCACATGACGACCTGTTAGACATGTATGGGTGTATGTATTCATGTATTTATATATACATATATACACACATATAATATATGTATGCATGCATATATATATATATATATATGTATGCATGTATAGCTGAGAGGAAAGAGAGAAAGAGGGTGAGGGAGAGAA
Organism: Vombatus ursinus; assembly: GCF_900497805.2. Classification (NCBI taxonomy): domain Eukaryota; kingdom Metazoa; phylum Chordata; class Mammalia; order Diprotodontia; family Vombatidae; genus Vombatus; species Vombatus ursinus. The sequence continues at coordinate 28,611,219 of NW_020954588.1, forward strand.
AGCACCTTCAAATTTACCAGGTATTTGCATGTATATTATCTCACTTGATTGTTGTTCAGATAGGGGTTGGGCTATGTAAGCTTCCTTCTAACTCTGATATTCCATGATTTTCCTAGAAAACAGATGAGGCCTCCAAAATCTAATATACCCCATTAACAAAGAGACCCAGTTAACATTTGGTTGGCATTTCTACACATCAATATCTTATTTTAATTTTGAGCAGACCCAATCCAACCCAGCACCTCCTAATGGTTTGGCATTTGTCAACTTCACTGAAAATTTGTGGCACCACATTTCTTCACATTCCATGTAACTCGATGAATATGGATTAAGTGCTTCCTATCCTATGGGTAAGGCACATCTCTTCTGTAACATAATGCTTCCATTGACTTGCATGGACCAGGAGTGAGTGGTGCTGTTGCACAGTCCCATAGAAATGGTCTAAAGAGCATTGAGATAAAGAGGAGAGGACATAACCAGAGGATTATAGCCTTAGAGATGAAAGGGAAGTTAGAGGTCATCTGGTTCAATATCTTCATTTTATAGATGAGGAACTGAAGCCCCAAGAGGTTAAACCACTTGCCAAAGATCATAAGGCGGTAAATGTCAGAGCCAGGATTTAAACCCAAATTCTCTGATACCAAATCCTCTTGCTACCCTATCACCTGCCACCCAACCCTAGTTAGTCCTGAGTTCAGGTACGTTTTGGAGACCATTGGCTTTCACGGGTTGGCCAACAGAGCTCACCAGGCGTGTAATGGTGAAGCCTGTCTCCAGGCCCAAATGATGGATTTACCAATGGACTTTTGGAACCCAGCCCATTGATAAGTTTTGAGTAATTTAGTGCACTGAGGCAGCATTTTTTTTTTCTGCAGCCATACTACAGATCTTGAGCTGCATGTGGTCATTTTTAGTTTCCAGCAACCAGGCACAACATTCATTCATTTGTTCATTCACCTAGTGAGGCTGCTAGGATAAAACTTTGGACCCCAGAGTCAGGAAGTAGTTGTTGTTTTATAATCATTTTAGTCATGACCAATTCTTCATGACCCCATTAGAGGTTTTTATGGCAAAGATACTGGACTGGTTTCCATTTCCTTCTCTAGCTCATTTTACAGTTGAGGAAACTGAGGCAAACAGGGTTAATTGACTTGCCCAGGGTAAAACAGCTAGTAAGTGTCTGAGGCCTGATTTGAATTCAAGAAGATGAGTCTTCCTGACTCAAGGTCTGGGGCTTTATCCACTGTACCACCTACCTGCCTCAGAATCAAGAAGACCTGAGTTCAAATCCAGCCTCAGATATTTACTGGCTGTGTGACTCTGGGCAAGTCACTTAGCTGACCTCCGTCTGCTTCATTTTCTCTATCTATAAAATAGGGATAATAATAGCACCTACCTCTCAGGTTTATTGTGAGGATGAGATGAGATAATATTTGTGAAGTGCTTTACCAACCTTAAAGTGCTATATAAGTGCTATTTATTATTATTCATTCATTCATCAAGTATTAATTAAGCATGATTGTTGACAGGCGCTGTGTTCGATCCTGGGAATACAGAGGAAAAATGAGACGTTCTCAGCCCTCGTTAACCTTATATTCTGTTGGAGGAATGCTTCTGAGCGTAGCATCCACCGTAAATAAAGGGGTCATCAGATCATAAATTTAGACAGGGAGACATACTTGAAGGTCATTTGGCCCAACCCCCTCATTTCATATCTCTTGCCCACAGAGGTTAAGGGTTTTGTTCAAGGTCACATGGTTAGCAAATGGCTGAGTCAGGGATTGGACCCAGAGCCTCTACCTTCAGAGCCATCGCCAACCCCCACCCCCAACTGTACCACACTGCCTTAGAAGACCAACATTCTCCATGTTAGGAAGGACATAGAAAGGAGTGAAACCTCTATTTTATGCCTTGTAAGGATCTCAGATGCCTTGTAAGAACTCAGGATTTTCATTCTAGAACAGAGAAAACTTTGAGGGAGCATCGTTGTTTCCAAAGAGTATTGGAGATGCTCTGTTTGACCCCAGAGAGCAGAACTATGATCAGTGGGTAGAATTATAGGGCCAAAGATGTAGAGTTGGAAACGACCTAACATAGGGTCTAAACCCTCATTTTTCAGATGGGGAAACTAAGTTACAGAGTGCTTAAATGTCTTGTCCAGGGTCGTAGAGCTAGTAAGTGTCTTGAAACCAAGTCTAATACCCTCGTATCCACAAGACCATGCAAAGGGGAAAATATTAGTTTGATTTAATTTTTTTTAAAAAAAAAAGCTTCCTAACAATTTGTGTAGTACAAATGTGACATGGTCCTTCTCAAGAGGTGATGTGTTCCCCTTCTCTGGAAGTTTTTAAGAAGAGGCTGGATGATTATTTGTTGAATATGCTGTAGTGGGGATTCTTTTTCCAGGGTGGGCTGGAGGAGATTGGCTCCCTTCCATCTCTGAAATCCAGCACTTCAATATGTCTCCACAACCTCCATTTTGTCATCTTATAAAGCCTTCCTCTCTTCCCGAAAGTCTGCTTGAGAGTATTATGTCATACTGCACTACAGTGGTGATAACAAATGATCACATAATTGGGAGTTCATTATTTCCTTTTGTTCTCACATGTGAGTATCACATGGATGAAACAGCAGCGCGGGAGGTTGTGATGTGTTCAAAATCACACAGTCACTGGGAGAATCAGGACTGACTGCCAGCTACCTGCAGTGTTGCCTCCTGACATGGATGGAGAGGCATGCCTTAGTTTTCCAGGAGCATAGCAGAGGAAAATAAACATGGTGCTCCTCCTTCTCCCAGGAAAACAAGAATTTGATTTTCTTGGAATCATTATATTAAATCTGAAAACTGAATTAGCTTAGTTATGTTTTGGAAAACCAACAGAACACCTCCACATTAATTCTAATTTCAAAATTTTCACTAATCCTAATGTGTCAAGGGGAAAAAAAGGTTGGCCCAAGGTTGTGGGCCTAGCAGACTTCCATCGCTTTTGACAAAATGTATTCTGATAAATTACTGACAGTTGATAGGATTTAGATCGAGCTTAAAAAATACCTTGGAGGCCACTAAGTCAAGGGGATCTTACCTTGGAGTCCATTGATGCCCACAGCATCAATAGATTTCAGAATGTCTGTCAACTTAGATGTAGGAAAAAAATATATATATATATACATATGTATATATATATATATATATATATACACATATGTATATATATATATCTTCACTAAAACTTCTAACTGAAATTTGGTATTTCCCTCAATAATTTAAAAAATATGATTTTTGAGGAACCCATAGGTTTCACCATACTATTAAAGGGGTCCATGACATAAAAAAGGTTAAGAAACCTCATTCTAGTCCAATCCCCTCAATTGAAGCCCAGAGTAAAGGAGGTCACATAGGAAGTAAGAGACAGAGTTGGAATTTGAAACCAGGGCATTTGGCTTCAAATCCAATGCTATTTCCAATACCCCCCTCACTGACTCTAGGTTATACTTCCTGTAGACACCAAGCCACAGAAAACAGATTCCTAGAATCTAGTCCTAGAACTTAGAATTTAGTTGCTGTGTATATTACTGACTACAGCTATTATTTAACACATAAGAAAAAATGTGTTTAGGTGACTAAGGCTGTGAGGATCTAATCACAGATTTGATGCTGGAAGGAACCTTAGAGGCCATTGATTGAGTTCAAACCCTCCCTCTATTTTGAAAGTGAGGAAACTGAGGTACTGACAAGTTAAGGGACTTGCCTAGAACCACTCAACCAGCGAGTTTCCGAGGCAAGATTGGACCCTGGGTGCTTCTGACTTCCATGTCCAGTACTTTTCACAGTCTCCACCTAGTATGTGGCAGAGCAAAGGAAACACCTAGAATTAAGCTCAGAAACAAATGCTGGAACAGAGATAGAAGGAGAATAGGGAACGGCACTAGTTGGGCAAGGGATATGAACAGGCAGTTTTCAGAGAAAGTAATCAAAGCTAAAAATAGTGATATGAAATGCCCTCTAGAACTCAAGGACAAAGTTATCGGGAAACAACACTTGGGAGTTTGGAGGATAACTGTGGAGCTAAGGTCATTAGCTATTGTCACGTATTCCTGCCTTGAGTTTTGTGTATGGTTTTTGCTTGAGTTTGTGTTTACCAGAAATTACCTTCTCTTGGCTTCTGCAACCTTCCACCCAGGAAAAAAAAATATGATGTCTCTTGTGCCCCAGGTTCTCCCTGATCCCCTGCCTCTCTTGGAGATGTTTACAGTGCCTAGAACATAGCCCGTGCTTAATAAATGCTTGCTGATTGATTATGCAATGCTGTCCAAAGAGCTATCAAGAGGGATCATGGGGTCATAGATTTAGAACAGATGAAATCACTGGGTCCCAGTGACCTACCCAAAGTCACACCGTTGGTAAGTATCAGAGGAAAGATTTGAACCCAGGTCCTCTCACTTCAAAGTCACTGGTTTTCCAACCAGTAGTCCTTTGGGGTAGGAGAACTCCTCTTCCCCAGAGGTCCTTCAGCCCCACAGTGGCTGTCACCATGTTTTCCTTGTTGCTTTATTGATGGAGACTGCCACATCCCTGGTAATAAGAAATCTGGGTTCTAGGGTGACACATGGCTGACTCACAGCCCAAGGGTCTGTTGAATGACATCTACTTCTGAATTAATTTCCAATAGTCCTCGCTTTACTCTATAACTGTAAGTCTCTTCTATAGTCATCTCTTATGCCATTTAAGTGGACCCCAAGCTCTGACTGGCTCATGCATCTGGGTAACTCAGGAGTCAGGCTGAGAGATGGCAAAAAAAAACGACGACAGGCTGAATCTCCCTCAGGGCCTCATTGGGTGATCCAAGGTACCCCTGGAGCAACAGAATTATTTTTGCCTTTTGTATCCTGCGGAAGCTTTGCTTAAAAACCCATCTGGAGCTCTAGGCCTGTAGCATCTCCCCCATACATGATGTGAGCTGTAACCCAGGTAAGCTGCTGTTGCTGGGATGAATTTTGGAATGCAAGAGGTTTCACTCACCCCAAACCATTCCAAGTATTTGTTGGTGGTAAATGCCATTATTGCCTGATGATTACTTGATCTGGGAGAGAATGCTTTGTATTAAGCAGGTGTGCCTATGAGGAGGAAGCCCAGGGGATAAAGAAAATTACTTCCCCTTTCTCAGGCAGCCACTCTCGAGAGCTCTTCAAACAGAAAAGTCTTTGGCTACTGCAGTGGTCAAAAATAACGGCATAAAAGGGATTGTGTGACTGATGCAGGATGCTTTGAAAAGCAGCCCATGTTGTCTTCTCCCCAAAGCCAACCCTTTTCAGGTTCTTTCAGTTCTTCTGATTGCTTCAGAAAAAGCTGCAGTTAGGTGATGGTCTCACTAAACTCTCTTTTTATTACTTCTGAGATTCTGTTGTCTCTAGTCCAGGGGCTCAGATAGTTTTATTTCTGCTTTTGCTTAAAACCCAGAGACTCTCAATCTCTTTCTCCTTCCCTCTCTTTCCTTCCCCCTTTTCTCCCCCTCTCTCTCCTCTCTCTTCCTCCTCCTTCTCCTCCTTCATCCCCCATCTCCCTCTCCCCCTCTTTCTCTGTCTCATCTCCCCTCCATTCCCTTCTTCTTACCCCTCCCCTCCACCTTGGGTTCTATTAAAAGGTCACCTCTCAATACGGATTTCCTTTCTCCACACCCTAGCTTCCTCTGTGAAATGATGGCATTGGATGGGATGATCTCCAAGTGCCTTGTCTACTCCTCGTCTCTTCTGTGAATTGCTGCCTACTGGTACCCTCCATTCTAGTAGCATGGATCCAAAGCTTCTGTCTTTGTATTCCTAGCACATTGCACAGTGCCTGGCATACAGTAGGCACTTAATAAATGTTTATGGAATTAAATTAGTTGACATTCAAAACTTTTTTGGAGGGGTGGGGGGGAATGAGGGCAGGGATAAGTGCTAGGGATACAAACAGCAAGTGAGATAGTCCTGTTCTCCTCATAGAGAAGGCATGTCAGGGGAGGAATTTTCCACCACCAGGAATTCCTCACTCTAAAAGCACAAATCCAGTCTAAAAAATCCCAAGACCCTGCATCAAGTGCTAAGCATTCAAACACAAAAACAAAATCACCCTTGACCTCAAGGATTTTATAGTCTACTAAGTATAACAGATTATCCTGTATTTATCCACCTGTGAACATGTTGTATATTTTTGTTGTTCATTTGTTTCAGTCCTGTCTGACTCTTCGTGACCACATTTGGGGTTTTCTTGGCAAAGATACTGGAGTGGTTTGCCATTTCCTTCTCCAGGTCATTTTACAGATGAGGAAACTGAGGCAAACAGGGTGAAATGACTTGCCCAAGGTCACACAGCTAGTAAGAACAGGACTATCTCACTTGTTGTTTGTATCCCTAGCACTTACCCCTGCCCTCATCCCCCTACCCCTCCAAAAAGTTTTGAATGTCAATTAATTTAATTCCATAAACATTTATTGAGTGCCTACTGTATGCCAGGCACTGTGCAATGTGCTAGGGATACAAAGACAGAAGCTTTGGATCCATGCTACTAGAATGGAGCGTACCAGTAGGCAGCAATTCACAGAAGAGACGAGGAGTAGACAAGGCACTTGGAGGTCATCCCATCCAATGCCATCATTTCACAGAGGAAGCCAGGGTGTGGAGAAAGGAAGTCCATATTGAGAGGTGACCTTTTAATAGTACCCAATAAACAGCCGGGATTCAAACCCAGGTCATTGGACTCCAAATCCAGCATTCTTTTCACTCCATAATGTGTTCTTGGGACTGAACAGGATTATGACTTTCATCAACATATCTGAATTTAACCATGCACTAAAAAAAATCCATTAAAGGTTCTTAATCTTCCATGGCTTAAAAAAAATCAGATAATTGCCATGTAAAAGGATGGTGTTTTAAGTGGTAAAAGTTGTGGGGTTTTAAGGTTGAGAGAAAACATTTTCATTTCTGTTTTTCCCCAGGATCTGCAAATATAAATGACAGGAGCATGCTGGGAAAGCGTGATAGTGAAATGGCGGTCATTGTGCAGGACACTGAGACTGTCCCCTCTGTGATGAATGGAGAAAACTACCAGGCAGGGAAATTTGCCCAAGGATTGCGGCTGCAATGCTTCAGGTAATAATATCACCCGGAGGTGTAGCTTGAGGATGTCTATAGCTCAAGGCTGCCCACGTTCCTCAAATGATTTTCTGTGAATTGAGTCTTATGATTCCAGAAACAGATGTTTTCCAGAGGGGCTCTGATCTAGTTTCTCAAAACATGGCTAAGATAGCTTCAGCTATTAGGTTATCAGGGTTAAGCTTTCAGGTGTTTCTGAGCAGGCAACATTCCCACTTTCATGAGAATGGAAACAGTGTTGGATTTAATTGAATTTGATTTTGTTTTCAATTGTGATCTGGGCACATGAATCTGTCTACGCAAAGAAGCCAATTCATCAAATTTCAGCCAACAAGTATTTATTAGATGCCTTCTGTGTGTAGATACCATAATAGGCACTGGGAAAGATAGAAAGTTGAAATAAAGAAGTAACAGCCTCCAGGTTGCTTATAGCCTAGTAAGGAGTTAAAACACATAAGCATATCACTATAATACATGAGGAATGCATTAGAATGAAAGAATGAAATGAATGAAAAAGAAAAGAATAATGAAAAAGCATTTATCACTGTACCTACTATGACTAGGGCGCTGGGCTCAGCATTGGAATACAAATGCAAGAGTGAGACATTTCCTACCCTCAAGTAGCTTATATTCTAATAGGGAGAGATCACACGTACTGTATGGGGACGTGGAAGCCTAGGAAAGGAGTGTCTATGGTACACAGGGGAGCGTTGGAGAGCTGAAAAACAAAGCAGTACATGGAGTCCAAGGGAGAAAGATCATTGCTGATTGTTGAGAGCTGAGGAGGAGGCAATCAGAGAAGGCATCATGGAAGAGGTGACATTTTGACCTGACCTGATGGATGGGATTTCAACAGGAAGCAAGACGGTCTAATAGAAAGAGCAGTAGGATGGGGATAAATCTTGACTCCATCCTCTGACTGTATGATTTTAATTGTTTAGCTTCTCTATGCCTCAGTTTCCCCATCTCTAACAGAGGATTTGTAAAGGAAAATAGAATAGACTCCTTTAACTCAGCTATTTGATTCTAGAACCATGCTGTCACCCTTTGGGCCATATGGCTATTCTGGGCCCTGTGGGTAGAATTATGACATGTTGAAATGCAGAAAATAGAGGTTGAAAAGAACATGGCAAGTGGAAAAGCTGCTTATAATCCAAGATGTGCAGTCCTCATCTCATTGTACTAAATCTAAGTGAAAGTGATGTGGGCTCTTTGGGGAAAAGTCATTGCACAGGCATGGCTGGAGAAGTCAATACTATGCTCCAGCCCTTGTCAAGGTCCATATTTGGAAACTGGTTCACCTGCAGCTAGGCAAGCAAAGGAGCCCATCAACCTTGTGCAAATGGAAATGACCAATCACAACCCACAAGACCGTGAGCCCTGTTGTTTTTGTCCCATTCAAGGAAGAAGGACTTCTATTGTCTCTATTGTCTAATTCATGAAATTCAGTTTTCAAAGTTTAAACTTCTCTTCAATATCTTCCAGTGTGCTCCAGCATCTTATTCACTGCCATTATCACTGGTGATTTCACCTGTTTGCCACCCCTACACCTCCTTCAAAGTAGGCTGAGCTCTCAACTTTTTTTTGTTTGTTTGTTTTATATTTTTTCTAATTTGGTCCATCTAGCATGTGGTCCACCTACAGAAAAATACACAGAGGCCAGCTTTTCACAAATAACCACACACGTACATGCACATGCACACATCCATGCATACACACACACATACACATCCTATCTTGGACTATGGATACCTACACATTCTCTTCCCCGCATTTGAAGAATGGAATCATTCCGGGACTGGCTTTTCACTATGCCATGTTGCAAAACATAGATAATGTATTAGAGAACAAGGCTGCTGCTGCATTGTGGCAGTCAATTTCTAATTTTGAATGAGAACTGTTCCCAAAGATAAGCCATGTGGCCCCAAACGCAGCTATTTCTCACTTACAAGCCCAACCGCAAACCCCCTTCCATCTGGGCCAATTTTGAACAGGCAGGAAGACACATTTCCATCAGAACGTGACGCTAAATAGACTCCGTGACAATAGTTCACTCTGATGAATAATCAAGCATGCATGTGAAACGTTCATTAAGGGCTGAAAATTATTCAAACAAAATTCTTCTCTTACAATATGTATTGATTTTAAAATGTAACATTTAATGTGATGAAAAACAAGAGCGGCATCCTTTTTTATGAAAGAAATGAGAAACAGACGATATCAAAATCATTCTTTGCATCCCAATTTTTCCATGGCCCTAGTTTTTCTACCAAGTGATTGTTCTTGTAACATGAGGTACAGAGTCCAATGTATTTCCCACAAATGGTAGCTTCTCAGCAAGGATGACGTTGCCGAAAATAACAAGAATGATAACAATGATGAAACAACAGCAACTGACAGATGTAATACCACCTACATTCACAGAATGCTTTGCCTATACCGAGTATGTGGGCAGCTAGGTGGCACAGTGGGTAGAGCACCGGGTCTGGAGTCAGGAAGACCCATCTTCCTGAATTCAAATCTGGCCTCAGAAACTTACTAGCTGTGTGACCCTGGGCAAGTCACTTAGTCCTGTTTGCCTCAGTTTCCTTATGTGTAAAAATGAACTGGAGAAGGAAATGGCAAACCACTCCAATATCTCTGCCAAGAAAACCCCAGAGTCAGACACGACTGAAACAGCTGAATACCAGATACCAGATATAAACTGCACCAAGGCCTTTGGGGTCCATTTGTCCTAAAGCACATTTATTTGGAAGAATGCTTAGGATTGTTGGTGCTACCATCAGAGGGGCCCCCATTCAGGTGAGCCTTTGTTCTGCTCTCTCTTTCTTCCATAGAGCTCAGCTGAGGTAATACAGGTGCTTCAAGGCAAATGGATCTGAAGAAGACAGAAGTATAAAACTTTGATAAGGGCAAAGAGTATACAGCATTCAAGTTGAATGTTGTCTTCTTGGTTTAGGGGTACTTAGCAGGGTAATTGGCCATGTTTAAGTAGATTTGGAAATGACCTAAAGGTCTCTGGGTAATAATGAAAACTTACATCAACAATACAGTGCTGTTGGTTTTAAAATTAGTACAATATTGGAATTTGTAAGCACAGTGCTTTGCTAGCCTTCGAAAGCCTACTTTGTCTTGTAAATAACAGAAACGTAATACCAGGGTTCTAATTCCCACTTTACAGGTAAGACAAAAAGTAAGGGTGTTTCAGTGACCTACCCAAGGTCACATGTCTCCTACATGGAAGAGCCAGGACCTAAAATGAAGTTTTCTTACTCCAAGGCCAGCACGAGGCCACATATTTCTCCACTGGACCTACTGGCCATCTCTGATCTTGTGACCTCTCCAGTTGTTACACTTTTCTCCAGTAGTACAGACTCCTTCCTTATAGCTGGGGTGCCTTTATCTCTCTTGCTTTGCTCATTCTTTCAGCATGGCTTTGGAGTCAGAGATCCTGGGTTTGACTTGGCTCTGTCTATTTGCAATTTTGGGGGTCCTGGCCAAGTCCCTACCCAACTCTAGTCACTCTCTCTAGAAAATGAGGAGGTTGCATTGGGAGAATTCTCAAGCCCCTTCAAGCTCTTAACCTGTGATTCCCCATATCTCTTTTCCAAAAAGGCCTGTGTCTATTATATACTCTCCTTCAATCATTCCAACTAGATCACTACTCTTTGCTCTTCCCACTTTGGCAGACTGTGGGAATTTTTTCTTTAATAAATTTTATCGGTGCCTTTGGTTTTATACCAAAGTCATTTCAGAAATTACTCCCCCGTTCCCCGTCCAAACTGGACCTTCTTTTATAACAAAGAAAAACAATTCAGTGAAAATACTCACTACCTGGAAACCATCTGATAGTACATACAGCATTCATCCCTAGTAATCTTCCACTTCTCAGCCAAGAAAAGAGAAGTGCGCTCCTCACCCATTCTTGGTTTTCACTTAATCGGAGCTTCCCTAGTGATCTTTTCATTGACATCGTCGTCATTCAGCATGTCATTTATTGATGCAGATTGGTGAGAGAAACCTGCCCAAATCCAAAGGATTAACACATGGTTGAGTTCATTAACACAAAAATGCGTTCTTGAAAACCCACTCTTAAGTTAGCCAAATAGTCTTGCTTCTTTCTGATTTGAGGGCCAGGCCTCTATGCACCATACCAGCTAGATACCACTTAGAAATTCTAATGTTGTGCTAATTTTAAAAATAACAACACTATATTGTCGATGCATGTTGTCATTATTACCCAGAGACCTCTAGGTCATTACCAACCCTACTTAAACACAGCCAGTCACCCTGCTAATTCCCCCTGAACTAAGAATACAACACTGAACTAGAATTTCCTCATGTGTTTGTGACTCTTTCATCTTATCAAGGTTGTTATAATTTTTGATCCTGTTCCCCAAGGTAGTGTATCCAGTATCCTCAGAGATTTCTTCCCAATGTAGTGCCATCTGCCACCTTCCCAGCAAGCTCTCTAAGCTTCCCATTCATCCATAGTGGGAAATCAGTAGGTCTCATTACAAATCATTAAAAATGTCAACAGCATTAAAAATGTTATCAATTACTTTTTTGATATCAGCTATTTCCTGATACACACACACACACACACACACACACACACACACTGAACATTCCCTTGTGACAAAGAAAAACCAGTTAAAACTGACTGATTTAACAATTGAATCTGCACCTATACTACCATTCCACACCCATAAGTCCCCCATCTCTCTACTAATAGGAGAGAAACGTGTTTCATCACTTCTTCTTCCATCACCAATGGATCACTGCTGCCTTTTAGGGTTCTTTGCACTAATGATGTGTGGTGTTGGTGTATTTTATTCTCCTGCTTCTGCTTACTTTAGACTCCTTGCTCTTAAAGGTTACTTTTTTTTTCCTCGAAAGAAAGAAAAAAAGGAAAGAAAAAAATGAGGATTTCTTTCTTTCTTTTTTGTTTTTGTTATTTGCTTTTTGTTCCCTTTCTTTCCTTCCTTTCTTTCTTTCTTTCTTCCTTCCTTCCTTCCTTCCCTCCTTTCTTTCTTTCTTTCTTTCTTTCTTTCTTTCTTTCTTTCTTTCTT
>NW_020954588.1:28623431-28664226 GCF_900497805.2 Vombatus ursinus
TTCTTTCTTTCTTTCTTTCTTTCTTTCTTTCTTTCTTTCTTTCTTTCCTTCTTTCTTCTTTTTTTCCTTCCTTCCTTCCTTCCTTTCTTTCTTTCTTTCTTTCTTCCACCTCTTGGTTAACTTGTGTTTTGCTTGTCTGGCAGGGTGGTCCTTGGCTATCTTTCAGAGCCAACTTCAGAGATTCTAGATCCTGTGAGTGATAAATTCTTCAAGGAAGTTTGGATTTCAACGGCGGCCCGGAATGCTACCATATATGACAAGGTGAAACTCATGTTTTTCCATTTTCCCATTTTAAGTCACTTATGGGGGGAGGGGGGAAGGAAAGATACCAAAAGGCAGAAAAAGTTTGGTTTTATGTTGGCTTTAGCCTTGCTCAATTCATTTTGTTAGAATAAACTTTTTTCTTTACACAAACAGCCTTCAAACTAAAACAGCCACATGCCTCTGTAAAAGATCCAGTTTTAGCTACCTAAAATTGATGACTCTGAAAGAATCATACCTTCTCATTGATCAAAGGAATCTTGGAGTTTCTGTACTCCAGTTTCCTACCATACACAAGAAACTCCTTCCCAGTGTCCTTGATCAGTGGGAATTCAGGCCCTATTTGAACACTCTTAGAGATGAGGAACTAACTATTTAATGCTACAACCTCTTCCGTTATATAATAATTACTATTGTTTTTATTAATACTATTGGAGAGGAATCAGACCTGTGATTTCATTGGCACAAGGAACTCTTACATGTGGAAGTTGCTTCAACCAGTACAGGTTGGCACTTTCTTTACCATTTATGGTCCTAGAAGGTTCCTTAGAGCACTAAGAGGTTCAGTGACTTGTTCAGGGTCATACAGCCAGCGTAGGTCAGAGGCAAAACTTGAACTCACAGCTTCTTGGCTTCAAAGCCAGCATTTTATCCACTACACCATAGTGTCTCATATTTTTTATCATATGTAAATATATATTGTATAATTTTTATTTATTTATTTGATGGTGATTATGGTGATTATGATGAGTCCTGCTGTCAGGAAGACCCAGGCTCAAATCCATCCTCAGACACTTATTAGCTATGTGACTCTGGGTAAGTCACTGAACCTCTGTTTGCCTCAGTTTCCTCAATTGTCAAATGGGGAAAATAATTCTGTGATTCTTTGTGAATCATAGAATTTTTTACATGGAAAAAGATATTTAACTCTAAATCTTATTAGCCCAAACCTAAGTTGATCATTGATATTCAACTTTTGTTTCAATGCTGTTGTTTACTTTTTACTTTCAAGCTAGATGTCTTCATCTTAATTACTGGCCTGAGCATTACACAATAGTAGCAATAATAGTAATTACTAACATTTACATAGAACTTTAAGGTTTAGAAGGAACTTAGGTATTTTATCTTATTTGATTTCTTGACAACTTTATGAGGTAGCCCATATATATGAGGAAACTGAGCCTTGCTCAAGGCCACACTGCCAGAAAATGCTTCAGGCAGGATTTGAGCTCAGGTATTTCTGATTCCAATTCCAATGTGTCACAGAAACATTGAGAGAGAGAGAGAGAGAGAGAGAGAGAGAGAGAGAGAGAGAGAGGGAGGGACAGAGAGACAGAGACAGAGACAGCTGATTGTTATGTATTTGCTAGCATTCCTCTGCCTGAAGGCCTCAGTTTCCTCCTTTGTAAAATGAGAGAGTTGCACCAGATAACCTAGCTCTGGCATCCTCTCATTCCATGAATCATGGATAGTACTTACCATCCCTAGCCTTCAAATTCACCCTGTGTTTTGTATTGAACAAGTAGACCCAGCCTTATGAGTCATATAGATCAAGCAGGGCTCTCCAGCTGCCACTTTAAAAGCCGTAACCCACTGTGGCATAGAAGATGAACAGCATCACCCATCTCATAATGTTCTTTGGAATGTTCTTTGTTTTGATGGATCTGTATACCCCGCAAAACTAATAGGCTCTGCATAAAAGCTGACTGTCCCAACTGAATATTTGCCATAAAATGTGTCTGCTGACATTTCCTTGGAAACGCCATGTGATGATTCATTTGTCTCGTTCTCCCAGGTATTCCGATGCCTTCCCAACGATGAGGTGCACAATCTCCTACAGCTCCGGGAGTTCATTACCAAGCCGATATTAGCGAAGGAGGAACCTGGTCGAGCAGAGGAAGAATTAAGAAAGATTCGTGGGTTCCTCGTACAATTCCCTTTTTATTTCTTGTCTGAAGAAAACTTGCTGCCTTCTGTGGGAACAAAAGAATCCATAGTGCCCATGGAGGTCTGGACTTAGGAGGATAGAGGATGTCTTCCCTGGTCCCCAATTTTGCACACAGGGCCAGGCTCTCCCCACCGAAGAGATCTCTGCCAACCTACCCGGTGCTTTTAAAGAATGCACCAGGTATTTAGATCTTCCAGACAGAAAGAGGCACAACTAGAGTTATGAAGACACTGAAAGTTAGAACCAGACAATGTCTTAGATAACGTGCATGTTCGACACAGAACACTGACTTGATTGGTGATGTGACATTTGATTGTGTGAATCCCACAAGAGGGAGTAAATAATCCTAAGTGGGAACACGGAAGTTGTGCCTACAAATGTGCAGGGTGGCCGGAAGGGCCTTGGACCCGCTTCCCCTTCTGTGACTGCTTGAGCTGTTCAGGTCCCATAGGTCATCAAGGTGCAGCTTTAGATATGATCTGCACCCGAAGACAAGATTGCTTGATGCTGCTGACAGCCCACAAGTGGTCCTTGGCCATCCATTCCCAAAGTAACATTGCTCACCCAGCAAGAGGATTAGCAATCATCCCACTTGGTTAAGTCTTGTTGGCCCTTTCTCCTTTCCAAGGAATGAAAGGGCAGAGCTGACTTTATCTCTTGTTGCAATCCCACATTAGGTGCTGCCTTTTCCCCAACCCTCAAGCCTTGTTGTTTTGTCTGACCTCACTCCAGTAAGAGAGGAATAGAAGCTGTAAATAGAAAAATTTAGGTTTCATATCAGGAAAAATGTCCTAACAATGAGAGCTGTCTAGTTGTGGAATAAATGGGCCATCTAGAGAAATGGTGGGTCCTCCTCCTTGGATGTCTCCAAGCCGAGGCTGGAGGAACACTTGTTGAATATGTTAGAGTAGGGATCCCTTTGGTGTATGGGCTGGCTGGCTGGCCCAAGAGGACCCTATCCAACTCCAAAATTCTGAGAATAGATTTCTACAGGCTTGTTGTCAACCCAGGAATTATTAAGGTGGGCCACTGTGACAGAGGCAGGCTGACCAATCAAATTCGAAAGCATAAATCTGTCTCCATTCATTCTTAAAACTCGACTTTGAACCTCAGTGGAGGTTCTATGCACAGATCGAGGAGCAGAAGAAGCCTCTTAAAAATCCTGTAAAACTTCTTTGTCTGTCACCATAGCTGGCCTTTGAAATTTTACAGTTTGCCATCAAAATAGCAAAAGCAATTTTTTTTTTCAAGAAAATCAGTCCTTGCACAATCTGTGCTTTGTTAACAAGTCAGACCCACAGTTGTGGCTCACACCTTCCATCCTGTCTTCTTCTTGAACATTCAGAGAAGAACCACATGCCGTGTACATCCCTTTGGAGTAATGAACAAACACGAACATTCCATAAGGGCTAGCCGAAGGTTCTATCACTTACCCTTCCGACTGTCCTTCATTTATTTACTTCACTATTTACTAGGCTGAAAGCCTTTTGTGAGGCCATCATGTACTTCAGCTCTGGGTGCGCTGATTTCCCAAAGGGCATTCCATTGCCCCCAGAACAGTAGTCAACATGGATTCACAAATTCCCCAATTTAGTCATTGTTAACGTTGGTTGTATCGTATGTGGTGCTATAAAGGGGTCTCAGAAAAGAGTAAAACATTGCCCTTGACTGAATGAGTGTAAGACCTAGAAAGTGTACTCAAAGAAATAACTAACAACACATTGAGGGTGGCATTATAAGATCTAGATTGGAAAGAATCCTTAGACATCAGTAAGACCAACCCCCTCATTTTACAGATGAGGAAACTGATGCTCAAAGAGGCTGCCCACAGAAGAGTAATAAGTAGAAGAGCCAGAATTAAAAACCCAGGCCTCTGACTCCAAATTCACCATTTGGTTTGGTTCTGGACAGCAGGGAGGAGGGAGAGGGCTTGGGAAAGCCAAGTTCTAAATGGCGGCATAGAAAATATGCAGTACAGAGGTTAAGATCACAGAATCGTAAGATCGATCACAGATTTAGAGCTGGAAAGGACCCTCTAGGTGATAAAATCCAACTCCCTAATTTTCAGATGAAGAAACTGAGTCACAGAGAGGTTACAAGGTTTGCTCAGGATAACACAGCCAGTGAGAGGTCATGAATTGGCATGATCAGAGGAAAGATTCGTGGATGAACTGGGACTATATAACTATAAGAATAAAGTACAGCTATAAATACATAATAATCCACATGACAAAGTTCCTTGCATATTTGGCAATGGGTGGCACC
Source organism: Vombatus ursinus (assembly GCF_900497805.2). Classification (NCBI taxonomy): domain Eukaryota; kingdom Metazoa; phylum Chordata; class Mammalia; order Diprotodontia; family Vombatidae; genus Vombatus; species Vombatus ursinus. The sequence continues at coordinate 28,627,906 of NW_020954588.1, forward strand.
TTAAAAATTATCCATTCCTCTTCTCTCATTTCACCAATGGGGAAACTGAGACCCAGGGAGGTTAAGCAAACCGCCTAGCATCCATCATGCAGATAAGAAGTAATAGAACAAGATTTGAACCCAGGTCATATGGCTCCAAAGCTAGGGCTCATTTTCCAGCATTGCGCTGGCATCCTATTGACTGAAGTAATAGGAGAGCCAGGATTTGAACCCGGGCTGTCTGATACCAAATCCAGTACTCTTTCCATGATAATACACTACATGCAGATATTATGATGCTCATTTTACAAGATGAGGCAATGGAAACCCAGCGGTGTTGAGCTGACTCTCCCAGAATGACCGAGATTTGGACTCAAACCCAACTCTTCTGACTCCTAGTCCTCATGCCAAGATACCGATAAAAAAGAGAGCTAGCAAAAGGAGGGAAGTTGTTTGAGCTTTAGAGCAGCTTTCTTCCTGCTGGCTTCCATTTAGAGTTTCTTTCCCTTACCTTGTTTACAATGCTAAAAAAATGAAGAAAGATTGTCGCCACTTATCCCAGAAGGTGAAAGGTTTGTGTGTGTGTGTGTGTGTGTGTGTGTGTGTGTGTGTGTGTGTGTGTAGCTTCGAATTGCATCCCAGCAATGGTGGATTTTGTACATTATCCTGAAGGATTGCACTTGAACTATACAGCCCTCAGCACCTGCTCCACTAATCATGTGCGAAGGCTGGGTGAGGAAATCAGCTAAATCATTCTGTGACAATACTGTCCTTCCCAAACAGAAACAATTAAGTTTCCCTAAAGCCCAGTCTTTATAAACTATACACCCAGGAAACATCTGGTTTAATCTTCAGCATGCAAGTGATTCAGAGTGCTGAAAAGCTACTATTAACCTTTTTGACATTTCAAATGGACTATAAACTTAATAGATGTGTACAGGCAAGATACCTGCAACCCTAATGTTCTGTGTAAAAATACATCTATTGTCAGGGAGGAAGGGGCCTGTTGTAAAAGAAATAGATGAGTTGAATGTAAGGGAATGTGGTTATGGCCAGGACACGGCCCTGAGCAAACCAATTCCAACTGGTGAACCTCAGTGGATTCGATGTCCTTTAATGCACTGGGGTCAAGCAGAAGATTAGTAGTTGCCCCATTCAATACTGCAGATTGCAATGCAGCAAGGCCTTGCATAGGGTCATCTTAAGACCTAACATCACAGCACTACCTTAGAGGCTACCATATTTTGTTTGCACGTTCTAGAACCACTATAAGGGATATGTTTTTTTAAAAAAAAAAGCACCATAGCCTGAGGGATTAGGCCCCATGTATGATATCCTTTTCTTAAATCAAGTTTCAATCTCTAGACAGTTCATCTCTTTCAGACTTTCTAAATTGTTTTAATGTTTCATTAATTACCAGCTTTCCACAAATTCATAGGAGTATTCCTGCAACTACAGACATGTCAATAGGATAGACATTATAAACAATAGTTAGATAATTTATACTCCTGAGATCCAAGATTCCACGTAGAGACAATAGTTTTTATTTCCAAGCTCTGTAATGCCATCAATTTTGGGCACACCCTCCTTTGATGCAGATTGCAATCCCTTCCACACCTTGGTAAATGATTTCATGAATTTCTGTCCTCCCCCCCCCCAAAAAAATTTAATGTTTCATCTGGTGATGAAATTTGTGGCACTGAGCTTCTCTGAATTGCAGTAGTCTTTGGTTGACTGACAGAGTTGGTGACCAGGCTCATATTCAGACTTTTCAGCTTGAGTGGAATCTTCATGAGTTTGGGCTTCATTAGCAGAGCTTGGAGTCTGGGGTCCCATCCACACCTGGATGACTTAATGGAAGGAAGAATTTATACCACCTAATTATAAGCCCAGGGATATAGAGCTGGAAAGGACCTTGGAGACCATCTTGTCCAGCCATTCTACAGATATATAAATTAGTCATTTTCATACACACACATTTCTTTCCCCAGGCAGCTACTCACATTTATATAGGCCAGGAAGAATTCCAGCATGCCAACCAAAAAAGGCACCTCGGATGGAATTTCTCTGACTGAACACGTAATCTTAAGGGCTATATTATTGATATATTTTTATGTTGGCTCTTTTGTATGTATTTGAATCATAGATACTCAATGATTTTCAACTGTTAAAACAAAAAAGATGGATGAAATCCCAATGAATTGTGTAATGAATAAAATAACCTTTTTTTTTAAAAAAAGCCTTATATCATGGCATTTTGGTAAATGGGCACCACTTTCCCTGGCCACCATTCTCTTGCTTCATTAAGAAGATGTTAAAGGGCATTTTAGATGGGCCAAATAAGACACAGCAACATAGATTAAGGATTTTTTCTTTTAACTTTTACAAAGTATCTCCTGAAGTCCATTCCCAAGAAGCTATTTGCAGAGTATAAGTAGGTATGATCTAGTCCTGTGCCTGAAAAATGAAGATCAGAGATCTAGAATTCACCCAAGAAGATAATTCAGCAGCCTCTTTCAAAAGGGAGTATAAATTGGTTTCTGCTTTTCTGTGCCATAACTTGTTTCTAATGATGGCTACATCAATTAAGGTTAGAAAGTTTAACCATATGAATAATATATTTTTAGGTTAATTCTTTGAAGACTCTTTAAACTTTTCCATTATACTATTTGAAATTTATTTTTAGCTTAAAATGAAAGGCCTATTTGTTGGAGAAATGAAAATACTAGGCTGGGATGATCATTTTGAACCCTGCTGACCAAATGCCTTTACTGTACCAGTTCAGGGTTTGTATGTTTGTGTGTGTGTGTGTGTGTGTGTGTGAGAGAGAGAGAGAGAGAGGCAGACAGAGAGAGAGAGAGGTAGCCCCCTTCTCAGAATAATGTTGTGCTTTAAAATTTGTAATTAAAGAAAATGCTAAATTTCAATTAGAGGCTAGTGAAAATAAAGATATAATTGTTTTTCCATTTAAGCTCATGGAACCCCAGAAATCTATGCACAGGGATCCACGGACTCTAAATTATGAATTCTTAATTTAATTAGATCAAAGAAAAAGGTAGAGGGAAAGTTTTCCTTGATCAAAACCCAGGCAAAATTCTTTTTTTTTTTTTTCAGTATCTAAGCAGCTCTGATGACTCACCCTCAACTAGTTATGTGTTCTGAAGTTCCATTGTTTGGCTCTGGACCTGTGAGGGCAGTCCCCTGAGAGCTGCATAGAGAAAAGCCCCTTTTCTCTGCACTCTGCCTAGCCCCAGATTCTCTGCTCGAGAGGCTTAGCTATGACCACTGGCACCAACACACTCCTGTAGTATTTTTAAAAACCAATTTTCATTGATGTCTTTTGCTGTAACATCACTCCTTGAGAGCCAGACCTTATAACAGAGGGGAAAAATTTTTTTTTAAAAGTTAAATTAGCCTGGATATCCTTAAAAAGTGTAACATTATGTTCTGTATCTATGGCCTCCCACTTGTATGAAGAAGTGGGTTGTTGTACCTTCTCCTATTTCTTCTTCGGGGTCAGCCTGTTCCTTTTTGATTGTTGGCATTGAGGCAAAGCTCTGCCTACTGCCATACCGTTGGAAAACACAACCCATCATGTACTCAGCTTTTTCCACCTCATCCCCAAGCTTCACCTCTAGTTAGGGCAAAGTGATCCAGGAAATGTTGGAGCAAAAACATTCCTGGGGCCCGATACTACCCTCCTTCCAATCTGGCAGAGAGACCTTCTAATAGCTGGCATGGTCCCATCACAAGAATCCAGGAACAAAATGGCGTTCACAGTTGTTTGTCTATTTTATGTTCAGCAGCCCAGCCAAGGCCAAACAAGAATTTTAAAAATAATTTATTTTTATTTTTTATCACTTGTTTGATATATTGACTAGCCTCATGGTTCACACACACACACTCACACACACACACACACTTTTTCGTTTTAAATTTTTTTGTGATTTGAGATGGCTCTCTGGGAAGGAGGAGGAAGAGAGAAACAACAGGAAATTTAAGTATTATAAAAATAAAATCAATAAAAAGATATTTTTAAAAATTAGCACTGCTTTCAGCCCTAGATCAGGCCTAAATCTAAAATCTGTTTTCTCTGGATGCATTCACACACACACACAAACACACACACACACACACACACGTGTCTATGCATATACACATATATGTGTCTGTATAGGTATATATACACATATATGCATATGTATATATGTGTACATATATATACACATAGGTGTAGTGATATGAATGTTTGTTCCTAAGATGTTATTTAAACATAGATATGTGGGTGTGTATGCATAACTTTACTTGGGATAGGAATCACGAAGTCAAAGAAACAGGCATCCCTGAATTTTCCTTCTGTGAAGGGTCTGGAAATGATACAGGTCTTTCTTCTCTGCTATGTAATCAATGCTCTAAGTCTTTTTGAAGATCTTGTTTTTGTTTTTTAAGTGTAAATGTTCATCAATGAATGATACTATTAAAATGACGGATTATGAAGTGGCTCTTTATTTAGAAATAGAAATAGCTCATCATCCTAGCCTGGAATGTGCAGTCCCAGCCTGCAGTGGGTCTGATGTGAGCACCCAGATGCTTTCCTTTGGGGACACTAACTCCTTCTGTCCCTGTGTGGTGAGTTGAAGTGACAGCTTGAATGCCCTGGCCTCTCTTTCCTCCCACTGTGTCTCTCCCCACATCTCTTCTCCTATCTGCAAGATATAAAGATAAAGTCATGTGATCTTTTTTGTGGAGTTAACACCAGAATTGTCTCTTCAACTCAATTCAGTAATTTGGCAAACATTTATGAAGTTTTGGGGGGGGAGGCAGGCACCAAGTTGGGTGCTGCAAATACAAAGACAACAAAAAGCTACTCCCTGATCTCACACATTTTATAGACAAATGCATCAAGTTAATAGATTGATAAATGGAAGATAATTTGAGAAACACCCCAGAAGGCTACAGACTTTCCTCGGTTGTCCCTGCTGAAACATTCTCATAGCTGGTCTTCTGAAATTGCTTCCTGGGCCTATAATTCACGTTTGTTGAATATCTTCAATTGTGACGTCGTCATTCTTTTGATGGTAGACCTGGTTCTTTGAAATAGGCAAAGGTGAGATGCAGGGCCAATCTGAGAACAAGGTAGGTAATTTAGCTGGAGAAGTGCTCTATGGGGGATCTAGCAGAGGTGTGACGTTAAGGAAATAAGACTGGATTTCATGAGGTCGAAGACCATATCATCCTCTGATTCACTTATAGGCATGTTGTCTCTCCCCACCCCCCAAAATGTAAACTCCTCTAGGGAAGGATGTTTCACTCCAGTCTATGTATCTCTCTATGCTAAGTACATAGTAAGTGCTTAATAAATGTTGGTCGGTTGGTTGATTTAATCCTCACTGAAACTTAGATTTCTACTGGTCACCATTATATCTTGCCACCCTCTCCAATGCTAACTGATCCTTTTGTCAAGGCTTCTTGATTTATTGATGAGCCCTGAACGTGAATGCAAAGGTGCCACCCATAAGTTAGGGACAAATGCTACCCCACCAATATAAGTGTGCCTGCCTCCCAGGAAGACTAATTCAAAAAGCAGAGAATTCATTTGGGTATGTAATATTGATTATGCTTTTTTAAAAATAAATCTGTTTTGTTATTTTGGTCACAACTCATATTCTGGTATGTGATCCTCCAGTCTCCAATTCTATCACTTTCCTGCCTCTATCTTCTCTAGAGAAGAGAAAGCCCCATCAAAGAGGACATGGCATATTTGAAGGGCTGTTGTGTGGAAGAGTCACTAGATATGTTCTACTTGGCCTCAGAGTGCAGAACCAGGAGTGATGGATGGGAGTTGTATGAAGGCTTATCAAGGTTCAGTGTGTCAAGAGGAACTTCCTAAGAATCTGAGTTATCTAAAAGGGGAATGGGCTACTTTGGGAGGTCATAGACCCTCCCTCATTGGAGACCTTCCCAGAGAGGCCGGATGACCACTGTTTGAAAATGGAGGAGGGCATTCTGGGTCAGATATGAGATGGACTCTCAGGTGGCCACTGAGGTCCCTTCCAACTCTTTGATTCTGTATTCTCCACCAGTGATGCTGTATCTCTTATAGCTAATGAAATATTGCTTACATCCCAATATCAACCTAATTCTGTCTCTCTGAGTCTTCTCTTTGTAATAATGAAACTGGGATCAATGATCACCAAACAACCTCACATTATGTCACCTTCATTATCTTCATCCCTATCGTCACCTAGTTTTATCTTCTACAAGTCACCTTTTCTCAGTGACCATGATTTAAGGCCTAAGAACTCTGTACTTTCAATAAAATTCATTTTTTCCTAGGGAAATATAGGAGCTAACATTTATTCTTTCTGTTTTCCATGTAATCAGGTTATTTATATGAACCCCTCTCCCCATTTCTCAAAGGATAATAAATTTAAAGCTAGAAGAGAAATTCGAAGCACTCTAGTTCAGGTTTCATATTTTATAGATGGGGAAACTGAGGCCCAGAGAGTTTATGATTTACTCAAGATGGCACCAGTAGTAATCAAGAACATTTTAGCTCATCGAGCCCTACAAAAACTGGCCTTGAAGCCAGTTCTCTGGATCTATATTGTTTTATTATAAAGGTTAGCTGTCAAAAGTCATTTATGTAAAAGAAAACTTCATAGATTCCCAACAGTTGAAAAACAGCCTCTCATCTTCTGTAGCCTGGATCTTGATTAAGCCATGGTTATTTTTCTTTCATTTATGCCAAATTCAACTAAATGCTTTCTGTTCCTATTGAATAATAGGATTTGATTTATAGTGTTCCTTCTCTCAAGATTTCAATAAAGATGTATTTTTAGAAACAATGTGTCCATGAGGGATATTAAAAAGAAGCCAAAAGAAGAAAGCATAAAAGGATATATTTTAAGGCCACAGTGCAGATAGTGATATGGACAACTGACTCCATTATTTGTGGTAGTGGAATACAGAGGTATATGGGAGAAAAATGCTTTATGGCAAAGGATACTCCAGTAAGGCTGTGGGTATTCTCTCCTGTGATGCAGATCCCTGGCCATTCCTACTTGCCCATCTTATGTATATCTTATCCATGCCTTCCCATAAGTTTGCCACAAAGGAATCCAATAAGCTGGAGGTCTTCCCTGATTTTTCTTGACATTACTAGGATACCAATGGAATACATTTAAAGTTTACCAAATGTTTTCTTCACCACAATACCACGAGGGAGGTAAAGGAGATATTATGATCTCCATTTTACGGATTAGAAAACTGAAGCTCCGAGGTAAAGTTGACATACCCATGATTATATAACTAGTACGCATCTGAGGTAGGATTTGAACTCGTATCTCCATCCACTATTCCATGCTGCCTTTTCAAATATAAAGGAGTCCAATTATACGCCACATGAAAAAGACTAGATGAGAAAAATGATTTTTGTTTCTGCTGCCGGGCTTTGAAAGACCGAATTCATTGGTGCACGTAACATAAAAGTTAAGGGAGCTTGGAGCATTCCCCATCAGTAGGCCGAGGGATCGTTTTTTTTCATTACAGAAATCAAAAGTGATGGATGTAAAATCATCCCCACTGTTTTGATTTACTGAAGAGAAAATGCCATTCAGCACAACTGCAGCTATGAAAGCCAGGAATAGGCTTGGAAAGGCACTTTGAAAATCCAGGGGGAAAGAAGACCTGCTCTGATGTTGGATACCTTCCATCACACCAGCCAGAAAGCTAAATCAGGGCCTGAGAAATCCCACCTAAGTTTGCATAATTAAACTTCCTACAACTGGTAGCAGAGAAGTGAAACCCTGGAAAGATAATATTATCCTGTGTTCACTGGTTTCTTTTATTTTGTGATTCCCCAGTGTGGTAGAGAGCCTAGGGGAAATGTCAGTTCTGAGGCTGAATAGACTACTTGGGCATGCCATTAACAGACCTCCATCATCACCAACCAGAAACAGGACCTCCCAAATTGGTGTCAGGTTGTTAGTGGGGAGGTGTGGGTAATTTGTAGTCCTTCAGCCCATCCCTCATTATCTGGTCCTGGAGAATACAGTGGTCTATAGAACCCCACCCAGAGTTCATTACTTCTCTTTCCCCACTGACATCCCTGCCAGAAAGGTGCTACAAAATGGACCTTGGCCTCATTGGCTCTCAAGAGGGGATGAGTCATATCTCTACTTAGGGCTCACAGGGCTGGGGTGAGGAAAGCCCTCTGTGAACATGAATTTTTACTGGTCCTTTTTGACCTGGACCTGTTATTACTTTGGCATGGTGAGATCTTGTTGCAGGAACTTCTGGGAAAAGTGACCAGGGTCCAAATCACAATCACCAGAGGCTGGTCCAGGTCAGCGGTTAGGGAGGGCTCCTTTTCTTTTGTGGAGGAGGAGGGAGAACGCCAAAAGTCAAGGGAGTAGGATGGAGGTAGAGAATTGGGGTGCCAGGACAGACACTTCAAGTTGGGGGAGTCCATGTGGAAGAGGCATGGTTGGCAAAATGATCATTTGTGTGATGCCATTTGCCTGGCCAAGGCTCTAGTTTTTAATCAGGTTGGCTTAATGACTAGCATCTATACAGAGCTTTAAGTTTGTCAAACACTTTACAAATGATCTCATTTCATCCTCACAACAGTCCTGAGAGGTAGGTTCTATTGTTATCCCTTTTTTTTTTTACAGATGAGGAAACTGGATCTGAGAGAGGTTAGGTGAATTGTCACAGCTAGTAAGTGTATGAGGCAATATTTGAACTCAGATCTTCCTGACTCCAGCACTCTATCCTCTGTCTGCCCCTGTTGTACCTCCTTCAGACTCAGTCATTCCAATGAAGTCCCAGACAACTGTATTCTAGACAGCCTCTTGTGGGCTGGTAAACTTGAAGGTTGTAAGGTGGGGGGGGAACACAACAAAAGTTTCTTCTTCCTTCAACTAGGGCCATCTTTCTTGGATTCCTCCCAGAGCTCAGTACTTACCTGTAAATCTGTCTTCAGTCTCCCAGAAGCTCAATGTTGGAAGGGACCTCAAAAGTCTTTTAGTCCAAACTGGGCTTGAACAACAATTTCCTCGATGTCATCCCTGGCAAGGGGTCATCCATCCTTTACTTGAAGACCTTCAGTGAGGAAGAACCCTCCACATCTCCAGGAGGCCCATCCTACTTTTGAATGACCGGAATTTGGTGTTTGTTGACTTGGATGGATGGATGTTGGCCTCTCTCTCAATTAGGCACTCACACTGCAATCAATCAATAATGCTGATCGCTAATCAATCATCCAGGTAACAAGCATTTATGAAAGCCTATTATGTTCCAGGCCCTATGCTAGGTGCAAGGAAGAAATATACCAAGATAAGCCATCCCTCTGCCTTCAAGGAACTTTCCATCCACTAAATTTATAATCAATTCATAACTTTTAAAAAGTCCTTAAAGGATGATGCTCCCTGAATAAGCCCTCAGCCATTGTGCTAAGGAAGAAGAATGATGACAGGAATGGGCAAAAGGAACAGATGCTTGAAAATCATTGCTATTTACTCTTCAAAGTCTTTAATGATTCTAATGAACCTTTGTGAATATGCTTCACTTAGTCTAATCCCTCTGAGAGCATGCCCATACGGTTCTCATGAAAAGCCCAGAAGGATGGCAGGAGGAGGTGATCATTTGATTTAAAATGGGTTGTGGCTAAACTACACAATAACATTAATAATTAACAATAATGAATGGAATGAATGAATAAAAACATTCATTAAGCATCTACTATGTGCTAAGCACTAGGGATACACACGTCTGTGTATTAAAAGTCCATATTGTCGAGGAGCTCACATTCTAATGCAGGGAACAATACATATGGAAGATTTCAACCACAGGGAGATGGAAGGTCTTTGTGCAACAAAGCAGATGGCAGTGCACCTTCGTTAGGCTCATAGATCAAACCCCACTTCTGATATTGAACCATCAGGTTGTGCTAAGGACTTTAGTGGTGAGAAACTTAGTTCTGGGGGACTTTCCCCCTAATTTTTAACATTTTTATTTGAAGTTTTGAGTTAAAAATTCTATCCCTCCTTTCCTCCCTCTCCTCTTCTCTCCCTAAGATGGTAAGCAATCAAATATAGGTTCACGTGCAGTGCATATATGTATTATGTAAAACATTTCCATATTAAGTAATTTTGTATAAGAAGACTTGAATAAAAGAAAAAAAATGAAAGAAAGCGAAAAATAGCATGCTTCAGTCTGTATTCAATCAATATCAGTTCTTTCTCCAGAGGTAGATAGTATGCTTCATCATTAGTCCTTTGGGATTGTCTTGGATCATTGTATTGCTGAGTATAACTAAGTTGTTCATTGAACAATGTTACTGTTTCTGTGTACAACATTCTCCTGTTTCTGTTCACTTCACTGTGCATCAGTTAATGTAAGTCTTTTCAAGTTTCTTAAATTGTCCTACTTGTCATTTCTTTATAGCACAATAATATTCTATTGCAATCATATATGACAGCTTGTTTAGCCATTCCCCAATGATGGACATCCCTTTGATTTCTAATTCTTAGCCACCACAAAAAGAGCTGTTATAAATATTTTTGTACAAATAGGTACTTTTTCCCTTTTTTTGGATGTACTTGGGATATAGGCCTAGCAGCAGTATTGCTGGATCAAATTGTTTTATAGCCCTTTGGGCATAGTTGCAAATTGCTCTCCAGAGTGGTTGGATCAGTTCACAACTCTACTAACAGTACATTAGTGTTTAGAACTTTTTAATATTTATGGTTATCAAAAAAGTAAAAGCTACAGCACCTGTAGAGGCAATTTCTAGGTATATCTCCGTGATGGCCCCCAGGGCCATCATTCAGCTGAGCACGTAGACAATGTGTGAGGGATAGGTTCCAAACTACGTCCTCACAAATACAATTAACCTAACATCAGCAAAATTGCGATGCTGCTCAAATTCAAAGAGCCCCAAATATTCCTTCAACATTCTCTCCCAATAGCCCATGGAAAGAAGTCCTAGGTTCAAATCAGCCACTTACAACCTGTGTGACCTTGAGCAAAGCACTTGGCCTCTGGTTGTCAGCTTCTTCACCTGCAAAATCAGGAGACCAGATTATGTTATCTCTAATGTCCCTCCTAATTCTAAAGCTATAATCTAATTCCATGAGGCAGATAGAGCTGGTTCTCCTCTCCTCACTGTAAACCCAACACACATATTTTATAGAGCTGAAAACTGCACAACTTAAAACTCAGTTTTTATCATAACTGAGAATGGATGAAAGTCTAACTCAGCACTCTGTCCTCTATATCTTATTTCCTAATTGGGGGAGCTCTGTGGTTGGTAGTAAACGGACTATCTTTGCAATGTCGGGTGGAAATGACTTTTCTGAAACACATCCCTGTGGAAAGTTTCTGGTTAGAATGTGACTCATTCGGGTGTGTTTTAAAACTGGTGTTGTTTCTTGTTCCCTTACATTGCTAGGTGACACACAGTTTTAACACGATCCCAGGTTAAGAAGTTTGGGACTTCCTTGACCATCCCAGAATCTCAGAGTTGGAAAGGACCTCAGAGGTCATAAAGTCTAACAAAAATCCTTTCTACGACATATCCAACAAGTGGTCATGGCCAATGGATGGCCAAAAGGAGGTTTTAAGACCTCCAGTGAGGCCGAATCCTCTATATCCAAAAACTGACCATTTTAATTTGAGATAACTCAAACTGTCTTTCCTGACCATTCCCAAGCCATACCGCCACTCACCAGAACCTTGAACTGCCCTGTGTCACTGAGCTCTGGCAGATAAGCCTGCGCCTCCTCTTGCCCAGAATCAGGCCACCATGTCACTTCCCATCCATTGTCAAACTCTACCCCCAGTTTCCTCCTCCTCCTTATGTATTGACTTCCTCCATTGGATGAAGATTCCTTGAGGGTAAGGATTGTCTTGCTTGGTTATATTTCTGTCCCTAGCATTTAACTCAGTCTCTGGCTGGTAATGAGCACTTAATACATACTTTTTCATTCACTCATTCTTTGGATTTTTTGATCATTGTTCAATCTGATACTCTTTTTTTAAATCATCAGTGGAGTCCAAATGACAGAGCTGGGCTTCTCTGCAACTTTTATAGGGCCATCTTTACCTGAAAGCTACCATTGCTCCTATTTTTTGCCTTCTAGGATCAGGTAGAACAAGTTCATTTCTTTTCTCTTTCAGCAATCCTTCAAATATATACAGGCAGCTATCATGCAATCCACTCCATCAAACATTGATTGCCTCCTTCTGTGGGCAGGGCACTGTACTAGAAGCTGGGGACACAAAGACACCTCCCAATTAGCTTCCTCATCCCCAGAGTCTTCTCTTTTCCAAGTTAAACACCCCCAGTTCCTTCAACTGCTTCTCATAGGACATGGATTTAAGACTTCACCTCCTTTGGAAACTCTCCATCTTATCAATCTCCTTCTTAGACCATGGTGCCCAGAACTGGCCATAGTCCTCCAGATGTTGTCTGACTAGGTAGAATACAAAGAGACTATCGATTCATTTCTGGGTCTTATTTATTCCATATACAAATGGTGTGTTTATTTCTTCAAAGCAGACACTGCAAATGCCATGGATATTTTTGATTTTTGTCTAAATATACTAAATTTCTGAAAGAACAAATTTTTCCAGATTGAGAGTAGTATTTGCAACCTTAGACTTTCAGAATGATCTAAGAGCATGGGCACATTGTCTAGGTGGTCCCTCATCACTGGTACTGTAGAGATTAGATGTGAATGAGACTAGCTAGGCTCTGAGTTCCCTCCTAAATTTTAGATTCTGTATAAACCTCTGACCAGGAGCCAGTGGACATTAATTTCCATCTGGACGAGGATTTTTTTTTTGCCTATTTTGATTCAATAATCATTTATCAAAGGCATCCACTCTGTGAAAGGTACTGGGAATAGAAAAATGAAATAAGAATCACTACACTCATGCAGCTGACAATCTTCCAACAGAGGACAGGAGATACACACACCTATCATAATTCAATATAGAATTGGATGAGGAGAAAGGAGAATCCAGATTGAATGGTATAAGAAAATCTGGTATCTCTTCAGAAACTTAGAAGGAATGCCTGATTTGCCTGTTCTAAAAGGCAAATTTTCTTATTTGTCATTTGTCATTTGTTTCTTATTATGTCATTTGGAATTCAGGATCACTTTTCCATGGAAACAGTGCTATAAATGCTTATTATGTTCCCAGGCCAAGGCCCATTCCTATGGCTCTCCCTGGGTAGAGGTGACCCTGGGCTTTCTAAGGCTAGACCGGCAGGGCTTAAACCCTGGCAAGTTCTGCCAAGCCTCAAGCAAAACCCTGGCAACAGCCTATGTCTGCTCTCTGAGAGTAAGCCTACCGAAGCACAGAGAGGCTCATCACTGGATAGACAACTACTCAATGCTTGGGGTATATTAGCTATGGCAACCCAGGAAATAGACAAAATTAGAACATGGCCCTCAGGCCTCCAGGGCCCCCTTCTCCTTCTACAATGCCAGTGGCAGAGTGATGAAAAGGAGTGGGGGAAGAGAGGAGGTCAACAAAGAGTACTCAGAATAGTTCTTGGAACCTCTAAAAACAGAAATTTAACTATCAGCACTTGTAATAAAGAATCTTCATCCAAAAGCCAATGAACTGGAAAAACTTAATCACCTTCATATTGACTTTCTTGCTATAAATGAAACCAGAAGACAAAAGGAAGTTGTAACTAAATCAGAAGTTTACAAAATTCAGTGACCTTTATAAGTCCAAGATCTTGTTTTGGTTTTTTAATATATTTTGATGTTGTTTTTCAATCATTTTTCAGTCATGTCAAGCTCTTTTTTTTTATCCCATTTGGGGTTTTCTTGGCAAAGGTACTGGAGTTTGCCATTTTCTTTGCCAGCTCATTTTATACATGAGGAAACTGAGGTAAACAGTGTTAAATGACTTGCCTAGGGTCACACAGCTAGTAAGTGTCTGAGGCTGGATTTGAACTCAGGTTCGCCTGACTCCAGGGCCAGCATTCTACCTACTGCACCACTAAGCTGGCCATAGTTTATATTTCAATGAACTGGTCTCCTTGGTAAGCCTATGTATTTCATTTTATGCATCTATAAGCTTTATTCTGAGAAGGAATCCACAGGCTTCATCAGACTGCTGAATGGAATCCATGACCAAATGGAGAATATTAAGATCCTCCAAGCTAAATGAAGAACAGTTCATCCATTAGGTGGTCAAAGAGTTAGTTCCTTTGTCTATCCAAAGACATCAAGAATCATGATTTCAAGGAGCACTCAGTTATCTCATCTTGCCATGTTCACAATGAACCTAAACAAAAAGACAATGATGAAAACCGCATGTGACAACTTTGTCACAGAGATGAGGCTCCTAGGCAGGAAGGGTCTTGTAAGGTCCTAATGCAGCCCAGCCCCCTCACTTTATAGATGCAACGGCCGAGGCCAAGAGAGATGGAACAACCTTCCCAAGGTCACAAAGGCAGTTAAGTATCAGAGCTGGGATTCAAACCTAGATTCTTTACCTCTAAATTCAACATACTTTCCACTAGATTCTCCCTCATGTTAGCCTCTCAACAATGTCTAGCTTCCCTCCAAGCTCAGTTTAGATGCCACTAAGGTCTTCCCTGATTCTTCCAGCTGCTAGTGCCTCCCTCTCCCCTTCACCCACCAAGTACCTATTTTGTATATTCTTAAAAATGTACATGTTGTCTTATGCAAGAGAATGTAAACTTGAAGGTAAGGACTGTTTCATTTTGGATTTTGTATCTTCAGCACCTAGGACAGTGCCTGGCACAGAGCAAGCACATAGTAAACTTGTTAATCCACTGTACCATGCTGAGAAATTCCATGAAGAAATTAATGAGATCCCCCAGACCAAGAGATCATATATGCTAATACTTACTGACTGGTTAAGAAAGGAAGGTAATCAAATAATGTAGGTTATTATAAATACTTGGAAAAGAGAATCTGTAAGGATCTGATCATTATAAGCACCAAAGAATATAATTGGCTGTATCTTAATAGACAGGAAATTACTGGTTATCAACCTGGGAATCATTTCAGAATCAACTCAGTGTGCAGTCTGATCATTGAAAGCTTATAGGAGAGACTAAAATCAACAATAAAGTATTAAAAAAATAAAGATAAGATACTGCAGCTCCAACCTAACCTGTTTAAACAATCTATTTGCTAAAAAAAAACCCACAAAATGGATAAAAGCAATGACACTCACTGATAACTGTCTCTAAGAAGTTATGAAAAAATTAAAGCAAAATAGTCATCATCATGAGGAAGCTGAAAGAACCCACCTCAGACTCCAAATATTCAGTCTCTTTGCCAAATGGAGAAATACAGAAGCTCACAGCAGTATGTATTTAGAGGACAAATTTATTTGCAAAGAATTAAAGATTAATAATGATTATATTATAATTTAAGTTATACTATGATGTTACATGATTATATATTGTGAATGTTAATGCTTACACTATAGTAATGATAATGATTAAGATTATGACCCATATGGTCTCACAAAAGAATGAAAAGTAATATAGGGATCTGATAAACTAGCTAAGCCTGAACATCCCAAGAGCATTTGGAGATGACGCTTGGGGACAACAATAAATAAATATAGAATAGAGTTGTTCAATGATCCTGCATTTCTGTGCTGACCTATTTCTCATCATTTGGATGAGAATGTATTCAATTTTTAAACCACGATTTAAATTTGGTCTAACTAGATTATTTCCAAGGTTATATGCCTTAGTCTGCCTGGGAGAGACTAAGTAGGCACTGGCCTATTTTGCATTACTCCCCATTACAAACCATACCTTCCAGTCAAACTTGACTGCTAACTCTTCCCCAAACTCAACACCCCAATATTGCTTCCACACATTCAGTTCAATCAACCTTCATGCATGGAAACAGGTTTCTTCATCTCTGCCTCTCAGAATCCTTATGTTCAATCAAGACTCATCATCTCAAGTACCACGTTCTCTGTGAAGCCTTCACAGATCTTCCCAGTTCATAGATCACATATTATAGATTTGTAAACTTTTGTTGGTGGAAAGGACTTGGACTCATTTTAAAGATAGGGAAACTGATGACTTGTCCAAGGTCACTTAGGAAATAAATGGCAGAAATAAGATTCACACCCCAGCCATCCAACTAGAAATTCGGCATGCTCTCCATTGTACCATCCACTTAGGGCTTTCTCCCTCCTCCATTTTCTTATTCCTGTATTTCTTTGTTTCCATGTTATGCCCCCTCAATAGAATATATCTTTTTTTTTTGTGATCAGGGACAATTTCAGTGCCTTGAATATAGATCTGCCATGTTTGAGGCACTGTACCAGGCAGACCCTCTGCAAAGTTTTAGAACTGCAATTCCTACAAAGGCTTTAAGACTTTTCAGAGACTTGAGTCATCACAGAATAAATGCATCCACAGAGAGTAGAATTGTCTAGCCATTAAATTACAAACCTTTATAAAAGAGAAGTATCCAAATGTCCCTCCCATAAATGGCTGCTAACCTTTTCTCTTCCCACTGGTGGCTTTTCTGACTATGTCTGTAGCCTTATGACCTTCTTCTCCAAGGAAGTATTTATACTATGCAGTTATAAGGTTTCTGGCTTGTTGGAGAATTCCAAAAAGAGCTTCATATGCCCTGTTACAAGGGAAGAGGGAGCTATGGAGTGGTAACAGATGACATGTGGTTGTTGGAGATGACATTTGGCAATCATTTGGGCGATACGACTTAGAGTCATAAGGAACTCCCTAGCATCATGTCCAGTGAAGATGAGGAATTTAAAGGCTAATTTCATTAGCCCATAATTGGCTCCTCTAGGAATTACCATCTGCACTAATGGTGCCTGTAGGCGACTCCTTACCTGTCTCTAATGCTTCTTTGGCATCCACATTGCAAGTGAGAGTGTCTCATCATTTCTGTTCCAAGTCACTCTTTTAAAACACAGTATTTTCATGACTTTTTTTTAAGGCTCCAGGGATTCTCGGGCTGGTATTTGAGTGACATTTAGAGTAGTATTTACAAAGAGTTTCAGTGTTGGAATGGAGATCTATATCTAAGATGGAATTTAATTTCTACATTTGGTCCCACTTTACAATTTTATTGGTATAGATAACTCCCTGCGAGAAAACTCCCTCAACCAATGCAATTAAATACCTGCTCTGTAGTTTATAGAGGTGCAGGGGTACATAGATGAAATAAGGCACAAGCATCCCAACCCTTACACAGTTTCTGCACATGTAAGAAAGACACTAGTAACTACAAGACAAGTTATAACATGACATGTGCTGGGGCAAAATCCAAACCAAGGGGTAAGAGAGACTCACGAAGACATCTCTGTCTTCTAGCTTATGGGGAGGAATCAGGGAAAGGTTCATGGAGAAAGTGGCAGCTGAGACAAGTCATAAGGCAAGGAATGGATTTCCGCGGAAGATGTGGAGAGAATCCAGGCCAGACTTGGAGGAGGCATAGACGAAGGAGAAGGACAGTACCAGATCAATTTGATTGGAGTGTAGACTCTGCAAAGCAGAATAGGAGATGAGGCTAAAGAAATAGGTTGGAACCAGACTGGGGAAGGCTTGGAGGATAATCCATCAGTTGAGGAGTCTATATTTCATTTGTTGTACAATGGAAATTTTTGAGGAGAGTGGCATGGTCAGACCTGTGAGGAGCAGGGCTTGTTATTTTTCTTTATTTTTTGTCTTGTTTCTTTTAGTATTTTTTGAGGCATTTGGTTAAGTGACTTGCTTAGGGTCACACAGCTAGCAAGTATCTGAGGCCGGATTTTAACTCAGGTCCTCCTGAATCCTCAGCCAATCCGCTCCCCACCTAACTGCCCCAACACCTGTGTTTTAAGGTTATCTTGGTGGCTACATGGATGATGAAATTTCACAGCACAATTGGAGTCAGAGAGACCAATTAAGCAACTATTACTATAGCCCAAAAAGCAAGTAGTGAGGGCCAGTGACAGTGAGCAAGGGGAGGGAATATGCATTCATTAAACACCTATTATGAATCAGGCACCGAGTTAAGTGCTTTACAAAGTACTATTTCATTTCATGCTCACAACAGTTTTGGAAGACAGATGTTGTTATTTCCATTTTCCAATTGGGGCAACTGAGGCAGACAGCGGTTAAATGACTGCCCCAAGGTCTCATAGCTATTAAGTATAGGAGGCCAGATTTGACCTCAGGTCTTCCTGACTCCAATCCACTGTGCTACCTAAAGGCCTCCTGGATTCGAGATTTATTTCAGATACAAAAATTGAAAGGACTTGGCAACATGTTAGATTTTTAAGGGAGTGGAGACAGTCAAGGATGAATTGTGGTTTGAGCCTAGGAGACTGAGCGGAAGGTTGTATGGCACCTTCATCAGGACTAGGAAATTAGGAGGAAAGATAGGTTTGGGGAAGAAAATTTATGAGAATGTTTTTGACTCTGTTGAGTTTTAGGGGTTGGCAGGCTGGGTGTTTGGAAATGTTTGGCTCTCGATCCTAAAGGACCAGGCTTGGCAGGCTGGAGAGGTCTGGTCTGAGAACTGCAATGGCGTTCTGACACAGGCCCAGTTCAGGAGGAATAAGAATTCAAGAAAGGCAATTGAACCAGCTCTCACAGGCATGATTGTTTTGTAAGAAGGTCTGCTCCGAAATGGGGACGGGCACCACCGCAGCCAGTTGTTGGGAGAATAAGATGATACAAGAGATATAAAGTATCACATGTAAGTGTGATATTCTCTTTATCATTATGGGATGCCATTTGGTACAGTGGATAAAGCACTGGACTTGGAGCCAGGAAGACCTGGGTTCAAATTCCACCTCAGACGTTTACTAGTGTAATCCTAAGCAAGTCAGTTAACATCTCTTGGTTATCTCACCTGTAAGATGGGGGGGGGGGGTCAGATGGCCTCTTAAGGCTCCTTCTAGCTTTGAATCAATGAACCATGAAGTTAACCTCCAGAAACTCAGTTTCCTCATATGTAAAATATTATATGGCCTTTAAGGCCCCTCCTGGCTCTGAGCCTAGGATCCTATGATTTTTATTCTTGTCCGTACATCATTTCAAGAGTGATATCTGTTACCTTCTGTTTGCTTTGCAATGTCAAAAGAGTCACAAGGCTAGGAAAGTCAGAAATGTCAGTCCCTGAGGCATCAGGCAGTCCTACACACATATCTGTAAAGCTGGAAGGGTCCTTGGGGCCTTTGGTCTAACTGCCCAGGAAAGTGAAATGATTTGTCTAAGGTGACACAACTAGGAAGGACCAGGGGACTAGTCCCTACTTGAGACCAAGAGGTAGCCAATGACTATGCCTTGTGTTTGTTCCATGGACCCAGTCTTAAGAGACATCAAGGCTTGGCCCCTAATACTTCAAGTGGATGCCCTGTAGGGAACTTCCGGGAGGACAATAGTCCCAGAGGGAAGACAGATGTGGTGGACCTTCATTGTTGGAGGAAATATTCACATCACTTAGCAGAGTGCTCAACACACAGTAGGAGCTTAATGTATGATTATTGATTGTTGATTGTCTGCCTAATCACAGACTCTCTGAAATATTTTGATGGTGAAAAGCTAACTAGACAAAAGAAAACGGACCTGGAGTTGGGAGGGGGAATATATATATACACATACACACATATATACATACACATATATACACATACATATATATGCAAATATACACACACAAACATGTATGTGTTTATGTGTATGTGTGTACATGTGTGTACATGTGTATATATAAATGTGTGTATATATGTATGCATGTGTATATATGTAGGTATGTATATGTGTGTATGTATATGCATATACACACATATATGTGTATATATACCTATATAGAATAGGTATATATACATATATATGCCACCACACACACATTTACTTGTTAGTATTAATCATGCATCACCTTCCACCCACACATAATCCCTAAGCCCTTTTGCCACTCAGGGAGAGAGGAGGGCTGTTCAGGTTGGATTATGAATTGGGAGATCAAACTTAAAACAGACTTAAGAAAAGAAAAAAAAAAACAAGCCAAAGCTTTCTCCTTCTTGGGTAAAGAGGAAAGCTGTGGAAGGAGATTCACAAAATAGGGGCCCTGATGAAGCATCTTTCTCTTCTGTTGGCTCAGGAAATTCAGGGAGACCCTGGGGGAGTTGTAACCCAGCTGTCTTCTAACTGAGATCTCCATGTTTCCACCACCTTTAATGGGACACTCTCAAAGCCTTTTTTTTTTCTCTTTGACCAAGCCCACATGCTTCTAAAAGAGAGACAGGAATGTTCTCTCATGCCAGTTCTGCCAAACTCAATCTCACGCCTGCACAATCTTTCCATTCTCATTGGAGACCTTTCAATAAAATTTCTGAGTCAAGGACCACCATTGGAAACTCCTTCCAAGAGTGGAATCATGGAATGCCTCTGTCTTGGCAATAACACCACCCTTACCATGATCAGTCACCAGCGTTTGTTGTTCAGAAAGCGCCCATAACCTCTCTCCAGTTCAAGCCAAGAAGGAACAAAATGATTGGCAAAGGGAAAATTGTGTTCTTTTCCAAGTGAAAATGGGACAAAATCAGACCAGACACTGTGCTGGGTGCTAGGGATTCAAAGGCAGAAATGAAATGGTCCGTGGCCTCAGATGGCTTCTATTCTATTAAAGGAAAGCACATGAATACACATAAGTGTATGCCATATATATACATATGTGTGTATGTCTAAATACATATATAAGTTTATGTCAGATAGGTGTTTTATGCCAAATGTACTATGCCAAATATACATATATTTATAATATATGAATAATGTATAATATTATGTAAATTATATATATAGCTTTACTATATATAAAAATAATGAACAATAATGTTGTGTATAAATAAATTATAATATCTAAATATATTTGGCATAAACATACATACATACATATATGTGTGTGTGTGTGTGTGTGTATATATATATATATATATATACACACACACATGTATATATCAACATCAAGCACCTGCTATGTGCTGGGCACTATGCTAAGCTCTGGGGATACAGAGACAAAAGTGAATCAGTCAAATACCTCAGGAACCTTACATCCTATGGAGGGAAGTAACATACAAATAGATGAGTGAATGAATGAATGAATGAATGAATGAATGAGCATTTATTAAGTACTTACTATGTATACTTAGGGAGGATAAATACAAAAATCTAGATGGTCTCTGCTTTCACAAAACTCATATTCTAATTGGGAGAAACAACACCTCAAAGTTATTTCTGTTTCAGGGCAGATGGAAAAGCTAGAAAGTTCTAAGGGTGCTTAGATTGTCTCAGTAGGTCAGATGAGAATGTCAGGGGGTCTTTAAAGACAGATGGGCGAGACCTGGAGACCTCAGGAGTTAGTGGCAGGGAATATGGGACTGATAGTTCTTAGCGGCACCAGAAGGAATCTAGTTGGTGATTACCATCTCAGATTAAATATGAGTAATTAGAGGATGAGCCACTACCACCTGGGGCAAGGAGGGGGGCAGATCCCGAAAAGCTTCATGCAGAAGGCAATGCATAAGTTGAGCTTTGAAGAAAACTAGGGATTTTAAGGAACTCGAGGAGGAAATGGATTTCAGGCACCAGGTACAGCCTGTGCAAAGTTATCCTCCAATAGAAAAACAATGACTTTTTAAGACTAGGGGATTGGCAATAACAAAAGAGAAAAAGAAAAAGGGCAAAGTTATGGCACCAAGGGATGGAAAGTAGGAAGTAAATTGTTGTTTTGCTTGGGAAGTAATTAAAGAATGAATTCTAACGTGATGTTTAAAAAGATCCAAGAGGGGCAATTAGATGGCACAGTGGATAGAGCTCTGGCCTTGAAGTCAGGAGGACATGAATTCAAATCCAGTCTCTGACACATGATTCCTACTAGCTGTGTGACCCTGGACAAATCACTTAGCCCCAATTACCTCACCAAAAAGCAAAAAAAAAATGTTCGAGAGACACAATTTCTGGTAATTTAATCATTTTATTAATAATGCCAGTATTTTAACAGAAGTATGATCATTTGGCCGTCTCACTCTTAGACCAAAGACAATCATGGCAGGCGGGCTCATGGCTTATATGGCCACCTCAGGGGGGCAATCAACAAAATTAATTGGTTAACAATTAATGAGAGAATGAATATTAAAATAAGGGACTGGAGCTGAACTTTGATTATGTCATTTACTTCTAAATTAGACCCCAGCCTTGGGCAATCTATTCATCTCCACCCAAACCTGAGTAGAGCACAATGGTTGTCCCATCTGGGTGGAGTCTGGATTGAGGAGAAAGTTAGCTCAGCCTTCAGAGACAGGTCTTGAAATGAGGATAAAAGAAAAATGGAGAAATCGGAATTTCCCCAAATCATTGGTTATTAATAATAATTTCTTTCACTAAGAATTCAGACTAAAATGTTAAAGATTTGCAAAAAACTCACACAAATAATTTTGGGGGGTGGGAGTGGGGTGCTGATTACCGAGTCTTATGTTAAATTCAATGCAACAAATATTTACTATATGTGCATTATGGGCAGAGTACATAGCATGCACTCAAATTCAGGGCATTTTTTTCTTCTAATTTTGAATGCATTAGGCAAAAGTCCTAGAACATTTTTCCTTCTGTCAGATGCATCCATTGAACAGGCAATTCCCTTTTCTTTTCCTTGCCTGTCCTTAGTTTCTAACTTTTTTTCTATTTTTCTTATCTAGTGACAATCCTGAGAAGTTTCTGCAGAGTCAGAACAGTCAATTTTAATCAGCTTCATATAACATGCCCTCAAATCAACTCTTCAAGACAAATTCAGGTGGGCAGGAGAGAGAACACAAGTCACAATCCCATAGTGGAGAGACAGAAGCCCTAGGACATGAGGAGGCTGCAGCTAGGGAGGCCATTGCCTTCAGAGTGGAAAGAAAAGGCAAGACCAGGCCAAAAGGAGACCATTGCTGGAGGGTAGGAAAGAACGAGCCATCTGGAAGTTTTCTATTTTTGCTCTTTATTCATGCTGAATACTAAGCTCAGTGCTTTCTGTACTGCTGAAAGGGTGTAAGTGCTGTCAACCCTTTCTAAATTTCAATGCTCTGAGACAAAGTGCAGGTTGTCCCACCTTAGTTATAGCCCTGGGCTTCAGAGCCAATCTGATAAACTCTCCTTTATAATACTAGATCATACTTCCTCTGCTGTTAGAAAAAGAGAAACAAATTGTTTTTCAAGCCATTCATTGGAGCAAGGGATGTATGATTCAGGGGAAAGCATCCTGTATTTAGAAACAGAAGACAGGTATGAGTTCTAGCTCTGTCAGATTTATTACCTGTGTGACCTTGGGCAAGTGGCTTAACTTCTCTGAGCCTCAGATCCTTATCTGTAAAATCAGGGGGTTGGATGAAAATAATATGGAAGGTTCCATCCAGCTCTAAATCTAAGATCTTGTAGATAATGATGATGATGGTTAAACAAAAGTTGTCATTTTGATGAAGCCCCCCAGATTTATCAAGCAATAATTCTATGCACAGCAGGGACAAGAAGTTCAAGGGAAAATAAAATTTTAATAATAATGAACATTTATGATAGATAAGTTATATTTACATTTATTAAGTATTCTATTGTGTATATCATAATATTAAAACACAGTATATATTTATGCAGTGTATACATTCCATATAATATTTACATATTATACGCGAATATAAATATTATATAAATCAATTTTAATAGTAAATAAGTTTGACAACAAATAAATTTTGAGTAATAAGTATGTGTATTTAATGAATATATTACATTTAGATATATAAATATATTACATGTATTCAATTAATATTATAAATATATTTATTTTGTAATATATTTATATAAAATTAGACAATGTTTATATATTATGAACAATAAACTATGGCTATTATATAAATATATATTTAATGGTAAATAAGTTCAAGGATAAATAAATTTTAAATAGTAATAAATATATGCATATCTAATGAATATATTACATGTATTTTATATTATATACTACAAATCTATTTATTATAGAATATATTTATATAATACAAAATAACATAATGTTTATATATTGTAGAATAAACTTTATGTATAAATATATATGTTTAATGTTAAATATATAAGTTCAAAGACACCTACTATATGACAGACAGACACTGGGGATACAAGAAAGGCAAAGGTTAATTTCTGCTCTCAAGAAACTCATAGTCTAATGGGTGAGTCAATGTACAAACAACTATGAGAAAGCAAAATACACACAGGACAAATTGGAGATGATCTCAGAAGGAAGTTACCAAGATTAAGCAGGACTGGGAAAGGTTTCTGGCTGAAGGGAGGATTTTAGCTGAGACTTAGAAAAATCCAGGAAAACCCAACCAATGATGAAGAGGGAGAGTTCCAGGCATTGGGGACAATCTTGGAGTAGGGGGATGGAGTCATATGTGAAGAACAAGGAGGTTGGTGTCACTGGATAAAATGGTACAAAAGGATGATTAGAGTCTAAGAAGCTGTAAAGGAAGGGGCCAGGTATTCTTGAGGCTTTAAAAAACCAGAGGATTTTGTGTTTGAGTCTGGAGGTGGGGGGTACCTCTGGAGCTGATTAAATAGAGGAGTGACATGATCAGACTTGTGGTTTAGGAACATCAATCTGACAGTTGAGTATAGAAAGGATTAGAATAGGGAGAGGTTTGAGGCAGACAGACCCATCAGCAGACTATTGCAGTCATCTAGGTGAGAGGTGATGAGGGCCTGACACCTGTGTCAGAGGAAAGAGTAGGACATATATAATAGATATTATAAAAGTGGAAATGATAAGACTGACAACTGATTGGATATGAAGGATGAAAGAGAGAGAGAAGGTGAGGTTAACATATGGGTTGTGAGCCCAGGTGACTGGGAAGGTGATGGTAGCCTCAACAGTAGCAGGGAGGCTAGTAAGAGGGGAAGGTTTTAGGAAAGAGGTTGAATCCAGTTGTGGACACATTGCGTTTAAGAAGTCTATGGGACATCCAGTTAAAGAAATCTAATAGGCAATTGGCAAAGCAGAGAGGTTAGGTTTGGACAGGTAGATCTGAGAGTCATCTGCATAGAGATGATTGATAACTGAAACCATGGGAGCTGATGAGATCACCAAGTGAAATGAGGAGGAGGGAGGAGGGAAGATGCCCAGGACAGAGCCTGGGGAGATATTGGCCGTTAGCATCAGTAAAGGAAACTTTCACACTGTGAAAGAGAAAATTACTCTTCTGGGTTCCCACAAAACCACGGAGTTCCTGAGTAAACGCAATAATTCATGGCCCATTCTTCCATGCAAATAGCCCTCTCTCCTGTGGGCTAATTGAGACTTCTTGCTGAAGAGCTACTCTTCTTAAGGCCTCCAGTTCTAGAGCCTTCAAGGAGCCCTTGCTTGAGATGCGCAGAATCTACCCAGTTTTTATGATGGGTATGAGGCAAAGTCAGAGTCACCCAAAGGTAATTATCTCCATCAGTTTTCCTGGGTTTCCCCCCTCACCACTAGAGGGAGATGTTACTTCTGTTTCTTTATTTCTTACCATGTGTAGTTTAGAACGAAATGATGACCTCCTTTTTCTCTCTGCAGGGCACCTAATTCTAACAACAACAATAACAACAAAGCAACTCTATTGTACTATGAAACCCCGCATTCTGATCCCATATCCTTTGCATAAAGAATGATGGTCCCTGATATTCTCCAAGATTCTGGCACACCCTTGTCAGTCACAAGTATTTATTAAGTGTTTATGATGTGTCAGACACTGTCTTGAGCACTGGGGGTACAAAGAAAGGCAAAAATAGGGTCTCTGCCCTCAAGAAGCTCCCATTCTAATGGGGGAGACAGACATGAAATAATTACATAAACAAGAATAAATAGAAGGTGACCTCAAAGGACAGGGCTAAGATTCCAGAAGATGAGCAAGGCTTCTTGCAGAAGGTGACATTTTAGCTGAGTCTTGGAAGAAGCCAGGGAAGCTAAGAGACAGAGGGGGGACAGAGAGCAATCCAGGCATGGGGGACATCCAATGAAAAGTCATGGGGAGGAGAAGGAGTGGCACATGAGAGGAACAGCAAGAAGGCCAGTGTCACCAGATCAAAGAGTACCCCTAAGGGAAGAAAGTGTAAACAGACTGGAAAGGTAGGAAGAATCAAGGTTGGGAAGAGCTTTCAATGCCAAACAAAGGAGGTTGTATTTGATCCTAGAAGTAATAGAGAGCCATTGGAGTTTACTGAGCAGGAGAATGGATGGTATTCTCAATATGACTTATCAGTGTAATGTGGCCATTAAAAAAAAGTTAATGTAATCTTGGTCTCCATTAAGAAGTGGTGGGAGTGGGGAGGGAATAATCATTTATATAGTTCCTATTATGTGCCAGGCACTGTGGTTAGCCTTTTATAATTATTATCTTATTTGATCCTCACAACAACCCTGGAAGGTAGGTGCTATTATTATCCCCATTTTACAATTGAGGAAACTGAGGCAGGCAGAAGTTAGTGATTTTCTCAGGGTCACATAGCTAGAAAGTATCTGAGGCCAGATGTGAGCTTAGGTCTTCCTGACTCCAGGCTTAGCACCATGTCCACTGGACTGCCTAACTGCCTCATCTAGGGGTTAGGCTAACTAGCTTCTGGGGTCCTTGTTCATGGAAATCCCTATAATTTCCTGGCACAAATTCTGTGAAGTCTTTCAGAGTGAGCTCAGACATTTCAGCTGTCTCTATAGTATCTCCTCCCTTCTCATTTCATACAGTTTCTGAATCTCTTGTTCAACTTCAAGTTGTCATTAGTCAGTTTCATACTGACCTTTGATCTCTCGCTCTCAATGTCTCTCTCTCTCTCCAGATCTCAAGACCCAACAATCATCCTCTGCTGATAATCACCTGGGATCTTCCAGCATTCTGTTGTACTTTGAACAAGTCTAGCAAATTCTCAATTAACTGGATCCATGTTCCTCTTGTCCTAGACTCTTTCTCTGATGTGACCATTAAACCTAGGCTCATAGGATTCAAAGCTTCAAGGACCTTGATATCATCTACAACTCCTCCATTTTGTAGATGAGGAAACCAACCCCTGCAGAGATGAAAAAAAAAATGCATTTTTAAGATCACATAAGTGGCAGAGTTGAGATCTGAATCCAGCCCTTGTGATTATTTCCTTAATTAAATTATTATTAGAAGCAGCATTAAATTTAAGTACAAATAGCTATCCTCGCTTAATAACTATTTACATTTAAATTAATTAACTTCAAAGCATAAACTATCATAATGCTTAGCACAGAGCCTGACAATAGAATAATCACAAGAGCTGGGCTCAAATGATTTTTTCATTCATTCATTCCTTCATAATACATTTTCAGGTCCTAGCTAATTTTGATCTCATTAATAGGTGTTACTAAGCCTCCCTACCCCTTTCCACTCCAATCCATGCTTCACAAATTGTCTAGACTTTTCCCTAAACTTTGAGTTTTTTCATCAAGGACCCTTTGGGCAGTCTGGTAAAGCCCATGGACCCCTTCTCAGAAAAATGTTTTTTTAAAACATAAAATAAAGCACATAAGATTGCAAAGGAAACTAATTATATTGAAATATTGTTAACACAAATTCATAAGACCAGGTTAAGAACCCCTGTTCTAAAGTCTTACCATGTAACTCCCCTACTCAGCATACTCCAGCCTCTCGGATCAAATAAAAATTCTCTGGCATTTAAAACTCCTTAGAACCTGGCCCTACCCTGTTTCTCCAGTCTTATACTTCGTATGTTATTCCCTTCCACATGTTCTATAGTCCAGCTTTATAGGCTTTCCCTCTGTTCCTCACACACATTACTCCCTCTCTCACTTCTGTACCTTTGCAATGGCTGTTCCCCATGCCTGGGATGCTTCCCTCCTATTGGCCTCTCAAGTTTCTTGGTCCCACTAGCTGCTGGTGAATTCCTCTCTAAGGTTACATTGTATCTTCCTTGTATATAACTTGTATACATAACACACATATAGACAATTTTGCATACATATATAATATTTATATAGTGCTTACTCTGTGACAAGAATTTTACAACTGTTATCTCATTTGATCCTCAGAACAACCTTGGGAAGTAGTTGCTATTATTATCCCCATTTTACAGATGAGGAAACTGAGGCAAATGGAGGTCACAGGGTCACACAGCTAATGTGACAGATTTGAGGCCAAATTTGAACTCAGGTCTTCCTGATTCCGAGCCCCGTATTTTGGGCACTGTAGCACCACCTTGCTGCCCCATGTACAGACACACATGTTCCTTCCCTCCTTAGAATATCAGCCTCTTGAAGGCAGGGATTATTTCCCTTTTGTCTTTGTATAGCTACTGATGAACACTTAACGCTGCAGTGTCTGGAAACATTTAATAAATAGCACGCTGCAGTTTATGCAAGCCTTCCCTCTATTACTGGACGTTTAGGCTGCTTCCAGTTGTTTACCATTGCTTAGAGTGCATCTACAACTATCTTTGAACAGGCTCGCCTATGCTCTTACAACAAAATATAACCCACCTAAACAGGCACAACACTTTCTGTTCTGAGCTGGGCTTTTCCAAATATTTGCTTGTTTAGCTTTCTCCCACCTACTGGTTCATTTCTTCACTTGTGGGCCCATCTGCTCTTGCTCATAATGAGCTATATTTAGATCACAAGTGCTCCTTACCTCCTCAGTACCTGCTATTCTCACTCTAAACACCAAATGTCCTAGTTGCAAGAGTCTCCTCTCTTTCTATGAAGAGTTCCAAAACTGTGTACATCTGGTCTAATCCAACTGCTTGCCCCATTTTACTCTCTTCAGTAACATTTCTACCTTCTCTGCAGGCATACATAGGGCCATGATGTTAAAGTCCAAATGATCTGGCTCCATCATACTTAGTGGTGAGAAGAATTTATTATCCCACCCCACCCCCAAAATCTTTGCAGATCTTTTCCATCTTTCAAGTGATATCTTCTCTCTCCTCTGGCTGACTTTGAACTGCCCTTTTAGAAGGATGAGCAGACCATTGACTGAGGAAGGGATTAACAAACCGTCATATATGAATGTAATGGCAAGTAAAGGCACCCAGGTGGTACAATGGATGGAGTGCCATACTTGAAACTGGGAAGACCTGAATTCAAATCCATATTAAACCCTAGCTGTGTAACTCTGGGCAATTTACTAAACTGTCTGCCTCAGTTTCCTTAACTGTAAAATGGGAAGAATAAAATCCCTTACCTCCCGGGGTTATTATGAGGGTCAAATGAGACAGTATATGAAGCACTTTGTAACCCTTAGAGCATTATATAAATGCTAGCTATCATCATCATCCTCCTCATCATCATCATCGTATCATTATTGTTATGTTGCTGATCTATGAGAAATAGCAAATATGAAGAAGTCAGAGAAATATGAAAAGACACATAAATTGATACAGAGGGAAGTAAACAAAACCCAGAAAACAATACATCCATTGAGTACAACAGCATAAATGGTAACAATGATAAAATGAAGCTGAAATCTGTGCAGTTAAAATGACCAATCTTGGATCTGATAATCAGTTGAGAATATACAACTCCCTCCTTTCATTTCAGAGGTGGGGGACGATAAGCATGGAATATTTCATATGCTGTCAGATGGGGTCAATGTGTCAGCTGCCTTTGTTGAAACTTCTTTTTTGTTTTCTTTTTTTTTTTAATCACTCCACAATAGGTAGAGCTGGGAAAGATATATTAGTGAATGAATGTGATATCAAAACCAAAAGATTCGAAAATTAAGGGTGGGAAAAAGGATGGACATGATCCTGTTGTTTGCATAGGATAGTTTGGACTCTGAGAACCCTTCTAATTCTGAGATTTAGTGATTCTGTATTTGCATTCTTTCACATATTTTAAAACCATTAAATGAAGCAAAACATGGATTAAACAAAATTACCCCAAATAATTCAATCTATCTACAATCCAATTGGCTTTCCATATAGTAGCAGAGAACATAATTCATCCATGACTTCCCATCTCCTACAAGTCTCAGTTATGTCCTCCAATCAGTTAGCTACCTCTTTTGTGTACATTTGGTCTAATCCAACTGTTTCCCCCATTTTATTCTCTTTAGTATCATTTCTACCTTCTCTGTAGACATGTCCTAGACTGTGAATACTGGCTCCATTGTTCTTGGTGATGAAAATAATTTGTTACACTCCCCCCAAAAAAAATCTTTTTAGAACTTTTCCCCCTTTTGTTGCCATCCTTCTAGTTTCATCTTTAAATTTCTTCAAAGTAACTTTCTTTAATTTAGTTTCTCACCAAACTTTCTTTAGATTCATTTCTCTTTATTGATTCTCACTGTTTTTATGAAGTGATTCTGTGTAAAGTTTTATAAATGGTTTTATAATCTAAACAAGTATTGATCTTCATTCTGTGTCTCCGCTTGGAAAGTAAAACAAGTGACTACTGACTAGAGCAATCTAGAAACTGAAGTTTTTAGGCTTTTTTGGTCTTTTCTTTATAGAAAAGGATTTGCATTGGATAAACTTCTGCTTGAATTGTGTTCATTGTTGTAATCTGTGCTGATGTCCTTTCCACCATCCATTTCCTATTTTCCCACATCAA
Organism: Vombatus ursinus; assembly: GCF_900497805.2. Taxonomy (NCBI): domain Eukaryota; kingdom Metazoa; phylum Chordata; class Mammalia; order Diprotodontia; family Vombatidae; genus Vombatus; species Vombatus ursinus. The sequence continues at coordinate 28,658,517 of NW_020954588.1, forward strand.
TAACTTGTTTAAATAGGTCAGAGATATGTCACTTAAAATCATATTTTTTCATTTTTATTCTTTTTTCCTAGTTTTATATTAATTTTATCTTTGTTCTAACAACTCAGTGGTCCATTGTACACAGAAAGCTAGTTCAGGAATGACAACCACATACAAATGTAACCTTTTAGTAAATCTCCTCTTGATATCAAGAGAAAACAAAGACAATCCCTAGCTCATTGATGGGACTTCCTATGTCACACTTATGGAAAGACATAGATAGGAGTCAATGGGATGGGCAGGCACAGGACAATAAGTCTTTTCCTGCCTATCACAAATAGAATCAATTTTATCTTTGCATTAGCATTCACCATATCCAAAACCTTCTTATTCTTGTCTCAAAGAGAGTGTTCATGATATATAGGTTTGAGGATTCTATTTGACTTAAAACACTTTGATCTCTCTCATTCTTTACTCCTGAGCCAAATTTTCTATCATTTTATTTGTAATCTTATCTATCTCCTCTTTGCATTGTAGCTGTCAAGTTTCAAAGTAAATATTAATTTAACTTGTAAACTCTTATAAATTCCCTTGTGAAATTTCTCTTTTTCTTCATCCCCTACAGTAGTTTTGTGTATATAAGCTATAATTATTTTATAGTGTGTTTGTGTTGTTTTCTTTTTTAAACAAATATTTATCATGAGTATTGCCATACAAGATGAACAAATGTCCCATGAAATTATATTTCTTATTGTTTTTGCACACACACACACACATACACACACGCACACACAAAATCAGTTCCTTCATTTGCCTGCCCAAGTGGAGCCTGTGAGTCATCCTCCCATTTAGGTACATGTTTCTTCTGTCTTCTAGTTTTGTTTATAGCAAGAACATCAAGTTTGATACGATTCAGTTCCTCTAGTAATATATCCACTCATTTATCATTGTAAATGGATCTTCACATTTAGAATATGAATGGCTAAGTGAAGTTTAGGGATGATCTAAAAACTGAGATTGTGAGTACCCTATGTCCCATTTTCTACCACTCCACCACCTCCACAGAAGCAGAGGGGGACATGCAGGACTGAGGACCATTTGTTGTCTTGCCTTGACTATTAAAAGAGTTAGCATGAATTGTCTGGACTTTTGGTACTTCCATTTTAGCATGGCAGAACCGCCCTCTCTTTTACTCTGCTGGTTTAGATGTTGAGAAGCTTGTAGGGAACGTAGAGGTTCACCCCAAAAGGAGGTATCAGAAGGCTTTTTGGAAGAAATGGCTTTTTTCCCATTTGCCCACTTGAAAAGGGCCCTCCTTGACCACTTGATGTCTAGCTCCCTGAAATTTCTGTCTAATTTCCTTGTAGCCTTCTTTTATGGCTCCTGCTCCTCCCTCCAGGCTCAGTCTAGCCAGGAAATAGTCCCTATGCAAATGGGCATGGCAGGGCAAGTTTCCCTGTGGTATTTAAGTGACCAGTCCCTAAGAGGCATTCGCAAGGGATCCATATATATATATATATATACACACACACACACATATATACACGCACACATATACACACACATGTATGTTTGTGTGTGTATATATATATAGTGTGTATATATATATTGTGTGTGTGTGTGTGTGTGTATATATATATATATATACACACACACACACACACACACATACATGCATACATACACACGTATATAAATGTGTCCCTACACTTCTTCTGGCCTGGGAAATGAGAGGCTTTACCATTTCACTTAGGTTAAAGGTGTCCAAAGACTAGATTCTACTAAGAGGCTTTAAAACTCATTGTCTGGGTTTCTGCCAAGATGGCTGCCTGAACAGCAGGCAGGCCACTCAGCTCCTATATACCTACTGGAGCAAATTGCTGAAGTTAGCACCAGACCGAATAATGATCAAGACATCCAATGAGAAAGTAATTAGTGACTTCTTCTACCTCCCAGAACTTCACAAAAAATCCAGCCAAAAGCTCTAAGAAAAAAGAGTCCCTCCAGCAAAGCCACTGCCTGAAACTCCCAGGGAGGCCAGAGATGGGACATGCAAAGCCTGCAAGGATCTGTGTCCACAGGTAGCAAGAGTAGAGTGATCCCCTGGGAAAACCCCAGGATCAGAAATCTCAAAGCAGTTAGAAAATTCCAGGGGAGGGAAGGCTGGGGGAGTGACAGTGGCAGCAGGGTGTAGGGGTGTGAAGACAGGAACAGACCAAGCCCATGGTCTCTGAAGTCCCTAACGATCTTTCCTGAGGCACCAGAGAAGGCCCCAGAAATCTAGCACTGGAAACCTTGAAGATCCAGAAGGCCCTAACTCTGGGAGATAAAGACAGTGCAAGAACCCAGGCGACACAAGGCAAGATCAAAGTCTCAATTAAGGAACTAAATCTGGAGAGAAGAGTAAGTCAATTACACCCAACACCTGTCACCCTCCTTCAAAAACAAAACACAATACTGCACCTGGAGTCACTTTTCACTTCTGATTCTGTTTCTTATGACCTTCACCTTTCTGAGGCCCAACATCTCTAAAATGAGGAAAACTGGACTTGATCTTCAAAGTGCCTTCCAGTTCTGATGATCTATGAGCTGAATCTTTTGCTCTGAGTAATGAAAATTGAAATGAAAATCTCCCTTCTCTTTTTTTTGGTCTCACCCTCAAAAGATCACTTTCTTAGTCTTGACAATGCGAAGGAGACCATTGGAACAAGGGTGGGAAGGAGAAAGGAGACTGGAGACAGTCCAGCCCACAATGAAAAGGCATCCAAATGTAGTATAATATATTTTGATCTATGCTATTTAAAGATTAAAAGCTTCAGTTGTAAAAAATGAGGCTAGGTTACTGCATACTAATACTGGCATACATGGGATGAAAATTATCATTCAGCAAGGAGGCAGTAGGGTATCATGAAAAAAAAAAACAGGTGCATCTGGAATATAAAGAATTGGGTTCAAATTGCAACTCTTTCTTACAGTCCTTATGAGTTGGTTACCTTCCCTGAGTTTCATCTGTTGAAGGAGAAGCCTAGTGTTTTCTATGCAAATCACCAATTCCATTATCACACCTGGCAATAGCGTGTTAATCGGCTGCTCTATTGTACCACTTACCAAGTTGGTGACCTCTTAGACCCTAATTCAAGGTGGCACAGTGGATAGAGTGCTAGCCCTGGTGTCAGGGGGACCAGAGTTCAAATCTGGTCTCAAACACTTACTAGCTGTGTGACCCTGGTCACTTAAACCCTATTTGCCTCAGTTTCCCCATCTGTAAAATGAGCTAGAGAAGGAAATGGCAAGCCACCTCAGTATCTCTGCCAAGAAAAACCCAAATGGGGTCATGAAAAGTCAGACGTGCCTGAAAACAACTGAACAGTAACAACAATAAGATCCTAACTCCATGGCTACCACTTACCTATATGTGTTATCTCCCCCATTTGAATGTTGGGGAGCTAGATGGCACAGTGGTTACAGGATTTAGAGTCAGGAAGATCTGAGTTTAAATTCAGCTTGTGACTCGTCCAAGGTCTAATCCAACCCTGGAGCCTTTCTGGACCTCAGTTTCATCATCTGAAAAATGGCTACAACAACAATAATAACAATAATAACAATAATAATAATAATACCTCCCTCCCAAATGAGTTAACATATGTAAAGCACTTTGCAAACCTCAAAGTGTTGTATACATGCTGACTATTGCTATACTTGTAATAATGTAAGATCCTTGAAATAAAGGACTAATGAATTTGTATCCCTAGCATTTAGCATAGTGTTTGACCCATAATACGCTTAGTTAATGCTTTTTTATTCATTTATTCATTCACAAAGATCCCTTCCAACTCTAATTCCATTGATAGCCTATAACCAGGATGGGCTCTTTTGACTGGGCAGTGAATATGCATTATTAATATTCATTATTTTAGCTCTGTCCTCTAGATGGTGTTAGGACCTAAAAAGGGTCCTGTCCTCCTGCGTGATACAACCTGATGATGTGGAAGGCTTCAGTCTAAGAGCTCCACCCACCACTATCATTACTACTACTAATTGTTGATCAGTTCCCTGGTTGACCTTCACATGCTATTAACCAACTAGCCAATCAAACAGACCAAAAAAAGCATTTTGACCAATGAGGAGAGCCTATGGTATCCAAAGAGTCCACACTACGTGGGTGTGAACCAGGAAAACTCTGTGTGCTTCTCCCAGAGCCCAGAGTATAGCAAGCCAATGCTGTCACTAGAAAGCAGGTCTGGCTCACACAAATATGATGTTATAGGGGATTGAGATCTCTCTGAATCCTTTCCACCTAAGGAGACAGACTGGAGAAATCATCCTTTCCTCTTTCCATGCCACCCTGCAGAAGGACAAAATCATCTTTAAAAATATAACACCACTAACCCCCTCAAAATGTGGCAATGAAATTGCATTAAAGTAGTCTACGGAAATTAATGCCAAATCGATTCAGCCAGGCCATTTCCAGCTCCGATGGCCCCCAGGATGCTTCTTTCCTCTCTTGTAACTGGAAATCTATGAACCTCACTCTGTGGTGACTGGAAAGAGCTCAGTGTCTTCTGGGATATGACTATGCAGCGTGTCCTTGGAACTGAAGGCAAATAACTCTTTGGGGACAGCTGGAGCAGAGGGGCTATAGCCCAAAGGAAAAGATAGCCTTCAAATGGATACCCCAGAGAAATGGGTGGTGTTAATCAATCCACAAACATGTATCAGGTGCCTACAGTATGCCAAGCACTGTGCTACACTAGTCAGTAGAATGGATCTATGTCCAAAGATAGGTTCATTGGATCAGAGTAGAAACATTTATGATCTGTAGGATCTTGGGTAAGTCACTTAACATTCCCTGGTCTCAGTTTCCTCATCTGTAAGATGAGTATTTGATGACCTTCTGAGCTCTAAATTAGAGCTTCTAGCTCTAAATCTAAAGCTGGAGCATAGATTTATTGCTGAAAGAGACTTTAAGGATTATCTAGTCCAAATTCCTCATTTTACAGAAACTGAGGCTCAGGAATGTTAAATGACTTCTTCTCACCCCCAACAAGAGAAGTGATACCTTGGCCAAGGCTGCACATCTTGTAAATGGCAAAGCTGAGTTGTAGCACTTACTCCTAGGACTTTCATACTTTGATTTTCCTAAGTATGATTTTTGGAGAAGTAGGGTCTAGTTTACCATTGAAGCCCAGACTGTGAATGCTGTGTGGTTGGGAGTTGATGGGAAGATGACTGAGGTGAGGTTAGAGGCAGTATGTTTAGTAGCAATTAACAACACCAACAAAAGCTACCGTCTATGTAGTACATGAAAGCTTGCCAAGCGTCTGATATCCATTATTCTATCTGTAGGAGGCAGTATGTTACCGCAGAAAGCATGCTCAGTTTGGAATCTGAGCACCGAGTTCAAATCCCAGCTCTGCCATTTAGAGTGTCACTTAAATTCTCCTGGCCTCATTTTCTTTATCTGTCAAATGAGGGAGTTGGTGGAGGTGACCCCTAAGGTCCCTCCTCATTCTAGATTTGTGATCTCAATGTGAGTTATCATTCCAGCCAAATTTCTTATGACACACAAGGGGAATTCAAGGCAAGTGGCCACTTGTCTGCCTCACTCTGCTTTTCCCTAAATTAGAATTAATATTGATGGACCTGCTACCCAAAAGTACTAATTATGGGGAAACACTAGGGAGGAAGAAGAAGAAGAAGAAGAAGAAGAAGAAGAAGAAGAAGAAGAAGA
>NW_020954588.1:28664236-28669370 GCF_900497805.2 Vombatus ursinus
GAAGAAGAAGAAGAAGAAGAAGAAGAAGAAGAAGAAGAAGAAGAAGAAGAAGAAAAGAAGAAGAAGAAGAAAAGAAGAAGAAGGAGGAGGAGGAGCAGGAGGAGATGAAGATGATAGAACTTCAGTTATTCAAAAAGGTCCAAAGCATAGGATATTTCTCCTAAAATTCCACTGTAGTCCAAAGGAAGAGGAAAAAAAATCAGGACTCACAGAAGCTTTGTAGGATATCATATCTAGAAGGGAGCAAAGAGATCACCTAGACCAAATGCTTCACTTTACAGTTGAGGAAACTGAATCCCAGGCAGAGGCAGTGAGTGAGTGACATGTTCCAGGGTGCAGCAGTACTGAGTAGCACAACCAGGACTAACACCTATTCTTCATAACAGTGGAACAACTGCTGACTTTGGAATCAGAAGACTTGAGTTCAAATCCCATCCTTTATGCTTATTGACTGAGAAAGTCACTTAACACCTGGGTCTCAGTTTCCTCATCTGCAAAATAAGGTGGCTGGTCTAGATGACCTCTGAGGTCCCTTTCAATTAGGTCTTGAAGGACAGAGGTCAAAGTAACAGGGGAAGTTTCAAAGAGGCAAAGGTAGGCATAGTCTAAAGATTCTACAAACGGGCTGGCCTCAGAGCCAAGACGACCTGTGTTTGGGTCTTACCTTGAACACATGTTATGAGACCCTGAGCAGGTCACTAAACTTGTCAGTGCTCTTGGAGTCATAAAGGAATGGGATCATATCCCACCACTGACACTCACTGTCCACCCATTGGCCAGCTACCTCTCAGCTTAGTATCCCCATCTGTAAAATGACAGTTTCCTTCGGAGGACCATTCTGAGGCTTGATTGCAATAGAATATGACAAAGCATTTGGCGAACTTGAAAATGTTATGCTGATGTCATGTATTATTATTATTATTTGTTCATTTTTTAAGTCTTTTTAAGGGAGTAGATTGGGTCCCATTACAGAGAGCACCCTTGTTCAGACTAGACAGTTGACTTGATGACCCTAACCCTTCAAACTCGGAGATTCTATGCTTCTGAGTCCTTTCTTACCAATGATTCTGACTCCTACTGGGCAGCTAGAACTCTCTAAGGATTCAAAGGATAAAGGAAAGTAAAAGTATGATCCATTATCATCCCTTGTCTTGACAATCTCTGCCTGTCTCCCTCCCTCCTCCCCTTATTTCCTTCCCTAAAGATAGTAACAAAAGCAAACCATGTGTTTTATAGGGAGGATGCTGAGTAAATCCAAAGGCATATAACTGACAGGCTGACCCTTAGGGAATGTCCTGTACAGCAAGTCCCTGGTGTAGGCAGATTTTATTGTACATCACATATAAAGATCTCCCCTCCCTCCACTTCTTTTCAAAAGATTTCTAATAATTTGATACCATTCCCTCCACATCATCAACGTTAGTTACTTTCAAAATTAGCCACACAAAGGAAAGCACAGATTGTAACAAATTAGATTACTGAGAATCTCAAATCGGCCTCCCCAAATTGTTCACAGAGTGTTACTGATTCTATTAGCACAGGAGGATAGAACTCTGCTTCTCATTGGCCCGTACGGGTTCCATTATCATGTCTATGTTAGAAGATGGAAGATGACTTTCAAAGGCACATATGCAGCCTTCATCACTCTCCTGAAACCCAGTTCTGTTTCCTCATGTGTGAAATGGGTATAATAGCCTCTCTTCCCAGGGTTGGGGGAAGGGCAAGGAATCCAGCGAGATAACATCTATAAAGTGCTTTGCTAGCTATTGTTGTTATTGTTGTTATTACCAGCCATATTCTATGTATTTCCACCTGAATTTACATCCCATTTCAATTTCATAACTATCTCAAACTCAACATGGCCAAAAGACACCCATCCCTTCTCCGAGCATCTGATTCTCCATTGGTAAAATCACTTGGATTTCCAACTTAAAGTCACACTCACCTCTTCCCTTTCTTTCATACCCTACGTCTAATCAGTTTCCAAATCTTGTCAATTCCACCTCCACAGCATCTGGGCATCCTTTTCCATCTTTCTACTCATACAACCTCTACCTTAGTTCAATTCCTTGTCACATCTCACCCAGACCATTGAAATAGCCTCCTCATTAACTTCCCTGATTCCTGTCTCATGCCTCTTACCAATCCACTTTCCACATAGCTGCCAAATTAATAGACCTAAAATATAGCTCTTACTAGCTCACTTATTCAAAAATCTTCAATAACTATCTTCTCTAGGATAAGATACAAAATCCCAAGCCTGGCATTTAGAAAGCCCTGCAATCTGGGTGACACAATTTTTTTTCGTCTAGTTTCATATTTCTCTCGTCACCGACTCTCTGTTCTAGTTAAACTTGCCTCCTGTTTCCTATACATGATATTCTATTTCCTGGCTCCATGCCTTATATACATCTTCCTCCAAGCCTGAAATACATTCCCTTTCTTACCTCTGTCTCATAGAATCCCTGGCTTTGATCAGGTGCTCCCTCCCATCCAAGACCTTGTCTGACCCCCTAGTCATTGGCGGCACTCTCTCCCTCTTGAAATTACTTGTATAGATTTCATATCTAATTATTAGTGTGCCGGCTGTACTCCACCCCCACCTAGAATGGAATCTCTTTGAGGACAGGGACAGCTTTCTTTTTAGTCTTTGTATATTCATAGCTAGCACAGAACTGAGCACAGAGTTAGTCAGTGTTCACTAAGTGTTTATTGAATTGACTTTTCCATAGGTTTCCTCAGACACACAAAAAAGGTATACCTACACATATAATATATATTGCTTGTTATGTGTGTGTGTATATATGCACATACATATAGATATATGTGTATACATATATATATATATTAAGTAATATATACTATCTATAGGACAACTAGGTGGCATTGTATATAGAGCACCAAGCCTGGAGCAAGGAAGACCTGAGTTCAAATCTGGCCTCAGACACTTATTAGCTTTGTGACCCCGGGCAAGTCACTTCACCCTGTTTGCCTCAGTTTCTTCATCTGTAAAATGAACTGGAGAAGGAAATCCAGGATATCTGCCAAGAAAACCCCAGTGGGGGTCACAAAGAGTCAGACATGACTAAAACAATTGAATAATAACAAAAAAATTGTGTGTGTGTGTATAAATAACTTTGCCCTCGAAGTTTCTCGCGTTAAGCAACTTAAGAAGAAAAAGTGCCAACTTGGAATGAAATCCTTACTTAGCTATTGGTTAAAAGATGTCTTCAAAGTCATACACTGTAGTATGACAGTTAAAAAGCGTGAGATTTAGAGTCAAAGAACCTGGCTTTAAATCCAGGCTCAAGCTAATTACGAGCTATATAACCATGGCCAAGACACTAGATTGGTCCAGTTCTCAGTTTTCTCATCTGTAAAATGGAGGAGGAGAAGTGGACTAGATGAGTTGGAAGAGCTTTCCAGCTCTAAAATACGTGATTCTCTAACTTGGCCAGATCTCCCAGCTCAAGGTGAGAGAGAGACCAAGTCAATTAATCAATAAACATAATTCAGACAAATTTGGCAAGGTGATGACCAGGTTCCTCTCTGTTCGCTCCAGTGTCCATTGAAAGCCTTATTCCATCTAAGGTTTGTTTGTTTGTTTTTTTTTTAATCAGATAATGAAAATGATTTCCACATCACAATTATGCACTCAACACAACTCAGAAAAAATTTAATTAAAAAAATATACATAAAAAAGAAAACACACTCTCAGGGAGAGAAAGTGCCAATCTCCTTTCATAAGGCTTACCTTCCTGCAGGAGGCAGATTACTGTAGAAAGGTAGAAAGGGTCAAATATATTCTAAAAGCAATTCCACTCCTGATCAACTTAAAATTTTCTAGAAAATGTGAGCATTGAGATGCAATCTATCAGCCCCTTTGTGGTCAGGGCCGTGGTCATCTGTGTCGTCATGCCCATGTACATCAAACATGCTTCACAGAAAGTAGCCGGCACAGGATCAGAAGTTCAGAATTGAAAGGGACCCAATGGTAGGGGAGCGATCTAGTGTGATCATCCCCCAACAAGAACCCAGTGGGCCAGTCTGCTTTGGGACAGCTCTGATGGTTAGCAAGTTTCCCCTGACATTATGCATAGATTTGTTGCTTGGAAATGTCTACCCTTTCCCCTGGCTCTGCCCTCCCAAGGGCAACGAAGACACCAAGAAGTACAATTGAGCTCTTGCACAGCAAAGTCCTCCTAATATTTGAAGGTTCAAGGCTTCCAACCATTCACAGATCTGAAGAGGCTCTGAGCCAAGATTTACCCAAGGTTGGGGCCCAGAGAAATCGTACAAGTCCAATAATTCATAGGAGGTCAGATTCGAGATCGGCACCTAAGTTTGCAAATTTAAATGATCCTTGACTTGCCCCTTTACCTCAACCCTCATATGCAATTAGTTGCCAAGTCTTGCTAATTCTACCCCTGTGTCTTCTACATTCCTCATTTTTCCATTTTCACATCCTCGGTATTAATCCAGACCCTCATTACCTCTTGCCTTGTCTGTTATATTACCCTCGTAATTGGCTGTCTCTCCAATCCATGCTTCATATGTACCTGTCAAATTGATATTTCTTAAGCACAAATTTGATCATGTCATCCCCTTCCTCAAAAATCTTCAATGATTCCATCTTGCCTCCAAAGATAAAATACAAAATCCTCATCTCAGCATTTAAAATGTTCTACAGTCTGACTCCTAATTACTATTTATTTCTTTTTGTTGGGGGGTGAGGCAATTGGGGTTAAGTGACTTGCTTAGGGTCACACAGCTAGTAAGTATCATGTGTCCGAGGCCAGATTTGAACTCAGGTCCTCCCGGTGCTCTATCTACTGCACCACATAGCTGCCCCCTTAATTACCATTTCAGTCTTATTTCATATTAAGATACTCCCACTCATGCACTGTGTCTTTTATGTACATGATATTCTTATTTTCCACCTCCAGGCCTTTGCATTTATAAATGGTTCTCCATATCTGGAATGTATCATCCCTTTATTTCTTCTTACTGGAATACTTTCTTCAAAGCATGACTGAGGTGCCATATCCTATATGAGGCCTTCCATGTTACCCCAAGCAATCTCTCAATCTCTCTCTCTCTCTCTCTCTCTCTCTCTCTCTCTCTCTCTCTCTCT
>NW_020954588.1:28669380-28677692 GCF_900497805.2 Vombatus ursinus
CTCTCTCTCTCTCTCTCTCTCTCTCTCTCTCTCTCTCTCTCTCTCTCCTCCTTCCTCCCTCCCTCTTTCTCTCTTTCAATTTCTTTGTAAATACTACGTATTTACTCATTTGTGTATATAGTATGATTCCCACTACAAATAGAACCTAAGCTCCTTGAAGGCAACAACAGTTTTCACTCATGTCTTTGTATTACTGGGACCTATCACAGTATCTGGTACATTTTTGATGTTGTTCATTCATTTCAGTCATGTCTAACTCATCGTGACCCCATTTGGGTTTTTCTTGGCAAAGTTGCCAGAATGGTTTGTCCTTTCCTTCTCCAGCTCATTTTAAAGATGAGGAAAGTGAGATCAGCAGGGTGAAGTGGCTTGTCCAGGATCATGCAGCTAGGAAGTATCTGAAATCAGATTTAAACTCAGGAAGAGGAGTCTCCCTGACTTCAGGCCCCATGCTCTATCCACTGTACCACCTACCTGTCCATCAATTAGCAAATGCTTAATCAATATTTGTTAAAATGAAATTGAACTAATGAAGGACAGTAATAGAGCCTTTGGACACTTATGTCTTCACATAAACACTCAGAGTATGGAACCAAAAAAATGAATGAAAGACATTAATGCAAAAAGATAACTTGTACCTCATTGATAACTTCCAGCTCAAGAGCATTCCAGAGACTGGACGGGATCTTATAGATGGAATAAAATAGAATGTAAAGGTCCAACATATTCATCAACCCATGAGATAAAAGGGACAATGGATCAGCATTATAGAGCTGGAAGATAGAAGTCTGGCAGCAAAATCCATGGACTAGAGAGAGGGAAACTCTAGTTTGATACCATCAGAATATAAACTGCTTGAGGGCAGGGACTGGTTTCATTTTTGTCTTTGGAGCCTAGCTCCTAGCTGTAGGACTTTGTGTATTATAAGTGCTCAATAAATGTTTGTTGAAAAGAGTAGAATTGGGTCAATGGGTCAGTCTATAAGTATATATTGCACATTTCCGATGTGTAAAGCATAGAGCTAACAAAATGAATGCAGAGAAAGGCAAAAACACAATCCTTGCACTCAAAGAGATCAAGATTTAATAGAGGAGACATACATATAGAGGAGATGGAAGCTAATTCCAGAGGGAAGGCCCCTACAAAAATGAGATCTGAGCTATCTTGGTGGAAGTCAGCCAAGTTAAGAGTGAAAGCATTCCAGGCATGGGAGACAGTCATGGAGTTAGAAAATGGAGTAGTGTGCAAAGAACAAAAATTAATAAGCCATTAGAACTGGATCATGGATTTTGTGGCAGGAATTGAGAATAAGAAGACTGGAAATTTAGAAAATTTAGGTCATGAAGGGGTTTAAATGCCAGAAGATTTTACATTTGACCCTAGAAGTAATAGGGAGCCCCTGAAGTTTATTGGTAGGACAAGTGATATGGTCAGACCTACATCATGGCTGTCTTTGCAGATCTGTTGGGCTTATCACAAAGATAAAGGCCTGATTCCATGGCCTTGTCTGAGTTCCAAGAATCAAAGATCCCACATTCCTCCACAGAGATGCTCGGTCCAAGTTTACTGAAAAAAGGGATTCATTAAAAATCCAAGACAAAGGCTCCGTAAAGCCTGGTCTGAAGTTTTTACTTCACTCTACTCTCCTGAGCCAGTCTTCAGATTCTAAAAGATGCTATAGGTATATGATAATCAATGGATAACCATAGAGGGGCAGCTAGGAGCACCATAGTACATAGAGCGCAGGGCCTGGAGGCAGGAAAACTCATCTTCCTGAGTTCAAATCTGGCCTCAGACACTTACTCACTGTGTGATCCTGTCACTTCACCCTGTTTGCCTCAGTTTCCTCATCTGTGGGAATGAGCTAGAGAAGGGAATGGCAAACCACTTCAGGATCTTGACCCAAAAAACCCCAAAAGGAGTCACAAAGACTTGGACGTGACTGAAAGAAGACTAAACAACAACAAAAACCACAGAGGGAGAAACACAAAAGGGGCATTGCAGTCGGAATGTCCTACGGACGACCTGGACGAAGGGAGGAAAGGGAACAGCCTGGGAAGCAAGTCATGTACTCAGTGATGGGGGGCTTGACTTCAACCAGCTGGGGACCTGCTGGATCTTCAGCTGTCTAGGGATCTCGGTTCGCCCTGATGATAATTTCAGTCTTCAAAAAGGGGAAAAGACGCGACAGGAAACTCTTCTTCCAAACCTGATTCAGACTAACAGAAAGAAATTGCTGAAAAAGAAGTGAAAGGAAATGGGAAGAAATGACTCAGTCCTCTTAAAATCCTTCATAGATAAAAGAGCAGAAATCCAGACACAGTCGCCCTAGAGCAGGAGATTTTAACCTGGGTATGTGAACTTTTTTTTTTTTTTAATGCAATCAGGATTAAGTGACTTGCCCAGGGTCATACAGTTAGTAAGTGTCTGAGACTGGATTTGAAGTCAGGTTCTCATGACTTCAGGGTCAGCGCTCTATCCACTGCACCACCTACCAGTGCCAATGTGAACTTACTTTTTTAAAATATTTACAACTATTTCAATAGAAGTGGTTTCCTTTGTAATTCTATGTATTTTATCTGATGAATTTAAAAATACTATTTTGAGAAGGCTTCTCAGACTGCCAAAGAGGACCGTGACAGAAAAACAAAGTAAGATTAAGAACTCCTGTCCTAAATCTGGGAAAGGACATTTCCAAGGGTTTAGAGGGAGGGTAGATAGAATCCCATGGCTTATGGTTCTATAGGGGAAGGTGGCTCAGAAAGGATGCGACGTTTTCAAGAATGAAATTTCGCTGATGCAAACACAAGTGATGCTGGTGAGGAAGAAGAGGGAGAGCTACTTAAAGAGACCCATGTGGCTGCATGGGAAAACTTGCAGCTAACTCGAGTTTTCATGGTATTTTATTTTTATTTTTAAAGACACCTATGCAGAAGTGAAAGCAAGGGCAGACTTAGGATCAGAGATCTCAAGCCATAAGTGACTTTAGAGTGCACTGAATCCATTTTACAGATGAGGAAGTCAAGTCACAGAGAGGTTAAGGGTCTTGACCAAAGTCACACAGCATCTGAGTAAGGATTTGAACCCAAACCTTCTGGACTCCAAGTCCAGCACTCTAACCAAAGCTCCATGTTGCCTCAACAAATGAATGCAATTCCTTTAGGACAGGCTCCAAAATCCACCACTGAGCCAGAAAGGGCAGGTATACCCAGGCCTCCTATAGGATCAGGAAAATAGAAAGTCATTAGATCTGCAGGTGAGATAGCTTTTGTTTTGAAGTGGGCAGCTTGAAGCAGCTTAGAGACAGATTAACCTGGAAAAGTGGGGTACATCCAGGACTCTCAGGAAAAGTATAGTGAGAATCCTTCTAACACTTGTCCAGTGGGGAAGCTGAGTCTGTTAGGGAGGAGAGGGGAGGAGATGCAACTCAAGTCCGGGGTCCATCCAATCACGCAGATTTTTCATAAGCCAGTTGACCTCTCCCGCACGTATCATTCACATACAATAAATACTCTGACTAAAATTCGCATGAAAGTCAATCAATCAATAACTATTGAGTTTCTTCCTGTGGCCAGAATTGGGTCAGGCACTCTAGCTGGCCAGAAAGCCCTTCTGTTTCAACTCTAGTAGATGATCTTTCTAAAGGGTTTCAGCCCCTTCTCCTGTCATGATGAACAGAAATTAAGATCCCTTTGATGAATCAGGAGGGAATGTCAGAGCTGGAAGGGACCTTCAATATCATCCCAACTTTTTCTTTTGTAAAATGAAGAAACTGAGGCCCAGAAGTGATGTGTCCAAGATGTCACAGCTATGCTGGCAGCCTCTTTTAGTCTCTCTCAAAGGCATGGTAACAACATCCGAATTCTCTGTGAGAGGGGCTATTGAAGTTGGTCTTATAATTATCTCTGTAGGGGCAGGTGTAGGGTGCAGTGGATAGAGCACCAGCTCTGGAGTCAGGAGAACCTGAGTTCAAATCCAGCCTGACACTTGACATTTACCAGCTATGTGACCTTGGGCAAATCATATAATCCCAATTACCTCACAAAAAAAGAAAAAAACATCTCCGTAGAGACACTCATTCTGAGTTCTCACTCTAGAAACAGGAAACATAACTCAGACTCTCTGTATAGTTGTAGCTGTTTGATCACCCTACCTCCTTTACCTCTCACCTCATGTGGGAGGGATAGAGATCTGGAAGCTCCAGCAGCGATACGGAAGGAGTATGAGGTGTGGCGGGTCTGCAGCCGTGATAATACAAACCAGGGACGGGGTCATTCAAGCGGTGGCAGAGATGAACATGATTTGGCCATTTGAAAATTGGGGGTATACTGTAGTCACAAGAGGCGAGATGAGGTAATGAGAAGACCATTGTTCAGATTCAGAAGACCCATTTAAATCCTGAATCTCCCACTTACCGTCTGTAGGAACTTGAGCAGATCCCCTGACCTCTTAAACCATAATTCTCATATTTGTGGAATGAGGATACTAATAGTTAGTATTTACCTGATAGTTCTACATTCCTAGGTTTTATTTTGAGGAAGGTGCTTTGTAAAACTTAAAGAGATATATAAAAGTGAACCAATGAGTATTGTGTTATATATTTATTTTAACTTATTGATATTGGCTATTATTTATATGATATTTATCTTAAATAATATTTTTAATACTAAGTTTTGTTGTTATTTTTGTGTAACTCCAAGAAAATGATTACTTAATGTATCTTTACCTTAGTTTTCTCACTCAATTCATAGGTTGTGGGGAAAGTGCTTTAGAAACCTCAAAGTGCTATATAAGTCAGTTAGCAGCATCAGCAGCGGCTGGTCTTGAAAACAGAAGACAGAAGAATATTCTGGTTCATGAAAGATTCCCATTGACTGAGCAGGTTCTCCTTATATCCTAGAATTATCTTTACCTTCACTTATTGTTGTTTTTGTCTTTCATTCTCGAAGAGGACTAATGACTGGCGTTATTTTGATTTTTTTTTAATTTTAATTTTTTTTTTTAATTTTTAGGCAATTGGGGTTAAGTGACTTGCTCAGGGTCACACAGCTAGTAAGTGTCAAGTGTTTGGTCTGAGGCCGAATTTGAACTCAGGTCCTCCTGACTTCAGGGCCGGTGCTCTATCCACTGCGCCACCTAGCGGCCCCCGATTGGCGTTAATTTTGAAAGAGTATGGAAAACCATGGCTCAGAAGAGATCTGAGAGCCCACTCCCAGCCTGTCGCTTTGTAGATGTGGGAGGCCCTCAAGTGTTGCACAATGCAATTATTTTCAGACTTTTTCACTGATTTTTTTCCTCTTTTTTCATTTTTTTGACTTTAAAAATATTGATTGTTTTATGGAGGACTTCCCAAGAGAGGAAAGGAGAAGGATACTGGGGAAAACTATATTGATATGAAAAAAACCATCAATAAAAACTTATTTTTTAAAAAAAGTAAATGCATGTAAGGATGACTTTTTTCCATATTTTAATCATGCCATTTAGAAGCTGAGACCCCTCCTCCCCACCCCTCCCCCAACATGATCTTCCCTCCTAGTAAATGGCCTGTTTCAGCCAAGCAACTGGTTGCATAAGGCTTCCTATTACCTGCTAAGATTTTGGAAAGATGTCATTTATCTGAGCTTACCGCCTAGGCAAATTTGCATAATTGCCCATGTTTGTACTGTACTGATAAAGCAGCTTTGCATTTTATTTTCTTTGCTTATTTTTTTCCCCTGTCAGGATAGCCAAGAACATCAGTGATGCTCATTTCTCTCCACTGTTTGAGGGAAGGTCAGTAATCAATGTTACTGTGATATATCCTAAAGTTCCATCCTGTGTAAGGAGCTCCCAGCTGGCTTTGCAAGTCTGTGAACCAGAATTACTGTGGCCTCTCAATCTGCCCACTCCCAACCCAAAGGAGAGATGGTGAGGGAGTCTTGCTTCATTAATGGCTGTCCTCCCTCACTCTAGGAAATTTATTTTAACTTAGCATCCATCTTGTTGGGTGACACTTTCGAAAGTGAATTCAAGTATGTCTAGACAAACTGGCTTACTAGTTGTGTCCCATCCATGACGTTCCAAATTCCCACCTCTGCACCTTTGCTCAGGCTGTGCCCCATGCCTTGAATGCTTTTCTTTATTACCTGCTCCTCTTGGAATTTGAGGTCCGGTTTGAGTGCCACCTTCTACATGAAGTCTTGCTTGATCCTCTGGTTGTAAGTGTGCCTTATTAAATTATTTCTAGTTATTTTGCATTTGTTTATCTGTGCACAGGTTATTCACGTTCCCCCACCTCCAGAACAAAGGCTCCTTTGTTTTTGATTTTATATCCCCAGCACGCAGTAGGCACCTAATAAATGCTTGTCAAATAAATTAGTGAATATTATTTAATTAGTAAATTAGTGAATATTTTTTAATCTTCATCAAACCTGCAAGAGATGAATATGTATGAAAGATCTTACGTGACAAGCCTCTACACACATAAGACTCTCAATCTCTGCAGTGCTGCACTCCAGGGTGCTGATGAATGTGGTGCTGTGGAAAGCACCCTGGCTCTGGAGTCAAAGGACTTGGGTTCAAATCATGCCTCTGGTACTTACTAGCTGTGTGACCTTGGGCAGCTCACTTAACCCTCAGCTTCCTCATCTGTAAAATGGGGAGATTGGGCCAAAGGGCTTCTAAGGCCCTTTTGAGCTCTAGAAGATCAAGCCAGACATTTAAATGAAGTGCGTTAGACTTGGAAGGCATTCCCTTGACAAGATGGAGCTGGCAGGGCGTGATTCCAAATATTCTCAGCTTCTGCAAAAGAGACTCCTGAAAATACCAATCCTACTTTTAAGTTTTCTTGCTAGACTTTGAAAAAGGCCCTGCAGGATTTGTCTTCCATCTTTCCCCCTGTTCTGATCTTTCTCAGAATCCAGTCTTATTTTTGTTGCGAGTTCCTTTGCCCTCAAAGGTGAAGCCCAGGTGGGGAGACTTCTCAAAGAACTGAGGCGGCAACATCAAAGGAGAATCTGCAAAGATGTCGCTGTTGGCCAGGACCAGGGAGATTCTGTAAATGACAGAGAGCAAAGGAAGCAGAATCCTGGGGCTGTGACTCACAGAGGCACATTTGGGACAACCTAGGGAGAGGTCAGGCCTGTCACAGGACACTGATATTTAAGGGGGCTGAGGGAGGGTGGTACTTAGAGGATCTGGGTTGGAATCCCAGTCTAGCTGAATCCCAGCTGTGGGACGAGGTGCAAGACTGTTACCTTCTCTGAGCCCTGGTTTCTTGGGGGCAGATAAGTGACACAGAGGATAGAGCACCTAGCCTGGAGTCAGGAAGACTTGAGTTCAAATCTGGCCTCAGATACCTACTAGCTGTGTGACTCTGGGTAAGTCATTTAGCTCTCTTTGCCTTAGTTTCCTCATCTGTAAAATGAGCTGGAGAAGGAAATGGCAAACCACTGCAGTATCTTTGCCAAGGAAACCCCAAATGGGAAGACTCAGATGTGACTGAACAACAAAAGTGGTGCAGTGGCTAGACTGTTATATTTGAAGTCAGAGACACCTGGGTTCAAATCCTACTGTGAGCACCTCCTTGCTAAGTAACCCTGGGCAAGTCACCCAACCTGCCTTAGTTTCCTCATCTGTAAAACTGGGACTGGAATAACACCTCCTTCAACAGGTTGTTGTGGGGGTCAAATGAGACAACATGTAAAACTCTAGAAATCCTAAAATGCTGTGGAAATACTGGCTATTGTTATTATTAAATTGAGGCGTTAGATTAAGTAGTCACTGAGATCCCTTCTAGCTGTAACTTGGATGTTGTTTTTTTAAACCTTTAAGAAATATTCGTTACTTTTAGTCTACTTTTTGGAGAATTGGATTCTTTTCTAACAGTATATGTAGGCACATGTATATATGTACACAAACATATACATTGGTGTTTGTACACACATACTTACATACACACACACAATTACACACATAATCAGTTATTCCTATGTACCAGATCTGTAATTTCTATGTTATTGTTCAGTCACGTCTAACTCTTTGTGACGCCATTTGGGGTTTTCTTGGCAAAGATAGTGGAGTAGTTTACCATTTCCTTCTCCAGCTCATTTTATAGATGAGGAAACTGAGGCAAATAGGGTTAAGTGACTTGCCCGGGGTCACACAGCTAGTGTCTGGGGCTGGATTTGAATACAGGTTCTCCTGATTCCGGTTCTGGCCCTCTATCCACTGTACCTCCTAGCTACCCTATAATTTCTATAGACTCTGAGAAAGATAGAATAAACATTTTTTGGGAGTTATTTTTCCCCCTAATTAAAAGGAATGAAGTTAAA
>NW_020954588.1:28677702-28688877 GCF_900497805.2 Vombatus ursinus
CCCCTAATTAAAAGGAATGAAGTTAAACTTTTTTACCACACACACACTCACACACACACACAGAATAATCAGTTATCCCTATGTACCAGATCTGTAATATCTATAGACTCTTTGATAAAGATAGAACAAATACATTTTTGGCAGTGATTTATTTCATCTAACTAAAGGGAATGAAGTTAATTTTTTTTTTGCCATTCAGAATTCATAGAATGAGGCTAGCTCTGGGGCCAGTACAGGATTGTTTCCTATTGTTTGTGTTTCTGCACAGGACACACCCCCCATCTTGGCACAGTCCCTCTCTACCTATAATGTTCTCTTTACTCACTTCTCTACCTAGGAGCCTCTATCTCCCTTGCAGGCACGGCTCAGCTCCTACCCTTAAATGCCTTCTCCTATAACAGGCCTTTCACGAGTCCTCCTGGTTGCTACTGACTTCTTCCTTGGTGCTCCACCGCCCATAAATTACTCTGTATTTATCCTATTCATTTGTTTTTGAATATATCTTGTGTTTACTTCTCTATGTTCATGTTATTTTCCTTCCTTAGAATGTGAGCTCCTTGAGGGCAAGGACAGATTCATTTTTGTGCTTGTATTCCCAACGTCTAGCACATTGCCTAGTATATAGTTGGTACTTTATACATGCTTCTTGAATTGAATTGACCAGTGGCCTTGATTTCCTACTTTGAAATCTTCCCCCTTGACTTTTTTCCAGGGTTTTCTATGCCATGTGGACACATTCTATGGCCCGAAAGTTCCTGGATATCATTTGGAAGATAGACCCCTGAAAACCAGAGCTCCATCCACCCCTATTTTTAAAGTTACAAGCCTACATTACTTTCCTCTGTAACAAAGCCTGGATCCCAGTCACCATTCTGGTCCTTCTAGTTGTGAATTCCCCACAATTTTGCCATTGGATTCTTTGGTCCCTCTCACACTCAGGAAGTGGGGAATGAACCTCTCTAGATGGGGTTTGTGAATGAGACCTCCCTCACTGAGACATCTTAGGGCCTAAAGCCTAAAGTCTTATGCTACTAAATATTAAACTCTGAGATTCAGTGTGAGAGGATGTCAAAAGTTACCCCCATCCTTGGAATAATTTAAGAATTTATTTGCATTTGTAAAAAAAATACCTCGAAACTTGGAGATGAAAGGATCTTGGCTCTGTAATGTGTTATTACAATTAATGAACACCTATCAATAGACTGGTTGAAGTAATGGGCACTTTCCTGGTTATCAATCCTAGACATCTCTCATGTGGGCATTTCCAAGATCCCCGGGTTAGGCAGAACTCTCATCTTGGTAATTCCCTCCGGGGAGGGTAGAAGGGCACCTTTTAAAAAGTTTTATGAATGCCTTTTGATTTTACACTGTAGTCATTTCCAGAAATGCCTTCCCCTCAGCGCTTAGGAGCTTTCCCGTGTAACAAAACAAAAACAGACCCATGTAGCCCCACCCGTCATTTATCTCTATAGAAATCCTGGAGATGAATCACCAACAGAGACTGGCAGAACAATTTCTGATGATAGAAGAAAATGGAAATTGGCCCTCCCCCTCATCTGAAGTCAAGATGATCCCCTTCTTTTGTTCTGTTTTGTTTGTGAGAGGCAGAAAAGCCCCTTGGTAGGATAAAAGTATTCTATCTGTACTTTGAGCCTTCTCTCTCTCTCTTTCTCTCTCTCTTCCTTCTGCCTTTCAGACTTCCAGGAAAGATAAGATGGGCTGCGCCAAGGACCATTTGGAAGGGGATGGACAGTGCAACCAATCCAGTCTAGAAGCAAGCAAATTTTATTCACCACCATGAACAGCAACCATGAACCTCTTTTTCATGTCATCAACACTCATAGGCATAGAGATGGCAACCAGGAACCAAGAGACCAAAAGGCATGCTGAGTTACTGAGGATTTCAATTCTAGGCTGAGGAGTCATGGGGAATTTCCTTTTCTCTGCTTTTCTTTAGGTCTCTGCCTTCTCCCTCTATGATTGGTTCAGGTTTTCTCTTCTTCTCCTGAAGTTCAGGGAGAGAGCCAAGGCTAGATAAGGGAGCTGATTGATATCAACTCTCTCCATACAGGGATATTTGGTCTAGTTTTTTTGTGCCTTATTCTATGTACAACAAACTATGTTATCAAAAGCAGTCAATCCACCAACATGTTTATTAACTGGATCAGGGGCATTGCTAAGCACGTAGATACATAGAAAAAAGCAAAAAAAAAAATACTCCCTGCCCTCAAAGAGCTTACAATCTAACGGGGGAGATAACATATACATAAATAATTACTATATAGAAGATACAGTAGGACGGTACCTAGAGGGGAAACACTGGCAGCTAGGGATATTGGGAATGGTCTCCACTTGATACCAGCCCTTCTAAGGCCATTGATGGTCACTTAACTTCCATAGATTGGGGCACTGGGAAACAGTTTGTTTATCAGGAGGGGCCTTAGTCTCTGATTTCTCCTAATCCTCATAAAGATGGATGATAAGCTTCTGAGCTAGCTGACAAAAAGGAGTTCCTCAAGGGAGCTGGGGGAAGAACAAGAGGAAGCTGACAAATAGATACTCCAATACTCCAATGGACTTAAGGTCTCCTGTCTGTGATGATCTAAGATCCCCATCTAATAATGCCAAGAGTGTGGATAACTGGGTAACAATGTGGATAGGTTCATTCATGCCTGCTGAGCCGGTGATATTATATTCATGGCTTCCCATGAGACTTTCATGGAGGTCCACCCAACCTGGGTTGCTGGGGGCCTTTTTCTAGATCTCTTGATATTGCATTGTTTTTTTTTTTTAATTCATTGTATGTAACTGGCCCATCCTTTATCCCTGTCACCATGGCTCTGATGATGTTCCTTTATATGACTTCTCCTTGTAGCTCCTTATTTGCAATGTTCTGAAGCCTGTACATGGCCACTATCTACCCCTACTTTGCTATTCTGATGAACCTTGGAGATTGTCATTTTCTGTGACTCACAAACATATAGTATGTCTGAAAGTACACAGGTATTGAGTGGGTAAGTCTTTCCAGGAATGAAGAAATTTACCCACCTTCTGACCTAGAGGTGATAGACTTAAGATGCAGAAGGAGATATCCATGTTTGGACATGGCCAATATGGACTTTATTTTATTTGACTACACACATTTGTTTAAAAAGTTTCATTTTTCTTATGAGTTGTTCATGGGTAGGCTGAGCTAATATAATAAAAATGACAATTCTATCTAAATTAGTTTACTTATTTAGTACCATACAAATCAAATTACCAAAAGTTATTTTACAGAGCTAGATATAATAACAAAATTCATCTGGAAAAACAAAAGGTCCAGAATATCAAAGGAAATAATTTTTAAAAATGCAAGGGAAGGTGGCCCAGCCATACCAGATCTAAAACTGTATTATAAAGCAGCAATCATCAAAACTACTTGGTACTGGCTAAGAAAAAGAGTGGTGGATTACTGGAATAGGTTAAGTACACAAGACACAGTAGTCAGTGACTATAGCAATATAGTAAATAGTAATATATATACATACATATATATATGAAGAGACAGAGAGAGAGAGAGGAGAAAGAGAGAGAGAGAGAGAGAGAGAGAGAGAGAGAGAGAGAGAGAGAGAGAGAATCAATGACTATAGTAATATAGTAAATTGATAACCCCAAAGCCTCCAGCTTCTGGGATAAGAACTCACTATTTAACAAAAACTGTTGGGAAAACTGGAAAAATAGTATGACAGAAAGTAGGCACATACCAACATCTTACACTGTATACCAAGATAAGATCAAAATGGGTACATGATTTAGACATAAAGGCTGATACTATAAGTAAACTAAGAGAGCAAGGAATAGTTTACCTGTCGGATCTATAGAGAATGGAAGAATTTATGACCAAGTAAGAGATAGAGAACATTATGAGATGCAAAATGGATCATTTTGATCGCATTAAATTAAAAAGTTTTTGCACAAAGTCAATGCAACCAAGATTAGAAGGGAAGCAGAAAGCTGAGAAATAATTTTTATGGCCATTGTCTTTGATAAAGGCCTCATTTATAAAATATATAGAGAACTAAGTCAAATTTATAAGAATACAAGTCATTCCCCAATTGATAAGTGGGAACAGGTAGTTTTCAGATGAAGAAATTAAAGCTATCCATAGACATATGAAAAAATGCTCTAAATCACTATTGATTGGAGAAATGCAAATTAAAACAATTCTGAAGTACCACATCACACCTATCAGATTGGCTAATATGACAAAACAGGAAAATGATAAATGTTGGAGAAGATATGGAAAATTGGAACACTATTGCATTGTTTGTGGAGTTGTGAACTGATCCAACCATTCTGGAGAGCAATTTGGAATTATGGCCAAAGGGCTATAAAAATGTGTATACCCTTTGACCCAGCAATACCACTTCTAGGTCTATATTCCAAAAGATCATACAAATGGGAAAAGGACCCAGATGTACAAAAATATTTATAGCAGCTCTTTGTGTGGTGGCCAAGAATTGTAAATTGAGGGGATGCCCATCAATTGGGGAATGGTTGAACAAGTTGTGGTATATGAATGTAATGGAATACTATTGTGCTATAAGAAACAATGAGCAAGCAGACTTCAGAAAAACCTGGAAAGATTTATATGAACTGATGCTAAGTGAAATGAGCAGAACCAGGAGAACATTGTACACAGTAACAGTGACATTGACCAACTGTGATAGACTTAACTCTTCTCAGCAATACAAGGACCTAAGACAATTCCAAAACACTCATGATGGAAAGCGTTATCCACATCCAGAGAAAGAACTATGGAGTCTGAATGCAGATTGAAGCAGACTATTTTCTCTCTCTCTCTCTTTTTTTTTTTGTTTCTTCTTTCTTGTGGTTTTTCCCTTTGGTTCTAAGTCTTCTCTACAACATGACTAATATGGAAATATGTTTAA
The DNA here is from genome assembly GCF_900497805.2 of Vombatus ursinus. Classification (NCBI taxonomy): domain Eukaryota; kingdom Metazoa; phylum Chordata; class Mammalia; order Diprotodontia; family Vombatidae; genus Vombatus; species Vombatus ursinus. Next base: position 28,682,637 of record NW_020954588.1, read on the forward strand.
AATGATTGTACATGGATAGATTATATCAAATTGCACACTGTATTGGGGAGGGGAGAGTGGAGGGAGGGGAGGAAAATTTAGAATTCAAAATCTTATAGAAGTGAATGTTGAAAACTAAAGACAAATAAATAAATCATTTTTTTAACTTTTTTTTCATTTTTCTTTTTTTTTTTCGCCAGGGGAGAGAAAGGAGAGAAAATAAATGCTTGTTTATTTTTGTAAATTTAATTTGGAGAAAAAAAAAGAAGAAAAAGATGATTCATTGTTTCAGAGAGCAGCTAGGAGCCCTTAAACCAACTGGGCAGTTTTCCACAGGTCACCTCATCTGCTTTTTTCCTTCCATTCAATCCTCCTTATTGTCCATTTGATGCATCTATCCACAATATGTATTATAATTGTAATATAATTATATATATATTATATATATATATATATATATACAATATATATATATACTGAGAGATTAGCTTTTTTAATTTCCATCCAGCTATGTAACAGGTAGGGAAGGTCTCAAACAATCAAGTTGGATTCTCATTCGTTCATTTCAGTAAGATTTATGAAGCACCAAATTGTACACAACACTGAGCCAGGTACTAGTAGAGATAAAAAGTTTTATTTCTCCTAACCACTAAGAATAGAGGATAAAAGGGAGAGACAAGCAATAGAATCAGGCCACAAAAAAGCCTGGAGCCTGGCGGCTTCCATTTTATCAGAGCTTTCCATCTTCTTTCTGCCCAAACAGCCCAGCATCTCCTGAGTCATCCAGAAGGGTATCCATTCCCGATTCCTCAGGAGATATCATCAGGCTATTCCAGTTATAAGGAGAGTAGCCCAGGCTCTGCGGGCACTTGGCTTGCCCTACATACCACGCACTTAAACTCAGCAGCACTTTCTTACCCGCCCCAGTGAAGGAGCTACCTTTGACACCTCATTAATATTCAGGTGATGAGGTCACCTCTGGTCGGCAGCCAATAAACCTCATGGTCTGTCTCTAGCTTCATAGGAGAATCCTGGAAACACACATTGAAAACAAAAGGATCTGATTCTGAAAATAGTCTCTTTTTTCTTTGCTATTTCTTCTTCTCTAGCTAACTTAGGGGCCAGACAGAAAACTCAAGCCCTAATGGAAGTGGGAGCCAGCATTAGAGTTATAATTGTCATTAATATTAATGAATGGATTCCATTTCCATCAGCCATCTTGATGACCTTTTAATGGGTTCAGGGTCTTCTGAATAGCCTTTGGCTTCCAGGACAAAATTGCTTCGCCAATTTTGGCGTTTCTTGGGGAGACGCCTAAGGCTTCCCTGTGTGTGAGAAACACCCGTAGGGCGGGAGCAGACAACCCAGTCATTCCACCCTGAGGTGCTTGTCCCCTCAGGGTTTTGACTGCAGGAGGGTTGGTCTGCATGATTTGGGCATGTATGCTGCATCCCAGGCTATCCTCCAAATCTGGCCATGCAGTTCGCTTTGAAAGCCTCTGAGCTATTAGGAAGTCAGGTGAGAGAATGTGGGGGTAATGGATGTAAGCCCACCAGCACCTCCAGTGTCTCCACTCCGACCATCATCCCCACCTCCTCCCCACTAAAACTCAGACTCTACTTGGCACACTAGAGAACATCTGAGAAAAATAACTATTGTGAGAAAACGCTGCCGAACAAGCTTTTCCACCTGAAACACTGTCCCTAAAGACCAGCTGATGTAGCAAAAAGAACCTGGGCTGAACCTGGGAGTCAGGGGAGACACCTGGATTTGAATCCTGACATGGACACTTACTAGGCATATGATAAAACATCTTAGCAGGAGATTAATAAAGGCAAGTATTTGTACAAAATTTATACCGATGGAAAGACTTCGTGTTCTGCTAATTCAAATGGGCTCAATCACCATCCTATTTTTCACAAATTCAGCAAAAAGTAGTATGTGTTTCCTGTTTGCTAGGCACTATGCTTGCTCCTAGTGATGTAAAGACCCTATGCTGGAGGAAATGATGTGAAGCCGGAAGACATGCCCAACCCAATGGATGAGGTCAAGATCCAAAAAAGATCTTGATGGGCTAGAGCATTGGGTTGAATCCAATAAGATGAAAACCAGTGGCATAAATGCAAAGTTTTATGCTGGAGTCCAAAAAATCAATGTGACAAGTACAATGTGGGAGATATCATTAGGTAACAGTTCTGAAAAAACAATCTGAGTATCTTTAGCCTGGAGAAGAATCTAGTCAGGTGTAGAGTGGAGCATGATGACTCTCTTTAAGTGTTTGGAAGGTTTTCAGGTGGAAAGGCTTAATCTGGCTGGCCCTAGGGGTTGGAATTGGGAGTAATGGGCCAAAGTGGTACCTTGATGTCAGGAAAAACTACCAATTATTACGGCTATCAAAGGTGGGATGGATCCCCTCCAAAGGTGGAAGGGGGGATTCCCCTCCTTGGAGGTCTTCAAGCAAAAGCAGGATAACCATTTGTCAGGTATGGCCGAGTGAAGACTTTCAATTATAGGTTGGAGGGAACAGCAGCAAAGGTCCCTTCCAGCCCTTAGATTGTGTATAATAGGTCAAGCTGGAGTTGCCTCAAATGCATGCCATATCGTCATGGTGCCACGAATAGCTTTCTGGACTAGGAATCAGGAAGACCTGAGTTCAAATTGAGGCTTTGGCACTTACTAGTTATTTGACCTTAAATAGTTCCCTTCATTTCAAGAATTGTGGTTTTCTCATTTGTAAAATGGTGATAATAAAGCCTATATTGACTGTGACTCAGATGGTATTACTTATAGGAAAACTGTATAGTCAAGGGTACATTAGTCAATGTTTAACAACTGGATCTATGGGGGGAAATGTGCACAAAACACACTTTTAAGTTTAATCTGCATTATTTAACATTTTCTTAAGCCTAGAAAATCCACAAAGCAATAAATTAAGTTCTGATTTGTAGCATTTGTGATTTTCAAGATGTAAATACTCACACTGAAAATTGGCTCTTGTGAGCCTGTTAGAATCAACTATGGCACTGGGTTCCAACCCCAGCTCTGCTGCTTTCTGCCTATGTGACCTTGTGCAAAATCTTTAACCTCTCTCTGAGTCAGTTTCCTTATCTAAAAATTGAAAAGTTTGGACTAGGTAACCCTAGAGTCACTTCCTCTCTAATCTATTTAGACCTTCTTTCCTATCCCCCTCCCCATCACCATCCAGTGCCTTCTTTGAGACTATCTTCCACTTACCCTGTATATTTCTTTTATGAACATGGTTATTTGCATGTTGTCTCTCCCATTAGCATGTGAGCCCATTCAAAGACCACAGGTTTTTGCCTTTTAAGATACATTTCTTTTGCTTTTCTTTGTATGTGCAATACTTACCACAGCAAGTGCTTAATAAATGCTTGTTGACTGAATGACTGATTGATTCTATACAAAGTGCTTTGCCAACTTTAAAGAACTGTATAATTGTCCATCATTATTATTTCACTTTTTTTCTGTTCATCTAAGTTGGTTTTAATTGTGATCTTTGCTCTTATGAGTCAATGGTCTGACTAGAAAGCTGATTTGGAAATGACTCCCACATCAATAACCAATCATTTACTATCTGTTAAAACATAATCAATTGAGTGACCTCAGGGAACTCAGTTAACTTCTTAGCCTCTCAGGTTCTTCTGTACAGAATGATAAACTTCTGTTTTCAAGAGAAGTAAATCACAGAAGGGCAGTACTTCTTAATTGACAGAAGATACGAATAAGAAAAGAAAGAATATGGTTCTGGTACTTCAACTGTTATTATTCTGTTAATCATTTAATTTGTAATCCAATTTGTAAACCCAGGTGCTACAGCTAGAATGGAGGTGCTAATTTTCACACTTTTTGATTTTCTGGGTTTTATAAGGAAAGTGCTATTTTAAGTACCGCGATAAAGAACCCATGGAGAGGAAAAGGGAATAAGCATTTATTAAATACCTGCTATGTGCCAGGCACTGTGCTAAGTGCTTTATAACTGTTATCTCATTTGATGACTGAGGGCCCCTTGTTTTAAGTGACTCTTAAGGGACTCACCCAGACCGAGTTCAGTCCCAGGAGAGTGTCCCCAAAGAGGGCAGTCACCCTCTTCCTGCACTCTCTGGCTCCCAACCCAAAGTAGTGCTCAGAAGCAATCTCTTAAGCAATGTTTTGGCATGGCTCTTGTCTAGGGTATCCCCAAAATGGATTGGAATGTGGACATCCAGGCTTCCCCTCAAGGTCAGGCAGGCTACATCTCCCCTCAGGATTCCAGGATACCCTGAGGGCTTAGGGCAGTTTTTTCTCTGCCACCATCTGCTTGAGTTCCCATTGACTCAGTCCCCTTCATTTGTTAGAGGCCTATGACTAATGCCTATTTAGTGCCTAAGTTTCATTTAGTCATTTAACAACAGCTAGCTTATACCAAGGGATATTTATTTCAAAGAGATGGCAAGAACGAAGTACAAACATCTCCCTCCCCTTCCCCAACACTTGAAGGACCCTATCCCACCTTGGTGTCTAGAAAGACCAAGCTCAACCTGGCTTAGTTCCTGCACAGTACAGGTCAACAAATCTACACCCAGAGGCAGCCTCAATGCTGGATGAGTCTTTGTCTCCTCTGGGTTGCAAAGGTCACTCCTTGGTCCTCGAGGCATTGATGCTGGGCTGATTGCATCACTCATCCTGGACTCTGTCTCCCAGATTCCTGTGGTGTGTTCTCCCAACCTTTGGGAGCTGCTAGGATCAAACACTCCCCTCGCTTCCCTGGGCATCCTGAGCAAAGGAGTCACTGAAGTCTCCCAGAAATGAATGAAGCAAAGAGACTCTGACAAGGCTTTTTGAATGCCTCCATGACCAAAGAACCTCTCCTTGGTCCAGTGTCTATCCTGCTTTAGGGTTCTCACGCCAAGGTACTTTGCTTACATCACAATTCTCCATGAGGCAGGCTTCCTAGATTCTTTCTATGGAGAAATGTGGTCCCAGCCCCTCTAGGCATGAGCCAGAGCCCCACGGCAGGATCAATGGGCAGCTAGGGGGCACAGTGAATGGAGCACTAGGTCTGGCCTCAAACACATACTAGCTGTGTGACCCTGAGCAAATCACCACCCTGTTTGCCTCGGTTTCCTCATCTGTCAAATGAGCTGGAGAAACTAATGACAAAGCACTTCACATCTTTGCCAAAAAAAAAAAAACCCAAATGGGGTCACAAAGAGTCAGACACAACTGAAAAAAAGACTGAAAAACGACGACTTCTAGAAAAGTGCTCATGCCACAAATTGGGTTAGGTAGAGGATGGCTATTGATTGCCTCTACCAAAAAAATGCTGAAAACACAAAATATTCATGAGCACCCATTGGCAAATACTTAAAGTATTATACAGTAACCCATAACAGGAGGCTGATACTTAAACATGAAATATTTTATTGGACTGAATAGGCATTTCACCTTCACCTCAGCTCTGCACTGTCCAAATAACTCGCTGAAGGTCCATTTCTTCTGACAAGGCCAGGCATGGTTTCAGTTCATCCCTCTGGTATGTGGGGGGGGGGGCATCTTTTTCTATGGGAAATTGTTTCAGAAGTCACCTTCAGCTGAGCAATTAGTCCCCAGATCTAGGAACTCCAGACCTTTTGAAAACATAAATCTGATTCCACTGCTAGAGGCAAGCATCTCTGAGGTGTCTGTTTGGTCACCTGCACTTCAGGGAAAGAAAAGCAAAACGGGGGCAGTGAGGTGGCCCAGTGGATAGCACACTGGCCCTGGAGTCAGGAGGACCTGAGTTCAAATTTGGTCTCAGACACTTGACACTTACTAACTGTGTGACCCTGGGCAAGTCACTCAACCCCATTGCTTAGCCAAAAAAAGAAAAAGAAAGAAAGAAAAGAAAGAAAGAAAGAAAATAGAAAAGAAAAGAAAAAAGAAAAAATGAAAAGAAAAGCAGAAGTCTCTAGAGTTTTGTGATCCAAGGGGATAAATCCCATACCTTTCATCACAGGAACTCCAAAGAATTATTGGAGTTGTATGGAGCCCATACACTGAAGAAGAAAGGAGGAAGAAGGAGAAATTGTTTCTCCCTTTAAAGTTCATTGAGTGGGAGGTTCTTGCAAATCTTTTCTGACACAGCTCCTTCCCAATATCCTAGCACATGGATACTATGTCCTTTATCTTGAGGCCCATTGGAAAGGAGTAGAGGGCAGGCCTATCCCTCACGTGCTCCATGGGATGACCCCCATCATACTACACACACACACACACACACACA
>NW_020954588.1:28688887-28729115 GCF_900497805.2 Vombatus ursinus
ACACACAACATTTGCTTTCATTTTGATCAAAATTTGTTTCAGTCAGTCAATAAATATTTATTAAAGGACTGCTATGCGTCAGATACTTTTCTAAAACTTGAGCATATTAAAAACAAACAAACAAGCAAAAAAAAAGTTTCTACTCTCAAAGAGCTCACCATCTAATGGGGCGACAACATGTAAACAACTCTAGACTAACAAGCCATATCCTGGATAAATTGGAAATAATCAACAGTGGGAAGGCATTAGCATTAAGGGGGATAGGCAAAGGCTTTCTGTAGGAGATGAGGTTTTAGCTGGTATTTGAAGGAAGCCAGGGAAGCCAGGAGGCAGAATGAGGAGGGAGAGTGTTCCAGGCATGGAGGACAGCCAGAGAAGATGTACTGAGTTGGAAGATGGCTTGTCTTGTGTGAGAAAGGAGGCCAGAGTCACTGTATCGTAGGGTACTCGGAGGTAGTAAGATAGAAGAAGTCTGGAAATGTGGAGGACGTAAGGGTAGGGACAGGTTATGAAGGGGCTGAATAGTGGGATGACAGTGGTCAGACTTGAACTTTAGGACCATTAATTTGACAGCCGAATGAAGGATGTAGACTTGGGACAGGAAGATGAGTCAGCAGGCTGTTACAGTAGTCCAGGTGTGAGGTGATGAGAGCCTGCACCAAGATAGGGCACTGGCAAAAGGAAGAATGAGATGAAGATGAGAGATGTATAAAGGCAAAATTGACAGGACTTGGTAATATATTGTATATGAAGGTGAGAAAGAGAGGGAGGGGTCTAGGATGACACCTACGTGTCAGGCCCATGGAACCAGGAAGATGGTGGTACCTTCAACAGTAACTCTTAGGGAAGGCTGATTGAGGGAAGGTTTTGGGAGTTCAGTTTGGGGCATGTTGGATATAAGATAGTTTCAGGTCTGTTTAGCATATTTTTTCATAAGCCCAACTCTCAAAATATCTCTGGGGACCTAGAAAAACTCAAGCCCTGTCCTTTTAGGGGCTTTCCCCCAATGCCTGGTACTGAAGAATGTCAACGAAGTCCACATGTCTCTGTTCTCAGTGATTTCCTGCATGCCCCAAAGTTCATCCAACATACTTCTTAGACAATCCAACTGCTAAAAGTCTTTGGGGATCCCAGACCTAGCATAGCTGGTAGGACTAGAGATCACAATCACTCCCAAATATGAAGCTATTCAAATTTGAAAAGCAAATAAGATTTTGCAATATTCTCATAAGCTAACAAACTGTTCAGTACTTTCAAGGACGTGTCTTATTACAAAAAGTTACCAAAAAACCACCCAAATTGAAATTGAAATGAAACCAGTAACAAAAGTGAAAAAAAAGTAAAAAAGAAGAAAAGAAAAATCATTGTTTTATGCCTTGGAGGGAACGTCTGGTTTACAAAAGGGATGAGGTAGCTTGGGTTAACTAGAAATCACCCTCTTGCATTCAGAGGAGGAACAAAAGTATCCTGGGTGAAAATTTCTCTTAGTCCCCATAACATGGAGGAAGGCCACTCAATAAGTCTCCAATGGACTCCAATGGACATTCCAAATGGAGGTCTGAACTCATTCATCACTAGGACAGACAGGCTAGCTTAAAAAGAAACCAGATAAATTCAGAAAAATACTCAAAGATATGAGGGGCTTTTCAAAAGGGATTAATTGCTTAATTCCTAGACCATCAGGTACACCTTATCCTCTGAATCTGTAATCCATAAAGATCTCAGACAAGCTATCTGAACTTAAGCCATACTAAGGCAAGCAGTTTAGATCTGCTTAAAATCATAAAATAGAAGAAAAAATTAATATGGATGAAATTCTAGAGTGTGCTCTAAGCAAATTGCTAAGCACCAGAATTCTGGGGAAACAACATCAATATTACTCATAAGCTTTCATACTTGTAGTAGGAACAGAAACATAATAGGCATTAGTACATGAGCATTCAACCATGCAGAAGTGATCTCAAAGCAACTGATATGGCTTATAAGGGAAACACATCAGAAAAACTGTCTACTGTGAAAAATAAAGCCACCTAATTTTTCTCTGTGAATGAATAAGGCACCACAAATAGAGCTCAGATGAGCCCCTACCATGTAGCCCACTCTCCCCCAACTTACACTTAGGATGAATTACCAAAGGGCTTATTATCCCCGGGTTCCAGATACTCTAGGTTCAAGGGGTGGGTACACTCTCTCACAAATCTACTCAATGTCAGTTAGAAGAATGATCAAATAGGAAGTAGGAGAAAGGCACAGGTGGAGAATACACCTGACCCAGGTATCTCACACCTGGCACAATAGAATGCTGATATCTTTTCCCTTCTTGTGGCATCCTCGTGCTGTTCCCCCTTGTGTTCAGCATCGCTGCTGGGCAGGTGACTCGGCTAGACTCCTTACACCTATTCATCTTCACAGCTCAACTTCTAATCATTGGACCTAATTCTTTCTTGACTCACAGAACGTCAGCATCATGCCTTATAAACTCACTAGACCTGTTCAGTGATGAACATGCTATCTCCTACTGGGTGAGTAGCTCCATTGCAAAACACCATGGCCAAGAGGGATGGGCCAAGGGGAAATCCATGGCTCCCCCACCCTCCACCAAAAAGCAAGGACAATTCCCCCACCATGGCTAATAGAGATGGGTAGGAAGGGGAAATCCATGGCTCCCCCTCTCTAACAAGAAACAAGGACAATTCTCTGTCATGAATTGGATTCTTCCAAAGTTGGCCCTCTTCTCAATTGCCACAGATCATATTCCTCAACTCTCTCCCTACAGACTGTGCTTTTCTTTCTAAAAGGCCAACATGGTTATGGCCAATCTTTCGGCCAGACAATAGTTATGAAACTTCTTTTTCTGTCAAGCTTCACTAAATAATGTCTTCATACCTCCTGCAGATGACAAAATGTAGATAGTTTTCTTCCCACTTATTTTAAAACCTCAACACTTTGTTGTCTGTTAACTGTCCCTTATCTGCTATGATTTCATCAACTGGTGGGCTTGGGGGCGGAGATCACTCATTCAGGAATTCCCTGACTAACTTCTCCTAGGTACAGTTCTATAAATGTGAACTTGACTTTATTATGATGCATATTTGTGTATATCAAATCAACAAGCATTTGTTAAGCACTTACTATGTGCCAGGTACTGTGCTGAGTGTCGAGAATATAAATAGAAGCAAAAAGAGTCAGTCCCTGTCCTCAAGAGCCAGAGAGGAATGAAGGGGCGAATATGGCTGGTCCAGATCTGCCCTTAAAATGTAGATTTCACATGAGGAGCTAACCACTCAGAGAGAGTGGCCACTGTGATCTTCCAAGGTGAAAAGGCTCCTGAGACACAGCAGCAAAGGCTCCAGAGAGAGAAGGAGAAAGAAATCTGGAGAGTTAGGAGCAAAGCTCAGAGAGAGATGAAAGTGTGTGTTCAAATGAACAGACCCAGGTGTGGCCCTGGGCATTCTCAGTGGATGCTAGGGGTGAACAATCCTTAAACCTTCCACTCTCATGCACTTTGCTGTTTACAGAGCACTTTTCACAAATATCACAGTACCTCAATGCTCACAAGATGTTCTTGGGCAATTCAGGTAACCGCTCTCTGCCTCAGTTTCCCCATATGTAAGATGAAGGAGTTGAATGAGATTACCTGTGAGGTCTCTTCCAGCCCTAGATCCATGAGCCCATGACCCTATTACCTTGACCTTACAGATAAAGCAAATAATGCCCAGAATAAACTAACTCTAAGTCTTAACTTAGTCTAAGTACTAAGTCTTAGTAAACTAAACCTGAGCTAATATAATGAATACTCTGTTACAAAAATTAATGACTGCTCAAGTCTGTGTGATTCCTTTCTCTACTGCATTAGAGAGTTTATGAAAAGTTAAGAGTGTAATTCTGATTGTTCTGAGCCCCTAGTTAGGAGAATTTCCAACATTTGGGCAGAGGTTTGGCTCTCTGCCTTAATTTACATTTATATTTATCTCTAGCTAATCTTGGGCCTCTTTGTGGTTGAAGCAAAGATCAGATTACCAGAAGCGGTTGGGTGAAGAAAAGGCAGAGTATATTACATTGCCTGTTAACAGACAGGCCCTGGGAGGGGATTTGGGGGAAGGAACAGAACTTTTCTTGGAATCTTCTTCAGTCCTTGAGGAGTTGGACGCAAACATTTCAAGTCTTCACTCTGAAATGCCATGGAGCCAATGGCACTCCTCAACTATTCCTTCTTATGCTACAGCTCAGTCCTACTTTCTACTTCTGTCCAGCTCAGCTCTTGCTATCCACATGCCTTTCTGCCACCTGAAAGATCCTCAATATTTCTCTTTAGCTCTGACCTAGCTCTTGTTGTTATATAAGCTCCTTGGGGTATCACCAAGTCCCTTATCCAATGGAATGAGCCTTCCAGTTGCAATTAATTAAAATATCTTGGATTGATTCAAGAAGGTGTCCAGGCCTTGTTCATGCCTGGTTCTGACTGTTCAATTCTATCAACATCTGTTCTCACCTAACAAAGGTACAGTTATCCCTTCCACATCATGGGGGTAGGGATGTAATGCCTCCATGATCTGAAAAATCTGTGTAAAATTTTTTGGTCCTCCCTTCATACCAGAGAAGGTATCTGAATTTTATCTTTTTCTTTTATGGGGTGTTTGCAATATTAAAAGATAAAATATGTTGATATTATATAATACTATAAATACATTTTATGTATTTCTAAATTTCCAAATTTTGTGTGTGTGTGTCATCTGTTGGCCTTCACATGTCATCTGTGGCTTCTGCAAAGCTCTTAAAAAATTCTCATTTAATTTTTTGTGTTGACCAGCAACACGAAACTGTGATGGGGAAAGTTGAGATGTGGGAGGGATAAATATAAGTACTATGAAGTAGGGCAGAGTAATCGACAGCCTCCCACCTTTATATGAATAAGTAGCAGAGCTCCAAAGCCATCTGCCTCTGCTTCTTAAGCCCAGGGCCTTCCCATTCCATCTTACTATGGTTTACTGACTCCCCCAACATCCACCTTCTTCTGCTCTTTGCTGTTGTCCTTCATTCTTGAAGATGAGCAACACTATGACATCACTAGGCTAGCATCAAGTTTTTGTGTGTCTGACTGTAGTTGATCAGACCAATGCGAGCTCAGAATGTTCAACCACAGGTCAGGCACAAATAGTCTGTGTGAACATTCGGGCTGGATTCTCTAAATTTGCACATCTTGCATTTCTTTTGAGCTATTTCAATTCCTCTTTGCTCATAGATCACAGCATCTTCTCTGATGAAGGCACACCATGCTGAGTGGTCCTGTGCCTGTGTCTCCCATGTCACACAATCAATTCCAAAATTCTTAAGAGAGACCTTGAGAGTGTCTTTGTATCACTTCTTCTGACCACTGTGTGAACACTTGCTCTGTGTGAGTTCTCCATAAACTAGTCTTTTTGGCAAGCATACATTTGGCATTTGAACAATGCGGCCAGCCCATCTGAGTTGTGCTTCTGAAGTAGAGTTTGAATGCTTGGTAGTTTAGTTGGAGAAAGGACCTCAGTGTCTGGTATCTCTTCCTGCCAGGTGATCTTCAGAATCTTCCTAAGACAATTCCAATGGATGCGATTCAGTTTCCTGGAATGGCACTGGTATACTGCCTAGGTTTCACAGACATACCACAATGAGATCAGTCCAATGGCTCTGTAGACCTTCAGTTTGGTAGTAAATCTAATACCTCTTCTTTCCCACACTTGCCTTCGGAGCATCCCAAACACTGAGCTAACTCTGGCAATGTGTGGGTCAACCTTATTATCAATGTGGACATCCCTGGAAAGTACACTACCAAGGTAAGTTCTACCAATGTGTTCAAAAAACAAATCCTTCCAAGGCTGGAAGGAGGCCATGATTGAAAGAAAAGCATTAGGGACAATAATTCTCCACCATGATTGTCTATGCTAATTAAGTTTAAGTTGAGGAAAAAAATTGGTAGAGAAAAAAAAAATTCATGAAACAAAGTAGAGGCCAGAGGTCCCAGGCTGAAACTTGAGAGGGCAGAAATTGCTTCAGATGCAGGTTCCAACGAGCTAGAAGAGTAGGCTCAGGTAGACAGAGAGCCCAGAGCTCCCTGGGAATGCTGCCTGTTGCAGACTTGCTTTTCCAGATAAAGATCTCTTTTCATTTTAATCCTGTTGAGAAACATTTTTCCAAAGAATAAAAAAAAAGAGAGATGAGGTATCCATTCTGAATAAAGCCTTCATCCACCCCGAGAAAGTGAGCACCACCCTTCCCCTTTCCCGAAAACTCATTTTAACTACACATTTATATGACTTCCAACAATCACATTGGGAAAGAATACACATGACTATGTGGGAACAGGCAGCCATGTCTTAATATGAGAACTAGTTCCGTGTTTTGTCTCACCTTTATCCCACCTTAGTTTCAAAATATTTAATGGGAACTGACCAGCTTAGTGAGCTCATAGGGCCAGAGTTTGAGAGCTGGACATGCCCTCAAAGGCCATCTAATCAACCCCTATGACTTTACACATGACAAAAGGTTGCCTAAAGAGTTTGAATGATTTGTTCCAGGGCACAGAGAAGTAGGAGAGGCAGTCAGGAGACCTAGGTTCAAATTCTGTTTCTGACACTTGCTAGCTTTGTGACCATTGTTAACTTTGAGCTTAAGGAAGTTAGCTTTGAGCTCAATTTCCTCATTGGTAAATAGGGGTTATAATACGGCTTCAAATGAGATAAACTTGGCAAATCATAAAACACATAGAAATGTCAGCTATGATTATTTCACTCTAAGGAGTGGGAAATAAAAATTTTGCTCAAGTAATATAGCCAAATTTGAAAAGACTGATCTAATGTAGACCAATTGTATGTAGAGAGTGAGAACATTTCCCATACTTAGGGATAGAGTGCTAACCCTGGAGTCAGAAGGCCCTGACTTCAAATATGGCCTCAGACACTTACTAGTTGTGTGTCCCTGGACAAGTCACTTAATCCTGTTTACTTCAGTTTCCTCATCTGTAAAATGAGCTGGAGAAGGAAATGACAAACCACGCTAGTAACTGTGCCGAAAAAACCCCTATGAGGTCATGAAGACCTGGACATGACTAAAACAATTGAACAACCTATGATCTAATAAATATGATTTATTATCATATAATTTGACCGTTTGATTTTATAATTGAGGAGACTGAAACCCCAAGAAGAGAAAGGACTTCCTCAAAGTCACTTGGCAATTGGAATATTATAGTAATTCCCCACCTTGCCTTCCTAATCCTTGGCTTACTAGAGACAAACTCGGATACCCCCCAATAAAGATCGAGAACAATTCAATATAGTCACTGTAACAAACATCAGTGTAGGTCTAACTCCTGCCAATGGATGGAGTTCTGAGCTTGGAATCAGGAAGACCTGGATTTTAATTCTGCCTCAGTCATTTATTAGGTATATGGCCCTGAAAAAGTAATTTAATCTTTTTGAACATCAGTTTCCCCATCTGCAATGTGGGAATAATAATAGCACTTATTTTACAGAATCATTGAAAGGATCAAAAGAGATAATGCATGTAAAAGGCTTTGTAAACCTTAAAGTATTATATAAATATGAACAATTACATTTATCCTCAAGTGATTTCTGCTTTCTCCTCTTCCTCCCCTAGCAACTCATTCACACAAATGTGTGTGTATAGATTACTAGTGTTAACATTCTCACTGTTTGGGGGTTTTTTTGTTTGATTGTTTTTATCTCTCTTTGTACCCCTAGCACTTAGAACAGTGACCGACATATTGTAAGCATTTAATAAATGCTTGTTGACTGATTTGTATTTTAATAGGTTGCCAAAAACTTTAGCTAAAGGAATGAAGCTCTAACAGTGGACTTCTAGGTTGTTTTTGTTTTTGTTTTTTTTTTTAGTTTTGGTGCAGGGGAAGAAGAGAGGAAGGGGGAGCCTGAAATTACACTTACAGGCACTCATCAATTCTACCTATGGATAAAACTAGCCCTATGGAAGTCTTCCCGGATCCCAACACTCCTCCACTCTTCCCACCCCACCCCCCTGCCCCCCTGCACCCCCTTGCTCAATGATCGTTAATGTGGCAACAACATGCATTCCAAATACCCAAACTGGGTGCCAGATAATGAGGTCACCTACTTACTCCAGAGGTAATGAGGAAAGTAATTATTTACTGGATAAGTACCACAAATTTGCCAGCCCAAGCTAATTTGTTACCAGTCTCATCTCCCCTTAGAATAGCCTCCATATTAAAATGAATGCAATTAACATATTCTACTTGTGGGGCAAAAAAAGATTAGGATACTCAGGGAAGGGGGAAAGCAGCTATTTCCGAATGAAATTATGTTCACTAGTCTATCTCAATCCTCTACTCCTTCTCATCCCCCATGCATCATGCCAAAGGAATGAACTGCAATAGAGTGGTGAGATTAGATAAAGCATTTATCAAGGGCTTACTACCGTACCAGTGCTAGGGATAACGTCAAGGTGCATGCATTTTAATGGAAGAAGATGGTACATTAAAGTGACCTGGAAAAGGGAGTGTAATTGGAGAAAGGAAGGGAAAGTGCCCAAGGCTAGAGAGTGTGGAGGGGAGCCTGGCTAGAAGGGAGTCCTGCTGGCCTGGCCACTTTCTCAAACAAAGAGTCACCAGTTGGAGGAAGGGGCTGAGGGATGGAGGGGTGTATAGAATGAGAAGACACTTCCTTGCCCCTCCCCTATCAGGCTGAGCAAATATGGCACAGAAATATAACATCATTCAAAGCACATTTTAGGAAGGATATTAAGAAGCTGGAGCAAGATGGCAATAGTGAGGGGACCAGGAACCATGCCAGGCAGAGGTCAGTTGAAGGAATTGAATATGTTTAACCTGGAAAAGAGAAGATTTAGGGACACAATCACTGTTGTCAGCGCCATCAGTGGAGGAACAATTAGATATGTTCTGTTTGACTCCAGAGGACTGAACTTGGGATGATGAGTTAAAGCCACAGGGTAGACTTGGGCTCCATATAAAGAAACATTCCGAAGTGAAAGGGGCACGTCGAGAAACAGTGACATTTGGAGACCACCAGAGTAGAACCAAATGACCACTGGTCCAGGGTCTACTTCAGATGATTCATTCTTCAGGCAAGAAGAGCTCGACCAGTACTTCATCTTCTCCAGTCCTAAGATTAGTTTCAATGAAAGAATCATTGGGGGGGGGCAGCTAGGTGGCACAGTGGGTAGAGCTCTGGCCTTGGAGTCAAGAAGACCTAAGTTCAAATCCAGCTAGCCGTGTGACCCTGGGCAAGTCACTTAACCCCAACTGGCTCACCAAAAAGCAAAAAAAAAAAAAAGAATTATTAAACCTCTTTGAGACTTGATGTTTCTCCATCTGGAAATGAGAGATTGAACTAAATCATCTCAATGGTCCTTTCCAGCTCTAACATGGATTCTATAAATGGGAGATATTGGGAAAGGAGAATTAGAGCATGTCCACTTAAGTAAGAGACTCCAAGCTTCCTGCTTTCCGGGACCTGCCTTGGGATCACAGACTCAGAGCCGCAGGAGGCTGTGAAGGTTAGTGAGTACAATGCTCTCCTTTACAGAAGAAGAAACTGAGGACAGGAGAGATTGAGGTCACATAGACAGTTGCTGTTGCTCCTTCATTTTTGGGGAGAGCCAAGTCTTCTGACTCCAGAGACAGCGCTTTTCCCACGGGACTGACGTGCCCAGGGTCACACAGCTGGCAAACGTCTGAGGTGCAGTTAGAACCCAGGTCTTCCTGACTCCACGTCTAGTGCTCTATGCACTACACCACACTGTCTCTCCTTTGCCCCTTCTCTTTAGTAGCCACTAGAATAGGAAACCACTTTACCTAAACTTAGAGCAGTAGAATTTCAGATAGTACTGGTTTTAAGGGTTTGTGTGTAAGAAGGAAATCATGATTTAGTATTAGTATTTATCCCCCTACCAGGCTGAGAAAAGCATGGGGTGAGGTACAGAAGACAAGATAGTTCTTGTCTACTAAATGCTTGGGGAAAGTGAGTCTAAAGTAATAATACTAGCTAGCATTCATATGACACCTTAAGGTTTACAAAATGCTTTGCGAATATCTCATTTGAGCCTCACAACAACCCCAAGAGGGAAGTGCTATTTTTTTATCCCCATTTTGCAGTTAAGGACATTGAGGCAAATGACTTGCCCAGTGTCACACAGGTAGTGGGTACCTATGGTGGAATTTGAACTCAGGTCTTCCTGACTCCAGGCTCATCATTCTGCCCACTTTACCACCTAAATGGACACAAGCTCTTCATCCTGATGACTTCATTTATACAATACATGTTATCCCATTTGCAGCTCACTGATAACCTGAGAAGTAGGTGTTCTCAACCCCACTGCACAGATGAGGAAACTATACAGGTTATATGACTTGTCCACAGTCACACAGCCAGTGAGTATCAGAGGTGGGATTTGAACTCAGATCTTCCTGATTCTAGTTTCAACATCCCATCTGCTGTGACTCAATGTCTCTCAGTGTTCCTCATGGGCTTTTCAAGAACAACATGCATTAAAGTTGATGTTATATTATGAGGCAGATATCATCTAATCATGGAAGAGAACAAGGAAGGGTAGAATGTTTTATTTATTTGTTGGATTTCTACTCAGACTTTCCACTGAATATTTCTAGACTCTGTGAAGGACCCTTCAAGTACTGAGCATTTTAAAAATAGTTGATAATAGGAGTCTGAGTAGAGGGAAAGGGGAAGAAGAAAGCCAGAGATTAGAAGGCTGCAAACCAGTAAGGTCAATCCATTTATCAGCGCAGGGACAGTTCTAGCTGGCCTCCAACTGGTCTAGGACAGGTTTAGTAGACATCAAGAATTGCAAAGGGACCAGGTTGTATGAAACCTGCCTCAACTGGGCCAATTTGCCAAGTGTTATTTAGCTATTTTCCATAAGCACCTGGTGTTCAAGTATAAAAGGAGAGATGGCAGTTCCCACCTCAGCCCAAAAAAGTGCTGAACTTGATTTGACACTTCCAAAAACCCTTTTTATGAAAGGGCTGTTTTGATAGGTTCAGAATTCTTCCCGAGTCAGTTCTGTGACTATAATTTTTAAATAGATAAAAGAAAGATATTCCTCACATATCTATCTATAATCCTATCTCCATTACCTACAGGTAATCTCATCTGTACATTATTCAATGGCATCTCTATGCAGCTAATTCCACAACCTTTATGGCCAGGGTGGACCTCCAAACCCATGCCTCCCCCTGCCCACAGGACAGCTCAACAGGGATGTCCCACCAGAAATGGGAAGTTACAGAGCTCCCAGAATGACCCCAAGCTTCTCTTTTAAGCAAAGGCCAATCTTTAGCAAAATTCCCAAGATGCTATTGTATGACAGTGAAACATGGGAGACCACAGTCTGTGGATAATTAAAAATGAATGTCCTACAGAGAGGGCAGCTATGGGTGAGCATGGGAAAGGCTGCAACAGAGAATCCATCAGAGACTTCAGAAAAAGAATAGCAGTCAAAGATATCATCAAGGAAACGTGTGATAGGAAGAAAAGGTAGTGAGGATGACAGGTGGACAGCTAGGGGGCTGCAATGGTCCCCAAGAGAAATTGAAGAAAGTCTGAGTCACATTGGGAGAGTTCATGGAAAAATGTGAAGAAGAAATACACAAAAGAGGCAGATGTAGATGGACAGCCATCTGCACTGATGGGAGTGATGAGGTCACAGAGCCATCTCAACACCTGAGAGTATGTGGAGTATTTTAGCACAACTACCTGGCCCATAGGAGGCACTTAATAAATGCTTGTTGAGTGAATGATGGTTGATTGAATGTGTACTTGGAAGGAGTAACTCACATTGTTGTGACCACAGATTGAAGCATTGAATATTCTCTCTTGGGGGAAGGGGGATACATAGCTGTCTTGGCACTGTCTTGGTGCTTAACAGGGCACTAGATAGCACAGTGGATAAAGTGCCAGGCCTGAAGTCAGGAAGACCTGAGTACAAATTCAGCCTCAAAGATAATTACTAGCTGTGTGACCCTAGGCAAGTCATTTGACTCTGTTTGTCTCAGTTTCCTCATCTATAAAATGAGCTGGAGAAGGAAATGGCCAACCATTCCAGTGTCTTTGCCAAGAAAATCGCAAATGGGGTCACAGAGAGTCAGACGTGTCTGAACAACAAGAAGATGTTTAATAAACGCTTGTTGATTGAACGTTCACTTGGAGGGAACCAGGGGAAGGCCTGCGGCATGTTGAGAGCATCTCCGTGGAGGATTTACAAGAAAACAGAGATAAAAATCTCGCAGAAGAAGGAGGCGTGGATGGGATAGAATCCACATCCGTGGGGACAATGCCCACACTGATGAGAAAAAACCCATCTACTACAGATCAAAGTAAATTTAATTCCTACGTTAGTAAAAGTAAGTTAAAAAGTGTGCGTGCGTATGAGCACGGGGCTATACAGGGTAGTCCAAAAGTCTTAGTGTTCAAGCTATTAAAGTTAAGTTTGGGGGCATACACACATGTACCTACATGTGTGCATGTGCATGTATATGTGTAGGTATATATACACATATACATTCAGTTACAATTCTACACATATACATACACATGTACATGTGTGGTTAGGGACTAAACCTGTGATTTCACTGACAAAAAGAACTTCCACATAAGGAATCTTTCTCTACCGATACAGATTGTCATTTTCTCAGCCACTTATAGTCTTAAAGGGTTGCCTAGATCACACATCAGTTAAGTGACACCCAGGGTCACTCAGCTAGGAAATGTCTGAGGCTGGGTTTGAACCTAGGTCTTCCTGATAACCAGGATTAATAATTGATCCACTATACCACCAAGTTGTCCTACTATGATGTATATGTAAATCTTTTTATAAGATATATATACATCTGCATATGACTTCTAATTCACCAAGCACTTTCACAGAGATCAATAATAATTCACTTTATATAGTGATTTAAACTTCACATGGCACTTTCCTTGAAAGGATCCTGTGGAAAAGGTAGTTCAAGTATTATTAATGCCCATTTTACAGATGAAGAAATTAAGACTCTAAGAAGTAAAGTGATAGGACCAGGATCACACATCTAGCAAGGATCTTACTTGGGAGTTCATAGGATCATTTACTGACGCCATCTTGTCCAATCACCTCATTTTGAATATAATGAAATGAGGGCCCAGGGAGGTAAAATGATTTCCCCTTCCCTGAGATCCCATAGATGGTAAAGAACAGAGTCAAGATTTGAACTCGGGTCCTCTGGCACCAAGACCAGCACTCTCTCCACCATACCATGATACCTCAGCTCTACACTCTTGTCATTCTATCAAAATTTCTCGCACGCTTCAATTGTGTGCAGAACAGTTATTGTCATCCCTACTTTACAGCTGAGAAAATGTTGACTCCAGCAAGATAAACCAAGGCTCATAGAATTCGTAATTACCATGGAGAGCTAGGACAGGAACCCTGGTTCTTTGCCTTCTAATCCAGTGAATTCCCCTCTCTGCATGCCATCCATGCTGCTTCTCAATGTATCTTGAATAGAAAGTCTTGCGTTGGGAAGATGCCCACATTCTCACCTGTTTTCTCTCATAGTAAAGACACTTCTTTCCCCAGGTGTATCCCAAACTGGAGGATCTAAACAGCTGATAAATAGTGCCAGTGCTTTTGGGGAGAGTACAGAACACCCTTTGCCAAGATACTATGAGCCTATTATAAACCCAGCCCACACTTTGTCTGCTGGTGCCTAAAAATACAAGAAATAAATAACGGACTGTACTATGGCATGTCTGTTTCTCAAGTAGTTTTGATGTACAAGACAAATTTGGCCAAAGTGATTCCAGCCATATGCACACACTCCATTTCTACCACTCTTCCTGTGCCTTTCTAGGAGCACTAATAATCCTTCCAGTCATTTTCCTCAAGAATGTGCTTCACCCAAAGTGCTCACACTTGTCCATCCGTCAGGAGTGTGCTAAAGCTCTGATCTCTAGTGATAGGGAGATTTCAAATGTGTGAAGGTCTTGCTTTAGGCCATGTGAACACTACCATATTCCAATTATACTGTCACACAAACAACACCCATGAATTCTGTCTGGGAATGAATCACCAAATAGCTGTCCATCTCTGTAGTGACAGTGGATAGCTCACTGGGCCTAGAGCAGGAGAACCTGAGTTTAAATTGAGTCTCAGATACTTACTAGCTGTGAATTCCTGGGCAAGTCACTTAACCCTGTTTGCCTCAGTTTCCTCATCTGTAAAAACAAGCCAGGGCAGGAAAGGCCAAACCACAACAGTATCTCTGCCAAGAAAACCCCAAATTGGGTCATGAAGAGTTGTCCATGGTGGGAAAATGACTGAACAATAATGTGAGATCCTAAGCAAATCATTTAACCTCTGTTTCCTCAGCTGTAAAATGAGGGTTATAATAGCCTCTGTCTCCCAGGGTCTTAGCACATTTCTATGCATTTACTAAATACTTGTTTCCTTTCCTTTACCCCTCCCCACCCCACAAATATAACCTTGGACAAGCCAGTCCTCCTCTTTTGACCTCAGTTTCCTCATCTGTAAAATGAAGTGCTGGAGCAGCTATTCTCTAACAGTTTGGGTTTGCAGGCCAAACATTCTGTGGTTCCATGTGTCCCCAGTCGCTCCTAAGTGGTGGGGGCATCCATTTGAATTGACTTCCAGATAGCCTCCATAAAGTGAAATACCTGTGATGACTGGTGAGGCGGCTCAAGAAAAAGCGAGAGACCAAAAAAGGGGTGAGGATCAGAAGAGGTAAATGAGGAGAGAACTGGACGCCATGAGAATGCACGCTGAGGCTATTTCAGCTGCCAAGGATGAGTCTCGAGAAGCCCAGGCCTTCAGATTGCATCTTGTTCTGAGTTAATAAAGCGACGGATTGGGGGACAATGAGACAATTGTCAGATTCTGAAGAGCCGAGTATGAAACCACTTCTCTTCTCGAGTTAAAAATAACCCCAGTTGATCTATTAGGCAGAGCCATCAAGTGTAAATGGAATAGAGAATGAAGGGGTCGGAGCGACCAAGACCCAATTTATGATGGAATAAGCAGAAAGACCCATGAAGGAGGAGGGAGGTGAGGGGAATGGACAGCAGACAAAGCAGTCCTCTGCTCTCTGGGACTTGTAAAATAAAAGACAGGGGAGGGGCAGGGGTCACTCAGGTTTGGATAAGCCCTCAGCTTTCTGGAATACTTTGTGGAGTCTGTGTTTTATATACCTTGTAAAAAGTCCCGCTAAATAAATAAATAAACCCAAACAAACTGAAAACCACCCTAGAAACTGAATGCCTTGTAATTGTAATGGCCAAGTTTGGCCCCAGAAAAGAGATGAGAAAATCTATCTCCTTTCTATCTCTGCAATGTGAGGGGACTATAGGTACAGAGCATCATATAGACAGTTGGATTTAGCTGATGCATGGGTTAAGGTGGTTGAACTGCATTTTCCCCCTTTGTTCATTCTTTGTTACAAAGGATAGCTCACTAGATAGGTGATGGGGGAGAGTTACAGAAAAACAAAAGGTATTAATAAATATAGTTTTAAAATAAAGTTTCTGTAGAAAGGATTTCAGGTTGCTGAAAGTGGGATATCATGGAAATAGCTTTTTATGGAGTCCAAGCTGAACGGGAGGACAAGTGAAACCAAAAGGGGGATGGCAGACTAGGGGAAGAAGGACCCCCAATGTTAAGAGGGTCTTAATGAGGACAAAGCAGGCTCATTAGGAGGAAGCTAGTAGAAAGGTAAGGAAGTTATGGGCAGGGGTATAGGTGGGAAGGAAACTTGGTGTTTGAAACCTGTGGTGGGTGCCCTGGAAAGAGCTGTGACTGTGCAGT
This sequence comes from Vombatus ursinus, assembly GCF_900497805.2. Taxonomy (NCBI): domain Eukaryota; kingdom Metazoa; phylum Chordata; class Mammalia; order Diprotodontia; family Vombatidae; genus Vombatus; species Vombatus ursinus. The sequence continues at coordinate 28,704,749 of NW_020954588.1, forward strand.
CAGAGGAGCTGTGTTCAAATCCCACCTTGGGATCACACACTACTTGTGTGATCTTTAACAAATTATTAATGTCTCTGAGCCTCGATTTCCTCCTCTGCAAAATGAATTTAGAGCCAAATAGCCTGGGAATTCTATTCTCGCTCTAGAGTTCTGTTTATAACAGCCTATGAAATTCATGGGGTAGCCTCTGGGTCTCTGCCTCAGAGGGGAAATGAAGGTCCTTTTCTCCTGGGAAACAGAGAAATCAATGAATGTCAGGGATTCAATTGGATGGGATTTCAAAACTTAATGAATTTAGATCTTATAACTAGTTTTTTTTTAATTTTGAGGAGTTTTGGGGGCCACTTTCTGACATGGAAGAGAGGCATAATGACACTCAAGTAATCCCCGGAATAGGGTAGTTTAAATCAACAAGCATTTATTAATTACCTATTGTGTGCCAGGCACTGCTCAGTGCTGGAGTTACAAATTCAGAAACGAAACCATCCCTGCCCTCAAGGAGCTTACATCCTACCCATTCTCATCCCTCTGGCACTCTCCATTTTTCCTGGGGAAATAATCTGGAAATTTGCCAGGAATGAAGGGAACCTGGTAACTGTCTTTCTTCCTTTCTATTCAAGCCAAGTTGTTCCCATAAAGGAACAGTGACTTCACTTAAATGCATCATGCTTCCCGCAATCAATCCAGAAATATGGCACTGTAGCTGTCATCTGGGTGAGTATAATTGGAAGGACCCAAGCTCCCAAGGTAGTCTCAAGCCATCTTTCCATTCAGGCAAATACTCATTGGTCTTTGGTGGTTCATCTCTCTAGAGAGGAAACTGAATAGAAAAGAAGGTTAATGTAATGGGTTGCAAGATCATTGTAAGTCGATAGTGGGATATGACAATCAAAAAAAAAAATCAAATGTGAGCGTGGCCTGCCTTAAAAGAGGTTAGCTTCTGGAAATAAAGGGCTGATACACAGCACCTGGCCTGGTGCCTGGCACATAGTGGGTGCTTAAGAAATACTTGCAGACTTGTTTGATGAATAGTCTCACTAGACTTGGCCACACCTGAAGGATTGTATTCAGTTTGGGGCATGGTATAGCAACCAGGAGAGTGAAGGGCCATTAGTTCATGCTACAGGAGGACCAGGTGATGGAAATAGGTTCCTTTGGTCTAGAGAAGAGAAGACTTGGGGGGGGGGAAGGCTAGAAGAGGGAAGACATGATAGCTATTTTCAAGTATTTGAAGGACTGTCACACAGAAGAAGGAATAGACTTATTCTATTAATCCCCAGCTGTCAGAACCAGAAGTAATAGGTGGAAGAAACAAAGAGGCTTGAAGTAAAGAAACACTTCCCAATAATTACAGCCATTTATAAGTAGAATAGGCTGTCTCAAGAGGTAATGGATTCCTCCTCCTCATCTTCTCCACTGGAGGGCTTTAAGCAAAGACTGGATGACAACTTATTAGGTAGGTTGTACTGGGAATTCTTTGTCAAGTACAGGTTGCCTTGGATGGATCCTGAGTACTTGGAAATTCTGTGATTCTGTGAGTCTGTGACTAAGAAAGGCTTGTACCACCACCATTTTCTATGTGAAAGCATCTATATAGGTAATTCCAATGAAGAATATGCTAGTTTCTGAATCATAGACTAATAAATAAAAATCAAAGCCTGGCTTTCTTATCTCCCAGAGAGCTGACATTAGTGAGTCACCCATGTATAGATAATTTCAAAAACAGATTTCAAACAGCAGGCTCTTCTAGTTAAAACTTCTTGTGTTCTACTCAAGGAATGAAAAGCAATATGGTGCCATCACTTTAATGTCTCTTAGAACCTTGTATCTCTAAAATCTTGAGCTGGTATCTTGCAGGCTAGGTATATAGCTGAGTCCACCATTGCTTTGATACTGAATAAAAAATGGTGGAGGAAACAACCTAGTGATGCTTTTTTTAGATTGGCTGTTTTGGCCACAGAGTATAGCATATCCTGTTCCCTCTGGCATTCATCCATATGGCAGGGTAGATAGAGTTCTAGACTTTGAATCTTGAAGTTCTGAGTTCAGATCCTACCTCAGATTCTTACTAAGTATATGACCCTAAGCAAGCCATTTCAAATCTCCAAACTTCAGTTTCCTCTCCCCAAATGAAGTTTCTCCCCTCACAGACTTGATGGGAGAATCGCATGTGATTGTGTGTGTGTGTGTGTGTGTGTGTGTGTGTGTGTGTGGCTTAATGTATTATAAATTCTATATAAATATCCATTATTATTATCCATAAAGGTTCAAGGCAATTACTTAAGCAGATGCCCAGAGGGAACCACTCTGGAGATGTCTACATGTCCCCAGGAGATGGTGGCAACTCCCATTTTTCTCTAGAGACCACTTCCTGTTTCATTTTAGATTTTCTTAGAAGGAAGGAAGAGATAACATCATTTATGAGACGAGAAGACCCGGGAGGGAGGTAATCATCTATCACAGACTTAGAGCTGGAAGGGAAGATTGTAGAAGTATTTAATTCAGCTTTCCTTATTTGACAGATGAGGAAACTGAGGCTCTAGGAGGTAGATAGACTTTTCTGAGATCATATAACTAGACAGTAACAGACCTGGAGCTTCATATAAATACACATTTTACATAAATATGTGTACATATATACTTGTAAATAAATATATACTTAAATGAAGACTCTTGTAAGAGGGATTAGACATCTTCTATTTGGCCTGAGAAAGCAGAGCTGACAGGAATGAGATGGCAGAGAGGCAGATTTGTGCAAAATAAAAGGAAAAAAAAATCCTGAGAATCAGAGTTTTCCAACAATTATCCAAATTGTCCAGAATTAAAGTTATCCAAAAGTGGAAAGTGATGCTTTAAAAGACGGTGAGTTCCCCATCACTAGAAATCTTTAAGCAGAGCCTAGATAGTCACTTTTCTGGACTTCTGTAAAGTCACTTCCTATGTCAATATAGGTTAAAATAGATGGTCCTTGAGGGCCATCCCACCTCTTAGATTCTATGATTCCATTTGAAGAGGCATCATCCATAGGGAAAATGAGCTGTCCCATTGGTCTGCAACTGCCAGGACCAATAAAGGTTCCAACATCCATCCTATTGTGCCTACTGACGGAAGCATCAGGGGGATTCTTGCCATTTGTGTTTCTCGGGACCTGAAAGTATGACTAACCATAGATAACTCCCAGGTCATTGAATTACAGCTCGGTAGAACCTTAGAGCCCATCGAGTCCAACTCCTTCATTTTACAGATGAAGAAACTGAAGCTGAGAAATGGTAAATTTCTCCATGTCAAACAGCTAGCAAACAGTTAAAGCAAGATTTGAACTCAGCCCTTCCTGACTCCAACTCCAGTGCTCTACCCATTGTGCCACCTCTGCCTCAAAAGATGAAAGGAACTTTGGAGTTCATCTAACCTAAAGCATGGCAGAAGCATGGCTTTCCCCCTCCATAACATTCCTGGCCATTTGGTCATCCAGTCTAGGACATTCTCTGAAGGCTCCAGTTCAGCAACTAGGGCATCAGACAAAGAGTCTGAAAACCTGGGTTTGAATCTTGTCTCTGCTCCTCTGGGCTAAAATGTTTCCTTTCATAAAATAAGGGATTTGGGGTAATTCTTGATACTTTATCTCTAAAATCCTCTGATACTAAATGAGGGTCAGTCAGATCAGCAGAAATCACAGAGTGAGTTGGCATAGGGAAGGGTCAGGAAGTCTTCCCAAACAGTTGATATGACAGTGTCTCTTTTAGTCCAGCCACACTTTGAAGGACCCCTGGTGAACTGTTCCTCCTGGTGCTTAAAGGGTCCTATTGCTGCTGGAGGATAGAGGTTCTTTCATTTTTGATTTTATATTCCTGATAGATCATAGGCAAGTAATAACTGCTGACTGATTAATTGATTGGTTGATTGAACCCTGACACAGACTTTCCCCAAAAGCAGAAAAAGGGCCAGGTCAAGGATGAAACTGCGCCAGCTTCTGCTGCCAAGTAGGAAGTCACGGCCACCTCCCTGAATTATATTGTTAAGTAATCTTGTTGTTCTTCCTAGCTTCCCTGTCTGAAACATTGTATCTGCCTGATAAGGTTATAGTGTTTCCCTTCTTTCATGTCACAGTAATTCCTTAATATCTTATTAACATTCTCTTCATCACTTTCTTGAAACTAGACAATCAACAACAACAAAAAAATAAATCAAGCCCTGATATGTAGTTTACAATTTAGAAGGTGTCAAATGCTCATGTTGAAAATTTAATAATAGACTCTGGAAAGCTGGTTGGAGCTGGCTCCAGAACATCCCTGCCTGTAGTCCCCCACCTCTCTACTGACAGGAGGGAAGTCTCATCATCAGTTTTCCTGGGTAAACATTAATAATTCCAAATAACCAAAGTTCAGCTACTTTTTGTGTTGTGGTTATAGAGTAGTTATGGAGATTGCTGCAGTTATGGAGATAGGATAGGGATAGGAAAAGGGATTGACCTCGTGATTGTACTGATACAGGGGACTCCTGGATGAGGAAATTCCTCCTATTAAAGCAGCTTAGAATCTTCTCTGCAACTTGGAGCTTATGGGTTAAAACTGATTAAAATGTAATTAAGAAATATTTAACAAAATGGTTGTGTATTTCTCTCCATCCTATTTTTCCACAGTATTTCTCTTTCTTGCCCTATTTACCCTATCCTTATTCATCTAATTTACTTCTATCCACTACCTCGTCCTTTTATTCCTTAATTTACCCACCCTTCTAAGAGCCCCTCCTTTATCCTCTCCCCTACCCTCCTAATTTTTAATCTACACAACCTTCTAAAAGTCTCTCTCTTGTCCTATCCCCTTGCCCTCCATTTCTTTATAAATTTAGAAGACTTTTATAGCCTTCTACGTGTGTATATGTTGTTTCCTCTTTAGCCCAGTTCTGATGAGAGTCAGGTTCCAACACCACCAGCCCTCAACCTCTACTTGCTTCTTTTATATCAGTTCTTCCTTTCACGCCTCATTTGTGTGAGATAATTGCTCCTTTTTACCTCCCCCTACCTAGTTTTATTTTTAGAATCAACCCATGATACTGAGATGAATGAAAAGCTTTGAGACACAGTGTTTCTGGGTAATTAATAATCAACTTATTAATTAGGCTGGCAATAATCAATAAGTTGATGGTTAGTGGTTTCTTGGTAACTAAAGACAATGACCATGGAGATTATTGAATGCTTTTCCCTGACAGGCAGAGATCAATCTTGATTGGTGAACAATCAATAAGGGGGTGAACATATTGATGAGATGGTGTGCCAAAAGTGACTTGATCATGAGACAAAATGATCTATCTCCACATAGACCACTCAAGTTGAACAGGGAGGTGGTTCAAGGGCATAAGCCTAATGTTTTTGAGGCTGGAATTTACTTAGATCACATTCTCTTTACACTTTAATCAGAAATAAACTCGTAGTTGGGTGGGGTCCTGCCCAAGATTGAGGAGAATGTTACTGGAAGATTAGGTCAGTCTTATCCTCAACCCTGTCCTTCAGAGACTGACTGACCACAAAGACTGGTCCTAGGATGAGGAAATAGAAAGGAAAAAAACCTCAGTCCTAACTTCATAATTGGTTATTAATAGAAAAATAATCATTTCTGTCAATACTCAGCTCAGCCCAAGCTTTTCTTTCAAACTACCCAACTAATGAAGATGGTCTTGAGTATTATCATATTTTCACAAATAAGATGTAAACTTTTTGACCTTTTTAAGTCCCTTACAATTGGTCTTTAATGCTTACCTTATGTTTCTACTGAATCTTACATGTCAAATTTTCCACTGAGCTCTTGTCTTTTTGTCCCAAATACCTAAAAGTCTTTCAGTTCATTGAATGTATTGTTTTTTTTTTTTTCATTCAAGATTATACTTTACTTCACTGAGTAAGTTATTTTTGGTGGCAACCCCAGCTCTTTTGCTTTTTGAAATATTATGTTCTAAGACATACAGTCTTTTAATGTAGAAGTTGCTAGGTTTTGTATGATCCAGATGGTAGCACTGTGGTATTTAAATTGTTTTTTTTTTTTTTTCTTGTTACTTGTAGTATTTTCTCCTTAGCCTGGCAGCTTTGAAATTTGGCTATGGATTTTTTTTTTCTATTTCTACTTTACTCTCTCATTCTAAAACTTCTGGACAATTTTCTTTAATAATTTCTTGTATTATTGTATTAAGACTCTCTTTTGCTCATAACTTTCAGGCAATCCAACATTTCTCACATTGTCTCTTTTCAATCTATTCTCCAGATCAGTTGTTTTTCTAATAAGATATTTCATGTTCTCCTCTTTTTTTTTCATTCTTTTGATTTTGTTTTATTATTTCTTGGTGTCTTTTAACATCATTAGCTTCCCTTTGCCCAATTCTGGTTTTCAAGGAGTTATTTTCTTCCTTTTTGGATCTCTTTTTCCAATTGGTTGACATTTCATAATTTTCTTGATTTTCTTCAACTACTCTTATTTTTTTTCCCTAATTTTTCCTCAATCTCTCTTATTTGGTTTTTGAAGTCCTTTTTGGGGGCTTGTGACCATTTGACCTTTCTCTTTGAATTAGGAGTGACTTTTTAAGCTTCACTATCTTCCTCTGAATATGAACCCAGATCTTCTCTATCCCCATAGCAGCTGTCTATGTTTAGGTTCTTTATCTTTCACTTACTCATTTTTATTTTTATTTTTATTTTATTCTTAGTAGCTTATTATTTTAGTAGCTTATTGTAAATAATACTATTTAGTAGCTTATTTATTATTGGTCATTTATTATTATTATAATCAGCTTTAGTAATGGAGTACGGGAAATAGGGCCCAGGCCTCAGGTCCTTCTTTTTGTTATTTGCCGAATTCTGTCCAGGGGCCCAAAATCAGGCACTACTCTCCACCCCCTAGCCACATCGAGGGCCCCCAGCCACACACTTTTGCTCCCTGCAGTCCCTCCCCAGGTTGTAAACTTCAGCTCTCCCGTCTGCCCTGGAACCAAAACCAGCGACTCAGCCCTCTTGCAAATTGCCCACAACCAGCAGGGTCCCCACCCCTTTGCTACTGCACTCACCAGGCATGTGCTGGCTCCTTCTCATCAGCAGATGCAGCCTGGGACCATGTCTGGTCAGTACAGCTCAGCCTGGCATACTGAGACAGGTCAGGGTCCTTCAATCTTTTGCTACTCAGCTGAGCAGCCCCCAAACTGTCCATAAGGTGAAAGTTTCTGCTCCCAAAGCTGCACCCCACCCAGCCCCTAGGGCTTGTGGTTTGCTGATTCAGCAGAGTCATCCTGGAAGTATTTGCACTTCAATGGGGCTAAACCTCTGCCCCTGGAGGCTGGGTCTTTTCTGAGGTCCACTCAGGCTGTCTTAGGAGGACAACTGCTTTACCCCAACTTTTCTTTATTTCTGCTGTTCTAAGTTCACTCTGAGAGGATGTTCTGTCTTTTTTTGGGGGGGGGGAATCTGGAGTGCCTAGAATTTTCTGACCTACTCCACCATCTTCCCAGATAGTCTATATTTAACAAAATAAATAAAACACAATTTAAAAAATCAGTCAATATTTATTAAACATTTACTATGTGCTAGGCACTATGCTAACCACTGGGAAAACAAAAATAGGCAAAAGACAGTCTCTGCCCTCAAGGAGCTCACATTCTAATGGATTCATCTTTATGTATGCTGTTTACTGGCCTTGAGTTCAATACTGGTAGCTCAGAGCATTGAGAGTTTTCAGTGACTACAATATTAAGTCTTTGATATAATGTGTGCAGAAGGCTTTGACACACTATATAAATATCAGTTCTTATCACCACCTCAATCATCCTTCTCATTCTCATGCTCTCTGTTTTCTTAGTTCTGGTTCTTCTCCCTCCACCCACCTTGGCCCCAGTTTACACAGTCAGATTTAGAATATAATCTTCCTGAGGACAGGGATTGTTTTCTTTTTATGCCCCCATTTCCTAGCTTGCTTCCTGGCACAAATAGGCTGTTCATAAATCTTTATTAGATTGAAGTGAACACCTTTCCATATTTTTTTTTTTTAATTTGTAGAGGCATCTTAGCATAATGGGTAGTGATCCACCCTCTGATACATAACTCAGGCTGTAAGAAAAGTACCCTATGAATCTTAAAGTGCTACGTGTTATATTTAGTAATATACAGTTGTTATTATTAGTCCATATCATTAACTAGTAAGTTACTAACTGCATTAGTAAGTTATCAATAGTAACAAGTTTCAGTTTCAGCTTTGGCGTGATGAAAGCCCCAAACTAGCTGCTCACAATGTCCTTTTTTGGGTAAAAGCAGTGCAATTTGGCTCTCAGAGAAAGAGGGAGGGCAGGAGAGCTTATGGTCACTAGGGCAACTACAGAAAGTTGACCAAGGAACCTCTGGAGGGAGCTACAGGAAGATGAGATTTTGTCCCGAAGTTGATCATTTTCCCCTAGAGAAGGTGTCAGGGGGTTCATTAACACCTTCTTGATGGAGAGGAAGAAATCTCCAGCCTTGAGCAGCTGTAACTAATTCACACCTAGTGGGAGTGGGGGGGTGGGGTCGGAAGATTAATGATTAAGGCTCATTTCAGGGATTATTTGATTGGCTCAAGCTGTTGTAAATCAGAGAAACTCCTTTGCGCTGGGTCTATAAAAGGGAGTAAGGCATCTTCATTGGACAGAGAACTGAGGTAAAGCAGAGCTAAGAGGAGATCTGGTTCCTGAGGGATGGGGGGGGGGGGATGAGGATAGGAAATGGCGGGGAGGGGAAAGCAGTTGCAGGCCTGCACCTTTACCCCACCCTTCGACTGCTGATGGCAACCTTGGAGAGGCAGGAGCAGAAGCCTGAAGACCTCTGTGCACCTGCCTCTCGCTCGCTCTCTCTGCCTCTCGCTCGCTCTCTCTGTCTCTCTCCCATTTGCGTCCTGAAAGATGCCAGTGAGGGCTTGTCAACTTCCCCTGGACTGGGGAGGACGGTGAGACAAAATTCAGGCTTTTGCTCTTCGCTGTTATGGTTCTGCCTTGGGTCACACATGCTCAATGATTTTCTCTCCAAATATTCCCCTTGGCTTCAAAAGGCAGGGTCTAGCAAGTCTCCCGGAAACCCCCCATTCTGTCCTGTTTACTAGCCGTAAGTTATTCTGATGGCACATATCTAACAGTTTAAAAAGGTTGCCTCTTTGCTATCCCCAAGTTTAGGTCCCTTCCTGTAGAAATCCTTATCCTTCAGGCATCAAGCTGGAGAGTAGTAGCTGCTACTCATCAGAATATGGGGTTTAACTGAAGATTGATTGTATTGCCTTTTGACACCCTACCATGAGTTCATGTGTTTGTTTCATTTTCTCTGTGCTGTGTGCAAGGTTAAATTAAGGCTGCACTCACTATGCATTATAACTTGGAGTGCATGCACACGAATGTTTTGTCACGTCTGCAGAGAGCTGCTAGGTGCTACCTCCTCGGATTTCCAGGCCGAACTCTGGGTAGGGACAAAACTAGAGAGAGGGTTTCTGCAGAAGCCTTGAAGCTTGAACCCAATTAGTGCAAGTCAGCCCAGATCTTGTGGTGCCAGGCCACAGATTCCATAATGAACTTGAGGGCATCATCAGAACATAGGAGAAAAATACTCATTTTCTCTTGACAAGAAATCTAACATTAATTCTTGACATTATCAAAAATTGGTTTCCTTCCTTAGAACTCTCTCCAATCAGATTTTGTCTGTATAAGGGCCTACTAAAAAACCAAACCACATTTGAGCTGGTGCTCTTAGAACATCTCTGAGGAAGTTATTTGTGGTTCCTGTCTCTTCATTGAGGTAGACCAGCTGTTTTCAAGCTCTAAGGAGGGCTTGATGGGGAGAGAAGGAGGAAGGATAACTTTGATGCTTGTTGAGAGGAACGTTTCCAAGACATCTACTTTTCCTTTGACCTGGGATGCAGTCCCCTCCTCCTCAACAAATTGGTTCTCCCTTGCTTTGCCAAGCCTGGCAGGTCCCCTGATGCCAGAGTCAGACCTTGTTCCCCTGAAACGTGAAAAGAGTTAAACAACACAGCTGGGATTTTGATTTTGTTTCTCCAGCTTATCAAACTGTACCCTTTGACTATACCAAGTGGCCACACAAGAGTGTGTAGCTGTGGGGGGAGGAAGAGGAGAGAGAAATCTCCTCTTGTCCTGGTCAGGAAATCCAAGGGACAATTGGTAGAGTTCCAAACAATATGAGAGACAGAGACAGGGAGACAGACACAGAAGGAAAGGTAGAGGGGACGGAAGAAAGGAGAGAGGAGAGACAGAGATAAGGCGATAGGAGGGGAAAAGAGAGAGAGGGAGGGAGAAACAGAGGTAAAGAGAGGAGGGTAAGATGAGAGAGAGAGAGAGAGAGAGAGAGAGAGAGAAGGACAAAGAGAAGGAAGGAGAGAGACAGAAAGAGGGAGAAAGATATAAACAGCAACATACAGACAGAATGACAGAAATGGAGGGACAGATGGGGGAGGGAAGAAGGGAGGGAGAGACACAGGGAAAGAGAAAGAGGGGGAAGAATTTAGAGAGAGACAGAGACAGAGGGATAAATAGAAGAAGGGGGAGAGGGAAGGAGGGAGAAATGGACAGAGACAGACAGTAAGACTTGGGCCGCTCCTTTTTAAAACCATTGAATGGGTAGGTCTTAGTTGCCAACTATCTTGGACACACCCTTCTCCTCCCTCTCTTGATCACAGGGACAGAAGGATGAATCAAGAGCTACTATTTGGGCCTGTCCTTTACCAAGGAGCCAGTCGGCACATAGGCCCAGGCCCACCCCTGCTGATGTCCCAAGGAAGAGTCCATGCCCCATCTGTGTTGCATGGATCTAAGTCTTGGGCAGCTCAAAGTGTACTGAGTCATTTTAAGCTGGCCTTCTGTCTTCTCTCCAGACTAAGGCAGCAACCCTGTTCTGGCTAATGAGCTCCTTCTGTGGGTCTCATTCTAAATGGGGCTTAGATAGTCCTTCACCCACCAGATGAGCTCTTGGGCTTAACAAGGATGGCTGGTTCCTTACACTGAGCCAGCCTTCACAAAATCATCTCAGATAATCTTGGAAAGAAAATAACTTGATGACTATTAAACATGCTTAGTGAATGCCAGAGTCTATTCAGGAGTCTAAGAAATTATTAGCCTACTCAGGTAAGAAATATTCCCTTTTCACCTCCCTCCATAGTCCCTTTCTTATCAGGATAAATGTACCGAGTTAGGGCCTCTGATAGTTACTGGGTTTGAACTCTGGCCTGTGGGAGGCTGTATGGGATTTCTCAAAGAGGACCTTGAGTGGTTTTTGCTTATTAAACTTTTACTCTGCTGGCCTTGGTGGGGAAGGAGGTAGTTGGGCAAGGCCTCTCTTTATGTTTCAGAATTCTGTCTGCCTTCTTGGAAAATGAGCCTAGTAAAATGTATTATTTGTGAGAAATGTTTTTCACAGTCTCCAAAGACCTGAGCTTTGGGCAATGTTTTTAATAGAAAAGAAAGTTTGAGATGTATGAAAGAAACATCTGCCCTAGGCCTCAAATGTCCTTTTTTAAAGGGCAGGGATTTTACCGCTAACCCCACACTCCAGATTCTTGCTTCTCTCTGACACACTGAAAGCACGCTTCCTTTTTTTAAAGGTCCAATCTTGTACTGTATCTGGATCATGAGGTCCAACAAGAAAATACATATATATTAGGCAGGGTCACCAGAAATGTCCTTTTGAGAAAATGGGGAAACTCATCAAAGAATAAATAAAACCACTTCAAAATACCTTATAATGTGATATACATCATTCACGAACAAATAATATTTCAGTTTGGCTTAATAAAGGTCATCTAAGGTGACTCTTCTTGGCCTTTTGGGGCTAGCCTTGCTCTTCTGGGTGCGAGACATCCTAATACCTTTATTCTGTGACACAAAGCAAGCATTCTATCTACCTCTACAAGAATTCTCGGCATATTAGATCTAAAAGAATAATAGCGGAATAGCAACTTGGCTGGGGTCCATTTCTTTCTGAACTTCATAGAACAAAATGACATCAAGATAATAACAATGGTGATGATGATGTTATTAAGAGATTTTCTTAAAAAGCCCAATAGTAACCACTAGAAGTGAAGGAAGAAAGGAAGGGTATGAAGTGGCATCTTAGAGTTGTTCTAGTTTTCATTTTTCTACTTATTGATTTAGAGCATTTTCACATGGCTATGGATACATTTCTTTTTCTGAAAACTGTCTGTTCATATCCCTTGATCATTTATCAATTAAGGAATGACATTCTGGTACATTTGACTGACATATAAGACTATATGTCTTAGAAATGAGAACTCTGAAAGAGAAACTGGCTGTAAAGATTTTTCCCAGTTTCCTCCTTTTTCTCCAATTATAATTCCATTGGTTTTATTTATGTAAAACCTTTTAATTTTATGTAAACAAAAACAAAACTATCCATTTCACGTGTGGTGAACCTCTGTCTTGTTTGATCATGAACTCTTCACTTATCCATAGATCTGACAGGTGATTTCTTTCATTTCCCACTAATTTGCTTTTTATGTCTAAATCATCTACTCATTTTGGGTGCTAAAGTTTTACAGCCTGTAATCATGTGTTACTCTGACTCCACGGTCATAATGGAGTCATAATCTAGCCAGCTCCGGGACTCAGTGGATGGAGTACTGGGCCTTAAGTCAGAAAGATCTGAATTCAAATTTAGTCTCAGACACATACTAGCTGCATGACCCTGAATAAGTCACTTAACCTGTTAGCCTCAGTTTCCTCATATGTTAAGTGGATATGATAATAGTACTTACCTCCCAGGGTTGTTGTGAGGATCAAATTAGATACTATTTGTAAGGTGCTTAGCACAATGCTTGGCATATAGTAGGCACTTAAAAAAATATGTGCTTCCTTCCTTCCTTCATCTCCATAAGTTTGGACTCTTTAAGAACCTCTGAATGCTACTGTTGTTATCTTGCTCTCATTTTGTTCAATGGAGTTCAGAAAGAAATGGATCCCAGACAAGTTGCTATCCTACTATTCTTTCATGTCATGTTATTTTCTCATTAGTTTGTGTATTATTCTTTTAGATCTAATATTCTGAGAATTATTGTAGAGGTGGATAGAAAGACCACTTTATGTCATGGAATAAAGGTATTAGGATGTTAGTGCAATATCTGTAGGCTCAGTAAAGGCATTTCTGGGGTACCTTTGGTGGCAGACAAGATGTTGGGGACTATATGTGTCTCATCATGTTCCCACATGACTTGGGTTCCTTCTGCTAGATCTCCATAACTTAAAACCTTTTCATTCTATGTAGTTGGTGATTATGACTATTCAGTATGGTGATCTTCGTCAAAAAACATTGTTCTTTTATGGATTATGGTTATATCCTAGAGATGATGGGCCACAGTTTTGTTCATGGTCGTGATTATGATTTCCTATTGTTTTCCCCAGCTATTCTTACCCATCTTCTGGTTCACCATCCTTGGCTTTAGATCCCTTGAACCCTGTTGGAACTTAGCCTTTCTATGTTCCATCCCATCTAATATTTTCTAAGTGACTGCCTAGTCCGAGAAACTAATTCATGTTCAGATGTTCAATGGTTGAATGAGCAGGGGAGTTTGTATAATATATTAAGTGGGTTTGTATAATAGACAGAGTCCTGGAGTGAGGTTTAGGAAACTTTTGCACAAGGCTTAGTCTTGTCACTTGATTGATACACGTGTGGTCTTGAACTTGTCTCAACCCTCATGGTCCTCAGTTTCCTCATTTGTAAAATGAGAGTGTTGTTCTTTTCCAACTCTGACATTCTCTAATAATGTTGTAGAGAGCCTGAGAAGATTCCCCATTCCTCCACCCCCATACATTTAAACAAAAAACAGTAAAATTGCTGAACTTCCCTTTTTTTTGCTCCTTTTACCAACTGAGTCAGCTTCAGGCCTCTCTCTTCCCACCAATGAAGACATCAAAGCCTTTTAGAGAAGGAACGTGGTCTAGTGGTGGTTGACAGAGTTTGTAATCTGGGCTGTCTGACCTCAGCTTTGCCTCAAATCTCACATGAGCTGGGAAAGATACTTAACCTCCTGGTGACTCACTTTCTTAGACAGTAGGCTGGCACAAGCAACTTCCTGATCTACCCCTTAGGCCTCAAGACCTTTGCGAAGAGGCAGTCCAAGAGAATTCTGATGAGTGATGAAACTCGCCTTACACACTAGGGCAAAAAGAGCTACATAGAGAGAACTTGGACTGAAAGTGGAGATATCTGTCTTGTTTCCTGATCCTGGGTCTTCCATGATTCTTCTGAGGAGCCTGAGAAAGTTACTAGCCTCTCTGTGACTTAGTTTGCCCTTCTGTAAAATGGGGATGATCTCTGCCCTATTTAGCTTCACAAGATCATTGTGAGGAACAAATAGTCATGCAATGAACCTCTTTTAAAAATTATAAAAGTGGCATGTATACCAGAAGAAGTGCTAGATTCAGAGTCAGAGGACTTAGGTAGAAATCTGAACCTATAGTCCTTTTGGTGACATAGGAGATTAGGACCTTGGACTGGAGTCAAGAAGATCTGAGTTCAAATCTTACCTCAGACACTTTCTAGCTATGGAACCCTCACAAATCTCTTAACCTTTTTTTACCTCAGTTTCCTCAACTGTAAAATGAAGATAATAATAGCAACTACCTGGGAGGGCTGTTGTAGGATCCAATGAGATGATATTTATAAAGCTTTTAGCATAGTTCCTGGCACATAGTAGGTGCTTAGTAAATGTTTGTTTCCTTTCTTTCTTCCATCTTATGTCTGCCACTTTATCCTTGTGTGACCTTGGACAAATTATTCCTTCCCCCTAGATTCTAGTTTCCTCATCTGTGAAATGAGGGCACAGAATTATATCAAGGGTTTGTGTGTCATGGTCCCCTATGCAATCTATTCCATCTTGGAATAGTATTTTTAAATGCATAAAATAAAAAACACAAGATTACAAAGGAAACTGATTCTATAGAAATAGGCACGAAAATATAAAAAAAAAGGACACAGAAACCAGGTTAAGAATTCTTGGGTCAGGTAGGTGATGCAGAGGATAGAACTCTGGCCTTGCAGTCAGGAGGACCTGAATTCAAATCTAGCCTCAGACACTTGACACTTACTAGCTGTGTGACCCTGGGCAAGTCACTTAACCCCAATTGCCTCACCAAAAAAAAAAATTCTAGGAATTCTCTAAAGTCCCTCCTCAACCTAAATTTATGTTCCTATGATCCGGCTCCAAGGTGGGGGGACTATTGTTACCAGTTGGAGAAGTAATGTGGTTGCCATGGTATTGAGTAGAGAACTCTTGGGGTTCAAGTTCATGTGCTCCTGACACATATTGGCCAAGTTCAGGTGCTCCTGACACATATTGGCCTTCGGATCATCATGAAGTCACTTTAGGCCACGAGTAAGAGTCTAAGACTACAAGTTAGGGAGAGCTACCTTGGTAGCCAGAGCTTCTCTACACAAATGAAGTTACAGATCTGGATTCTCCTCCAAAATAATTTTTTAAAAAGTAGAAAAAGGAAAAAAAGTACAAAAATAAAGAACTGTTTTACCTTTCTTTGTATATTCAGTGCTGAGCACAGAGCCTGGCTCATATTAATGGCTTAATTAAAGCTTGTTGATTGATTGATAAATTGTGGGTGTCAATAAGAGGCTAATAATAATGATAGGTGACATTTATATGCCTCTTCTCATTTGATCTCACAAAACCCCTGTGAGGTGAGCACCAAAGGTATATTTAGTCACTTTTACAAGTGAAGAAATCTAGCATCAGAAGGGTTAATTGACTTGCTAGGGTCATATAGTATCAGATGCTCGATTTGAACCCAGATTTCCCTAAGTCAAGGACTGGCCCCTATTCCTCTATACTGTATATACTACGAGAGAAACTGGAGAATGTATTCTTCTTGAAGAGATTTCGATCTGATACTAACCTCATGTTTTTAGCTAGTTTGTAAGAAGGTCAATTTTCCTTGATCTCCTTACCTCTTTTCCCCCACCCTCCCTCAATAATTATTGATTTATTGATCAATTTAAGATTTACAAAGTGTTTTATATATATTTATCTCATTCACCCTTGCAGTGACCCTGTGTGGTTTGTACCACAGGTATCCTTTTTACAGGCAGAAAAACAGAGGCTCAGAAAGGTTAATTGACTTTTTCAAGGTTGTGCAGGTAGTGACTATCAGAAGCAGGATCTGAACCCAGGTCTTCCTGGCTTTGCAATTGGCTAGTGCACCATGATACTTTAAAAATGACAAATTCGGTCTTGTCACAGAATGTGGTCTTTTGGGTCTTTGGGCTCTTCTTGTGTTTATTTTCATGATGAAGCATGAAGTAATCCTTTTTCCTCATAAGCTTAGGTTTTAGAGTCTGGAAAGTACTCTAATCCCTGAAATAACTGGGAGGCATGTGGTGCATTGGAGAGGACACAGATCTTGAAGACAGAACAGCTCATCTTGAATCTCTCATCTGTCACCTATCAGCTGAGTGACTTTGGACAAATGACCTCCCCTCTCTGGGCTTCAGAGACCATTGGACTCAATCTCCAACATGTCTTCTGGCTCTAACATTCTGACAGCCTGGTTGGAGCCTTTGAAAGAGTAAATTTTTCTCTTTCTTTCTTTTTTTTTTTTTTTGGAGGCAATTGGGGTTAAGTGACCTGCCCAGGGTCACACAACTAGTATCTGAGGCTGAATTTGAACTGAGATCCTCCTGACTCCGGGGCCATCATTCTATCCACTGTGCCACCTCGCTGCCCATGAAAGAGTAGATTTTCAATGCAGATGTAAACATGTAGAACAGGTCAGTATATTTCAGGGACCTTTCCTGAACTGAGGCTCTGAAGCCTTTCCTCCTCCTTGGCATAAGCAAGCATTAGGTCAACCCCATCATGGTGTTATGACCTCTTTAAATTTCAGTAGCATCAGTATTTTAATTTTAATTTTTACATGTTGCAAAGCTTGTACACTTAACTTTTAAAGATGCTCCTTAGGCACCTAACCCTAACCCAAAGTCAATTTATTTTTATTAAGTCAGTGAAATGGATAAAACAATATACTTGGAGTCTTGGGGACCTTGGTTTGAATCTTAACCCAATCACTTGTGAGAGGCAATATGGTGAAGAGGATAAAGAACAGGCCTGGGGTTCAAGAAGACCTGGGTATAAGACCTGCTTTTGATGCATAATAACTGTGTGACTCCAGCAAATTACTGAGTCTCTCAGAGCCCTGGATAACTATAAATTCAAAAGAAGGTGCTAAACTGAATTAGTACGTGGCGTTTCCTTGCCCACAATTTCCTTATACCAATAAAATTACAAGTATAGACCTGTCCCTTTTTCATACATTTACTAGCTGTGTGACACCTAGCAAGTCACTTAGCCATTCTCTGCCTCAGTTTCCCCATCTGTAAAAACAGGGATAATAAAACTTATCTCTTGGGATTATAGGGAGGAACAAATGAGATAATTTGTGGGAAATGTTTTGCAAATCTTGAAGTACCACTCAAATATTATTTATTATTATTATTTATATTGCATTAGTGCCTTTTGAATTTTATAACAGTGATTTTTCAGTACATTTTCATTCCTACTTTCCTTTGTAATGAAGAAAAATCACTAGGTGAAACTGACCCACAGAAAGAAATGGGATATTCCACACCCATAGTTTCCCCACCTCTTTAATAAGAGGAAGGAAGTATGTTTTATCAACTGTTCTCCTGGATCAAAACCAGTCATTGAAACTAATCTCAGAGCATCTTACTTACAGTATTGTTTTCATTTACATCACTGTGGTCTTTGTGTCTATTGTTCATTCGGTATTGGCTTACCTTGTTCTTCTTCGGTTCATAAAAATCTTACCATGTTTCTCTGAACTCCTCATACCCTTTCGTCAATTATAACCTAACTGTACCAATAACATTGGGTTACTTTTCTATCCCACTGGTGGCTGAGCCATTGCCCAATCTACTGGCAGTCACTTTATTTCCAATATTTTGCTACCACAAAAGGTGAGAAACCGTATTTTATTAAATGGTAGGTCAGGTCTCTAGTAATTAGATCCTGGATTGAGGCCGTTGTCATTGTTGGCAAATGTTCAGAGGTAGGACAGGTTGCTAAGACCTTCTTTTCTGGCATGGGGAAGGGGTAGGAAAGCGGCCCTAGGAAACGGTGGCTAAATTTTCCCTATACTTTATCATCAAATACAGTGAATGAATATTCATTATTGTGAATGAATATGCACATCCTCACAAGAATTATTTTTATCAGATGATCCCAGAAACATGGTATGTTAGATTCATAAGTGACCTTTGAGGTCATCTTGTCCAATTTCCTTATTTTACAAATGAGGAGATTGAGGCCAAGAGAACAGGTGGGTGAGTGATTTGCCTAAGGTCACACAGAATAGGAAGTCTCGTAGAAAGGATTTGAATCCAGGTCCTTTGATGCCAAATCCAGATCCCTTCCCACTGTACCATTCTACCTCTTAGCTGTGTCCCAGGTCCCTCCAAACATCAGATTCTTTGTGACTGTATATGTTGGGGAGTAATTGGATAGCCCTGTGGAAGCTCTTTCCTTTTTGTATCCAGGGAAAGTACCTTGATCTGTTTAAGTTCACGCAGGGAGTGACTCAGTGGTTGGTCAGGAATGCCCCGACTCCAAGGTGTAGTCTCCATATCCAGGAATCCTCACCCTTCTTTGTATGTATCATGGACCCTTCGGCAGTCAGGTGAAGCATTTGGACCCCTTCTCAGAATCATGCTTTTAAATGCATAAAATAAAGTACATAGCATTACAAAGGAAACCAATTATACTGAAATAATCAAAATATATTTCTTAAAAAACCAAGGTCAGAAACCCCAGGTTATGAACCCTCACTCTCTAGGAACCTTATGCAAACTTATCCCAAATGAATACCTCTTCTAACTTTGCAAATAAGTAGATAAATAAGTCTCCAATGTCAGTCAAATCAATTAAAATGCATTTAAGGAGCCATACTCCTGGCAGCTTACAATCCAATTATGCATTTCACAAAGCATTAATATTTAAAGAACTAAAATTTGTTGGGGTCCCAACCCATAAATAGAACTTTTAGTTTGAGATCACCACTGTTTGAAAATTGACCAGGTTAGTTCAATTGATTGGTGAGGTCAAGGTCACATTGTTTGTACGTGGGGTCTTTTGGGAGTAGGTATAGTGGATAGAGGGCTGCCCTGGAAGTCAGAAAGAGCTAAGTTCAAAACTTTAATGGTATATGATTTGTAATGGAATACTACTGTGCTATAAGGAATGATGAGCTCGATGATCTTAGGAAAACATGGATAGACTTGCATGAAATAATGAAGAGTGAAATGAGCAGGACCAAGAGAACATTGTATATAGTAACAGCGATATTGTTTTAAGAACATCTCTGAGTGACTAAGTCATTTGGACTATTATAAATACCCAAATTAACTTCAAAGGACCTATGAAGGAAGATGCTATATGCATTCAGAGAAAGAATAAATAAATAGAAGTATGTATAGAAAGGTTTTACACATACACACGTACATATACATATACACACGTACATATATGTATATGTAAATATATTTTACATACACACACATATATATTTCTGTCTAATGGTAGCCATGTCTAGGGCGGGGTGCAGGGGAGGAAAGAAAAAAAGGAACCAAAAAGAAATCAATATGATAACTTTATTATATATTTAAAAAGAATAGCGAGTTGTACATAATAGATTTCCAGTTTCATGTGCAATCATATTTTTTTATCATACTTTGTTATGGAAATGCTTGTTTATTCCATAAATTAAGAATAAAATAAATAAAAATTTAAAAAACCCTACTTGAACCAGTCACCCGATCTCATTTGGCCTCAGTTTCCTCATTGGTAAAATGGGGATAATAATAACACCTGTGAAAATCAAATGAGATAACAAAGTGATTTGGAAACCATAAAGTGCTGGAGAAACATTAGTTCTTCGCCTCATCATGGTTGTTGTTACCTCCCTAACTAGACTGTAAGGTCTTATATCCCTAACTGTCATGGCCAGCACAGTGCTTTGCACCCAGCAGGCTTGTAAATATTTATTGAACTAAATAACTAAATTCAATCAATTTCTACCAACATTTATCAAAAGTCTAGTATGTGCAAGACCCAATTCTAGGCATTGGAGATACAAAGGTAAGATCACATGGTCCCCTGAGCTCCCCTCTAGGAACTCTTATTCTACTGAGGAGTACAAATAAGTATAATGCCACATCTAAACTGATATGTGTCAACAGTGTAACCTAATGCAAAAATACTATAATGAGGTCTTAGGCTGCCTTAAGGGAGGCTAGAAACCCCGAAGAGGATTGTCCTGTTGTATTCTACCCTGGTGAGACACTACATTTGTGTCAGGCAGCTGGGTGGCACAGTGGATAGAGTGGTGGGTCTGGACTTAAGAAGATCTGATTTTCAACCTAGCCTCAGACACTTACTAGCCGTGTGACCCTGGGCAAGTCATTTAACTTTGTTTGCTCAGTTTCCTTATCTGTAAAATGAATGGAGAAGGAAATGGCAAACCATTCTATTATCTTTGCCATGAAAACCCCAAATGGGGTCACACAGCTAGTGTCTGAGGCTGGATTTGAACTCAGGAAGATGAGTCTTCCTGCCTCCAGACCTGGTGCTCTGTGCACTATGGTACCACCTAGCGGCGCATTAGACATGCCCAGGTAGACCTACATATATATGAATATGTATATTGATATAGGTATATGTGTATATTTACATGTGCGTATGAATCTGTTTATAGAGGCAGCTGTCTTCAAGGTCATGAAGGCTGGCGTTCAATTTCTGCCTCTGACGTAACACTGGCTGTGGGCCATGGACAAGTTAGGAAACTTCTCAAGGCACCAGGGAAGGATACTCAGGGCAAGGGCTGATCTGCATTGGAAGAGAAGGCTTCCTCCTGCGAGTTCGATATACCAAAGCAATCATGTATCAAATCCAAGTAAAAACACAAATACCTTTGTGTTTACATGTATCCTCCCAGTAGTCAATTAACTGGCTAGTAGGTACTTTTTGCTAAGTGTGAGGCCACAAATACAAACAAAAATAAAAATGATGCCTGCCCTTAAGGGGCTTACATTCTGATGGGGGAAGACAACAGACAAAATGGTGCTGAAAAGGGATCGGGGGATCAAGGGATGGTTTTGATCGCCTAAATCCCAAGGCACTGCACTAAACTTTGGAGATATAAAGAGTGGCAAAAATATGGTCCCTGCCCTCAAGGAGCTCCCACTTAATTGCTAGGGGCAGGGAGACAACATGCATTAGAGTATAAGGTCCTTGGAAACAGAGTGTGTGGGTTTTTTGTTTGTTTTTAGTTTTTGTCTTTCATCTTTCTATCCCCTGCACCTTGTCCAGTTCCTTTTGTGGGTCCTTAATAAATAAATACTTGTTGGATTGGGCTGGGTTATGGAGGCAGAAAGAGCAAGACTTGGCATGCTTGCTTTTGGGGTAGAATGAGGGAGAATGACCTCAACGAGGCTGTAGACCTTAGAGACTAGCTAGAAGATAATACATATCAATGGACCCTAAATGGACTGGGTGAAATGGCATTCTTTTCTCCCAGGGTTCTGAAATGTAAATACAAGTCTATTGAGTTTGGCCCTCCTATTTAGAAAGCCCCCAAATCGCTGCCATTAATAAAGATATGATTTAGTGCCTTCCAGAATCATACTTCATGATATGCTAACCTGGGTGCCTAAAGGGGTTATTTCAATTTTAAATGAAATGATTTGTTCTCACCTTATTGGTGAGGGCTATTGCATTTTGTTATATTACAAATAAAATGAGGAATGGAAAAATATCCTAATGATTCAAGCAAATTAGTTATTGTTCCTCCTTTTATTACAAATTACAAATACCATAAAATAATTCTGTTTGAACCCCTGCCCCCTTCAGTGTTATGATGTTATTTTCTCCAGAATAGACACTGATACTTTAACCTTAAGTCAGATCTACGTAGGAAATTGACATGAGAGAGAATAAGGAAAGAAGGACAATTTCTTACCTCTTTCTGACATCACTGAGTGGTATTGCATGTAGCAAAATTGTGTGAGGAAATAGTCTAGAAAAAAAGTTATTATAGATGTAGAGGTCAAAGGAACCCCTGAGGTTAGCTACTCTAACTCTCAGATTTTACAGACAAGGGACTGAGACTCCTCACACCCCAATTTAACTCTAGTCATTGCTCCAGCAAGTGTCTTTGGAGTTCCTTCTGAAGTACCCTTATTCCAAATCCGAACATCTTTCTCCTAGCAGAAACTACTTTGGACTTGGAGTCTGAAGCCTTGGTTCTAGAACCCAGCTGCTAACTACATAGATTCATCTATCCTCTGTCATCCTTCCCCTAGTGGAGTCTAAGCCCCTTCAGGGCAGAGAGTGCTTTCATTTTTGTCGTTGAATGTGTCAGACGATCTGACCCACAGGAGGTGCTTCATAGATATTTGGTGAACTAAATCTTTAGAAAAAAATGGGGAGAAGGATGGATTTGTCATCAGAAGACCTGCGTTTGAATCCTAATTCTGCCACTTCCTAGCTTTGTGACTTTGGGCAAGTTGCTCAGCCTTCCTACACCTCAGATTCCTCATCTGTAAAATGAGGGATTTGACCTCAGTGTCCTCTGAGGTCCCTTCCGGCCCTCGATCTATGATTCTATGATTTTACTGTACTTGCCCAACTCCCAGAGCTGTTGGGAGGGTAACTGGAGATAATACATATGTAGGAGCTTTGTAAAAAGCATCATCTAACTATAAGCTACTATTAGTATTGATAACACAGGTACTAGGCTTAAAGGCAAAACTTAGTTACTTGAATTTTGGTGGCAAGTGAGCTGTTGGATCAATTTTTCAAAATTCATGGTGCATTCGTCTTTATAAATACCAACATTAATGAAAACACAGTACAGTGGGTGCCGAATATCATTTTAAAATGCCAAGAATAAATTGCAGACATTTAAGCTAACTGCCCTGACTTTTTTTTCATTCACTCACTTATATTCACTTGTTCATTCAAAAGCTTTATTCTGAAGCTGGTATTCTTCCTTATATACAAGCAAAGTCATTCAGAGCACTTGGCTCCAGTGAGATTGTTTCTAACAAAGGAGAGTGAAACACTTTGAAAGCTCACAATTCTATTTGTAACAAACATTCCATTTCCGTGTTTCCACTTGGTGTACCCATTTTCGTGTGCTTAGGGTCGTAGGGGCAGCAGCGCTGGGGACTGGGGGTGAGGGGGAAGTGACTTCACAAACCGCCTCATAGTATAGCCGCGCAGCGCTGTAAATATTTTGGATGCAGATGAGAAATTGGCTAAAAAATACACTCTCTCCCTCCTACACATTGTATGTTACATGCTTCCTGGCAGCCAAACTTTCGCTATCAATCTGTGTAGGTCAGCAGTGAAACGCGGACAGAAATTTAAATCCAGCCTTTGCTGTCACAGATACCTGGCGCCTGGGTCGTCAGTAGGAAAGGAGAATTCTCCCTAGTACAGGGCATTTCCCCCCGGGGAGTTGCGGGCACTAGCAGCCCAGACGGTGGGGAGAGGGCGGAGGTGGGTGTCGATTTCCATTCCAGGGCTCATCCCCTTCTGATATCCTCTTGCAAGCTGCACGAGTGACCGTGAACCAGCGGCTAGGGGCAGGAAGCTAACTCCGATCCTGTTGCTTATGCACATTTCAGCTTGCCCTGGTGAGTGGCCTGGGCGCTGCTGGTGCCTACGCTATTGCTCCTTTTTCCTGAGCCGGACTTGCACGGCCCACTGCTGGAGGCCGATCCCACCCCCGTGCCCTCCCCACTGCTACATCAGTCCTTATATGCACTGGCTGCTGCGGCGGGCCGGGCTACTCCAGCCCTGCAAATAATCGTGGGGTCGGGGGATGATGGCCTTTATTATCATTATTTCTTAAGATCATCGGGGTATGGACCGTGATGTAGAAGGCAAAGGCACAGTAAGATCCCTGGTGAAGAATCTGTCTTTCGTTTTTGTTTTTGTTTGTTTTTTTGCTGCAACGTCCCCCCCCCCAGCTCCGCAGCGATAGAATTTCTTCTCTTTTCTCTGACAGCCCCCACCCCCGCGGGCTCGCTGTACGCTCAGGCACATTCGATCAGCTCCAGCCCAAAAAACAGGCGAACGTGCCGGGGGCGTGGAGGTGGTGGTGGTGGTGGAAAGGGGTGAGATGTCTTTTCCTCCACCTCTTCCGTCCCCCAGAAGAGCTGGTGCAAGAGACTGGGTCAGGAAAAGCTGGCTCTCTTAAGCTGGTGGAGGCCACGCCTCCTCTCTCTCTCTCTCTCTCTCTCTCTCTCTCTCTCTCTCTCTCT
>NW_020954588.1:28729611-28741020 GCF_900497805.2 Vombatus ursinus
CCGCCGCCGCTGCTGCTGCTGCTGCTGGGGCAGGGCGCCGAGCCGAGGTGGACTGCCTGGCTGCCGGACCTCGCTCACTCGCTCTCCGCGGCTGCTGCTGCTCGGACTGCTGCGGGAGGGCGCTGGGGGGCGCGACCCCCGCCCGCATGAGGACCGCCAGCCCCTAGAGCCAAGGGGCAATTCAGGGGACTGCCGGGGCGCCCGGGGCTCCGTTTGCCCGGTGAAGGAGCCAACATGGCGAGCGACTCCCCGGCTCGCAGCCTGGACGAGATCGATCTCTCGGCTCTGAGGGTGAGCTCGGGTGCGCTCGGCGCCTCCCTTCTTTCTCTCCCCGGGGCGACTGGATCCCGCGATCTGGAGGCATCCATCCTTCGTGGACCGCGGTGGGGGGTGGGGACGGGAGCGGCGCAGGGAGAAGGAGGAGAAGGCTGGGGGCTCGGGGCTCTGAAGGGACCTGCCGGGGGCTGTTTGCATTGGGGGCTGCTCTAGAGCCACTTGGCTCCGGGCTGGCGATGCATGCGTGCACCGATGGACTGACGGGAGGATGGATAGACTGGGGTGCCTTTGGTAGTGGGGACTAATGCCTGGAAAGGGAGATGCCCGGGGGTGTGGTGTGGTGTGGCGTGTGTGTGTGTGTGTGTGTGTGTGTGTGTGTGTGTGTGTGTGCGTGTGTGTGTGTGTAGGAGCAGCTCACGCCGCCGTTTACCTTTCGCACGGGGCTGTGTGTACACCACCCAGCTCGCCCTCCCGTTTCCCTGCGTGAGGGCCACTGGAAGCCACCTGCTCCCGGATGCCCACTCCTGGCGGGCATCGGGCGAACATGGAAGGCTCAGAGCAATTCCCCTTGGGCAAGAATACAATAGTAATCAGTGTTCAAAAAGGCTTCAACCTCTCGGAGGCAGTCTGCCAGGCAGCCGCTGACCCTTCTGAATTTGGCATACAGTGTCAGGACCAGGGTCCCAATCAATCCACCCCAGCCCTCTCCCAGCTTTCCTAGGGTGTCTTTCTACCTGCAGCCTGACATTAGAGCCGAGACCTCCGTGAGCTCCGGGTGTCAACGGGAAGGGAAGCTGGCCGCGAAGCTAGGACAGCTATGCCGGACTTGTCCATACAAACATTTCCCCTCGCCTCGCCTCGCCTCGCCCTCCCAGCCGTACTCCCTGTCTGGCTTCCTCGAGGGCGCTCTTCGGGGCTTGCTCACCACCACCCCCCCTCCCCGCTTTGCCCCAGTCACCTTTATTTATGCCTTTAACTCCGCCTTAGCTAAGGCTGCTGGTCTGAGTCTACTGATATTTCAATTTTGTGTCAAGCACAAAAAAGAAAGATCCAAATCTTGGACAGAGCGAGAGAGACAGAGAGACAGAGACAGAGACAGAGAGACAGAGAGAGTGACCTGCCATCAGGCCAATTCACCTTCTTGGGAAACTCACTCAGATGCCGATTCTCTGTATTGACCAAGACATCCCCAAGACAGAATCCATTTTGCTGCCGCGGGTGGTTTTTGGCAGCCAAATATCAGAAACCCCGATGCTGGCAGGATATTTTCTTTTCTCCCTTCCCCCTACCCCCCAACACTTGAAGCTAAGGGGATTTATTTTCTTGCCATTTTAATGAAACGCTGCCTACTGGAAAACTGGATGGGGGTGGAGGACTTTAAAGGAGAAGGAGGAGAAGATTGGGGACCAATTTAAGAAATGCTCATTAGCTTTACATACTACAAAAATAGCTTTTCTTGTGTTTGATGAGGCCAGGGTCAGTGAAACTAAATAGGCAGGTGTAGGATCCTGCATGTTCTGCCTGGTGGGGGACAGAGCCTGTTGTCCAAGGGATGCTCAATCTTTTTTTGGGGGGGGGGTATTTCTTTATCTCTTTAAGAGCCCGCATTAAATCCTCCCTCTCTTTTCATATATTTTAGAGAGCTATTACTGTGATGGAGAAAATCTTGGCACATTTTCTTGGACTAACCACTCACTTGAATTCTCTCTCTCTCTCTCTCTCTCTCTCTCTCTCTCTCTCTCTCTCCTCCACCCCCAACTTTCCTTTCTAATTCTTTTGGTCCAAGGTGTGAGGGGAGGAGGGGAACCGAGACAGACAGCTAGAAGTCTGAAGGAGTAGCAGAGATGTGACCATTCAGACTTGACTGGGGTGGGGGTGAAGCTCATTCACCATTTAACATAAGAAGCTTTTGGGAGCCCTTGCCTTGGCACTGATTGCCACATTCAAAAGGGACAGTCCCTAGTGACCATCTTGGCAAAGCTAAGGGGCTCTGAGGTTGTGAGTGAGTAGCTTTTATCCTGAGGGTTTTTTTTCTCTTTATAAAATGCAGCTATTCCTATGTCCTACTTTCTGCACCCTTGAGTAGTGTGGCTGTAGGAGAGTGAGTGGTGGCAGCTTAACAGTTCAAGGTCCGGAGAAAATGGGAATCGGGTATCAGAGACTGGAACAATGGAAACCACACGTGCCGTTTCTCCTAGGAGAGTGATCCCAAGCAGTTCCCTATGGACAGAGAGCTTTGATGATTTTCAAGTTGAGGGGATTGCATGCCTTTCTGTTGGTTTCCATGGAAGGTTTTGTACAGTCGAATTTGAAGGAATACAGAGCTACCTTGCCAGCAGCCATAACCAGTGGGTAGGGCTGGCCTGATGCTATCTGTAGTCACATTCTTGTTACCTGCCTTTCTTGCATGTGTGTTTCAGAATACCTGGTTTGGATCCTATACTGAAACTGACCAGCCAGCCTGGGGCTGGTTGCTCTGTGTTCCTCCTCTGGCATACTGCCAGGCATGGGTGGGAGAAAGATGGCAATGGCAAAGCATCAGAGAGGAGAGCTGGGAGGAAGGAGGACTGTCTAGGGAGGAGTCCATGGGAGACACAGCTTAAGCAGAGGCAGGATGCCAAGTTGCCTCCAAGCTAGAATGATTCCTGCGGGGTCAACAGGAAGCTCTTGGTGAGGAAAAGGGATAGAAAGGCCAAATGACATCTCCTGGATCCTCCCAGATCAAAATCATCCCTGCCTTCCCCGATGAGGAGAAGGTAGAGTCTTCCTGCTTTGAGAAACCTGACTTATTATTAGGCTGTTAGAAAAGCAGGGCCATATTAGAGTTCCCTGAAAGTCTGCCAAGGTCAGGGGCTTTCAGGATGGTTTGCCTGCAGCTTTCCAAGTCCCCGGATGCTTCAGGGCCTCTAGGATTTTCATCATGGATGGTTTGTAGAGACCTGTACCCAGCTCTGGGAGGGGATCAGATGCACAGTGCCCAGTCCTTCCTGTGAGATCCCTTCATCCTTTCCCTCTTGGCTCCATATTGTCCTCAGCTGGCATTCCCAGACTGGAACTGTGTCTGAATTCTCCCAAAATAGTAACAATGCATAATTTAAACGAGAAACCTCTTACAGCTACTATCATTTACATTATGCAGCATTTTGATGGTTTCTAAGTGAGAGAAGAAGAGGATTCCTATTGAGTTAGAAGATGGATCTGCTTTGCCCAACATATCTGTCATTGATTGGCAGAGGTCACGAGGGTCACAAACAGAATGAGAAATTACAGTGGTTTCTTAGAACTTTAGAGCCGTAAAGGACCTTGGAGATCATCTGAGCCAACCATCTCTCTTCCTTTATTTATTTATTTTTTGTTTTTCTGCTTTTTGGTGAGGCAATCAGGGTTAAGTGACTTGCCCAGGTCACACATCTAGTAAGTGTCAAGTGTCTGAGGCTGGATTTGAGCTCAGGTCCTCCTGACTCCAAGGCCAGAGCTCTATTCATTGCACCACCTAGCTGCCCTTCTCTCCCTTTGTTTAAACAGGGGAGGAAACTGAGTTTCACAGAGGTCAACAAAGGTCACAGATACTTAGGGGGAAGAAGCTGGATCATCCTTTAAGTCTTCCAACACTTTCCACTACCCACAGTGGCTGAGTTTGAATCAGTCTGAACCCTAAACATGACAGAGGGGTGATTTGACAAGGTTAATGAAATTTCAGTTCATAGAAAAGAAGAAAAATACCTGATTTCAGGCAGATCATAAGTGTGCCTGGTGCCTCAGGTCTGCTACCGACCCTACCTAAAAGGCTATCCTGATTCATCTCTTCCTGTAAGCAGGTGAATGATTAAACAATGGAGAATTGTTGTTCTCTTCTTAGAGCTCTCCAGGGAATGATGGCTTTATAGCCCATTATCCCAGCAATCTATGTGTGTTTTTTTGGGAGTGTGTGGGTGTGGGTGTGGGTGTGAGTGTGGATGTAACATACAAATCTTTATTTCACCTTTCTGTAGGTAAGGTATAGTGAATAATATATACTTGTCCACACATATAGTATTTTGTTTAGATCCTGTGTGTACATGTCTGTGTAGAGATTGACAAGACTGAGAAAATCAAATCACATAGGCAAACCTAGGTTGGGAATAAGCCTTGATTATATCACATCGGAGGGAATCTGTTGCTAGCCTTACAAGTCCCAAGGTTTTAATGTGGGTCTACTACCATCAATAGGGTGGTCTGTTGAATAAATGAATGAATATTGGTGCAGTAGAAAGCAGAGGACCTGGATTCAAATCCTGCCTTGACTATTTTATACCTATATCTTGGGCAAATTACCTCTCAGAGTCTCAGTTTCCTCATCTATAAAATGAAGTTAGACTGGGTAGTTTCTAAGGACTTTTCTATCTTAAATCTGTGATCTTAGGAACAGGAGACAAAATGGCTCAGCAGGCCCACTTCTTACTGTGTTGACTCTGGGCAAGTCTCTCTGTGTCTCATTCCTTATCTGTAAATCTGTCTTGTCTACTTCACACCAGGCTTCTGAGGAGATTACGTAATGAATTGATGATACATGATGAAAATGATTTGAAACTCTGAAGAGCAAAGTGGATGGAAGATGTTGTTGTTGTTGTTGTTATTTAAAGTGGGAGAGAAGCAGTGTGGTGTAGTGGTTGGATGCTGTTGAAGTTCCTGGGATCAAGCCCTACATTTGATACATCTTGGTTGTGTGACCTTGGGCAACTCACTGAATCTCCCATTGCCTCCAGACAACTGTCTGATACTATACTTTGTAGAAGGTGTGCCCGTTGGCTTTGGTGGGAAGCCCCACGTTGAGAGTTCTGTATGTCAGTGGAAATCACAGGTCCATTTTCTTCACTTCCCCCTCCCCCAAATCTTTTTCTGACCCATTATTCAATTAGAAATGCATTCTGGCTGTATGTTTCTTTTAGAATTGGAGGGATGGGGTTAGTCAAAATAATGAGATCAGCATGATATAATGGCTAGAACTCTTGACTTGGAGTCAGAAGGATTTGGGTTTGAATCTTGCCTCCAATGCTTACTAGGTGAGTGACCGTGGCCAAGTTATTTCTCGTCAGCTTCTGGTTTTTGTTTTTTTCTCATATTCCAAATGGGAATAACAATATTCCTGGTACTTTTCTCACAGGGTGGTGATGAAGCTCAGATGAAATCATGTTTGTAAATAACGTGCAAACTTGAAAGTCAGCTATGACTTATTAAAACGAGGCAGAAGGAATACAGTGGTAAACATCCTTTCTTTGGTGCTTCAGTGGGGGAGGACTAAAGTAATTAGAAAAAAAGGATAGAATCATAGATTTTAGAACTAGAAAGGTTCTTAGAGGTCATCTAATCCCCTTCATTTTCCTAGGAAGAGACCTTAGAAGTCATTTGGGCCAAGCTTCTCATTTTATAGAAGGGAACTGAGTCCTAGAGAGTTAAAGTAACTTACTCGAGGTCACATAGAGGCAGCTAGGTGGCTCAGTGGATAGAATGCCAGACCTGGAGTCAGGAAGACTTGAGTGCGAATCTGGTCTCAGACAATATGACCCTGGGCAAGTCACTTTACTCTGTTTACCTCAATTTCCTCATCTGTAAAATGAGCTGGAGAAGGAAATGGAAGACCACTCCACTATCTTTGCCAAGAAAATTCCATATGGGGTCATGAAAAGTTGGACATGACAGAACAACAACCCAAGGTCCCACAGACAATAAATGGGATAGGTAGAATTTGAAATCAGGTTCTCTGATCCTAAATCCAGTACTCTATCTATACATATACCATGGTGACTCCCATTGTATAGGGGAGGCAGGGATTAAAATCCAGAAATTCCAGAAGCTGGTCATCTTGACGTTAAATATTTTTTTTTTCATTTGTTAATAACCACGGCAGTTTTCAGAGGTCATAGGATTTAGAATGCATCAGGGTTTAGAGAGCATTGACTCCAGACTTCCCCCATTTTACAGATGAGGAAACGGAGTTGAAGTAACCTGCCCATGATAACAACACAGATAGTAAGAATCATATCCTATGGTTTCAACATAAGTCCCCTGCCTCCAAATCTAATGCTCTTTCTAATGTCAATCAACTAACTAATTCAATATTGTTGAATGAGTCTAGACACTTTGAACATGGCCTTGATTCAGACAGTTTTAGGAGGTGGGCAGCAATGGCATTATTAAGGTGACCAATCATATATTAACAGAATGATATTCAATTAAGTTTTCATCATAAAAAAATGACTCTGTCCCCTTCTGAATATGGCAGTGAAAAGTCTTTTCTTGCAATCCTTTGGCACTGCCTAATGCCACGGGGGGGGGGGGGGGGGGTATTCTGGTCATTATCAGAATATCTAAGTAACAGCATATACGTCCCATGCATGACCCTATTAAGGATTTCTTTTTAACTAGTGGAGTCTTCAGCACAAAAGGGAAGGTAGATTGCCTTTAGCCATGATGCATAATTACTCACTTAGGAGGCCACAGGGCATTTTTTAAGGACAAATCCTCAACTTGGCCCTTCTGTTAAATCTCCCATTTGCTTTCTTTCTCACCTATTTGGCCCTTTGTTAGTCAATGGTTTTCAGTTCTTCCCCGCCTCTACCCTGAAATCAGAAATCTCTAGACTCCTTGTCTCATCTGCCTTCCCCCTTTAGTGGTAGAGGGAGGACAGCTCAATGCCTAAAGCAGCAGCTGAGCCCCGATGATTGAGTGTATAATGGTGTATTGGGGCAAAGTGGCTGTGCAGCCAGTAGCTAATGCAATGTTTCGAAGGCAATTGGTGAGGGCTTGAGTGTGAAATATGGCTCAACACTGAGTTGTGGCCTTCTGTCTTGCTGATGGAGCTGGTAATCTCACAGGACACCCAGATCAGGCTTAGAATAGTGTGAAACAGAAAATTCCAGTGATGCTTTTAGAATGAAATTTTATTTGGAGCATAGAAATACAAGCTTCCGTGGAGATGGTGGCAGGGGGGAAGGGGGTTGGGGTGAAATTTAGACAATGTTGCATAAATTCTTCCTCTAATCTCTTCCTTCCTTTATCAGCTGAAGATTGTTTCTCTAGTAGATTCCCAGTCCTAAAATTTTGTATCTAAAGTTGTCACAAGTTATCTTAAAGGAATGTCTTGAATTTCTTCAAAATATATATGTAAGTGAATTAAGATTTGCTCAACATTGAAAGCAGGAAGTGTAGTACAGGGGATCTAAGAGCACTTGATTTGAAGTCAGAGGATTTGGTGGGTGAAGAGTGTAATGGTTCATGATTATAAAAATGAAATCTTTACAAAAGATGTACATGTAGGACACTACTAGAATGTTTACAGATGACCCGTGAAACCTAGGGACACATCAGGAAAACTCCTGATTTTACTATTTATTACCTGGATGACCTTGGGCAGATTACTCCACTTTCTGAGCCTGAATTCTCTCAACCCTAAAAGAGGAAGTTGGGCTAGAAAATCTAAAGCTTCCTCTAAACCTTATAATCTTGTGTGCATACACACACACACACACACACACACACACACACACACACACACGTTTTCATTTTAAAATTTAGCACCTTTCTAGACAGAATATTCACACAAGTGTATATCTCCTACAGACACAGTGAATCTATGGAATATCTGTATGTTTTTATAGATGTGTGCATGCATGTCTAGAAATACTGAGACTGGTGCAAAATGTCAGTGGGATAGAGAAGGCTTGGATTCTAGTACCGCCTCTGATACATACTGATATCAGGCTGGATTTCTTTTTTAAGGACCGTGCCTTAAACCCAACTCACTCTGGCTCTCCTAGATTGGCCAACAATAGGTCCTAGCCCAAGCCTCATTTGGCCATTGTTTGAGTTCCTATGGCTTAGAGTAAATGTAAATAGCGATTGTTACCGGCCAGAAACTCTTCCCCTGCCAGAGTGATTTTTTTGTTTATTTGTTTGTTTGTTTTTTGACTAGGTAAAAGAGGCCTTTCTTTGCCTCAGTTCTTACTTAACATTAATCATTAAATGGGTGTTGGTCAAAAATGGTCAAGCTGAGACCTGGAAAAGGCCTTAGCTTCTTAAAAAGGCCAAGGTCTCCTACTGCATCCCAGCCATCTCCAGTCGTCCCGATCTATATCTTTCCACTAGACCCAGATGGCTCCGGAGGAGAGATTGAGGCTGTTGACTTTGCACAGCCCTGACTCACTTAAATCCAGTTCACTTGCAAGTCCTGACATCACCTTCCTGATGTCGCGGTCCTCTTTGAGAAGGAAGGACAAACAACAGTCAAACAAGTATAACCTAGGGTGCAAAGTATAGCCTCCCAGTACAGTGTTCTTCCACTAAAACTATCCGTAAGGGAGTGGCAGATCTCTATCTGTGGAGGAAGTTTCCATATTAGGAGTTCCCTGCCCTGATAGACTCACAGATCTAGGCCAAAATAAACACACACACACACACACACACACACACACATGTTCTAGTCCACTTGTAGGAGGCCTAGAGTTAGCATTACCTGTATAGGATATAGAAAATTCCCCAAATTGGAAATAGGTGTAAAATTTTGTTGTTGTTCAGATGTTTCAGTCATGTCTACTCTTTGTGATCCCTTTTCGGGGTTTTCTTGGCAGAGATGCTGGAGTGATTTGCCATTTCTCTCTCCAGCTCATTTTACAGGTGAGGAAGCTGAGGCAAATAGGGTTAGGTGACTCGCCCACAGTCATACAGCTCAATAAACGTCTGAAGCCAGATTTGAGTTCAGGAAGATGAGTGGGTAAAATGGCCACCTTGTCTTTGTCTGACTCCAAATTCAAGTAAGTATATTTTACAATATAGTGCGAACTCCATGAGGGCAGAAATTTTATATTTTTTTCCTTTGCATCCCCATTCTGTTTCTGTGTCTTAACCAACTGGGGGCTTAGTAGACTTGTTGAAGGCAAACAATTGCCTATGTGTAGCATGGGCAGCCAGGTGTCGAAATGGATAGAGTTCCCAGCCTTGTAAAGCTCCAGGCCTGAAATCAGGAAGACTCAGCTTCCTAAATTCAAATTCAGCTTGAGACACTTACTAGCTGTGTGACCCTGGGCAAGTCATTTCACTCTGCTTGCCTCAGTTTTCTCATCTGTAAAATGAGCAGGAGAAGGAAGTGGTAAACCACTTCAGTATCTTTGTCAAGAAACCCTCAAATGGAGTCAAAGAAGAGAGGCCATGACAGAACAACAACAACAACAACAAAAAAAAAAACTTCTTTGTTGCATGACTGATTAGAGCCCTGGTTGTCTTGTTCGCTAGGTACCAGGAAGTTGCAGCAAAATGCAACCTTCAGGGCCTTTAAATGTCTGGCCTGGGGTGGTTGTGAGGGTTTGATGGCTGGAATTTCAAAGCCAAGTCTCTAGAGCTCTAAGTACTACTAAAACTCTAGGAGACCATTAAAAAAAAAATCAGATGATAAAAAGACCCATCTGGTGGTATGTATGGTGGATGTAGGGTGGTATAAGTGGGAAGCAAAAGTGGTACTTTTACATAAGAACAAAGCCTTATCTCCATTGATAAAGGTTACAGTGGACTCTTCTTAGAGTTCCAATCTTTAGCTTGGTAGGATCCTAAAGTTAGAGACCCAGGCCATCTCACCTAGTCTAGCCTCCTCATTATTTCAAATGAGGAAACTGAGGCTCAGACTTGTGACTTGCCTAAGGTCACACAGGTAAGGGCCAAAGGCTGGATTTGAAACCAGGTCTTCTGATGTTTCTATGCCATCTATCTGCAGGGCTTAGTAAAGCTGAAAGACTTCATGGTTTAGTGGAAAGAGCATTGGTCTGGAGACAGAGGACCTGGCTTCATATATTACCTTTGATGCTAACTACATCTGTGACCTCCGGAAAGTCATTTAATCTCCCAGGGCTTCAGTTTCCTCAACCATAAAATAAGGCGGAGGGGAGTAGGTGAACTAGATTGCCTCTGAAGGGTCTTCTAAGCTCTAGAATCCTAAGAATAATAATCATCTCTCCTATAGGAAGGCACAGTTCCCTGACCTATTATTAAGTCCTTCAGAAGTGTGTTTTTAAAGAGAGATCAGAAGTGAATACACATTTATTAAGCACCCATGTGCTAGGCACTGTGCTAAGTGATTTACAAATAAATGTTACCTCAGTTGAATAGGACTGAAAATTCCTAATATATTTCCCTATATTGTAGATGGCTTATTTTTCATATTTCTAGTTTGGAGTACATTATTGTTGTTTTTAAATAAGGTATTTGGAATTATTTGAGCCAGTCCAACAACCATTCGTTAAGTTTCTACTTTGTAGTATATTATTGCTCTAAGCCATAGGGGTACACAGATAATGAAGTGCCTGCCCACTAGAAGCTTGTATTCTACTGGGTGGATAGAACATGTAAACTTATAGGCATACATATAATAATTTGGGGAAAAGGGAGGGAATACTAACAACTAAGGGGTTCAAAAGTGTGTCCCCATAGTCAATAGCACATGAGCTGAAGGAATTAAGGCTTCTAAAAGAGTAGAGGGAGAAATCCTGGCTGTGTATTACAAGCATGAGGGGCTGGTGGTGGTGGTGGTGGGGAGATAGTCCATGTAAATACACAGAGGTTAGAGATGAGAGGTGGAGTTCAGGAAGGGAAAGTAGTCTGGAAGCTTACGTACAAGTAGGGGATTAACGAGGCCAGGGTCAGGTTATGAAGGATTAAATGCCAAGATGAGGAATTTGTATGTTATCCCAGTCAATAGGGAACCACTGTCGCTTATTGAGCAAGGGAGTGACACAGTCAGATTTGTTTTAAGAAAATAATGTTGACCACGGAGCAGAGGGTAGGTTGGAAAAGAGATTGTAAACCAGGAATAAAATTGAAGGACTGTTGCAGCTGTGTAATCAGGAGGTGTTAAGGGGTGGCTGTGGGAGTAGAGAAAAGGGATGAATTTGAGAGACGCCCTGGAGGCAGAATTGGCAAGATTTAGCACCTAATTAGACGGAGTAGGTGAAGGAGAAAGCAGAGCAGAAGATAACTCTGAGATTGTGAATGTAGCTGACTGCAAAGATGGTGAGTCTTTTGATAGATATTTGGACAAAATATACAGTTACAACTTTTTTCTTTTCTTTCTTTCTTTCTTTCTTTCTTTCTTTCTTTCTTTCTTTCTTT
>NW_020954588.1:28741030-28800858 GCF_900497805.2 Vombatus ursinus
TTTCTTTCTTTCTTTCTTTCTTTCTTTCTTTCTTTCTTTCTTTCTTTTTCTTTTTTTTAAAGACCAAGCGAGACCTTCAGCATCGATCTGGTGCCTAATTTAAAAGGCAAGCTTTGGTTCCATAAGATGGTGTACTCTGGAGATAAGTGCTGAGATCGGCAAGCCTTGTTTTGGATGGGACCAACAGAAACCCTGTTAGTTTCCATGGTACTGATTGTAGGAAAGAATGAATTTTCAATAGCTCTTTATTTATAATGACTGTTTTTAATCAATGAGATTGGAAGTTTGGCAGTATTGAGCAGACTGATATAGTTGATGGATCCAGCAATATCTTTTATTTTACACTCATTTAATTCATCAGTGTAGTGGAAAGAGTTCTGGATTTAGAGCCAGGAGCCCTTGATTTAAATCCCAGCTCTTCCTATGAGCTTTCTTTGGGTGAATCTCTCCATTTCTCTGGGTCTCAGTTTCTTCTGTAAAAATGGAGTTGGTCTTGATAGCTTCTGAGATCTTTGCTGCCAAGTTAACTGTGTGACTTTAGGTAATCTCCCTGTACTTCAGTTTCCTCTATTAAAAAAAAGAAGGCATTGGACTGGATCAGTGGTGTCAAACTCAACTAGAAACAAGGGACTCTAACCTATTTATAAGGATCCCTATGGGCCATATATTGAACTTAGTTTTAAAATGTAATGTTATATATGTTTTATTGTATTTTTATTTATCTCATTAAATGTTATTTTTTGCTATTATTTTTGTCAAATTATTTTATTTGTTAGATTATTTTTGTTAAATATTTCCTGGGGCAGCTACGTGGTGTAGTGATAGGGTGCCAGGTCTAGAGTCAGGACTCATCTTTGTGAGTTCAAATTCAGCCTCAGACACTTACTAGCTGTGCGACCCTGGGCAAATCACTTAACTCTGTTTGTCTCATTTTCCTCATCTGTAAAATGAGCTGGAGAAAGAAATGGCAAACAACTCCAGTATCTTTACCAAGAAAATCCTAAATGGCATTAAAAAGAGTCAGACATGACTGAACAACAACAATAAAAAATATTTCCCAGTTGCATTCTATATGACTGGGCTGCAGTAGGGGGTGTTGCATGGATCTGTTTTTTTCTACACTGCTACCAAATTGGAATATCTAAAAGCCCAGGTCTGCCCAGGTCACCCCCTTCTCACAAAGCTCCGGCAGTTCCCTGTTGCTTTAAGATAAAAATACAGACTGCTCTGTTTGGCCTTTGGCGGTCTGGCTTCAGCTTACCTTTTCAGGCGAATAACACATGACTCCCTTTTACACAGTCCACATTCCGGCCACAACCTGCCTTCCCTGCACACAACATTCCATCTCCTGTCCCTTTTCTTTTGCGTTGGCTGTCCTCCCATGCCTGGAATATATAGTCCTTCCTCACCTGCCTCTTCAGATCTGGAATTCCCTTCCGAACTCATTTCAAGCCTGTGAGGCCTTTCGTGATGACTTCACAACAACAGGCATTAATTACCCACTAAGTTCCAGGACCAGTATTGGGTACTGAGGGAGTCAGACCTGCACTTTAGGAACATCAATTTGGCAGCCACGAGGAGGATAGATTGGAGAGGGGGGATGCTGGACATAGGGACACAGACTAGGAAGGGAAAGGTAGTGAGGGCAAGAGTCATGAGAGTTGTGGATGGGATAGAAAGACAGGGACAGATGGGAAAAGATGTGAAGTCAGCGTCAACAAAGATTTGGAGACTGGCGAATATGGAGGGGTGTGTGAGAGGAAGAATAGCATTATTAATAATAATAGTTTGTGTTTCAGGTAAGTTCCCTGCCTAATGTCACACCAGTAGTAAGTGATAGAGCTGAGATTTGAACCCAAGCCCTTTGACATCAAATCTAGTACACTTTTCACTAGTGTGGAAGTTACCTCTTTATTATATGCTGACTAGTGAGTTCCTCTCAGCCCCTTCTTCCGTGCACATCGGCTGTTTTTTAGTCATCTCTGACTCTCCATGACCTCACTGAGGGTTTTCTTGGCAGAGATACAGGAGTGATTTGCCATTTCCTTCACCAGCTCGTTTCACAGATGAGGAAACTGAGGCAGACAAGGTGAAGTGACTCTCCCAGGATCACACAGCAAGTACATGTCTGAGACCAGATTTGAACTCACAAAGATGAGTCTTCTTGACTCCAGGCCCGGCACTTTATCCACCTTGCCTAGCTTCATGCACATCATTGTGGGTAAAATGTTACCCCTGACACCCTGTCCTCCCATGCATTTGTCTCTTTACTCTTTGGGTTAGACCAAATTTGGAGAGGGTTTTGTTTTCCATATTTCTCATTGAACAGAATACATGCGTAAAAATGGGCAATGGTTCCCAGTTTATCATCAAAATGTATTATTGCAGTTAGATTTACTATGTAGGAAATTAATTGAACCAGAATGTGGAGCATGTGTGTGTATGTATCTATATGATTGAATGTGGAAAATGTTGTTTGCTCTTCGTTCTTGAAGAGGGTGGTGAGAATATCGTGTAACGAATATATATTTGATACGTATGTATGTACATATATGTGTGTAGCTGTGTATATAAGAGTCCAGAATTCCAAGTCAGGAGAGCCCTGGTAGAGAGAGAGAGAGAGAGAGAGAGCCACAGCCCAAGCAGCAGAGGGTAGCTACCTTTCAGTTGCAGGATCAGCAATTATATAGAGACCCTTGTCTAAATTAAACTGTTCTGATATGTTTGCACCTAGGGAGTAAGTAGTCTGGGGAAGTCACATGATGGCCTACCTTGTATCAGGACCAATAACTATCTAGCCCATCAGGCCTTCCCTCTGGAAGTCTGCCAAGCAGCTTCAGGGTGGGGCAGGAGAGGACCAGAGTTCTTTCTTCCTCCCAGAAGCCCCAGAGGTCTATCCTTGATTAATCCTGCATACAGCAGGATGCATCCAAAGGAGTCAGTTTAAGGTAAAATCATTGCTGGAGGGGATCTAGCTTTGGGCCCCCAAATGCCAGATTTCTTTTCCAGTGATTCACGCATTACCCAGAAGGCTTGGACTTCTAGGAATTATTTAAAAATAACTCTAAATCTCTTGGGAACAACTTTCAAACACCACAACCTCCCTATTCTTCCTTGTGATTTTTAGAAAAGCTTAATTAGCCAATTAGTTTAAGGCCTTTGGTAGCTCAGAGATATAAGCTTATTTCCATGAGCAGCCTCAAAAATCTGGACACTTAAAACAGTTTTAAGATGAGTAGTGATTTTCAAAATCTTATTTTTGTTGATAACTGTTTTTTCCCCTAGCACCTTTATTTCTGAATATATCATTCCCCTTCCCCCTACCCAGTGCATCATCTGCTATAACATAGACTTAAAAGGAGGAACAGTTCTGCAAACCAAGCCACACAGGAGTTGTAACTAACAGTACATACAATATTCGTCTGTCAACAAGCATTTATTAAATGCCTACAATGTACTGGCCACTGTGATAAGGACTGAGAATCTGAAGAAAGACAAAAGACAATTTTTGCCCTCAAGAAGCTTATAGTATAACAAGCAAACACCTATGCACAAACCAAAAATATACAGGTTAAATTGCAAAGAAGGGAGGAAGATACATTG
The DNA here is from genome assembly GCF_900497805.2 of Vombatus ursinus. NCBI lineage: Eukaryota > Metazoa > Chordata > Mammalia > Diprotodontia > Vombatidae > Vombatus > Vombatus ursinus. The sequence goes on from NW_020954588.1 coordinate 28,744,634, forward strand.
TCTCAACTTTTCTCAAGCCCAGGTTCTAGATCATTATAATTATACATCATTCAGATTTTTTTTCTTTCTGTTTACTTTGTGGTAGTTGCTGGGCACGTTTTCTACTTCTGCTTTTTTTCTGTATCAGTTAACACAAGTCTTCTTGTGCTTTTCTAGATTACTCGTATTTATCATTTCTTACAGGACAGGACTCTTCCACTCCAGTTAGATACCATGATTTAGTTTGCCACTCTCCAATCAATAGACATCTACTTTTATTTTTTCCAGTTTTTCTTTGCTACCAGGAAAACTTTGCTATGAATATTTTGTACGGGGTGAGGGAAAATCTTTGTGTCTTTAACCCCTTAAGGGGTGTAGAATTTATGATTTTTTAATTGTGATTTTTCTTCAAAGACCTAAACAGGAACTTTAAATTTTATTTTTCATTTTCTAAGTTGGAAGGCATATGCATTGGGATTATGTATTCCTGCTCTACAACAACAGTAATGATGGCTGGTATTTACATAGCACTGGGTTTTCAAACTATTTTACAAGTGTCTCATTTATTAATTTGTTAAATGAAATGTCCTTAGAATAGGAGAACGGAGTAGTGGTTTCCATCCATATCTCCTTCAAAGGCCCTGTGAAGCCAAATTTCAGCAATGAGAGTACCATGACATTGATCTGATTGTCTGATAGGAAGGAGCTTCTCAAAGCTTGGTTCTTGATTCTTCTGAGCTAAGGTGATTTCTGTATGGCTTGGATCTGTATGTATCTATGTATTTATGGTCCTATTAGAATGTAAGTTCATTGAGGGCAGGGACTTTTTTTTTCTTTTCCTTTATATCTCCTGTGTAGTGCCTAGAATACAATAAGTCCTGAGGCAGCTAGACACAGTGGATAGAGTGCTGAGCCTAGAATCTGGAAGACCTGAAGTCAAACCTGGCCTCAGACATTTACTAGCTGTGTGACCCTGAGCAAGTCACTTAACCTCTAAATGTCTCAGGTTCCCCAAGTGTAAAAAGGGGATAATCATAGCAGGATAAAATGAGATATTTTAAAAACACCTTCCCACCCACTTCCTTAATAAAGGTTTATTGGTTGATTCATTCAGTAAGCATTGATTAAGTGCCTACTACATTCAAAGTACTGAGGATAAAAGGTGAACATTCATCCACAGTGCCTCCCCTAGATCTTTGATTTGTACTTTTGAGTTACTTGGGCAGATGAGGTCCTCGGCTGGGACAGTAGGAGCCTGTAAGCCTGGTGATTCTTAGATGTAGATGATAATACCTGACATTTATTTTGCACTACTAAGTTTGCACAAGGCTTTATAGAGGATCATGGGATCTTAGAATTAGAGCCATAAGGAGACTTTGCACCTTGACCAAAAAAACCTGAGGAGGGAAGCAAAATCTATCCATCTCAATGTTGTGTTTCGCCTTGAGGTATCCAGGTTCCCTAGCTGACTCGATTTTATAACCCAGACCCACATTTAGCTTGCATATAAATTATACCTGTAGAGGGTAATGGTTCATAGCTACATAGGGAAATAGTTTGATCATTTCTACCCTAAGGTGGTTTTCAGTTGCCAATTATCAAATATTATAGCAAACCCCATGGGTGGAGTAGGCTGTAAATATTAATTGTAAACTGTGGTTTAAATAAACATATTAATAATATCGGGCATTTATAGAGCACTTTTTCATCTTCAAAGTACTTGCAACCATTAACTAATTAAATATCCTTTCTGCATATGACCTAGATGCAAATGCAGCTCACATAATTCAGACCAGGATCAGGAGAGGGAAAAAAAAGGCTACATTAAGGTTTCCCTTTGGGTTCAAGGTCAATGGTCTTAGAATTTTATGAAAAACTAATGTGCTTAGGTTAGGCTACTCTTCCTTCCCTGTATCCATCCCAAGGAATGGTGGGAAAGGCATTCTATGGGATTCTCTAATGATTTGGATGCACCAAATTCGTTCTGTTTTAGCGATTAGATTAGATCCTACAATTGGCAATTGTGGGACTTGAATTCTAACTATGAGAGTCCCATACTGGTCATTGTTGGTGAGGCATCATAACAAATCCTAAATATCCATACAATTAACTTTTAAAGGAGGACTCATGCCATTCCATTTATTAATATTTGTAAGGACAAAGAAGATCTACTGAGTAAGTAATCTGAAATTGAGGGGAAGAAATTGTACCTGTTGCATTAGGTTCTACACAGTGCCTGGCAAATAGTAGGTACTTAACAAAAGCTTATTGATTGATATCGATTCAGAGCAATTTATTAAATGCCTGCTATATATCATGCACTTCTGTGAGAATGGAGAGGGCTGGGGAGATGACATCGAGTAAGGAAACTCCTTTCATTTGTGCAGATCTTCATCCAAAGAGTTTTAGAATTACCCAAGGAGATTGGTAACTAGGTGGTTTAGTAGCTAGCACCAAATGGATCTGGAATCAGGAAAACCTGAGTTTTACCCTTTATCTGCCTCAGATACTTCCTAACTGTATGACCCTGGACAAGTCATTAAACCCCCATCTGCCTCAGTTTCATCATCTGTAAAACTTGGCTAATAATAGGAATAATAGGAATAGTAATACCTCCCAGGGTTGTTGTGAGGGTGAAATGGAGGTAATATTTGTAAAACATCTGGCAAACTAAAGCACGATGTAAATGGTAGCTGTTAGGTACTATTACCATCACCCAGGTGTGTGTTTCAGATGGGTCTTAAACCCAGGTCTTGCCAACTTTGGGGCTAGCTCTCTATCCACTACCCGACACTGCCTTTCTCACTGAGTGGATATAGCATGTAAACAGATAGCTATACACTTGGTGATTTGAGGGGGAGTAGATCAGCCATTTCTATTAAAGAATACATTAGCTTTCCCAGTATGAGGCACCATAAGGCAAAACTCTGGGGAAATGGACCATTTTTAAGCTTTTAAGGTCCTGAATCATTCTTGCATTTGTAGACAGGCTACTTGGTAGTGTTCTTAGGGCATCTTTTGAGCCCCTCATTTCTTCTTCTTCCAACTAGATGGGAAGGCCTACTGGGCAAGCTCATGTGTTTGTGGCTCCCAGTAAAGCGTTGGCATATGGATGTGGAAGGCCACATTCGTGTTTTCTTGACACGTGTTCATTTGTGATTGCCCAAATCATGAAAGAAGGATGGCAAGAATCAGCCATGGAGAGAGGCCTGGATTCAGCCCTGCCTCTGACACTTATTAGCTTTGTGACCTTGGCTAAGTCACGGATCTTCTCTCCTCTTCATGTTTTCTTCCTCATCACAAAGTTCACACCCAGCTTGTGGTGCTTTTCTCAAAGGGCTATTCTGAGATCTGAGGAAAGGGCTTTGAAAACCTTGAGGCGCCATATGCATCCACTGTTGCTGTAGCTGCTAAGAATAATATGCCAATACTGAAAGGGATCCGTGAGCTCATGCTGGTCATCGCAACTCTATCCATCCTTCAAGACTCTATCCCAGAGTTCACCAGGGGAGGGGCAATGGTTTACCCAGTGTGCCGGGAGAGCCTTCTTCATTTTCTCTTGACGTCACAAGGACACCAGTGATGCACATGGGTTTTCCATCTGGTATCCCTCAATCTCTCCCTGTGACCAGCCCATTTATTTTTTTCCACCCATACATTTTTGGTGACATCCTTCCCTCTCTTTCAACTGTATGATTTATTATTTGTAATATGCTTTCATTTCATTCATAGTCTTCAACTTTATTTCATCGGAGACTGTAATACTCCATGTATTATAGCCACTCGATACCTTTGGAAGACTGTTGGTGTTAAAAATATGGGCCGACTATTAACATTTTTTATTACAATAAAATGATAGGCAGAGTCATGGATCTGGACATGAAGCCATCAGGACCTGGGCTTAAGTCCCATCTCTGACTCATACTGACCATGTGACCTTGAGCATCCCTTCACTTCTCAGGACTCCAGGCAACTCTCTGAGCCTATAAATGGTAAAGAAGATGTGCTACTGAATGAGTGAGAGGAATTTCCTCACTTGGGAGTTCCCTATATCATTGAAATCATGAATTCAGTTCTGATTCCTATCCTAACAATAAACAAGAGACTTAACTAAAGAGCAGACTTTTTAAATAGCAGTTAGGATTTTTTCCCCCTTATTCCCTTCTCCTTGACTCTGGTTTGTTATTTAGAGAATAAGGACATATCATACATTGAAGCTGGGGGCCCGCCTAAAATTAGCATCCAGAAACAAGGGGTGTGATTTGTTCAAGTGAGCTCCAGCTTCCTTTTCATGTTTTTTCTAAATGAAAGTGTTTGATCTAAATGACATTATCTTAGGGATCTGGTATTTCCAGGGAATCATAGGATCTTCCATTTGGAAAGAGGTCTTGGAGGCTTTGCTGTTTCTTGATGGTCCCATGGCATTTTAAAAATACCAAAGTAACCTTTTCACTTTGACAATAATCGCATTTGGTGGGTTTCTACGCAACTCTGTGTGTGTGTGTGTGTGTGTGTGTGTGTGTGTGCGCGCGCGCGTGTGTGTTAGGTTGCAGGTGCATAAGAAGGAAGGATTTCCTCAAGGCTAGAAAATCTAAGACAGTCAACTGTAATTCAGTGACATTTCTGCATAGCCTGGCTTTTTTTCGCTCAGTGGTCAATTTATTCCAAGGACACCAACCCCTTACTCCTCCTTGGTTCAAGATCTTTCCTCCTGATGTCAGTCTCCTGCCTTTCCTTGATGCCTTCTCACTGTGTTGATGGAATCCGGGAGCTAGCTCTTTACCTCTGCCTAAGAGAGTGGTCAGCCTTTCAACCTTCAGCAAGTTTGCACTGCTGCTCCTGTTTGCTTGTTCCATTAGTGAAGGGCAGTGAATCTTGGAAGGGTGCTTGCCTGTGTTTCTGGGTACCAGGAAGACTAAGGTGCCATTTGAAGCCCACAGGATGTTAACTTTTCCAAGTGTCATGGACCCCTTAGGCAGTCTGGCAGAGGCTATAGACCCCTTCTCAGAAGAATGTTTGTAAATGCACAAAATAAAGTACACAGGTTTGCAAAAGAAACCGATTATGTTGAAATACAATTATCTAAATATTAAAAAAACAACAACAAATTCATGGACACTTGGTTAAGAACCCTTGATCTAGTTAAAACCCGGAGTTTTACGTATGAGGAAACTGAGACCCAGGTAGGTTAAGACCCAGGAAAAAAGTGAATAGGTATCTAAGGCAGAATTTTAACCCATAGCTTTGTAATTCTGAGTGCAGCCCACTCTATCTTACCCCATGTTACTTCTGGGATTTGAATCAGGAGAGCTTGGTCTCAATGTTGGCTTTAACATTTACTGGCTGTGCTGTTATGGGCAAGTAACTCTCTTCCTGGGCCTCAGCTTCCTCATCTGTAAAATGGGGATAATTAATGATACTTGTAATAGCTGCTTCATAGGGCTGTTGTGAAGAGAGTACTTAGTAAAACAGTAAAAATGTGTAGAAATTTAGAGCTGGAAGGGACCTTGGCCCCCACTGAATCAAACCCCTTCATTTTTCAAGGAAGATAAATGACTTGTCTAAAGTCATATAGCTAGTCAGCTGTGAGGTGGGATTTGAACCCAGGTCTTTTTTGTTTGTTTGTTTTTACTTCCAAATTCAGTGCCCTCTCCACTATACCTCATGTTATTATTTGTGTAAGCATCCATGATTGAAACTGGGTGGATATTCCCTGAATTCCTGCCAACCCTGACCCATCTGTGTCTTAATGGGGTGTATGCCACTAAAAGGCTTATTCACCTTCAGCCAGCCTGGTGGTGAGCCAGGTGGGGCCTCAGTTGACAGACATCAGCTTTCTCTAATTTGAGAGATCCAAGCCATCTGGAGTGCAGGGTCACATGTGCACCACCACAAGGCATCAGGGTGTGACCTGATTAGTGGGGGCAGCTGGGTAGAGCAGTGGATAGAGTCTGGAAGACCTGAGTTCAAATTCTGCCTTAGACATTTACTAGCTGTGGAAGGCACTTACTTAATATCGCTCAGCCTTTATTTCCTCATCTGTAAAATGGAGATAATAACAGAACCTTCTTTATGGGATTGTTGTGAGGATCAAAGGAGACAGCAAGCTATTATTATTATTATTGACAATAATTCTCCACTGCCAGCATGGCCGCCAGGCGAGGTGCACAGCCGCTCTTTTGTCTGACTAATGATGTTCTGTGTATACTCTGGGGAGGGAGCCTTTGAAGAAGGCAGTCAGGTTATCTCACCTTGTACTTACTTGTCAGAAAGAAACAGCCTTTATTTCAAAAGCTGAATGGATATTGAATGTTGAGGTGAGGAGGGGGGCTAAGAATTTGGGATGCCTTTTAAAAGAATCTTCCTTCATCCCCCTGTTTGCCCCTGACTGACAGAAAATGAGGCAAGGAAAATCTGGAGGCAAGGCCAGCTCTGTCTCTCTCTCTCTCTCTCTCTCTCTCTCTCTCTGTCTCTCTCTCTCTGTCTCTCTCTCTGTCTCTCTCTGTGTGTGTGTGTGTGTGTGTGTGTGTGCTCACTCACCTACCCCTCATTTAAATGACTGTGTTCTCCTCTCCAAGAAAAAGCTCCCTGATAATGATCTCAGGTCCTCCTAGATAGAATTTCTAGGGCTCCCTCCTCCCAAAGAGAAAGAATACCCTAAGATCAAAATAGGGAATTGTGCAAATTCACCTTAAAATACTTAGGGTAAAATGGTAGAAGCACAAATTCAAAGGAAGAACTCTTTCCCCCAGTCTTTAGACCAGGAAAGGACCAGAAGCTCGGTGTCCCTTGATGTTATTGTAACTAGAGCTCTTACAAACTCCCCCTGCCCTCTCCCATTCTTTAATTTGTAGACTGGCAAGTCAAAGGTGCCTAGGGCTTTGTCAGCAGCAGCAGGGGTGCTGCTGGGGCTGGGACGCTCAGGGATACTTCCTCCTCCTGAGACCACTGCTCTGCTGCTTTTCATCTCTGTGGCACACAGGGTCTACTGCTGTATCTCACTGCCTCACAAAATGGGTGTTGCATCAGCTTTGAGGAGACAGCTCTGTTTTCCCCATTAAAGTAGCTTCCTCAGTTGGGTTTACTGTTGACTAGAGGGAATCAGCCATTGGGTTTCCCATCAAAGAAAAGCTGTCTGTTTCAGTCCCACACCAAGTGGGTTTGGTTGGTCAGTTGGTTCCATGGCAACCATCAACCACTAGAGTGGTGGAAAGGGCTGAGCCACAAGTCCTATGACTGGTTCATATCCTGGAGCTGCCATTTTTTTTTTAAACTGTGATCTCCTGCAAGTCATTTCACTTTTCTAGGTAAGCCTCAGCTTCCTCATTTTGTATGTAATGATGTTGGAAGAGATGTCTCTAAGATTCTTTTGGATTCTAAAATTGTTGTCCTTTGTCCTCAAAGAGGAACAAAATGACATCACTATGTTAGAGTCAAGTTACAGTGTGTCCAACTGGCAGATCAGAGCAATATGAGCTTGGAATGTTCTACCACAGGTCGGGCACAAATAGTCCATGTGAACCTTTGGGGTGGATTCTCTAAATCTGCACATCTTGTGTTTCTTTTAAGCTACTTCAATTCTGCTTTGCTCATAGAACATCTTCTCTGATGAGGGCACAAAGCGGTCCTGTTCCAGTGCCTTCCATGTCACACAATCAATTCCAAAATTCTTAAGAGAGACCTTGAGAGTGTCCTTGTATCATTTCTTCTGACCACCAAGTAATCACTTGCCCTGTGTGAGTTCTCCATAAAATAGTCTTTTTGGCAAGTATATGTTTTGTATTCGAACAACGTGGCCAATCCTTTGAAGTTGCACTCTCTGAAGTAGGGTTTAAATGCTTGGCAATTTAATTTGAGAAGGGACCTCAGTGTCTGGTATCTTATCCTGCCGGGTGATCTTCAGAATCTTCCTAAGACAATTCAAATGGAAGTGACTCCGTTTCATGGAACGTCACTGATAGACTGCCCAGGTTTCACAGGCATGCAATAATGAAGTCAGTACAATGGCTCTGTAACCTTCAGTTTGGTAGTCATTCTAATACCTCTTCTCTCCCACTTTCCTTTGGAGCCTCCCAAACACTGAGCTAGCTCTGGCAATGTGTGCGTCAACTTCATTATCAATGTGGACATTCCTGGAAAATACACTACCAAGGTAAGTTCTACCAATGTGTTCAAAAAACAAATCCTTCTTCCAAGATTGGAAGGAGGCCATGATTGAACGAAAAGCAGCAGGAACAACAATTCTCCACCATGATTGTCTATGATAATTGTTTAAGCCTCCCAAACACTACGGTCACCTTAAAAGAGCTCCCACTGGCTGGCAAGTTTTCCCTCTTTACCTCTGCTATAAGGACTCACTCCCTTCCTCTGGGCACAGGTGAAATGCCTTCTTCCAGTTCAGCCTCTCTGGATCCTCCCAATTATCCATCCTCTCAGTTTCTTACAACTACTTTACATGTAAACTTGGCATTTATTTATCTGCACCATAGAATCCAAGCCCCTCAAAGGCAAAGACTTTTCCCTTTCTTTCTGGGGCTTGCCCATCAGTGTTTATTGAAAATGATTGAAGGAGTTGACTGGACTTGTCTTTTGGGATGGCAAGCCAGATGCTGTTACTCAAATTCCATGGTTGGTGCAGGCTGCCGTATTGAAACAAAAGCTTTGAGAAGGTCTAGCCCCTATAATTCTAAATGAATTTCGAGGCAATTCGGTGGGCAGGTAGAGATTACAGATTATATTCCTATAATTAATATAACCAGCTCTTGTGGTTTATGTTCTAATGTAAATGTGGATCAAAATGGGCTGATGAGAGGCGTTGCTTTGTTTATGGTTAGAGTATAGGGTTGGACTAATTGTACTCTATTATTTCAATGGATTTAGGATCTTGTTGACTTGCGTATTGTCTCCATATTGTTGTTCAGTCATTTCAGTGTCTGACTTTTGGGGCTTCCCGTTGGTTCTTCCTTGATCTTGCTCTGTGACCAGTCTGTCTTCTATTTTCAGTCATATATTTTTTTCGTGTCATCTTTTATATCACTTCTCTAAAAATTTTGATTGATCACAAGTCTACTAAGCAGAATGAACCAGTCCTCATGCCAGGTTCCTCCAATCACACTTCCAGCAGTTCTGGACCATACTGTCATCTTAGTCTTTAAATAATAGAAAGGAAAAATCTACTTTATGTCCCTAAGCAGCTATCTACCTCACTATATTTACTTGGTTCCAAATTCTGAAATACTCAATACATTCCCTAGCCATTGACTAATTCATTACAGGAAACAGTGCTGAATTGAATGTTCAAGGATTGGGTTCCAATCCTGGTCCTGCCACTTCCTACCCATGAGTTGGGCAAGCTATCACACCTCTCTAGGCCTCAGTTTCCTCATTTGTCAAATGAGAGACTAGGGATTGCTGACCTCTAAGGTCTCTTTCAGGCCTAGCTTGGTGTTGCAAGACTTTAGGCCCATCTCCTGAAGAATCCTCAAGAAGGTACATTATCTTATTTGATCTACCCTCACAACAGTCCGGTGAGAGAAATTATTATTTCTTTCAAAAATTAATAACAAATTATTGAATTGGGAGTAAGGTTTTTTTCCCCCTTTCTACTTCCTCACTCAGAAATCTGCTACTTGTAGATTATTCAGCCAACATCTGAAGGACATAGCTGATAATGAGATTGGGTTAACTTTCTCTTCAATCTTGTTTGAACCCTACCCAAGTGGGAAGCCCATTGAGGCTTAAGTGGGGAGGTGATCTGGAGTAAAAGTGACATAATCAAAGTCAAGTCCCCAACCCCCTCATTAGAATAGGTCTATTTCTCATTATAATATTCATTTTCTCATTAATTATTAACCAATCAGAATTGATTGCTGTCTGTTGAGAACCTGAACGCTTCCAAGGGCATGTAAGCATCAACAGGTTGCCATTATTGTCTTTGGCTCATAAGAGATGGCCAAAGGACCAATCCTTTTATTAATTATTCACTAGTCATAATTAATAAAATACTTAATTACCCAGAAATTAAGTCTCTCAAACTTTTTATGTGTCATACCTGTAAGGTAGTTGCTATTTTTATATCCATTTTACAGATAAGGAGAGCCCCCATAGTTAGTAGGTTATTGAAATGGGATTTGAATTTGTCTTTATGAGTTCAAGTCTACTTTCTCAGGGCTGCCTCTGAGGCCCAGAGAAGGGAAAGAACCTGCCCAAGGTCACACAGGTATTAAGCTGTAGCTGAGCTGGGCTGCTTTGAATGCCTTCTCTTTGAAGTCATTGTCCATCGGATCCCCTTTGTATCTTGTACAGATAAAAGTTGTTTGCATATTGTCCCTCCCCTTAGAATGTGAGAGCAGAAATGTGTTTTTGCTTTTCTGGCATGTAGTAGGCGCTTAATAAATGCTTATTGACCTAACGAATGAGTAATAATGATTGCTACCACTCACAGTTCTTTAATTTTGCAAAGTGCTTTATACATATCACCTCATTTGAGCCTCACAACAACTCTGTGAGGTAGCTGCTATTATTATCCCCATGTAACAGATGAGGAAGTTGAGTCTGGGAGAGGTTAACACAGGGTTAACAGCATGTAAAAATCTGAATTTGGATTGACACCTAGGTTTTCCCAACTTCAAGCCTGGCACTCTATGCATTGCACCAATCAGATATCTCAAGATATCCCTTCCAGAACTCTCTCCAATATGCCAAACTGTCTTCTTTAAGAGATGATGCCTAACTTTTATTAAGTCTAAAAAAACCTTTATAGTGGAAAGAAAATGGTGGCCATATTGCAAATACTTAAGAGCTGTCAGTCAGCCACCTTCAACCCTACCCAAAACATGTTCTTAGATTTTAGATTGTTTTACATATATACATATATATGTATATACACACACACATGCACACACACATATGTATACATTAGTATCTCCTGTGTACTCAGTAGTGTGCTAAGCATTGTTGAATCTAACACAGCTCCCTGTTTCTTGGGGGAGAACGACTCACACATGTGTACCAATTGGAGGATAATTAAGCATAAAACTGTACGGTGCTGACTAAGTGAGATAGGAAGTGGAGAGCAGAACAGTAGGTCCCCAGACTGCACTTGGAGAATCACTGGTTTAGGGGATTTTGGCAAAGTCCCAGTTGTTGAAATTGTACAACTGTTTGTAAGCTCCAGGAAGAGGATGAGGCAGCTTCTGTCTCCTTATGGGTCTCCAGGGATCTTTCAAGGACTGATGGGATGCCAGGTAGGAGAACAGCTGTCCTTTGTGAACCAGGACACCTGGAAGCTGGACTGTGGGGTTTTGGGGGAAAGTACAATGTGGCATCTGGGAGATTGCAGGGGCGTCTCTGGGGATCCTAGAACAGGGAGCCTGAGGACACAAAACTTCATTGCTGTCTCTTCACAGACCAGCCTCGACCATGATGCTTCTGTCTCTCCTCACAGTCCAGGTCATTCCATTCTTGGCCCGACAAGAGCATCAGGAATCCCAGTGGAAGTCATGAAGTTGTATAAACAAACACAAATATGTTTAAAAACAAGGAAATAGACCAAATACACACTGTCTGATTTGGAGGGATGGAGAATTGGAAACTGACCTTGGATCTCAAAAGAATTTAAGCTACTTGTGAGTAGGGATTGTTCTGTTTTTGTTTTTTTTTTTAAATTTTTTTTCTTTTGTATTTGTGACCCCAGCACCTGGTCACCTAGTACATGGTCGAAACATAGTAGGTGCATAATAAATGCTTGCTGATTCAATCTGAGGCCCTGGGTTCAAATCCTGCTTCTGATGCTTACTTAACTTTGTTACCCTGAATAAGTTCCTTAACCACCCTACCTCAGTTTCCTCATTTGTAACACTGAGTTGTGTACAACAGATAAGTGGTTGGCTTTGGAGCCAGAGGACCTGGATTCCAATCCTGATTATTCCTTCCTACCTGTGTGATTTTGGACAAGTTGCTTGACCTCCGTAGGCCTCAGTTTTCTCATCTGTAAAATGAGGGGATTGACCCAGATGACTTCTGAGGTGCCTTTTGGCTGCAGATCTGGGGCAGTGTGGGAGGCCCTGCTTCGAAAGATGCTGGGAATTGGTTTTTGGCAGGCAGTGGGACCAGCTGGAGAGCGGGAAGGTTGCGCAAATATTTCTTCCTATCCCCAGAGGCTTGATTGGACTCATACGAGGACAGAAGGAGCCTTTTGTATTGTTTCCATGTAGTGCTTTTTTGGGGTCTCTCTTGATCTTTAAAGTTGCTCTGTGACACAATAGGCAATAAACTAGCACCAATTTTATAAGCGAAATGGAGAGAAATACTCCTGGGCACGAGGGATAAATGAGGAGAATGATACAGATAAATCAGAGGCTCATAGATTTAGAGCAGGAAGGAACCTTGGAGGCTAGCCCTCAACCAACCAGTCCCCGTCATTATACAGATGAGGAGGGACGGTATTCAAGGTCACGCCTTTAGGAAGCCGAAGAATCAGGATTAGAACCCAGGTCCTCTGGCTCTAGAGCCAATCATCTTTCTGTTGAACCACGGCTTAGGTGACTGACCCAGGCTCACACAAGTGGTAACTAGTCAAGGCTGGGATTTAAACCAGGGCTGCCTGCCTTCAAATACAGTGTTCTCTCCGTTAGACCAAGCTAGTCACAAACTGTCAGAACTTCAAGAGACTTTCGGGCTCATCTATTCCACCACCCTTTTATTTTACAAATTAGACAACTGAGACCCAGAATGGGAAAGAGGCTTTGGTATAATCACAATTTAGTGGCAAAGTTCAGGCCTGCAGTAGGTCTCCTGACTTCTGGTTTTGTTCTTTCAATCCTAACTACTGATATTCATTTACAATTTTAAGATTTTCAAGGCACTCAATACATATCTCAGTGGAACTCCTCACTAACCCTGTGAGGTCAGAATCAGAAGTATTATGATTCCCATTTTACAGGTAAGAAAACAGAGGCACAAAAATCTTAAATGATTTGTCCCTGGTCCCCCAGCTAGGAAGTATCCAAGGCTGAATGTGAACCCAGCTCTTCCTAACTCCAAATCTAGTAATCTATCCACTACATCCAACTGCCTTGGAAGATAGAGAAATTTCCCTGTTCTTCACAAAATTCATTACGGAGGGGTCCAAGCCTTACTGGGTAGATATAAATAGTCCATGACTGGTGCCATATTCCCCGCCTGTCCAAATTGGTGGGACCTGCTGTAGCTTGCTTTCTGCAGGCTGGGGGAAGAGGCAGTGCATGGTGGATGGCTTGGCTTGGAATCCTGCCTCTGGCACTTACGGAGCTAGCCCTGGGATCCTTGGCTGAGCAAGTAACCTCTCTCTGCCTCAGTGTCCTTATGTTAAGGGAGGCTCCCTTGAAGGAAAAAGAGATGTTTACTCTGGGGAAGAGAGGATTTGGGGGCTTTTCAGGTGTTTGAAGGGCTGTCAAGTGAAAGAAGGATTAGGTTTCTTCTATTTGGCTCCAGAGGGAAAAACCTAGAAGCTAATGAGTAGTCAGAAGAAACCTCCTAAGGGGCCACTCTGGATGGGGCTGGGCTTGTCTTCCTTGGAGGTCTTTGACCAGAGGCTTGGATGACTGTTTGTTTGGCAGGGGATTCTCTTCTTGCATGAGGTGGACCAGATGGCTGCTCAGGTGACTTAGAGTTCTCAGATGCTGTGATTCATCTGGGATATGGGTATGATAATATCTCACACACAGATCACAAGGTTGTGGTGAAGACAGAACTCAATGGTGGGTGTCAAGCTACTTGGAGGGCTGTGTCAGCATCAGTTCTGTTATCTTGGGGGGAGGGGCAGAAGGAGATGGGGCAGGAAGAGGAAAGCTGGCCTTCTTATAAACAAACAAAAACAAATCAAGGGTGTCACTGAAAACTTCCCAAAAGGAAATTATTCCCCAATTTCTATGGGTGGCTGTTGGGTATACTGGAATGGTTGCTAGGTTTGGATTCCGGAAGAACTGGGTTCAGATCTCCCCTCTGACACCTACTGGCTGTGGGACCATAGACAAATCACACCTTTCAGTAGCTCAGTTATCTTATCTATAATGTGGTCATAACATTTATTTTTCAGGATCATAATTAATAACAATAAATATTGATGATGACGGCTAACATTTATTGAATGCTGACTGTATACCAGGCACTGCACTAAGTACTTTACAATTGCCACCTCCCTTGATTCTCACGACAACCCTGAGAGGTAGGTGCTATTATTATGCCCATTTTACAGATGAGGAAACTGAGGCAAACAGAGGTTAAGTGACTTGCCCAGGTCACACAGCTAATAATTGTCTGGAGCCGAATCTGAATTCAGATTTTCATCTCCATCCACTGTGCCACCTAGCTTCCTCAAATGAGATCACGTATGGAAATTGTTATACAGATGTCACTTATTAATACTATGAAAATCTAGAGAGCTGGCCGCAGAGCCAGAAAGGTCTGTGTTGAAGTCCTGCCCCTATGACATATTGTGTGACTCTTCATCTCTCAGTGCTCTGGACAGCTCTCTTACACTACGTTCCAGAGAAGAGGCTGGATTACTTGAGTAGGAGTCTTTATTCCAGTGTGAAAACATAGATTCACATGCCTGGCCCCTGCATTATCATCATTGCCTTATAGAAAACCAGGGGTCACCTCTGCACTTGGATGAGACATTGGAATAACTCTTTGTGGTGTGGGGCTTCTTACATAAGCCTGTTGATGGTGATGATGATGGTGATGATGATGATGATGATGATGATGATGATGATGATGATGATGGTGAAATCCAGGCACATTTCTCTTCCACAGCTTTGGAAAAGAGCCACGCTTCCTAAGCATCCATGACTCTTGAGATTCCTCCCAGGTCTAAAGCTCTCATCCTCCTAGTCTATGATTAGCCGAAAGAGAGGTTTGTTTTTTAAAGGGGCTCTCTCATAAACGAAAATTCACTCCAAGCTCTTAAGTTTTGGGTGACCTTAAGGAAGGAACCCAGAGTCTTTCCCCACATACAGGGGGAACAAGTTGGAGGATTCATTCAAGGGATAGTACTTGCATGCCTACTATGTGAAAAGCTCTGGGCCAGATTGCAGAGGGAGATACAGAGATGGTAGGATCATAGACTTAGAGCTGGACCGGCCCTTAATCCTCCCTGCCCTCATTTTACAGAAAAGGAAACTGAGGGAAGACCAGTGAAATTTAGGTACTTGCCGCCTAGCAAATGATGGAAGAAGAATTTGACCCCAAGTCTTCGAAACAAAAACCCAAGTTGTTGCCACTGGAGCTTTTCTGTGGCAATACTGATATTGGGGCAGAAAGAAAAGAGAGTGTCCTTTGTTAGGTTCAAAGGGCACTGTGGATGCTGAGTCATCCCCATGGTAAAAATGAGGAGAACCAGGTCTTAGAATAAGAATAGTCTTCTGGGGTCAAAAGGAAAGGCTTCCTGCCTTAGCCCTTTCCGACAGGTGTCCATCGGGAAACATTTTTAGCCTCTAATGTATTGATTGGCATTAGTGGGCACTGGAAAGGTTCTTGTGGTCTCTCTTTCCCTTAGACCGCTCAACAAGCATGCAATTGCTAAATGGGATTCCAGTAACAGCGCGAGGTGGAGGCTGGGTCCTGAAAATGAAATTCTGCAGCTCTCCTTGTCATCATCATCAGTCCAATTTCCTCTCTCCAGTCTCTCCTGCCAAGCTTGAATTCATTTTTCTATTATAGATGCAATGTGCTGCACTGTACCGTAATTAGCAGACATGATGGTAATGGACTGTACATGCTAGACAGTTTCTGAAGTCAAGTGCATTAAATTGAGTTCTCCCTTTTTCTGGTATTAATGGGCCGAGATTCCGGCCATAAACACGGAACTAATACTTTTGGTGCTTTTATTGACTTCTGGGCTGCGGCAGAAAGGAGAGAAGAGCTGGCAAGGGTGTGGAGAAGCCCGTTCCTGTCTTCACGTGCTTAATTCTTGGTCACATGTGAGAGTTCTTGGGGAGATTCAATGAAACCGTGCATTTTGAGCCATCAGTCCAGCCTCAACAAGTGAGGATCAAAGGGAGAGGAAAAACCAAAGAATGGGTCAACCCAAAGGGAAAGAAGGCAGAGAGATAGGGAGGGGGTGAGAGGACAAAAAGACAAAGAAGAGTAGAAAATGGACATGGCCATTGGAGCCAGAGGCGAGCTCGTGGAAGGGCGGGAGAGCAGCTGTTCTGACGTAGTATTGCTCAGGAAGCTTCACAGTCCCAGTCAAGGTAAAGGATTCAGGCTGAAACTGTCCATGTGCTTCTCCATGACCAGCAGTTGAAGGGGCAGCCTATCAAGGCAGTGCATGCACCAGGTTGGCATGGTAGATCCACAATGAGCTGGGCTCAGGACTGGAGAGGAAGAAGAGATGGGATTCTCATTTGGGAAGTACTCAGTGCTTTCAATGATCCCATACTGGTCTCTTGATGGATATGGCCACAAGTCATGAAACATCACAGTCTGCCAAGAATCAAAATGTAGCCTTCCAATATATGGTAGGTGTGAAAGGCTGCAACGTATTACCCATGATGACTTTGCAAATGCCTGGTGGCAGAGGACCATAGTCTTAAATATGGAAGGGATTCAGTTCCATCTTCTCATTTTATAAGTGAGGACACTGAGACCCATTTGAGGTCCTCCCTTTTGGGGAAAGGTCCCAGACTAGCCATCTCTGAGTCTCTAGACTTAGCCACCAAGCTCCAGCTGCCTCTTGACTCCATACCTGAAACCCCTTTCTCCCATTGGTAAGTTCTTTCCAGAACCTCCATTTTGAGGATGCTTAACACAGTGCCTGGCACATAAGCACTTATTTCACAAATGCTTGTAGTCTGATTGTATCATGCAAGTTAAGTGATTGACCCAGGATCATACAAGTAGTAAGTGGCTAAGCTAGGATTTGAATCCAGTTCATGTGACTTCAGATCCAGCCCACTTTCCCACTGTACCACATCCCTGTTTTGTAGCCTAATTGTGAATGGCTTTGAATGTCAAATAGGGGAACTCATGTTTTATATTAGAGGAGGCACCGTGGCTGACATCAGGGAAATGTGTCCTAGGCAATGGAGCGGGGCAAGCAGCATGGTGAAAGTGAAAGACAAAAGGAGGACAGGCCAAGGGCTGAACTGGTCCCCGTGAAATGATAAAAGACCTAGAGAAAACTCGGTGCCCTCCATTCTCAATGGAGGATTTATGGGAGGGCATAGATGAGTATTGCTCAGGTTGAGAAGGTATGCATGATGTGGTGAGATAATTCTCATGTCAAATTGAATTGTTGGAGAGAAAGGATGGAGCCACAACCCCAGCCTTTAACAGGTGAGGACCAAAGGGAGAGGGAAGCCAAAGGAGTGAAGCAACAAAAAGGATATGGAGTCAGAGATGAAGGGGCGAGAGGAAAAGCCAAGATGAAGGAGTCCCCAAGTGTCGTTGCATCCTAGAATCTCTGTCTGGGGAAGAGTTTCTGTCATCATCAGGTCACACTGTGAAAAGGAGAGATCATTTTGTAACTGTCAGGGTGACCTTGGACAAGTCAAGGGGTCCCTCTGGGTCCCAGGCCACAAAAGGAGCAGCTCAGACTCAATGATCTGTAAGGTTCCTTACCACTCTTATACTTCAGTACCATGGGTCATTGCCTTAAGTGTCATTGGGTAGCCCCATAGCCACTGTCCTAGCTGCCCAGTCCTGAGGATAACGACTTGAAAAAGATTCTCAAATGCCTTGACATACAATGAATAAAGAGGCTACCTGACTGTTAAGAGGTACTGCTGGGTCTTCCTGGTCCTCACTGTCTGGACCTCTGCCTACTGTCTGCTGCCAGACTAGAATGCTAAAATAATGAAATGTTAGAGCTCTGACAGATGTTGGGCATGGGAGAGAAAAAAAAAGAATGAAAAATCCTAGCCTTCAAGGAGCTTCTATTCATCTGGTGTGTCACGGTGAGTGGAATGCTGCAAGCTCTTGTTTCCAATCCTGCCTCCTGGACTTGTTGTCGGCACGTCCCTTAACCTGTGGGTCTCAGTTTCCTAATCTGTCAAATGGTGATAATGATACCTTATAGCATTGTTGTAGGTTGTTGTGAGGATCACAAGAGATAAAACACTTTGCAAACTTTTCCAGCAATCTAGAAATATTAATCGATATTCTTATTACCAGCACCTGGAAGGAAAACACAGGGTAATGAAAGGATGTTTAGACATAATTTAGTCATACCCAAATCCTTCTGGGTCTTTGCCTATTACCTATCACCATTCTCCACTGATTCTACACTCGCCTGGCTCACTTTCCTTCTATCCCCTATTGAAGGGATCTTGCTAATGCTCCTTACTCTGCCCCTGTTGGGTGTTTACTCTTCAGTTTTCAGCTGCCCCACCTCTGTTTTGTCTCAGGTGGTGCATGGGTAGGGCACTGGACCCAGAGTCTGGAAGAACTGAGTTCAAATCTATCCTGGACACACAGCTAATAACTCTTTAACTTAACTTGTTTGCCTCAGTTTCCTCAACTGTAAAATGGGGATACTAATGGCACCTTTCTCAAAGGGTTATTGTGAGGATCAAATAAGGTAATATTTGTAAAGTGCTTAGCTCAGTGCCTGGCACATAATAGGTGCTTCATACATGCTTATTCCCTTCCCTTGCTGAATTAGCTCTTAGACATGTGAGGAGCTCCCTCCTCACCTGAGAGAGCAGGTAGTCAAATGGAAAGGATGCAGAACTGACTGTCAGATTTGGGAATGTTTCATTAGAGATCTCTTGAAAACTCCCTAGAAGATCTTGTAAAGTCATTTATTCTCTAGGTGACTGTCTTGTTTTTTTCCTATTCTATAAAATCAGAAGACCATGCATACTGGGAACAGATTTAAAGCTAAAAGAAACCTTGGAGTCCATCAGATCCAACTGGGTCATTTTACAAATAAGTAAACTAAGGCTCAGAAGGGTTAAGATTCTTGGCCTCCTCCACTCACTGGACACCCACCTCTTCTGGGCTATCACAACAGCCTCATAATTGGTGTCTTTGTTTGCAGTCGCTCCCTGTTCTAATTCATCCTCCAGACAGATGCCAAATGGATATTCCTAAAATGTGTGAGCCTATGCCCCCTCCTCAACAAGCTTCAGTGGCTCCCTATTGCCTCTACAATGAAATCCAGATTCCTACTTGGCAACTGAAGTTCCTCTGAATCTGACTGTCCCCTACCTTTCCAGGCTGATTTCACATTCCCATCCTCTCTTCTCCTTCTCCTTCTCCTTCTCCTTCTCCTTCTCCTTCTCCTTCTCCCCACCTCCTGCCACCAATAAAATGTCAGTTCCCTGAGAGCGGCTCCCTTTATCATTTTTTATCTACATATTCCTAGTATTTGTTGAATTGACTTGAATTAAATGACTCACCAAAAGCTATATAGATAAGAAATAGCAAAGGTAGATTCAAACCCAGATCCTTGGACTCTTAATCCAGTGTCTAAAAAATGTATCTTGCCACACTGGCTACATTTTGGGGAGAAAAATATTGTAAGGGGATAAACATATGGAAATTTTGTAGCTCTGTGGAAGACAGGTGTTGATTCTATTAAAAAAGCCTTGTTATTCATTATTGCTAATAATTATAATTTACCTTCTCAGCCAAATAATTGAAGCTCTCATTGAGAGCCCCATTATTTTTAATCATTCAGGAATATAGTTGATTGAACATTGAAAGCTGAAAGGATGGACTCAGAAGCTTCTTATTTCTAGATTCTTTGGAACTACAATTTCAAATCTGGCCAAATCCTTTTTTTGTGAGAGAGAGGGAAAAGAGGCAGAGCAAACTTAGAAAGAGACCTTATAAATGTCTTTATCACCTGGTCACACTCTCCTTTCTTATATCCCTTCTTCAGCTGTGGTTTCAGAATGATAGCAATGTTTTCCCAAAGCTAAAACATAAAGAAGGGGCATATAGGAGAGGCCCTGCTTTTTCCTGTTCTCTTATTAATTTCAATTAATATTCTTGGGTTTAAACTCTGTTTGTGTCTTTGTTTTATGGATATATGGTGTGATCAGTGCATGCTTTAATTTATTTTTTGCAATACAGAGGCCAGAGTACACATCAGGGAACTTCCATGTGATATCAGCAGTCTGTCTTCTTCCTTAAAATTCTGCAACTCAAGAATTTTGGCTTGGGAAAGACTGATAATCTTACATAGCTTGTGGTGAGGAGGAAAATGACTAAAGCTATTTCTTTGCTTGTCATAATTTAGCACTGTTTTTGAACATCAACTGTGCAAAGCACTGGACAGGGCACTGTGGGGGAGAGAGAGGCAAATATACTGTAGTTCTTGGCCTCCAGGAATTTACTGTGTAGTAGAGACATCATCCAGAGGACTACAAGGCAGTGTCTGTCTAGCCCCAAGAGAGCTGATGTTGTATAGTGGATGCATGGGGGACCTGGGTTCAAGTTCCACTAATGTGGAGTACTCTGTACATGGGTACATATACTGGCTATGTGACCTTGGGTAAATCACTTCACTTAGCATTCTGGGGAGCTCTCTAAGACTGTGAGTTGTAGAGAAGGTGCCAATCTGCATGAATAGAGAGAGTTCCTCACTAGGAGCTCCCTTCTACCAATGAAATCACAGGTCCAATCTTTATCTCTAGCCTATGGATGGTATGGATATTAAGAACTACACATTATGGACAGCAAGAACAATACACATTGAGAGAAAAGAGATTACCGTGGATGGGGTGATGTGGAAGCCATCTTGAAGGATTTGGGACTAGAGCTATGCCTTGATAGGATTTCAATAGGACAACAATAGGGGAGAGTCTTTCAGATTGGGGAAAACAGATTTAGCAGAGGCATGCAGGTGGGAAAACTATCCAGAATTTTTTGATGGGGATAGTAAGCAGACTAGTTTAGTTGAAGTGTCAATAAAATGAAAAAAGAATAGTATGGAATAGGCTAGTCAGATTACAGGATAGAGAGGGAATAGTAGTTTTGTTTTGTTTTTTAAATCAGAAATAGTTTTGTCAAAGCAATGATTTGGGGAAATTAACCTGATAATTAGAGGCAGTGTATATAGGGAATAGAGTCAAGTCTTTTAGTCAGGAAAAGTTGGGTTTAATTCACCCTATCTGCAGTATGAATCACATGACCTCTCAGTATACCAGGCAGCCCTTTGAGACCATCAGTTGCCAAGGAGTTGCTGATCAGTATCAGTGGAGGGAATTTTAACACTGGGAGTTCTTCACTTGGCTGAAATCACATGTCCAGATCCTCTGAAATCTGGTAAAATATGGTAATGGCTGGCAGTTGTTCAAGCTTCCTAGTAGGGCTTCAAGCCCTACAAAGTGGAAATGGGGGTTAGTCGATGTGGAAACAGAGATTAAGTGACTTGCCTGATGCAATTAGTAAACTGTTAGGGCCTATGTGTTGGGAAAATGGGAAGGGGAAGAAAGTGGAGTCAGAGAGAAGACTGAAAAAGTCCAGATGTTACATAATGAGGGACTAGACCTGAGTGGTGTCAAGGTCCTATGACCTCTGACTGTCAGGACTGACATGCTGTCAGGAAGGGTTCAGTATATATTGTAAAGGAATGTGACTTTCACTGACCCAGTGATAAATAGTGTTTAGTGGAACAACGCTATGTGCCTAAAGTTGGAGGACCCTGATTTAAATCCTACCTCTGTTGCTTGTAGCCTGTGTGACTTTGGCAAGTCACTTAACCACTCATGCCTCAGTGTCCATATTTGTAAAAATGAGAGGAGTTAGATTAGATGTCATCTAAGACCCATTCTAACTCAGAAAGCAAGCAGAGTCACACCTGCCAATGCCTTTGATGTTCTATGTACCTCAGACCTCAGGCAGCTTTTTATGGTGGTTTGGCACAAAAGACTCCCCTGAGGGATGCATAGAGGAGAGGAATTGACTCACAAATACATAGGGAAAGACACTTGGAAGCACTCAAACCATATAAAGCCCAATACTCTGCTGCTCTGAGGTCCTAGCTATGTCTTCTCCCTATTCTTCATCCTTTCTAAGTGTTCTCTACAAGACTCCAGTAGAATATTATCTCCTTCAGGGCCAGTGACAGCTTTGTTTTTTGTCTTTGTATCACTGATACTTAGTACCTCCTAGGCATTGTAGCTTACTACAGGCTACTATAGTGAATAGATGAATGAATGAATGAATGAATGAAAGAATGAGGCAATGCAGGGCAATAAACATTTATTAAGCACCTACTATGTTCCAGGCACTGTGCTAAGCATTGGAGATGCAAATATAAGCAAAAATAAAGACTGCCCTTGACCCCAAGGAGCTGACATTCTAAAGGAAAAACACATGTAAGAGGGAGCTGAAAGGCAGCTAAAAGGGGAAGGAAGTTACCTATGATAGGGTGAAGGGGGCCAGGCATGGTATAGTGAAGGCTGAAGAGTCAGAAACAAATCCATGAACAGAATGAAGCATGACTGGCTTGGGTCTATCCCCTGAGTGGAGGTCCTGAAAGGAACTCAGCAGAGAATGGCAGAAAGAAATCCCCGGGTTAGAAGATAGTTGAGTCATGGTGGTTAAGTATAGAAAATCAGAAGCACAGTTGGAAGAGAAATACATGAATGCAAGCAATATCATGAGAGCCAGTCTCCTGGTTGAAATGCTCATGTGCCCCTCAGGGTCATTGCTTGTAGGTGCCCCTTTGCTATCCCCATAGTTCAAATTCTCTACCATCTTCTCTGTCCTATTAAATGGTGAGAGTGGGAGTAGAAAGGAGAGGGTGAATACAAGAGTTGCTGAGGAAGCAGAATCAGAATGGTAGCCAATGGTTGGATTTTGGAGGATCCAAAGATGACTGAGGTTATGAACCAGCATGATTGGGAAAAAGATGGTGCCATGAACAGCAATGGAGAAATTTAGGAAGGAGGGGCAGGGTGGGAGATGAAGAGCTCAGTTTCAGACGTGTTGAGTTAGAGTTGATGGTATGACATCTGAGAAGAAATATCTGCCAGTCAACAGGGTGTCATTGTGTGTGCACATGTGGAAATTAGAAGAAAGACTGGAACTAAAGGTACAAATTAAGGGGAAAATGAAAGTGTAAGGTTTAATATTATGGAGAAAACACACATGGAAAGAAGAGCAAGGAGATGAAGACAGATGGGGGGAGCTCAATGGCACCGTGATGTATAGAGCTCCAGACCTGGAGTCAGGCTCATCTTCATGAGTTCAAATCTGGCCTCAGGCACTTACTAGCTGTGTGACCCTGGGCAAGTCACTTCACCCTGTTTACCTCAGTTTCCTCATCTGTAAAATGAGATGGAGCAGGAAATGGTAAACCACTCCAATATCTTTGCCAAGAAAACCCCAAATGGGGGTCATGAAAAGTAGAACATGACTGAAAATGACTGAACACCAAAAAAAAGTCAGTATGATTCCTTGGTTCTGCCCTCATTTAACCCCCTATCAGGGCTATGGAGCCCAGGGACCAGAATGGAGAAATTGGACATCAGTATGTGGAGTTGGGCATTGAAATTGGACAACTAACATTTCAAGGGGGTTAGTGAAGACAATGTTGAAACAGCTGACCTTGGCATCTAGACCTAGAATGGAAAGAACAATGGTTAAAGGCATGGGGGAATGAGCAAAGTTGAGAGAATATGGGACTGGGTCTGGGTCTGGATGAAAACAAAGAATCCTTGCACTGGATAAGTCAGGAGTAGAGGTGAAAGGTAAGGAAGCAAATAGTTATTGTAGTGGGCAGGAGGAGAATGGATGAAAGTCTTCCTCTTGTTTTTGTGGTCGTGTTCCAAGGCTATTGTAAGTTTCAATGATGGGGCAGTTTAGACACTTTTTTTTGGATTATCTGGAAACTTTATAGGACTTGCTCAGAGCCCACGTGCCTTACTTGAGGTTAATGGGAGTTGGGGAAGATCTCTCTCTCTCTGGGTGGGAACTAAGTAGAACTTTTATTAAATTAGAACTGGGAGATATTAAAATATGTATACTGCTCATTAAGCCTCAGGGATTTATTTTAAGATGCCCTAAGTTTTATGGTTTTTATCCCATATGGCAAATAACTAATGTTTTAAGAGGTAGCTTGAAACATCTTGCAATTATTTGTCTACTTGGGGTGAATGCTGACAGTTTGATGACTGACTTCAGGCTTTCAGAAATTGATGTCATGGCATGGCAGATGTCATCTGAATATTTTTTGCTTTTTAACTAGTAGTTTTAGTGTTTAGTATATTGAGTAGTAGATATCAACATTTATTACACACACACACACACACATATATGTATGCCTACACACACACACATACATATATGTATGCCTACACACACACACACACACATATATGTATGCCTACACACACACACACACATACACACACACACACACACACATACACATACATACACCTAGCCAGGTTTATGTGTTGCCGATTTTGCTTACTTCAGTTCAGCAAGCATTTATTAAGTAAGAGGCAGTACGCTATAGTGGGTACAACAACTGAATTTGGAGTCATGAAGACCTGGGTTTGAATCCAGCCATATCACTTGCTAGCTCTGTGAGCCGGGGCAAGTAAATTAACCTCTCTGGGCTTCCATTTCTCTATCTAAATACTAATAACAACGCTGGTGATATCTTCTTCATAAGGGTTGGTATAAAGATCTATGCTTTGCAGCCCATTTCAAACTGATTCTTAGTAGTATAGAGAGCTGACTCTGGAAAGTGATCCTGGTCTCAAACCCTGCCTTCTGACATTGTACTCCCCATGTGACCTTGGATGAGTCAACCTCTCTGTACCTTGTTTCTTCATCTGTAAAATGCAGGGGTTGAGAGGATGTGTGATCCTAGTATGTGATCCTACTATGTGCAAGGCATTATGCTGCTTGGGATACAGAGACAAAAACCAGTCTGGACCCTTGAGAAGCTTACATCCTATATAGGGAAACAATACACAAAGAAACAAAGAGAATGAGTAAAAACAAATTATTTTGGGGGGGAGAAAGGGGTGGCTGGGGAGATATGAAAATCTTGAATAATCAAAAAACTGAACACCACCTTATTGGATGAATAGGGAGTTACTCAGTGCCAGGTAGGCATTGTGGGTAGGGATACAGAGAAAGGAAAAACAGTACCTGCCCACAAAGAGCTCACATTCAATGGAGAACACATGCAAATGCCTATGTACATATGAGATTCATACATAGTTAGATATGAACTTTTCTTCTCTTTTTTTCTAATATATTTTTATTTATTTTGTTAAATATTTCCCAATTATATGTGAAAAAATTTTAACATTCATTTTTTAAAAATTTTGAGTTCCAAATTCTCTCCCTTCCTTCCATCCCCTCCCTCATTCCTTGAGAAGGCAAGCAATATGATATCTATTATATATACCAAGTCACGTAAAACATATTTCCATAATAGCCATGTTATTTACAAACTTTTCAAGTCAAATACTTATTTTTTCTTTTTGTCCAACTGGGGAAATAAGAAAACAAAAATAAACACCTACTTATTGGGTTAATAGGACAGCTAGGTGGTGCAGTGGGATAGAGCCCCAGGCCTGGAATCAGTAAGACTCTTCCTAAGTTCAAATATGGCCTCAGACACTTCCTAGATGTGTGACCCTGGGCAAGTCACTTAATCCTGTTTGCCTCAGTTCCTCATCTGTAAAATGAGCTGGAGAAGAAGATGGCAAACCGCTCCAGTATCTTTGTCAAGAAAACCCCAAATGGGGTTATGAGGAATCAGACATGATTGAAAAATGATTGAGGATATTGAGTTAATAGGTAGTTTAAAAGATGAAAGAGGAAAGGGCTGTTTTCTTTGAAATGTAGTGCTTTCTCATCCATGAGGGTCATTAGGCATTGGCAGGGTCATTTCTCTCTGAGGAACTGCAGAGACCAGTTCCGGCATAGGCAAAACTAGATGTTCTCCAAAGGTCCCTCCAGGTTTGTGCTTCTGTCTTTCTCAGATTCTGTGGGTATATATCTAGGCAGTTTTGTGTAATATATAATGGTTTCTTTGAGTCCTTCACTGCTATATTAATAAGGTCAAATTATTGTTCCACCTTTGGATTTTTTCTTTAATTTTTCAGAGCTATGTGCCAACTGTAGTTGATCCAGGAACTACAAATTGTTTTATCTCTATCAATCCCTTGTCATGATCTTGGTATTATGAAACAGACAGGTGGTTTTCTCTTTTCTTCTCTTTTGGGTATCACTTTTTTTTTAAAAGAAAGAATTCATTTCCAGAAAGGTTAATCGCTATGCCAAGGTTGTCAGTGAATTGTTTGAGGGTGACATAATTTAAAAAGTGAAGCTCGGAACCAGAGGCGACCTTGGTAATCATTTCATCCAATCCTTTCATTTTGTAGATGAGGCCCAGAGAAAGGAAGTGGTTTGTGTGAGGACATGGGACTAGAAGCTGTAGGATATTGGAGAAGGAATGTTGGATCTGGATTCCAGTAGCCTTGGGCTCTGAAGGATAGTAGGGATTCTTAGAGGGAGAGGGGAATAGAAAGAGGATTCTAGGCATGAAAAACAGCCTGTGCTAAGGCCCAGAGATGGCAGATGAAGTGCTATGTGAGGGCAGTAGCAAGAAGGCCAGACTGACTGCATTGGAGAGAGTGTGCCGGGGAGTCTTATATAATAAGTCTGAGAGGGTAAATTGGAAAGAGCTCGGGAAGGTCTTTAAATGCCAAACAGAGAAGCTGATTTTAATTCCTCGAGGTATTAAGCACCTGCTTTATGCAAGCGGCTATTCTGGGTGCTGGGGATAGGAAGGCAATGGAAATGATTCTTGCCCTCAGGGAGCTTACATCCTAGCAGGAGGGGGCACAAACTATGCACACACAAATACAAATACTAAGTAATTTTTATTTCTATCTATCTGTCCATCTGTCTATCTATTGTGAGGAAGGGATGCATTAACAACTGGGAAAATAAGGGATTCCAGGTGTTAGTAGAGTGCAGGCTCTACTAACTAAGGGTACCATGAGACTGGATGTTTTTTCCCATGCCTGGCGCCCTTCCCCCACTCCTCCACTTCCTCCAAGGCCTGACTCAGATGCAGTTTCTTGCATGAAATCCTACTCACAGCCTTCACTCCACGTCATCCCCTTCCTTCCAAGATCATCTCTCCAGCCCCCAATTTTTCTTAGAACTTTGGGTCTTTTTTTGCTGCTATCCCATTCGGCCTTAAGTTGTTTGTATACATTTTGTATTCCACTCACATCAGTTGACTGTAAGCTCTTTGAGGGCAAGGGACTGTGCCATTTTTTTTTCATGTTATACATTCCTAAGCACAATGCTTTTCAGTTTCCTTAGTTGGATTGAATTGAATTAAATTAAATTAACTGACTTACCCAAAGTCTCACCCTATGGAGTAGAACTTAAATTAGAACCTAGGTCCTCTGGCTCTTTGACTTCCTCCTAACCCTTTTAAAATCATTTTAGAAGAGATTCTTGGTCAGGCACTGGTTGGACTCCACAGCTTCCAGTGTCTCTTCTAGACCTATGATTGACTCTGTGACTTCAGATCCAGCTTTAGTGGGTGCTAAGTATCCTGTAGTCGAAGTCTCTCATTGTGAAGATGAGGAAGCAGGGGGAGTTTCAGCATCTTTCCAGGTTACAGAGCTGGTTATTTTATAAAGTCCCAAGTAGATTTCATGTCTCTTGACTTCCTGATCAGAGCTCTTTCCATTTCATGGTGTTTGTCTCTAGTTTTCTGTAACTTCTTAGGTTGGGTCTAATCATGGATGGGCTCTGTATTTGGATGCTTGCATTTTTTTTTCAGATTAAACATGATGCTCCTTTTATATTTAAGGGCAAAAGTTGTTAATTTTGTCATTGAGTTGGAAGTACTCAATATTTCTTGAACTGGAACTTATTACATAATAATTCCTCCACCCACAGGAAGTATGATGGGTTTTCATAAACTTGCTACAACTAGGTTATGAAGTAAGAGTTCATGCTGCTGCCTGTAAAGAACCATTACTGGTAAAATTGACCTGTCATTAGCTCCTCTTTATCCCTCCAATTTTACTGATTCATTGATACCCCAGTATTTAGCCTACAAAATGGATGGCAGCTGAGTAGACGGTTGGTCCAGATTTAGCAAAACTCTTTATAAACAGACATCCAACTGACATCTTCCTGCTGTTAGTTTTTCCTGTACCTGCAACACAAAGGCTCCACCATACTTTACCTTTCAGTGGGCCGGCTCTAGGGAGAACTTGGGTTATGAGGAAATCAACATGGCAGGCTTAGGGATTTCAGGACTATTTGCCAATGATTTGGATCAGTTTATTC
Source organism: Vombatus ursinus (assembly GCF_900497805.2). Classification (NCBI taxonomy): domain Eukaryota; kingdom Metazoa; phylum Chordata; class Mammalia; order Diprotodontia; family Vombatidae; genus Vombatus; species Vombatus ursinus. Next base: position 28,772,897 of record NW_020954588.1, read on the forward strand.
TTGAAAACCTGTAGCTATCTATAGTCTAGGCATCCTGAGCAAATAATGGACTGTTGTTTGGCTTCCTATTTCCTTTGGAGTTGGGGGAGGTGGGACAGAGTAAGGATAGGATGATTTCTTTATTAATAAATCATCTTTTAGCAAAGTAGCAAAGTTCATGAGATCATAGGTTTAAATCTAAAAAAGATCTCGGAGATCATCTAGTTCAGTATGCTTCTTTTACAGAAAGAAACTGAGACCCAGAAAGTTTTATGATTTATTGTAGTTACAATAGTTACAAGTCTACTAAGAAAAATCTGGGTTCTCCTGATCACCCTATGGCACTTCCAAACTGTGGGAACCTGAGCTGGGCCAATCATTTAATCTCAGTTTGTGCCCAGCAATTAGTTATCTACTAAATCACAGAAGGGTTGATCTGCTTGGTTGTGTTTGTCCCTACAATGATGAAATGGTAGATCCTTTGTGTGTCTTTTCATCAAATGATTTTTTGGGGGTAGAGGAGATGGTGGTTGTCTCCACCAATGATGAATTGGTAGATTCTTTGTGTATCTCTTCATCATCTTTAACTTGCCTTGCCTAAGATCACACCCCAGCTTTCATCCCACTATGTCATACTGATTATTTGAGCAGTCTATACAGCCCAACAATTTCATTTCACAGATGAATTAACTGAGTTAAGTGACTGACTCATCTAAAGTCATACTGATAATAAGTATCAGAGGAAGTCAATTCAACACAAATAGCCAGTTCTCCTCCATATAGACTTGGACCTGGCATGGCATTAGGGGATTTGGGTGGCCTTGGGCTGCCCGAGACACTGGAAATCTTTAGTAAACTGAATCTCCCTTCCCTCTCTCCTCTTAACTGAGGCAAAGTATTCTAAGTATGGTACTTCAAATATAGAACAAACAAGAATTGAATCGGGGGACATGGTTATTTTGAGCATTGAGTAGTCAATGATTTACTTCCCCACCCTGTGTGATTTAAATACACATATTCTGATATGTTTAGACTTAATTCTGTTTTCCTCTTGGTGTGGAAGGGACCAGTCCACCTGTCCAGGAACTTTGCATTGGGTGGGGGTGGGTGAGAGAAGACTGAAGAAGAAGAAATGCTAGGAATCTGATTGGACAATGCAGGATATGAATTTCTCGCAGCCTACAAGGATCCAGGAAATTCACAAACGTCAACATTTGCAGTTGGAAGTGTCGCTAAAGAAACAAGGTGTGAGATGGAAAGCAGGAAGTTGGATGAAATAGAAATAACAAGATTCAGTGAAATAAATGCAGAAGTTATAAAAAGCAGTAAAATCTCTGAGAGAAGGCCAAGAATTATGACATTAGGGTGGGAGTGGGGTAGGAAAAGAAAGAGGTAGTAACGAATAATGATGTGAGTATTGTACTCTTTTGCTGAATGACCTTTTAGGGTTTGCCAGAGATAATTTGGTGAAATAACAAGATACTATATTAAGAAGACCTGGTAATGGAGCTATGACCTTTGTCTCTGTTTAAAAAAACAGAATGATCTTAACCTTGTGAATTTCTTTGTATTTTCATATTTTCAATACTCTTTTTCTTCTCCCATTATTCATGTTCTCCCCACCACCAAATTACTTTGGATTTTTACTTGTTTTTGTATATGTTGTATCCATCTCCCCACCTTTCCCTGCCCCCCAAGAATGCAAACTCCTTGAAGGCATGGAATATTTTGTTTTTAAGGTTTCTACTGCCAGGAATAGGTAATTTAATAAATGTTTGTTGAATTGATTTTTTTAAATCATAGAGACAGAGTAACATAATGGCATAGTGTGTAGAATTCTGGGCTTGGAATTGGAAAAATCTGGGTTCTCCTGATCACCCTATGGCACTTCCAAACTGTGGGAACCTGAGCTGGGCCAATCATTTAATCTCAGTTTGTGCCCAGCAATTAGTTATCTACTAAATCACAGAAGGGTTGATCTGCTTGGTTGTGTTTGTCCCTACAATGATGAAATGGTAGATCCTTTGTGTGTCTTTTCATCAAATGATTTTTTGGGGGTAGAGGAGATGGTGGTTGTCTCCACCAATGATGAATTGGTAGATTCTTTGTGTATCTCTTCATCATATAAATTTTGGGGGGATAGAGGAGATAGTGGTTATCCTCACCAATGATGAAATGGTAGATCCTTTGTCTGTCTTTTCATCAAATAATTTTTTGGGGTAGAGGAGATGGTGGTTATCCCCACCAATGTTGAAATGGTACATCCTTTCTGAATCTCTTCATCAAATAATTTTTTGGGGTGGAGGAGATGGTGGTTGTCTCTACCTATGACAAAATGGTAGATTTTTTGTTTATTTCTTCATCAAATAATTTTTGGGGGAGAGGAGTTAACAGCAAAGAGTAGTTTCATTTTTAGATCACCCACTTCATGAACCATATGGATATTATTGATTTCATGAAATTTTGTACCACAGTGTTCATATGCATTATTTGGATATCTATTCATTGGGAGAGGAATATAGGGAATTAATATTAATTGTTTGAATTAATATTCAAAATTATTTTTTGTGGGCTGATGATAGATGTGTTATACTCATTTATGTACGTTTGTATATAACTAGGTTGTAAACTCTTTGTAGGTAGGGACAGGGTCTAGACAAGCACTCAACAGGCCCCTAGTACAGTCTTGTTGATTAGCCAGCCTTAGTAGAGTGGGAGAAGCTCTGAATTTGGAACCAGAGGATCTGAGTTAAAATTTGAGCTCAGTCGCTGACTTTTAGGCAAGTCACTCTTTTAACCTCTCTGGGCCTTGGTTTCCTGCTCTGTAAAATGACTAGATGGACTAGATTGACTTTTCCAAACTCTAATTCTTCTGACCTTCTCTCATTTTTGTTGTTGTTGTTGAGTTGTGTCCAACTCTTTGTGACCCTATTTGGGTTTTGTTGGCAGAAATACTAGAGTGGTTTGCCATTTCCTTCTCCAGCTTATTTTACAGATGAGAAAGCTGAGGCAAACAGGGTGAAGTGACTTGCCCAGGGTCACACAGCTACTAAGTAACTGAGGTTGGATGGGAAGATGAGTCCCCCTGACTCCAGGCCTGGCACTCTATTCACTGCACCACCTAGCTGCCCCCTTCTGTAATTTAGCATCGTATAATGTGTTTATTTTCATCTGCAAATGGCATTGCATTTCCTGAGTAATGGCTGCCTCATTGAGATTACAGACTTTTAAACAAAATTACTTTAAAACTGGGGTTTCGGACTTCTTTGCATAGAAATGATGTGCCCTATGAGAAGTTTACTGAAGTGGAGGAAAAAAAATTCAAGAAATAATGTGAGTTCTCTCTCCATTGTTTTGTCTTTTTGTTTCTTACGAGTCTAGCTAGAGATAGCGAAGGAGAACAGGGCAAAAACTGGGGGAGAAGTGAAACAGCCACCAATCTGGACCTCTGGTGCCTTGGTTGCAAAGGGGTCAAAGAGTTACTTCCTCTAGACTAGAGTGTGGTTTTTGGTCTAGACCGCCAGGTTGCTGATGAGAAGATGGTCTGGGAGGATTATAGGATTATGGATTTAAATCTGGAAGACACCTTAGAAGGCCATTTAGTTCAGCCTTTCATTTTATAGATGAAGAAGCAGAAGCCAAGAGAAGTCCAATATCTTGCCCCTAATCTCACAAATAAGTAGAAGATGTGGCATGTGAACCCAGGTGCTCTGAGTGACTCCAAATTCAGCACACAATCCACTGTAACCCTCCTTACAATATTATTCCTATCCACCTTTGTGGAGGGAAATACATTCAGGCTGTCCCTGACTTACCAAGTCTTATTGAACACTCCCACCTATATCTAAGTGAAAAGGAGTTGCCCTGGGAGCCCTCCAGAGGGGTTTCCCCCTCCTGACCCCATACCGGATGACTTCTGTAGCAGGAGGACCATGAGTTCCTGGTGCTCCCACCTTCTCTCCTGATTGTGCACTGTGGAAAACAGCTTTCTATTTCGATAATGAGTGACACGGTGCTTGTGTTCTTAGCCAACTTAAGAAAGCTTGTGTAAGCCATAATGTTGCTGACACATGGAAAGAACCAAGAGGAAGGTGGAGGCCCCCACAGGGCATTGTTTGTGTGTGGGTCAACTGAAATGGAAAGTATAAATTAAGGTAATTTGTGCCTTATTATGGGTTTTTGAGGCCTAGCTGGGAACCAAACCACCATTTGTGGCATTAGAATCAATGTCGAATTGGAAGGGGTGTGGAAATCGTTTAGTAGAATGCCCTCATTTTCTAGATGCAGAAACTGAAATTCAGAATTTTATGTGATTTACTAAAAATCTGGTTCTGCTACTGACTTTTACTGTCTTTGTGACCTTGGGCAGATTACTTAACCTCTCTGCTCAACTCTATAATGAAAGTGTTCGGAATAGACAATCTCTTCTTCTTCCTTTGTTAGCACCACCCTTGTTCAGTTGTGTCAGCCTCTTCATGACCCCTTTTGGAGTTTTCTCAGCAGAGATACTGGCGTTGTTGGCCATTTTCTTCTCCAGCTCATTTTACAGATGAGGAAACTGAGGCAAATAGGGTGAAGTGACTTGCCCAAGATCACACAGCTCGTAAGTGTCTGAGGTTGAATTTAAATTCAGGTCTTCCTGACTCCAGACCTGGCACCACTTAGCTTAGTATTATTATAGTTTCTAAACATTATTTTTCATTCAGTAGAATATAAGCTCCTTGAGGGCAATTACTGTTTTGTGTGTTTCATGTATCCACAGTGCTCAGTAGTCAAGTAGCATTTGTTAAGTGCCTACTATATGCCGGGCATTATGCTAGGAATCCTTCTATTACTAAGTTGTCAGATCCTGTGTAGATTTATTTCTAAAATTTTATGAATTTTCCCACATAGTTTCTTTTTAACCCTGCCTGTTAGAAGTTTCTAATTTTGTTGCCAAAGGCAAAGGACCCTTCAGGTTGGAATTCTCAGCAAAGGGCAGGTGGGAAATTTGAAGACCACATCACAGGAACTTTATGGTAATCTAAAATGTAAACTAGTCTCATCCTCTGAAGGTTCTTTTCACCCATAGACCATTTGAGGTGCTGGATGAAGGCATTATTGATGATGAATTTAGATGGAATTCAGGTGATCTTTCTTGGAACCAATTCTTCTTGGCCAGGTTCTGATGAAAAGGTTTTTATTTGAGCACATTCTTCAACACTAATAGTTTTGATTTCTCTTTCTTGTCCCTTTTTTTTTAAAGTATGTATTAACTTCAATTTTTAAAATATACAGTCATTAATTTTGTTTTGATAAGATAAACATTCCTTAATATACACCCAAGCCCCCTTGTAAAGTACCTTTTCCAAAACTTCATTTTTCTGTTGACAGAAAAAACTGATGTGTCTGTCCTTTAATGCTGCTAGTGTGGCAGTATCATTGACCACCATAATCATGCAGAGTTTTATTTGCTCCCTTCATTGACTTTATTTGCCTTGTCCTCATGTGCCATATTGTTCTTTGAAAGCGCTGCTTTATTTTACTCTGCATCACTTCATGTAAGTCTTCCCATATTTCTGTGGATTCTTCCTATTTGACATTCTTATGGCTCAGAAATAATCAATTACATTCTTATGCTACAGTTTATTCAGCTGTTCCCCAATTGTTGGGTACACATTTTGTTTCCAGCTTTCTGTTGTCATAAAGAATGCTGCTGCTGCTGGAGCCTTGATTTCTGGGTCTAATTAAAAATCCCCCATTGCTTTCTTATTTAGCTAAACGAGTGAGCACAATGGGATTTCCAAGTAAATTTGAATGGCCAATGTTATGAAAATATGTATAGGTCCAGTTCTGAATCCTTCCTTATTTTCCATTGATTTCTACTTGGCAAATCAGTGTGAGATGAGTCAGAGAATTCTTTCAAACATCGTAATTTGAAGGTAGGCATTGGCTCTAAGATGGAGTAACTAGTACCTTGTTTTTTTGTCTCAGAGTATTTTTTTTTTTGGTCAGCGAGTTGCCAGCAAAGATGTAAATGTGTTGATGACTACTGAAAAAAGCCAAATCTTTCCTTTCTTGTAGTAATTACTAACCTAAGCCCTAAAGTGGGTGATTCCCAATGGCCTGAAGATTGTCTCAATATGGTCCATCTTTTCCTTCTGAACCATGGTGGCTGGATTGCTTGGGCAATGTAGGGAAATGTGGAGATCAGAGGAGGCTATCACTAACTTTCCTGCTCCCATTCAAATGATGGCAGCTACAGCTCAACTCATATGAGGCAAATGCAGCCTTCGCCGATCATCCCAAGGTATTCCATCATTGAACAAACATTTATTAAGCACTTTCCCTGTACCAGGAACTGTGCTAGGTGCTGAGTGGGCAAAGACAAAAACAGTCTCTTTCCTCAAGGAGATTCCCTTCTATTGGGTGGGGACAACATGTACAAATGTAAGTAAATTCAAATATATGCAAATATGTTTATAAATACAAAGTAAATACAAATGTATTTGTGAATACAAAGTAAGTACAAATATATACAAGGTAAATGCAAAGTAATACTGGGGTTAGAGTAGGACCCTCATAACTGGGAAGAAGTAGTCAATAGTAGAACCTTGAAAGAAGCCCGGGCTTCTAAGAGGGAAGAAGGTCTGGCATGGCAGATAACTTGTAAAAAAATGGTAAATGGAATATCACATGTGAAGAATTAAAAGTTTTGTCTGCAACATCAAGTACACGAGAAGGAGTGATTGGCGGTAAGCCTGGAGCCAAATTGTGAACTATCATAGGCCAAAGAGGGAGCCACTGAAAATTCCCTGAGCAGGGTGTGACATGGTCAGGCCTGTATGTAGGAGCCTTGATTTTAGCAGCTGTGTAATGGATGGAATGGAGTGGAGAGGCTGGAGGAAAGGAGGCCAACTGGGGAACTCTGGGGGAGTCTAGGTAGATGATCATGAGGGCCCCAAGGAGAATGATGGGAGTGGAGGGGAGGGAACAGGTTGTGGCAACCACTCAGATATGGGGAGGGATTAGTGTAGACCTTCCCCACCTTGCCCTCTGGGTAACACTCTAATGAGACCATAGGATAAGGAGGTAGTATTTATCTCAGTTGGTGTCTTACCTCCTTCTTCACTAGAAACTCTGAGGTGAGAGACTGTTTTAGGGAACCTATGTATTTGCACATTAATATTCTTCTTTTGGTTAGCTAGGTGGTGCAATGGATAAAGCACTGGGCCTGGAGTCAGGGTGATCTGAGCTCAAATCCCGCCTTAGACATTTACTAGCTGTGTGACGCTGGGCAGTTCACTTTACCCTGTTTGCCAGAATTTCCTCATTTGTAAAATGAGCTGGAGAAGCAAATGCAAACCACTCTAGTATCTTGGTCAAGAAAATCCTAAATGGGGTCATAAAGAGTGGATCATGACTCAACAACAACAATTCTTCCTTCTCCCTCCCCCTCTTCAGCTTCTTATCAGGTGTTGTCTTTCCCCATTAGAATGGAAATTCTCTGAGGACAGGGCAAGCTGTTATGAAAATGTTATCAGTATTCTTAAAACTGGCATCAGGACTAAGACAGTTTGAAAGAAAGGTTGGGACTATTTTTTGCTTGGATTTTTATTCCCAGAGCTTGTTACCTGCCCGGCAAACAGTAAGCACTTAATAAATGCTTGTTGATTGACCAAATGACTTCACACTAGCATAGTTACTCTCTTTCAGGGAGTGTGTGAACTTTGATGGGGAAAAATTAAATTTAGCATTTCCTTCAATTGTTTAAAACCATTATTCTGAGAAGGGGCCCATAGGCTTCACCAGGTCATCCAAGGGACACATGACTCAAAAAGGTAAGAACCCATCCCACCACATAATGGTTTTGAAAAGCCAATGAGGTAGAATACAGGATGCAGGGGACCTAAGATTGGAGGATGAATGTTGATCAGATCGGTAGGATCAACATCTCAAGAAAATAAGATTCCGGACTCCCATGATCTTCTCCAGGGCAAGGGTCAGGAGCAATGTCTTGGTTGACCTAGTGTGGCTCTGAGGCAAGCAGCTCATATTGGCTAATGGGAAGACACAGGATGTTGACTCATCATGGCTTGTGACAAAATATGTCTGGTTTATGTCTCCAATACAGAAGTCTTCTTTCTTCCCAGAGCAACTCATTTAAGAGTGAAGATCACATACCTTTAGCCTCCTCTAAACAAATATCCAGTAAAGGCAGGGATCTGCTGGGAAGAAGTTCCTGTGGTTCACAGGTCTAGGTTTTAGCAGGGACTTTATGTGGTTTGTTTTGGTGAAAAGGTTTTCTACTTTTTTATGGGATCCTGTAGTTTTTCTTCATATGTAGAGATGGGCTTCTATCTTACCATTTTAGATCACCAGCCATTTCCTCCCACTTATATTTAATAACTTAACAGTTGATTAAATAAGCATTTAAGTATATGGTCTGAAGTCAGAGGAAGTGAGTTCAGATCCTGCCCCTGCCTCTTACTGAGTCATCTTATGCAGGTCATAACATGGGGGCTCAGGGTTTCTTTGGTAAAATGAGGGGATTGTATTAGATGACCTGAAAGGTTGCTCTCAATTTTAAATATGATTCTGTGATTTTAATTATTGCTTCCACATGTACTAGAAAAAGAGACTACAAAAACAAAACAGAAAACATTCTTGCCTCCTAGGAGTTTATAGTCTATCAGGGGATTATGTAATTATTAATGTAATTATGTAATATATAGTTATTATAATATAATATAAATTATTATGTAATATTAATGTAATTATGTCACAGATAAGTACGCAAGGTAAGAGGGTTCTGGGGGCTCTTCAGGTCGTAACCAAGAAAACCTCCTCAAAGGGAGCTGAGCCTGGAAAGAAGCCAGGCATTCTTAAGAGGGAGAGATGAGGAAGGATCCCATCAGCCTTAGTATTCCCTTATCCCCACCCTCTGCCCCTCTGATCTGAGAGTGGAACCCATATAAGGAGTAAGCTCAGCTCAGAATTGTCCTCTTTTCTCACTTGGCTACACTATTTTGGGATGACTTTCCCTCCATGCCCTTGAGACTGGTACTTTCCCCCTCCCCCACCTCCTTAAACTTCCTTCATCTATGTTGTTTTCTTCCTTTAGATTGTAATCTCCTTGAGGGCAGGAACTGTCTTTTTTCATATTTGTGTCCCCAGCACTTAGCACAGTGCTTATCTTATAACAGACACTTAATAAATGCTTATGACTGACTTAGAATATTCTAAGCATGAAGGGACAGTCTGTGCAAAGACAGGCACAGATGAAAGAGGGAGATGAAAATAGCATGTAGGCCAGTTTTCTGTTATAGATTTAGAGCTAGAAGAACCCTTAGAAATTCTTTAATCTAATCCCTTCATTTTGAAGATGAGGAAACTGAATCCCAAAGAGGATGTGACTTGCCCAAGGTCACGCAGGCAGTAAGGGTCAGAGCCAGTGGTGATCACCGGTTCCCTTATCCCACATGAGATGTTCTTACTACCACACCATACTCCATAAGGATAGTTAGTATTAGGGTTAGTAATCTCCAGACACAAAGATAAAAATGAAAGTCCCTACTTTCCAGGAACTCGTAGGTTACCTTTTGTTCCTCTTATGCAACGATCATGTTGATTATCTGGGTCCTTTTAGACTATGAGGTTCTTGAAGGCAAGGGCTATATTTTGTTGATCTGTGTAACTGCCTTAGCAGCCCAGTATGTGCACATAGTAAACCCTTACTGCATGTGTGTTGAATGGGTAGAAGTGGGGTGGGGTGGGGCGAGATTGCTTTTTTCTGGCTTTTTTTCCAGTGTGATTTAGTGGAGAGAACACTGGATTTGGAATCAGGGCTTTGTTTTAAATCCTGGTTCTTCGTCACTTACTATCTGTGTGTTGATGGGCAGGTCACTTAATATGCCTCGGCCTCAGCTTCCTCACCTGCAGAATAGGAAGGGTGGACTAGATTCCCAGTTGTACAGATCAAAACGTGCTGGCCTTGGAGTCAGAAATCCTATCTCTGATACTACCTGCATAACCTTGGGTAATCAGTCAGTCAACTGATTAAACACTTATTAAGCACCTACTGGAGCATCTGAGTTCTTTAATTCAAATCTGGCCTCAGACACTAACTGTGACTCTAGTCACATCACTTCACCCTGTTTCCCTCAGTTTCCTCATCTATAAAATGAACCAGAGAAGGAAATGGCAAACCACTCCAATATTTCTTCCAAGAAAACCCCAAGTGGGGTCATGAAGAGTCAGACACGACTGAACACCACTCAACAACAATGACAACAGCAACAAATAACCTGCTATGTGCCCGGTACTGTGCTGGGTGCTGGGAATACAAAGTTCAGAAATACTAGCCTTCAAGCGGCTTACACCCGATTGGCAATACATTTGACCTTCCTGGACCCAAGTGTCCTCAAATGCCAATGAGCAGGTGGGAAGAGGTACCTCTGAGGTCCTTTCCATCTCTAAGCCGATGATTTTAGGATGCTCTGGCTTGGCTTTGGAGGTCATAAGGAAGTTTTCCTTTTCCTTTTCTTTCTGACGCATTCAGTAGGAAACGAGTTGCCTGAATGAGGAAAGAATACTCTCAATTGATGGAAGAGAGGCAGTGGGTTGTCGTGTTTATTTTGTTCCCCTTGTTGGATGAGAATGCCATGAAAATTGTTTTTATGGGGATTCTATCTTGTTCGGAGCACCATTATCAGGCATCGTGGTCATTTTTTCCCCTTCGGTCTTGGCCATGTGGAAAATTGGGAGTGTTCTAGTGTCAGGAAGGTACAGGCTTTGAATTAACTTGGATGTCTACCGGGTGTATCACACCCTGACCCAGAGCAATTACCAGAGGAAGGAAAGATTAAACAAACAACTGAGGATTGTGTCATCCATCCGCCTTCTATCCGACGGTCTTGTAGATGGGCTTCTGAGTGAGTCAGAATGGCCCTGTCGCCCGAGAGGGAGGGGACATTTGTGCTACCCACCTGGCATTCATTAAGCACCTACTCTGTGCAGAGCAACAGGGTTACAAAAACAACATCAGAAAAGAAACTCTCTGCTCACAAAGACCTTACATTATGCTAGATAGAGAGAATGTCTGCCCAGATGAGGAAATCCTGGCTATCTCAGAAGAGGAGGGCAGTGATGATGAGGGATCAGGAAAGGTGTCCTAGGAGGTGGCACCTCAACTGAGGTTGCTAAAGATTCCCTGAGGCCGAGGCAAGGAAGAGGAGCATCCTGGGGATGGAGACAAACTGGGAGAAGAGAGAGAGAGATTATGGATTTTTTTTTCAGTGGTTGTTCAAATCCTTATTTATCCTTAATGCCTGACTTCTGTGTATAGCCTCATATCTTTCAGGCCCTAGGGGCTCAGGCCTGTTTGGTAGCTGTTTTTGTATTCTCCTCAACTTACAGCCCCTCGAAGACAAATATTTGAAAAATCTTTTTTCCCTTTAGGTGACACACTGGGGCTTTTAGAAGCTTGACTATAGGCAAAAACCTAGGGACTCTATTTCTCTCTCTCTCTCTCTCTCTCTCTCAGGTTTTAGAGAAGAATTTGATTTTTTTCCTCTTAGCAAAATTAGTCTACTTGTCCTAAAATGACCATTTTTCCATAGATGTACTGTCACAAATGAATGGAAGAAAAGCTAAAATCACTTCCTATTGCTGTTCAGAAGCCCGGCATGGTAGATGGAGTATAGGCATACCTCATTTTATTATGCTTTGCAGATAGCTTTTTTTTTGTTAAAGAAGTTGAAGGTCTGTAGCAGCCCTGCTTGGAGCTGTCTGTCAGTGCCATTTTTCCAATGGCATGTGCTCACATCTTGTCTCTGTGTCACATTTTGGTAATTCTTAAAATATTTCAAACTTTTTCATCATCATTATATCTGTTAGGGCGATCTGTAATCAGTGATCTCTGATGTTACTACTGGAATTGTTTGGGGATGCTATGAACTATGCCCATATGACAGCGAACTTGATAAATGTTGTGTGTGTTCCGACTTCCACCGAACTGCTACTCCCCCATCTCTCTGCCCTTCCTCGGGCCTCCCAATTCCCTTAGACACAACAATATTGATATTAGGCCAATTAATAAACTTACAATGGTCTCTAAGTGTTAAAGTGAAAGGCAGAATCAATCAATGTGGCAAACTTGGTTGTTGTCTTATTTTAAGAAATTGCCATAACCACACCAAGCTTCAGCCGCCATCAGCATGGAAGCAATACCTTCCACCAGCAAAAAGATTAGGATTTGCTGAAGGCTAGCATTTTTAGCAATAAAGTCTTTTTAAATTAAGGTATATACATTTTTTTTAGACATAATGCTATTGCACACTTAATAGATTACAGTATAGTGTAAATATAACTTTTATATGCCCTGGGAAACCAGAGATTTCACGTGACTTGCTTTATTGCAATATTCATTTTATTGTGGTCATCTGGAATTGAACTTGCAATATCTCTGAGGTATGCCCATACTAGAGCCAGAGTCAAGAAGACTGGAGTTCAAACTCCACCTCAGACACTTTGCAGCTATGTGACCCTAAGCAAATTACTTAAGCTCACTTGACCTCATGTGCTTCATCTGTTAAATTAGGTGTTTATGCTAGCTGGCCACTGAGATCTCTTCTGTCTCTAAATCTGTGATCTTATGATCCCAGGTTCTATAGAGAAGATGCCTGATGAAAATTGTTCTTTTTCCTCTAGAAAATGGTGGTTTATTCATACCTCTCCTCTCTGTCACAAACTAGTTTCTGTTTAGCTACTGTGTATTTTTTTGAGATTTATTCTATGGAAAAGTTGAGTGATTTTCTGAGAATTATATAGTCCCTGTGCATCAGAGTGGGAACTTGACCAATGGGTTCCAGGTCTAAGTCTAATTCCCTCTCCCCTATCAAGAATAACCTATCTTGACCCTTCATGGTGCCCGGAGTGGTTTCCCAAAGCTTTAATTTGACCATTTTGAAAAATTTTTAAATAGAAGCCAATTTCCAAAAAAAGAAAAGCACCTATCATGTGTTAGTACTGATTCAAATGTTATTCACAAAACTAATGATAGCATCTGTAAACTATTTCACTCGAGAGTTTCTGTTGTGTCATTTCATTTAGCCTTTAATTCAATCTGACAAGCAACTTTCATATTTTATGTGCTTTACTGTGATCCCAAATTAAACTTGGACAATTGTTGGCTTAGTTCAGTCTGACCTTGTAAGTGGGGGGAAAATCAGTCCATCAGAAGTCTTGGCAGTGAAATTTGGGATTCCAATTTTGAAACAAACTGGTATCATATGGGATCACGTCGAAGCAGTGCTTTCTGAGTAGTAGGTTAGCCTGGGTAACTGGCCAGCATCCTAAATTCTTCAGTGGGGTTTTTTCCATTTATGCTAATGGTTTCAAACTAAAACCTACAGATGCACAAATAAAATGGGCTGATGAGATTTCCTCTTCTGGGTGCTGGGAAAGGAGTTGGCAAATTCAGACACTGTGGTAATTGGGTTCAAACACAAATACCCGCAGTGATGGGGGATAAAATAAAAAGTCCCAGATCTTGAGGTGGTAGGGGCCCAAAAGATCAGCCAGTTCAGTTCTCCCATTTTCTTATCTTTTTTTATATATTTTCCCCCAATTACATGTAAAAGACAATTTTTAACACTTGGCTTTTTTTTAAGTTTGAGTTCCAAGTTCTAAACTTCCTTCCTCCCCCCTCCCCAAGATGGTAATCTGATATAGGTTATACATGAATCCTCCCATTTTCTTTTTTTTTTTTCTCGCATTTTCTTAATGAGGAAACTGGACCCCAGGAAGAAGATTAAGTGACTTGCCCAAGGTCTCACAGTTGGCAAACGTGATTTGAACCTAGGTTCTCTGTCTCCAGAGCCTGGGTTCCTTCCATTATACCAGTCCCTTTTTGTCATCATTTTCTTATTCTTTGTGCTCTTTTTTTATCCTCTTGCAGGAAGAAGCCGCCTCCTTTTTCCTTTCCTATTTACCTTGGTTGTAGTGTTTTCTCCCTCCTTAAATTATCTGGTATTTACTTAGCTGTGGACCTGGATCTCCCACCAGTAGAGTACAAGCCCCTTGAGGGCAGGGAAGGTTCTTTGGTTTTGTATCCATTGCCAGTTTCTAGTATGGTGCTGTGTTTACACCTAGTAGTTGTGTTTCATTGAATTGTGTGTATGTGATTTACTTATACTCATTCTGTGTGGTAGGACACAAAAATTTGGAAAGCCTTGGTCAAATTCAAAGGGTGTGCTGTAAAGGATGTTCCCTCGTAAATGCCCACTGAGTGTACTTGAGACTGGATTCGACAAGTATTTATAAAATGAGACGATACATGTAAAGGCTTGGCACATAGTAGGTGCTTATGTGGCAGACACTGTCCCCGGCACTGTGAATACAAAGAGAAACGTTAAATGATCCCTGCCATCATGGAATTTACATTCTATCACACACTAATAATATGTTTTTATTTTTTTTTTCTCCATCTTTTTGGTAAGGGCCTGCTTTGGAGAAACCTGACTTACAGAGCTGTTGTTTAGTGGAAGGAATGTAAAGAAATAATAGCTTGTTTGAGCTGGGAAGAATTATGGGGACCACAGAGTAAGTGCTTAATAAAGGCCTGGGATTGGTTAATCTGGTGCAATCCCCTTGGAATTTTATACTTCCAAGGTCAAAAAGTGCTTTGCATCCATTATCTCATTCGAGCCTTATGACTGTGGGGCAGGTACTGCAACGCTTTTTATTTTCATTTTACAATGAACAAACTGAGGCTAAGTAAATTGCCCCACATAGCTATCATTTCAGGGGCAGGATCTGAATCCAGGTCTTCCTGATTCTGGGGCAGCTAGATAGCGCCATAGTGCACAGAGTACTAGGCCTAGAGTCAGGAAGACCTGAGTTCAAATTTGACCTCAGACAGTTACTAAATGTGTGACCCTGGGCAAGTCACTTCACTCTCTTTGCCTCAGTTTCCTCATCTATGAAATGAGCTGGAGAAGGAAATGGCAAGCCACTTCAGTATCTTTGGCAAGAAAACTCCAACTGGGGTCACAAAGATTCGGACGTGACTGAAAAATGACTTAACAACAACAACAAACCTTCCTGATTCTAGAGCTAGCACTTTCTCTGCCATGCTGGATTGGCCTCTTTTGGTGAGGAAACTCAAATCTAGAGAGGTTCAGTTACTTGTCCCAGGTCACACAAAGAGCTGGTGATGGAACCAGGATTCAAACTTGGGTCTTCCCAGGAGCTGACTAGCACCTCCTCCTCCCAAAGTTTCTTTCCGTTTATCCCATTTGTTTCGAACAGGCTGAGGTAAAATATGGCAATGGTCTTCATACTAATAAATGCTAATTAAAAAGTAAAAACCACTATCTACAACACTTAAAACATATATGATCACGGACAGGTCATTTAACCTTTCTCTGCCCTACAGGGCTCGGTGGAGTCAGGAAAGCCTGAGCTCAAATCCAGTCTGAGACACTTACTACTTGTGTGACCTTGGGCAAGTCACTTAACCAATGTTTGCCTTAGTTTCCTCAGCTGTCAAAAAGGGGTAGTAACAGCACCTAACTCTCAGGGTTGTTGTAAGGATCACATGAGATCATAAGTGTAAAATGCTTAGCACAGTGCCTGCAACGTGGTAGATGTAATATAAACGGTAGCTGTTCTTCTTATTATTAGTTATTATTATACTAACCTGATGTAACTCTAACATTGTCAAGCATAGTTGGGTTTTGATCTGTAGAAATGGGGGAAGCACTGACGATAATAGTTCCCACGTGGTCAAAATCACAGATTCTTGATGTTGCCATTTCAAAACCCACTTTTTGGGTCTATATCAGGTTGTTTTAAATTCTTAAAGGCTTGTAGACAGACACTGGAATTTTAGATGCTCTATGAGAAAAGTCAGATTTTATTTTTCCATGAAGAAAACACAGGATACTTTAATTTAGGAGTTCTTAACCTAGGGTCTGTGAACATTATATATCTCCATCTGTACCTCCATCTCCATCCTCATCTTCATCTCCAACCCCATCCCCATTCCAATCTCAATCTCCATCTCTATCCCAATCTCCATCCCCATCCCCATCCCAATATCCAACTCTCCTCCACTCTCCATCTCCCTATATCTATATATCATATATTTATTTTGTCTACATCTTCCTATATCTCTATCTATATATCATCTATATCTTCCTATATCTATGTATCATATCTCTATATTCCTTCTATCCATGTCTCCCTCTATCTCAATATATAATCTATATCTATTTTCTATCTCTATCTTCCCATATATCTATATACCTTTTATCTGTATCTTTATCTCCGTATAGCTATATATCATCTATCTATATCTGTATCAATATTAAGGTAAATATTGATATTGCCATATAATAGTACTTCAACATAGTTGGTTTTCTTTTTAATCTTATGCATTTGAGTACATTTTTTCTGAGAAGGGGTCCATCCGTAGGTTTCCCCAGCTAGCCAAAGGGGTCCATGACACAAAGAAAGGTAGAGGACCCCTGTATTCAGGCTATGGTGAAAGACCCTTTCAGAGTGAATCTCTTGGCTTTGACTATCTTACCCTGACACAGTATTACAGGCAAATTCCAAGGTCAACAAGAGGATTTTCAGGTGTCATGGAACAGCTTAAAAAGTCACAATTATAGTAAATAAACGAACCCAAAGTGGTTCTAACAATCCTGGGTGAATGCTCCCCTTTCCTCTCTTCAGAGGCAGTGAATGGAAACCAAGAGCCAAACCTGGTATTAGCAACATCCAGCACCTCCTTTAAAGTTTGAGAACCCTGCTGGCTCCTGAGGTTCCCTCTGGTAACAGTGTAGCAAATGCTGACTTGTGGTTTCCGTGCTGAGAGAGGCAGATTGGGGGAATTGGGTCTGACTGTGAGACGAAATTGAGGCTGTCAGAAGGAGAGCTTCTTAGCCCCATCCTTCCACTTCCCTTGGACTTCCATCCGGTTTTAAGCTTTCCAGTGGCTTTTCTTTGGAGTCAGCTTTACTGAGCCCTTTTTAGAAGCACTCTTTTGCTATCTGCTCTGAGCTGCTGTGGTAATGATAGGGCTTCCTGTCTAGTGCCCCATTGTGTGCTTACTATGTCCAGAGAGACTTTCTCCTCTTGGGCTGGAGAAAACATGCTTCCTGTGAATTTAATGCTATAATTCTAGAACCATTTGATGCCCTGCGACCTCTTTCACACCTCTTTGGGGGAAGCATGTGGGCACTTGGGCAGTAACCTGGACTTACAAAGCCCATTAATCATTGGCAGAAGGTGACAGACTAAAGAATTGAGGAAGAAAGATTTAGAGAGTGCTGATAGTAGAATCTAACTTATTTAGCCATCTCCAGAAGTTCCTTAATACTTCCTGCAGTTTATGTGAAAGAAAAAAAAGGCTAGAAAGGGGTAAAATAAAAGTTAATTACGTTTTCATTGATCTTCAGTGATTCTTTTTCTCCCTGTATATACCTTTTTACGGACTTCCTAGTCTTTAATTAGTAGGAGTACTGAGTAGGAAGCACCCTTAGCGATCTTTCTGTGCTTGAAAAGTAGCATCGTATTCATTGATTCATTGGTTCTCCAAGTGTGGTCTGGGGAACCCTAAGGGTATTGGAGACCCTTGCAGGTAGGGCAGTCTATGAGGTCAAAACTGTTTCCATAGTAGTGCTAAGATATTTTAATTTCTAATATGATAAATATCAATAGATATAATCTACTTAAACAAAAGCTCTTTGGGATCTTCAGTAGTTTTTAAGAGTCTAAAGGGGTTCTGAGACAAAATGTTTCAGAACTCTTGCTATAGAGGAAAAAATGACGGACTTAGAGCCAGGTAGACCTGAATTTTGTTTGGCTTCCAACACTTCCTAGCCACGTGACTCTGGATACTCCCTTGGTTTCCTCATGTTCAAAATGGGATTAATAATACCTACCTCCACAGGGTGGGGTTATGAGGCTCAAATAAGATAATATTTGGAAAACATTTTGTAAACCCCAGCATGTAAGTGGTGAAGTGGATAAAGTGCTGGGCCTGGGGTCAGGAGTTCTGAGTTCAAATCTGGCTTCAAACACTCATTAGCTGTGTGATCCTGGGCAAATCACTTAACGCTGCTAGCCTCAGTTTCCTCATCTGTAAAAAGATCTGGAGATCTTGGCAAACCTCTGCCAAGAAAACCTCAAAAGGGGTCATGAAGAGTTGGTCACAACTAAAAATGACTCAACAACAACAATAACCCATCTATTTTTGCTACTGTTGTCGTCTTCTAGTCCAATCCTCTTGTTTTACAGATGAGTATTCTTAGAGAAATTGCCATATATGTACAAAATAAGTATGAATAGAACCTGAGCCAGTCTCTTACCTTCCAGTGTTCTAAGGCTATAAATTATGGAAGAGATGCCAGCTTGCCTAGGTAGAGGGAGTTTTTTCATCTAGACATTCCCTATGCCAAGAAAGTCTCAGGTCCAATCTCGATCTCAATTCCTATATGTGTATACATTGTATTTCTCTGGTAGAATGTAAACTCTCTGAAGCTAGGAAGTAGCTTGTCTTTGTTTCCCCAAGGATTCGTCCAGTGCTTTTCACACAGTAGGTACTTAATGAATATTGGAATGTTTTTTTGTTTCTGCTTTCTGTATATTTCCAACCTCTGTCCATAGTTCTTTAGGCACTTTATCTATCAGATCTAGTCCCTTAAATCTATTCATCACCTCCACTTCATATTCATAAGGGATGTTATTTAGGTCACACCTATACAGTCGGATGGGTTTCCTTTCTTCAATTTAGTCTAAATTTCATAATTAGAAGCTCATGATCTGAGCCACAGTCGGCTCCCATCTTGTTTTAACTGATCGTATAGAGCTTCTCCACCTTTGTCTGCAAAGCATATGATGTCTGATTTCTATGTTGACCACTTGGTGATGTCCATTTGTAGAGTCATCTTTTAGGTTGTTGAAAAAGAGTGTTTGCTGTGACCAGTGAGTTATCTTGATCAAACTCTATTATTCTCTTCTCTGCTTCATTTTGTACTTCAAAGCCAAACTTTCCTATTATTTCAATTATTTTTTGATTTCTTATTTTAGCATGCTAATCCTCTATGATGAATGTAACATCTTTTTTTTGGTGTTATTTCTAGAAGATGTTGTAGGTATTCAAAGAACTGATCAGCTCTGGCCTCTTTGGCATCAGTGGTTGGAGTATAGACTTGTATAACTGTGGTGTTGAATGATTTGCCTTGCATTCAAACAAATATTCCACCATCTTTGAGATTATACCCCAGTACTACTTTTCTTACCCCTTTATTGACTATGAGGGTTACTCCATTTCTTCTTCTTCCTGGAGAATGAAGTCAAGCGGGCCTTAGGACGCACTGCTAACAATAAGGCTAGTGGAGGTGATGGAATTCCAGCTGAGCTATTTAAAATCAGTATGCCAGCCAATTTGGAAAACTCTACAGTGGCCACTGGACTGGAAAAGATCAATTTACATCTCAATCCTAAAGAAGGGCAATGCCAAAGAATGCTCAAACTACCAAAAAATTGCACTCATTTCACATACCAGCAAGGCTACGCTTATGATTCTGCAAGCTAGGCTTCAGCAATATGTGAACCAAGGATTACCAGTAAAGGAGGCTGGTTTTCAAAGAGGTAGAGAAACTAGAGACCAAATTGCCAACATTTGCTGGATTATGGAGAAAGCAAGGGAATTCCAGGAAAAAAAAAATCTGCTTCTGCTTCATTGAATACACTAAAGCCTTTGTGTGCATCACAACCAAATGGAGCAAGTCCTCAAGAGGTGGGAGTACCAGATCATCTTACTCGTCTCCTGAGGAACCTATATACAGGCCAAGAAGTAACAGTAAGAGCCGAAAGTGGAAGAACTGATTGGTTTAAGATTGAAAAAGGAGTATGGCAAGGCGGTGTATTATCACCTTATTTATTTAACTTATATGCAGAGTACATCATGCAAAATGCCAGGCTGGATGAATCAAAAGCTGAAATTAAAGCTGCTGGGAGAAATACCAACAATCTCAGATATGCAGACAATACCGTTCTGATGGCGGAAAGTGAAGAGGAATTAAGAAGTCTCTTGATGAGAGTGAAAGAGGAGTGTGTAAAAGCTGGCTTGAAGCTTAACATAAAAAAAAATAACTAAGATTTCAGCAACTGGTCCCATCACTTCCTGGCAAATAGAGGGAGAAAAAAATGGAAGCAGTGTCAAATTTTATATTCTTAGGCTTAAAGATCATTGCAGATGGTGATTGCAGACATGAAATTAAAAGATGCTTGCGCCTTGGAAGGAAAGCTCTGGACAGCATACTAAAAAGCAGAGATATCGCCCTCCTGTCCAAAGTCCATATAGTCAAAGCTATGGTTTTTCTAGTAGTAATGTATGACTGTGAGAACTGGCCTATGAGGAAAGCTGAGCACTGCAAAATCGACATTTTCACATTGTGGTGCTGGGCAAGACTTTTGACTTTTGACTTGCTGTCCCTTGGACAGCAAGGAGATCAAATCAGTCAATACTTAAAGAAATTAATTCAGGCTCTTCACTGGAAGGTCAAATACTGAAGCTGAAGCTTAAATACTTTGGCCACATAATGAAAAGACAGAACTAATTGGAAAAGACCCTGATATAGGGAAAGATTGAAGGTAAAAGGAGAAGGGGACAGGTAAGGATGAGAAAGATAAGTGTCTTAGGAAGCAATGAACCTGAGCTTGGACAGACTTTGAGAGATAGTGGAGGATAGAAGAGCCTGGCATGCTACGGTCCATGGGGTCACAAAGAGTCAGATGTGACTGAACAACAACATCTTTGTTGAATTACCTTGAAGTCATAATTGTAAAAATTCCGTTTTCATTACACTATCAATTCCCTTTGATTTAAGCAATAGAATTTTAAGATAAGGGGGAATGTTGTTTCCATAACAGAGGCAGAGCAGTTATGCCAATCACATGGTATATTTAGCATGCTCACTTCCTGAGACCCACACCAACTAGTTTTGAGCAATAGTAGAAAGAACATGGATTAAAGACTCCAAAGGAATCTCATTTTCAAGTCTTGAGGAATTTCATATCCCAAATACCTGGCGCTTGAAAACACCAGATTCAAGGGTAAGACATTTCTTCCTTTGTCTATCACCCAATTGTCTGTCCATCAATCTGTCCTTAAGTAACAAAATGGAGGGGTGCAGCAGACTGTGAAAAGACAAGGAAGGCATTCAACAGGAAAATTGGAGACATCTGCCCTTCATACTCTTGGACCAAAGACGTTGGAAACTGACACATTAAGCCCACGGTGATTTGTAAAGGTACAAGCAGAATTTCAAGCTGCCTTGTTGACAGGACTCCAAGGGAAGGTTTGGGCTTGCCCTCAGCCTCAGCATCCTTCCTGCACCCTGCTGGCTACCACATCAGCATCTTTGGAATGATGTAGGCTCTTAGTGGGAAGCTGATTTTTCTCATTTTCTTAGACATACCTGCGAGAAACCATCAATCTGGACGCCATAAACGCTGCCCAGTGAGTGAGTAGGTTGGCTTTTCCTTCATTGGTGGTTCCTTTCTGTGGCCTGCCAATAGGGTGCTTTTGTAGCCCCTCAAAAATGTCATCCTTAAATTGTGTGTGTGTGTGTGTGTGTGTGTGTGTGTGTGTGTGTGTGTGTGTGAGGGAGAGAGAGAGAGAAAGAGAGAGAGAGAGAGAGAGAGAGAGAGAGAGAGAAGAACGAAGAACCAGATTAGGAATTAGTCAAGACAATTTGATGGGGAAGTAGGAAAACATTAATAATACTAAAGAGCATTTTCATCTTGGTTACAGCTTTCCCTGACAGCTAGAAAATTCTTATTTCACTGCAATCTGGAGTCTGTCAGAACAGGAATAGCCTGTGTGAAACACCAAGTAGGGCCCAGCCAATGAATAGTGGCAGATGGTATTAACTCATACAGCAGAGGGTCTCTTGCCTGAGATACATTTCCTTAGTTGCTGTAAACTGGCAATGCTTCATTTTGCCACCCTGGCCTCCCTAATATTGCTTTTTATTAAGTCTGGCAAGATTTTCTCAACTTAGTCACTACTCCTTGAGTCTGATATCTCATTGAAAGAGTTGAGAAAATACAGATATTTCTTTACCTTGCAAATTATGTGTGGTGAGCTTTGAATGTTGAATATTTCACCTCTGGTTAGAAGACTCAATTGATACGTAGGTTGGTTTTGGCAAACTGTTTTTTTTTTCCCTTGTTGTTTTAAGGGATGGCTCATTGGGTATGGGAGTGGGGAGAATGTATTAAGAAATAAAGGTGATGTAAAAATAAAAGATAGTAAAAATTATTTTAAAAGAGATTGTCTTTATGAAACTCTCAAAATAAATTTTGGTAAAATGTCTTCCTGTAATACACTATTTTTTCCATTGTTGTCATCAATCACATAGAGACTTGGTGCTGGACATTGGAGATACAAAGGCTAGAGTCATGGTCCCCACTTGTTTCATCAATTTATAGTCTCTCTGGAAATATGCCCCCAACTGAACCTGCATTGTATATTTTTTAATCTTTTTTATTCAACATTTTCAATATATGTTTATTAAGCACATACTTTAGGTAAGATACTGTTAGGATATTCAAAGACAAGAGAAATCACCCCTGCCCTCAAGAGCTTACAGTCTATTGAGGGGAGTGAAATGATACAAGTAAGGAAATGCATAGTAATTTCAGAAGAGTGAGAACACTCTACCCTAGGATTAGGCGGGGGTCACCAAACTCCTCCCAAAGATGGTGGCACCTGAGTTCTGCTTGGAAGAAAGCTAGGGATTCGACAAGGCAATAGAGGAGAGAGGATGGATTTCCACATAAGGGATAGGACTGCCTGCATAAAGGTAATGAAGGTAGGAGAGGGTATATTGTATATGGGAAACAGGAGAGGCAAATATGGAAAGGAGAGAAACACGAAAGAAGACTGGAAAGGTAGGTAAGACCCAGATTATGGAAGGTTTGTTTTCTGAGGTTACAAATGAATTACATGATTCATCCCAAACTGGGCCAAATTTCCTTCCATAATGCTGAGAGCCCACCCTGCTCACTCCCCACCCTCCCCAAACTCAATGCTTTATAAAGAGAATAGTAAATAATCTCAGCCATCCATCTGCCACATTTGCAAAAAGGAATTCTGACCTAAGAGGTCCATTAAATTAAGGTATCAGGGAACTATTTTTTTCCATTTCTGAATTCCTCAAAAGGTCATATAACTGTAAGTGTTAGCTGGGTTCCTGCAATTTTTTTTTTTGTGAGTGTATACTATCTTCTATTTCTCATTGGTGATAGAAGCAAAAACCTTTCTTTGGTGCTGTCATTGATGAATAGTGGTGTACATTAGAGGTAGCTTTTAATATTTTATAGCATTTCCCCCCAGTATTTTTATAGATAGATTCAAAGTCTTTCATTTTAAATAAGGGTTTTCTCACCCGTGTTATCACATTGGCTTGGGCACTCTCTATTGGATACTCTTAGTGGGAAACCACCTTTGCTGAGTTGCTGTTAAGCTCTCTAAGAGACCCAACAAAGGACTGTTTGAGGCTTACAGCCTACTTTAAATATATGAGATATGAATCCAGAGAAAGTATATGCCCAGAGGAAAGCTTCTTGTTTCAGTGTGGAGATCTAGACATGATAAATCAATCACTCAATCAACAAATATTTATTAAGTACTTGCTACTGTGTACTAGAAGGCAGCTAGGTGGTACAGTGGTTTGAGCCTGAACTTGAAGTCGGGAAGACTCCTCTTCCTGAGTTCAAATTCAGCCTCAAACACTTGCTAGCTGTGTGACCCTTGGCAAATCACTTCACCCTCTTTGCTTCAGTTTCCTCCTCTGTAAAAAGAGCTGGAGAAGGAAATGGCAAAATACTCCAGTATCTTTGCCAAAAAAAAACCAAAACCCACATGGGGTCACAAAGAGTTGGACGTGCCTCAAAATGACTGAACAACAACTATGTACTAGGCACTATGCTAAGCCCTGGGGTTACAAAAAGAGGCAAAAGGGAGTCCTTGCCCTCAAGGACTATCTGGTCTATCTGGAGAGACAAGCAAACAAATATATACAAACAAGCCATATACAGAATAAATAGGAGATAATTAACAGAGGGAAGGCACTGGAATTAAGAGGGCTTGGGGAAGGCTTCCTGTAAGAGGTAGGATTTTAGTTGGGACTTAAAGTAAGCCAGGGAGTTCAGTAGTCAGAGAGGAGGAGGGAGAACATTCCAGGTGTGGGGGACAGCTAGAGAAAATACCTGGAGGTGAGAGATGGTTGGTCATCATTTGTCTTCAGGGTGGACAGAGTATTATAGCGCCTTAAGATATTATCTTGCCTTCAGGCTGATGAAAGTCTAAACTATCCAGGCAAGATGACTGTCCTTTCTCTTTCAGAAGACCTTCAGGGATAGAAATTCCCCTACATCCTAGGATAGTATCTCTGTCTTTTATGTCAAAGACTAGCCCTTTGGTCATTGGAACACTTCTTAGAGAATGTCATTTTCAAAGCGAGATTTCCTTGGATGAGTTAGGGCCAATCTGCAATGAATATTCACTATGAGAGGAGATTCCTAGAGTATCCCATTTTAAAAACTGAGCACAGTACTTCCAATATGGTCTAATAATGGGCACCCATCAACCACCACTTCCTTATTCTTAGAAATGTGAAATATTTCAAGACCTAGCTCATTTCCTCATACCTAGCAACTAGTCAATAATAATTGTTGGATGGAATGATGAGAGACACATTTGACCTCTCTGATGGCCGGTGACTTTCAGCCTGTGGAGCCAGGAGTTTGGGGAGACACTTATTCTAAGAAGTTTTCATAGCTGTAAACACACCAAGTGCTATGATCACCATTATTTTCTCAGGTAACAGATTATATAGTATAACTATGGTCAGCTTTTAACATTAAAAAGAAGTCTTTGCACTCCAAGCTTTACTTATCCTTTTGACAAACTCTTGTATATTTTTATTCTTTGTTATAAGGGATGACCTCCTGGTTTGTTTCAAAACTGCGGTATGAGACAGCAAGCATCACCCTCCTGAGCATTAGTTGTTCTGTACATGTAGTGATCTGCCTGTTTAGAAAGGTATGGAAGGAGACTGGGAAATGGCTGGATGTGGATCCCTGATATGTGGATGCTAAGCTCCTGGTGTACTATCCCTTCACAGTCTGGCTCTGCTCTACCTTTCCTGGACTCTGCTCTCCTTCACAAACTTTTCACTGTGGCTGCATGGGTCTCTTTATTGTCCCATTCCATCACCCTCAATTTGAAGAGATTCTCCTGCCCACCTGAGGTTCCCCTCTCCCTCTCAGAACACTCTGCCTCCTACATGATGCCTTCCTGGCCCCCTAATTCAGGGATTCTTCACTTGGTGTTTGGGACCTTGCTTTAAAAATTATTTTTTTAATTAAAATTTTTTAAATTAAATTTTATTTTCAGTTCTGACTTCTTTCTCTCCCCCTTTCCTCTTCCCTACCCATTGAGAAGGCAAGAAAAATAAAAACCATTATAATAATGTTTAGTCAAGCAAACCAAATTCTCACATTAGTCATGTTCCCTTTCCCCTGTCCCCTGAAAGGAAAGAAAAAAAAAGAAAAGAAAAATATGCTTCATTTTCCTGCCTGAGTCCGTCTTCATTCCATCCGGAGGAGGATAGCGCATTACATCATGATGGTGACCTTGCTTTTTAAAAATACTTTGATAACTGTTTTTCAGTATAAGTGGTTTCTTTTGTAATCCTATGTGGTTTTTTATGCCTTTAAACCATCATCCTGGGAAGGGGTCCATAAGCTTCACTTGGCTGCCTGAGGGGTCCAGGACATACACAAAAGCTAAGAACTCCTCCCCCAGTTACAACGTTCCCTCCCTCCTCCAATGATCTCACATATTCTTTTCCTTCAATATTGAGCTCTTCATATACAGTC
Source organism: Vombatus ursinus (assembly GCF_900497805.2). NCBI lineage: Eukaryota > Metazoa > Chordata > Mammalia > Diprotodontia > Vombatidae > Vombatus > Vombatus ursinus. Next base: position 28,798,823 of record NW_020954588.1, read on the forward strand.
TGAATTTCTGGAGGGCAAAAACTTTTTTTTAAATAGCAATTCACTTTGATGAAGTTCAAATCATCTAGCATTTATTAAGCGTTGACCAAGATGGAATGGCTCCTCCTCTCAAGGGGTGTATATTCTACTGGTAAAAAGAAAGTATACAGATAAAGACAAAATGTACTCAAAGTAAATATGATGTTATTTGGGTTGGAGGAGGGCTAATGACTGCAGGGGATAGGAATGCCTTCCTATCCCCTTCCTGAGCTGAACCCTTAATTTCATCTCTATATCTTCAGTGCCTAGTAGCTTCTCCATAAATGCTGACTGATTGGAATTAATTGTGCTCGGATTTCACAGCAACTAGTGGAAGCCTTGGGCTGTTGGGACCTTGGATAGGCTCTTCAAGGGGCTGTCACATAATATGTGCAAATGACAGGTTCCCCCATCTCTATAAATAGGTGCTGGTTAAGAGAAGTGTTAGTGAGAATAGGTAGGAGGGGGTGGTCTGTGCCCAGGGGAGACCCTGGAGGGCAGCTGCTATGTGTCTCCTCTGCTTCAGACAACGATGCTTGTTATAATCACAGCCGGCCATTCCCCGAACCCTTGTGTCGTGTCCAGTACCTCCTTCAATGGCTCAGCTGGATTCCGTCCAAGAACGCCCAGGAATGCCTCTCTGAGAAAGTGGCAGCTGGCCAGGAATTGACCAAGATAGTTTGTGTGTATTTTGTTGTTGCTGACTTTTGCTAGAGTCTATGTTTCAGGAGCAGTTCTTTAGGCCTTGTCTAACTAGCTGTGCCAGACCCGGATGAATTCCTTAATTTTTCAATCTGCAAAAAAGTCCTCTGGGGCTGAGGGAAACAAGCCCTAGGTAGGATAAGGAAAACACTAGCTGCCTCTAAGGACAAGGTTAAAGTGGATTCCTTTGGATGACGTAGTTCCTAGAAATAGGACTACTTTGGACATTCTGGCAGTGAATAAGGCCAATGGTTTTTTATAGGAAGAGATTACAAAGGAAGGTTGTGAAATCTCTTTCCTTGAGAGAGTCTTAAAATAGGACTCTTACTCATGGGTCTCTTACGATGGTTCCTTACCTCAACTAGGAGATAAGGAAACAGATGAGACGACTGTTAGGACACCTTTGAGTCCTTTGATGAGGTCAGGAATATTCCCATTATGTTTTCCCATATTCCCATTTTATGCCTCAAAAAGATACAAAAAACCAAAATGGGATTTTTGCCTAAATGTTTACACATACACACATATACATGCACCTATATACATATGTGTATATATATATGTGTGTGTGTGTTTATTTTATTTTAATTTTTTGCTGGTATTTTTGCTGTTTAAGGAAACATATTAGTAGTTGCTGGGGTGCTGACGTTAATCAGGGAATACACCATCTTTAGGTCTTGCATTTGAAACAGAGCTTGCTGGTCTTAACAAAGTCTTTTATTTTTAGCCTATGTGGTGACAAGCCTCTTTGGTCTACCATATCATTTTAATCTTGGTGATATTTGCTGAAGCTTCTGTCAAAGTCCTACTGTGATGATGCCTTATCTTGGTGACCTTGAATTTTCCAAGGTCATGCCTGTGGAGTACAGGCTTTGCCAGGTCCTTCTCAACTGGAAAGATTGGAAGTGAGGGCCTATTGAAGGACCATCAGCTTTTGTCTGGGAAACCACTTATTGGGGAAGGGATTCTGGGCTTAGGTATTTATGTCAATTCTCTCTCTATTTTGGATATCTGAACTTTATCAGTGATGTCTGCTGCAAATCTTTTTTTTCCCCTATTCTACTTTTTCTCTTGATTGTTTTCATTGATTTTATTTGTACAAAAGTTTTTACATTTTTCTAGTCAATTTAATTTTATGTAATTTAATTTTGTTAAATTTTATTTGTTAGTGCTTCTCATCATGATTACTTACTTTTTTCCCCATCCCACTGGTCAGAGGAAGATAAGTATCTCTATTCCTTAATAAAGCTGGTCCTATTGGTGCCGTTGATTTCTTCTCTCTCTCTCTCTCTCTCTCTCTCTCTCTCTCTCTCTCT